>NW_026087853.1:51371952-51992744 GCF_022539395.1 Myiozetetes cayanensis
CACCCAACTTTGACTCGGCTGGCCAAAAGACAGCCTGTCACACAGTGGCCACTTCCTCATGCCCAGCCCCATTCACCTAGGACCAAGAGAAACTTCTGAATGGCATCATCCAGGACAGTCTGGGCACTCTTCTGATCAGTCTGGGCTCAATCACCAGCACACTCCTCATTGCTTCCTTAACTGTCATCTACCCTCGAATTAAACCTACCTTTTTTTAACTACAAGTTCTCCTATGGATTGTTAACAAGTAACACGCATGAGTTTTCTGTGACCCTGGTTTTATGAATCCTATGTGGGATCCATCACCAAAAGGAAAAAATCCATTACTCAGTGAAGATGAGTTACCACAAACAGGATTGTCTTTCGCTGACACTTGCTCTTCTGAAAACCACAGCAAATCCTGCCTGTGGGGGGACAAATGTTCCTTACATTGTGCTCCAATACAGAAATAATCTAGCAAGAGGGGGCTGAAAACATTCCCTGCAGCACCATCCTGTCTCAGGCTATTAATTAGTTTGCTTTAACTTGTGTTTCCCTTCACTCTTGTGCAACAGAGTGAGGGATGTTAGTCACGGAAATGACTCAAGTGATGGATACGTACTTAGTAAACAGATAATGTGTCAGGGAACATTTGCAAATGCACATTTTGCTGGCAAACTGCAAGTGGACCATGTCTGGGAGGGAGGGAGAGGAGAAAACCGTCCCTGTGACAGCAGTGGAGAAGGCAGCGGTGTTCTCTCTCTAATGAGAGCCGACCACAGAGCCAGGACCGGTGTTTGAAGTAACTCAGACTATCTGGTACTGTATTCCTCTGCATTGCACAAAACTGGTGAACGTTTTATAAAACATAAAATGTTACATTTCATTGTGTCAGTGCAAAAATATTTCCTAGGATCATTCAGCACTACATAAATATAAGCCAGGATTTTTTTCATGTCTCCCTTTCCAACTCAGACTTTGCAAAAACCTGTAATCCCCTAAAAATGTCAAAGTAGAAACCTAAAGAAGCAAGTGGAGACACAGCTTTTGCTGAACCTATTTACCACTGTCTGTCAAAAATACAAATAATTCTGCCCAGTTTTCTTCCTTTCTAATGTATAAGCAAGTGCATTGCTGCAGCTTGCAGTATCTCTCTCTCTCTCTCTGGCAGTTTTCCCACTATTTCAGCTTCTAGATCTGGGGATAACAAGACCCATCAACAACAGTTTCACTAGGTGCAGATGAAAGTCAGGGAAGATGCTGGCTTTCCCTCCCCAAACCCATCTCAGGGGGTTTGCCTTCTCTTCTGTATCTAAATAGTAGGGTAAAAAAAGAAGAGTTTAATGCACCAATGGAGCTAATCCCAAGAAATAACCAGTTTCTATCTCTCCTTCCCATCCTTCATCCAAACACGTCTTCTACCAGCATCCAGTGCTCGTGTGCTGTCAGTCCCACTCGCAGGGGGATGAGGTGGGACAAGAGCTGCCCCTGCACCCCTGGGTGCCCAGGCAGCAGTCAGGTCTCCGAGCAAGACAGTGCTTGTTGCTATTTATAACTTTGTTTCCCAGCTTGTGACGAGATGCGGGACTGTTTCAACTAAAGCTCCTTCAAACTGGTTCAGCAGCTCTCGGGGTGAGGGAGAAGTGCCAGAGCCCGAGGAGGAGCTGCCAACAGCCGGCACACCCTGTCCAAGTTGGGAAGGGGGTCACAGTTCCCGTGTCGGGAAGCCCACAGCCCAGCTAAGGACCATGACGTGCCAGATCTCTGGGCTTCATGGAAGAGGCTAACAGGCACCAAAACAAAACCACTTCTGCTCTGTATATCCAGCCCTACATTTGCCAAATTCAATGCAGGCTATGCTATGCTATAGTTTGGTCTTACACTAGGAGAGTGGAGCATGCAAAGGGAGGAAGGAGCTAGGATTCGATCTGAGCCAGACTAATACACTGGCAATTATCATAAGCTTAACACAGATCATTACAAGCATTTATCAAACCTGCCTGTACATGACATCACCAGGAAAGATGCTTCAGGAGCTGAGTAATACTGGGAGATGCCAGTGCCCCCATACCGGTGATCTGCCGCTGCTTCGCTGTGCACAGCACCCCCTGCCCTGTGGCCCAAAGGAAGGGGATTTCTCCCCAAAATCAGAGTGTTTGCTGCCAGCTGCCACCCTGACAGACAGGATCTATTCTCACCACCTGTCCCCATCTCTGGGGAGCTGTTACCTCCTCTCTTCTCCTGCCAAGGCTTCTGGAAAACCCCGCGGGAAACCCTGCATTAATAACGCCAATCGCGTCAGAAGCCCCTCCACCCACGTCATCACAGTTGTCGCGCAGCTTTAGGCATGAGAACATGCTGCTTTGTGAGGAGGTGTGCAAAGAAAGACATGCAAAAACCTTGGGGAAGGACCTCTGACTCCCTGAGCCTCCTGACCACGCAGCTCAGCCCCTCTGGACGCGGACCTCTCAATTTGGGGGCGTGCCAAGGTGGGGTCCCAATTTTAGAGGTGCCTCTCCAGTCTCAGAGATGCACAATCTCCTGCTCCTCCCAGGGACAACTCTTGTGACATCCAGGCAGCTGTGGCAGCAGGGACACAGTGTGTCCACCCCAGCTGTGTGTGGTGTGAGCGCAGCGGTGCCAGCAGCATTGCTTTGCTGTGACATGACCTGCTGCAACATCCCTGAAATTCATGGTGTCTTCTCTGGGGCTGTGGGAAGGGGTCTGAGCAAGTGCCAGTGCTGTCACTTTGGGGACTCCCAACACAGCTCATGGGGGTCTCTGTGGCCAAGGGAGTCCTGGCCACATGTGCACCCATTACCCTCTGTGGCATGGGGACAAGGGGGTTTTTGCGGTGGGGTGGCCCATATCAGCCTGGTTCCCACCCCATCCCAAGCCAGAGACCTACCACAGCCAGGGCAGCCAGGATGGGCTGTGCCACACCGCACCTTCTCTTGGAGGGGATCTCACCTTGGAGGAGATCAGGAGCTGTGGACCTCCCCAGCGCTTTGTAATATTCCTGGAGAGAGCCCTCCATGCTGACCCTTCTTGCAGGAGCTGTGGGTGCAGCAGGGGTGATGCTGCAGCCATGGGCTGCGGCGTGGGCACAGGAGCAGGGAGCAAACCTCAGGTGACGTTTCTGTAACCAAGGGGGTGGGAAGGAGCCCCACGCTCTGTCCCTGGTGCTGGGACAAAACCTGGTCCTCGCTGCTGCGGGGCCAAGGACTTCAGTGCTCAGTGCCCCTAGCTCCTGCTAACTGTTGCTTCTTGTTTGGGCAGAGCAGAAACCTGTCACCAGGCACTCAGCCCTGCACTTTGTGGGTCACTGAGCCACGACATGTTATTTAGACTTTGAAGGTAATAGTGATAACAACACCATCATGCTCTGAAAGGCACTTTGTAGCTCCCTGTTGGAGAGCTGCAAGTCAGTGGTGACCAAGAGAGATCCTTTTGAGCCTTTCTGTGGGCAGGAGCTTCACTTCCTACAACTGCAAAACATTTGGGATACCAAAAAAAATCACCTCCATGCACACTGCAGAGAACAGCCAACTCACTCCACTTGTTTCAGACAGGCAGAAGCAAGCCTAACCCTAAGCAGAGCAGGAAGGCTGTGACAGAACAAAACTACACCACTAAAAATAAAAAGATTCATTTTTTTTCCTCATAGAGCCCATATCAAGCATAGAAAAAAGAAAGCAAAAAATATTGTTTTACAGGGTGCAAGAATTTTGCAACAATTGGCACCCAAAAAAAAAAAAAAAAGTAAAGGAGCTTTCCTCAGTAGGATATATTTTCTAGATTTTGTTCCTTATGTCAGAACTTTTGATGTTACATTTAAGTATCCTTCCCATTAGAAAAAGCTCAAACATCTGCACACATAAGCATTTAGAAACACTCTCCAGCCCCTGGACATGATGAAGAATATCATACGTCAAGTGCAGGATCACATGGATCATTGTAGATGTAAATATTTTCAACCTAAAATTATGTATCTTTGTTTTATAAAAAAAATCCACATATGCATGGCTTTACCAAAGCATGATCTTGACAGTTTTATATTTTGAAATAATAGTGACTGCACTTTACTGACTGTTGATGATTATGTGTTGTGCCTACATACACATCACAGGCAAACACATGTTTGCATGTATGTATTATATGAAGCCATTTTGGCTTACTCTAATTCAGAGAAGATTTTTGTACTGCGAACGGTATCACATTTTCATGCCAAAGTAAAAAAGAAATTAAAAGCTTTTAGATCTGAGTGCCAGGTGTCTGAAAGCACCTATTAGAAAAAAGCAACTCTTGTTATAGCTAGCCTCATATTTGTACTCCCTTCCTTTCACATATAAAAGTCCCAATTTTTAAAATGAGTTTCCACAAGCAGCCAATTTATCCTCATAACAGAAAAATGGCACGAAGACAAAATATAGACACTGCCCTACACGCTTTTTAAGTCTCCTTCTAGTAAACACAACAAAGCCTTACAGTATCTTTCGAAGTGCCCAGCTTCTTCAGCCCATCCAGAGGGAGGAGATCTGCAGAATCCTTGTGAATAAACTGAACCGCCTGCTTCATCCTCCTCTGCTGGCGGAGAGACGCCGCTTCCCTTATCTCCACTTCTTTTCTGCTCGGCTCTGTCAGGATACCCGAATAAAACATCTTTGCACCTGCCTATGGCTCTCTCTTCTCCAAGATGCGCCACTCGCAGAGATGGAGCCGGGGCGATGCTTTATCGGCCGCCCTTTATATCCGGAGCCTGGTGACGTTTGGAGACCGGCAGGTGCTCGGGCCGGCGCCGAGGGAAGGAGGGGTTGGGCACATCGCAGTACGCTGCACAAACAACGCCGGGTGAGCTCAGGCTCGGTCTGAGGGAATAAATCGGCGCCGTTCCTCCCCGCTGCCTCCCCGGAAAGCAAGATTAGCCACGGGCATCCGACGGCTTTCAAAGCCCTCCAGCAGCCTCCCGGACAGAAGGGAGCACCGCAGCACCGGCACGGGGCTTTGAGAGCTGCCAAGAGCCCCCGGAGCCAGCACAGCTCCCACACAGCCCCTGCAGGCGCGGCTGCTGTGGCCGCGTTAGGGAGGCTGAAGTGTCGGACAGGTGACGGCTGCCCAGCACCCATGTGGTCCTGTGTGCCTCTGCCCCCCAGGGCTGGGGCGATGCAGCCCCACAGGGACCGTGCAGCTGGCCACGCTGAGCTTTGCTACCTTACTCCTGGGGCTGGAAGGGTCGGGGCACGCTCTGGATGCCCCTGGCCTCACAAAAGCGTTGCTGGCACTGATCTGGATCATCACTGTCTACTCAAGTCCTCAGGCAGACTGTCACAAAAATGGTCCCAGCCAAATTGGAGAGCCTTCAATGTGGTTTTACACAGGATTCCTACACACATCAAATGCTGGGGTACAGCATAATTTGACTAATCATTAGCATTCACAGTACTGATCACGAATCAGAGTAAAACGTTGCAAAGCAGTTATAGTTTTGCAGCTTTCTTACTGCTTGTCTAATGATCCATATGTTGCTGGAGTCAGTCCTGCTCTAGTTACTTATCTCTGAAACACTCCCACCATTTCCTTGGATCAAAGACATGTTAGAGGATGATGATGATGGCATTGTCACGGCTGTCCAG
The DNA here is from genome assembly GCF_022539395.1 of Myiozetetes cayanensis. Taxonomy (NCBI): domain Eukaryota; kingdom Metazoa; phylum Chordata; class Aves; order Passeriformes; family Tyrannidae; genus Myiozetetes; species Myiozetetes cayanensis. The sequence goes on from NW_026087853.1 coordinate 51,377,565, forward strand.
GGGTATCCTTTTCCTTCATGAGCAGCTCTAGGCTTCCAAGAAGTGAAGTACTTATTTCTGGGACCAGCCTGTCCTTTAACTTGTTTTACTTTAGCATGAATAATTCTACAATCTCCAGAAAAATTCTACTAGCTCTTTACATTACAGAGTACAACATGGACTGATACACATTATTAACAACTTAATCCACTTTCATACTGTAATGACTGATTGATATAATAGTGAGAGAAAGGATATTTCTTAACAGGACTCATAGCACATGTGGATTTCCTTCACTACAACGAGTGAGGGCAGCAGGTGATCACCTGAACTTTCTGCTTTCCAAGTAATTTGTTGCAGGGAATAGGTGCAGAAAAAATGGAGCTCTGCCTCAGGTAGACAGTACAGATCTGGAAACAATCCACGTGGGTTTGGTTCTTGTTAAACTAAGAGAGAACTTTGATGCGCTAGGTTAATCACAAGAAAAGCAGAGCTTAGCCCAGGATTTATGCCAGGCTTGACTTCCAGGGCTCTGCTGCCTTTGTGAGGAGCTGGGGCACTGACCCTATTTTGCTCTTCCCCACCAATAGAGCCTGGACTCACCCTGTCCACTCATCAAGATACCACCTGTCTTTGGCCAGCTTCCAGGAACCACTCTTGTCACTGACAGGAAAAGGACAAGGGAGGCCAGGAAAAAAAAAATGTTTTGGAAGGAGACCCAAAGTAACATGGAGCACAGAGAGGGAAAATAGGGCTTCCCTCAAAAGCAGACAGAGAAAGACACTCCGTTTGCAGCAACTGAGATATGTGGAAAACTAAATTAATGAAAGTAATGAGAACAGCAAGCAGGCAGAGTTACTTTAAACTGCAACAGCAGTTTCTCCTTCCTCCCTTCCCTGTGAGCTGCTGCAAAGCCCCAGAGCAGGGAGGGGGCCAGGCAGGATCCAGCCCCAGCAGCAATGAGCTGCAGCCAGCCCTGCTCACCTTCACCCAGCCCCAACAGCACAGGCCAACCACCTATTGCTTCATCTCAGCACATTTCAAATGTAAATCTTATGAGACATGAGCACACTTAAGGCTGACAGTGGTCCCTTTACAGGAGGATCTCTGACAGCAGTGCCCCACAGCACTGACACCCCACAGCTCCCACTCCTAGCATGGGGAGTGGGGCTGTCACTGAGCAGGGCTGACGCCAGCTGCTGCAGCGATGCCAAAACAGCAACACTCTGTGGGTAAACTTGTACATTTGAGCTCTGCAGCCGTGGACAGGCTGTGTATGTTTAGCCCCTCCTCACGTGACCTGGAAGAGAGGGGAAAAAAAATCAAATGAGGATGCAGAATGCCATAAAACCTGAGCCCATTATTTCACAGCCTCACATAAAGGGCATTACGCATGAGCTGGGCCAGGCTCAGTGAACATGTCAGAATGCAGAAGGATAGCAGTGCTGACATCTGGAGGGGGATATAATTTTTATTCCCCGTGCTGACTCAGCCTCATTATCTGACAGGACCATTGTTCTGCTATGGGCACAGATAGCCAGGAGGATAAAAGCACCTTATTTTTCACCTTGGGAGCTATCTGGCACTTTTCCAGCTGATTAAATAAAGATATATGACTACATCCACACTCTCCTGAAGGCAAGGAGGCACAGAAGGAAGCAGAAGGGCTGCCACTGAAACCAGAAGGCAATTTTTAATACAAAAGCTCCGTGAAGTAGCAGCACTCTACCTGATGTACTAGCAAATGCCCAGTCAGCTCTGGCTTATGGTAAGAAGAGTAAAGCTTCAAGCACAGGTGGAGCATGAAAAGCCCCCTCACACAGCAGCTCTGAGGCTGCAGCCTGCATTTCCATTCAGCACACAAGCATTTTGTCTGAGCCCTGCAATTCCACTTCTGCTCTGTGGTATAAATGCACCCTGTGACAACAGATCAGAAGAAAATCTGCTCAGTGATGAAGAGTGACAAATGAGATAAAAGCCTAATTCCCCTCTTGATTTTTAATCCTTTGCAAGAGGAAAGTAGAAGAAGCAGTAAGTTATCTGCCCAAATTATAGGATCCACACTGAAATAAGGGTTCTGTTTGGAGAGCTCAAACCCAGTGGTTGACTTTCGAGTTGGTCATTTATTTGCAACAGATTAGCCAGTAGCATTTCTCTCCCTCCCCCTGTGATGTGTCTAAATAGGGGCACATTTCAGAAAAATTCCTATCCAATCAGTGGAGACAGGCCTGTGCATGACCACTGTCCCTCACTCAAGAGAAGCTCCGAGGAACAAAACCTCTTTTCTTGCCTTCAGAGCAGCATGGAGCATCCCTCCACAACTCCAGTCAAGGCCAATGTCAAAAGAAGCTTCACAGGGCTGCGATGGAGAAAACCCCTCCAGCCTGGGCTTTGTCCCTGCCCTCCAGGACAGGCTGGCTCTGCTGGAAAGCTGAGATGCTGATTGCAGCCAGCAGGGATGGGTGGCACATGCTGCTGGAGACAGGAGGCAGGTGGCCCTGCAGGTACCAGCAGAGCTGCAGTGAACTCTGTCCTGTGCCCAGGGCATCTGTCACTCCAGGAAAGCCGAGGACAGCGGTGCTTTTGTCCTCATTTTTCAAACCTATTGCAAAGAGTGAACAGGGGGAAATGGTGCTTTCCCCGGACTTTTCAACACACCCTTTGCCATCACAGCTGAGGACAGGGAAGGCAGCACCAAAGGGCAGCACCCTGGAGGGAGGGGAAAGGATGCTTATCAGCCACTGTTCATGGCAGACACAGTGACACCAGTCCTGCCTGCAAACACAATTTGCTTTACATGTGATGGAGGCTGAGTGAAACCCCAGCAATGTTATACCCCCATTTACAGTCTGTTTATGCTGGCTCAGAACCCAGTCACGCTTGCAGCTTAATCAGCACAAGGAAAGAAGAGCCGTGGAGTTTCGTTCACACCCCCATTTCATCTCTCCTCTCGGTGGAGAGGAAAGCGGCAGCAGGCAACATAGGAAGTGGGTCGGTCCCTTTTTTTTTTATTTTCCTTGATTTCTCATCTTTCCCTAAAAAGAAGTGACTTGTTAGTGGTTGCCATACCCTGAAGAAATGCAGAGATGCCCCAGAAAACTCAGGACAGAGGAGTATAATTTAACAAAAACAGAAGCAGCAGCAGCAGGCAGTAGGTCTAAAAGAAATAATTTACCCCAGCACAAAGAGAAAACTTGAGAGAATCGGTTTCCAGAGAAAAGACTGAAGAACTCGAGAAAATGAAACCACAATACTTGATGTAGAAAAAGAAGCTATCAGTGTCCATCAGCGAATCAGTAAGGGTCAGATCTAGCATATTCAGGCATATAACTGGAATAATTTGGAGATTACAGACCAGTCCTTTTCTAAAAAGGTTGGCTACAAAAATCCAGAAGGACTCTTAATCATCATTTGTAGCAAGTCAAAGACTGCAGATAGAGCTGGAGAGATCCTCTAACATACAACGGTAGAATCAGTTTGAGATTCCTGAGAGATGTGGCCCATTTCATAGAGTAACTCCACACTCACCTTCTGTATTTCCAGTGCTGACCAAGGAAAGGATCTCCTGGGCTGGGATACAGGCCCCATCACAAGCACGAACACCTCATGGACACAACTTTTCCCAGGGCAGCTCCCCCTGCTTATCCTTTGTGCAGTTCCAACCTCCTTTCCCTTATTTCCCATGTTCTGTGAGGTGCCTGAGCTGGTGGCAGCAGGCATGGAGCAGGGGCACAGATGACACTGCTTTCAGGAATCAGATACTGCACAGCTTCTTCCAGGAGACTGAACTGAACTTATCTGTCTAGTTCTCTTCATATACAGAGGTAGGAGCTGGATGATAGTTTCAGGAACACAAAAGCTGCACATGTCAAACCAAGAGATTAAAATAGCAAGTCTTGCAAGAGCTCCCTTACCTTTATCTTTCCTGTTTTAAAGAGGCTGAAACATGCTTCCAAAAAAACATTAAAAGCATAGGAAGAGTTGGTCAGGTACATTTTCTAGTGTCTTCTACCATGTCCCTCAGTGACAGCTAACTTCTGCCTAGGAGCTGTTTGTGCCGGGTGAAGGTCCTGCCTTTGGAGTTTGCAACCAGCACACTGGCGACTTTGCTGCCCTGGGAAAACTGGCTGAGCCCCTTCCAGGGCCCACGTGAGCCAGGGAAGAAGCTTTGGGTTCCATGTGCCGACAGAGAGGCAGATGAGGAATTTGGGACAGGGTGCTGAGGGGAAAGGGAGAAGCTGGCCTGGTGACTTGCCAAACACTGGGGAAGGGATAAGAGAATAATAGGCACAGGGGCTGGCATGGCAGACAGAAAGCCTGGCCCCCCAACCTCCACATCTTAGATCTGTCAGGAACAACCACAGCCCTTAACGGAGGTGATGGTGGCTGCTGTGCTTTGAACCGCACTGCTGCTGCCCAAGGGTGAGGGAAAAGAGGGAGATTTCCTCCAAGACAAGCTCCAGGCACAACTCAGAACACAGTGCTGCTCAGAAATCAGCTGCATGCACGAGCACAGACATGGCCACAGAGTTTCCCATGGAGCTGAAGACACCAGGGAACTTTCTTCTCAAGCAAAAAGACAAATTCATATCTATCTCCACAGATGTCCCATGTACAGCTTTCTTCAGGAACTTCACCTGGGCAGGTGGGTAGGGAATGGTGTACATAGAGGGCAGGTTGTTTCTCCCAATATGTACCCACACCAACCTCTTTTTATTATGTGCAATGGTAAAATTATTTCAGTATAAAATTTTCAAAATGATTAATTTAAAGAAACATTAATATATGCTAGTTCTCACCCTAACATATGTGTGTTAGAGTTGAACAGCAAATATTTGTTTTGAAGTAATCTACACATATATTCAAAGTGCCAGCCATAACTACATCACTCAGACTTCCCAAACCTCAAGGGATTTCACTTCTCCTGTCCTGCAAAAGGCAGCCTGTGTGCTGAAGGCTTCCTCTGCTGCTGGGCATTCCACACCATAAATTTTACATTCAGGTCATTAAAAATATAGGAGGGGTCTTGTTAAGGCTAAATCATTGCGAGTCATTTCACACTACACAAGCACGGTTTTCTCACTTCCTTCTAACTTTCCAGAAGCCTGACATCTGGAGACCAAGGAGCAGCTGGGCTGGACACGCAGGAATGCTGCTGCTGCTGCTGCTCAGAATTTCTGAGCTCTGGAAGGCAGGAGAAAGAGGGCGCTCCTCTTCTTCCCATCAGGTTCTGTCAGTCCAGCAGGAATTGCCAAGAAATAACAGGGAGTCTGTGGCTCCCCGAAGGGCACGGGGCTGGTGGGATGAGGGAAGGGGGGTTGGCTCTGGGGGTGGGGTAAGAGAGGGCAGGGAGACCCAGAAGACAAAGGCTCATGGCTGGGTTCTGCAATGAAAAAGATCGCATGTATGATCAAGCACCGTGGTTGGAATGCCCTGGCTCCTCCCAGAGCCAGTGAACGCTGCTGTGTAATAGCTGCACTCAGGGGCTCTCCCCAGACACAGCTCAGATTGCCTGGACTAAGCAGAGCCTGATAACAAACTGTAAAAACCAGAGGTGGTACCCAAGGAGCCCGCTGGGGTGAATGGCAACCACCCCTCAGGAGGAATTTTGCTGTTTGCCTCTTGAAACAGTTCACAGCAGACCATAAAAAAAGGATGATGGGCTCCCCACATCCTGGGAGCTGTGGGAGGCTTTCACTGTCGTTAAGCCATGGGACTGATGACACCTAAATAGCAGAGTATCCAAGACATTGATGAACAGCCATTGCAAGAGCAAGAAGAGCACCCAGTTTTCTCCAGCAGAGATGTGCCGTTGTTTTCACCCATACTTTCCTTGCCCCTTTAGCAATTTTCTTCCTTTCTTCAGCCCAAGGGACAAAGGCTCTGCACAGCATCCACTACACAGCCCAGCCACGCTAGCAACCAGCAACCTTTCAGTGATTTGTGGACACAAAGGAGTCCATTCTTGGTCTAACTACTCCAATGCAACAATCCATTTCTATCCACCAGCACGTTTAAGTACTTGCTTAAATGCTTTGCTGAATGGGAATTACATGCAGACCACTCTCTGAGCAAAACATCTCCTTCTCAGCATGGTGAAAAGTCACTCCTTAGTACATGAAATCACATGTGATATATGTTAGAGCAACAGCACAGAAGCAAAGCCTTTTCAGTGTTTAAGGTATATATTACCCTTGGATATTTGAGACATCTGTGTTTGCCTTTAGATCTGTTTGGCTAATTAATCATAAGGCAGCTGGCCAAATTTTTCCTTGAGTCAACACCTTGAACATTAGTGGGGATACAGTGGGGATACATGATACCCAGGATGACATACGTGCCTAGATACAGTTATGGAAGTAATCTACTGACCCAATTCTAACTTGGCAGCAAGAACTTTTAAATATTTACCCATTGATTGCTGCACACATGGAGCAATGAGTTGTCATTTTCTCCCTTTTTCTTTTAACCCAATAAATTATTACCAGAAACAATTGGCATTCTGCCCACAATGGACCCGGAGAAGACCATATCACATCCATTTCCCACTGGGGTCCTGACAGCCAAGGTGCTTTTGTCCAGGGTTTTCCTTCCCATAACCCCAAGTCTTCATTAGTGTGCCATGCATGCTGGCTCCAGGATAAAAGATGGAAGCTATGGAAGTGTGTGAGGCCACAGACTCAGCACCCTGCCCTCATCCTTCAATGATAGGACTGAAGTAACTGCTGAAACCTGAACTGGGGATGAGAGCAAACCAAGGCAGCCCAAGCAGGAGCAAGATCAGAAAAGTGTGGCAACTTATACAGCAGAAGGGATCTTTCAAATCTCCTGTCTTTGGGTGACAAGTTTAGAGCTGGCACAGGTATCTGAAAGTTCCCTGCCACAGGGGGGAACTCTTAGTGCTGAAAGGAGTTAAGCAAACTTTTAAAAGCTCACTGTTTTTATTGGCTTTCTAGCTAGAGAACTTCCCTCTGGCCAAGTATAAATCTGCTGCAAAGGCATTTCTCATTCCAGATGCTTTGGAGTGGTATGATTCCTAAATAGCAGTACTTGGGGAAAGGGAGGGGGAACTCCTCAGGCAAGCTCTTGTGGAATTTACCTCACGGAGAACACAAATCTCAGAACATAATTTAAAACCTTGCCAAGAAAAAAAAAAAAAAAAGATCGCTCTGTCTCTGGAACAGGATAAGTACAGGTCAGCTCTGCAACAGTATTGCCTTTTGAAGGGTTCCTTGTATGGCTTGCCCAGTTTACCAGGTGATGGTGACAAAAATAACAAACTCCAGTGACGAAGTAAGCAAGTGAGGTTGAACAGAATTGGAATTTCCCAGCTCTTCTGCAAAAGCCCTGAGAACAGGTGCTTACTTCAACTCGTGCCAATGTGGGATTCACCAAGGAACAACATTCTTACTATACTTCTTAAAAGACTGACTGTGAACCTCTTCTGCCACTACCAGTTAAAGGGCTATTCATGGAGGGATTTCATTTGACAAATATTTCCACCTTCTTACGGGGCTCAGATCTAGGACAGCCTCGCACCTCTCCTTCAGAAGAGAAGGGAAGGGGGTGGCTTGTTTTGTATAGGCTCTTTATCAAGTTTGGATTGGCTCTGTTTTCACAACAGATGAAGCTTCAACTAACTCAGGATTTGAGTGCTATAAGTTAAAAAAAATGTATATAAATGTTGGAAGTTGAAACATTCAAATCCTGAGTTCATCAATTGTATCAAAATATCTTTATTTTGGAACATGAGCATAAATCAAAATGTGAGCCTAAGATATTTACAATATCTTTTTAAGATAAAAATATGATTTACATCAGCATTAAAGAGGAGGTCACCACAGTGTTAGTCAAACACAGGATCTCTCACCTCTGTGGAGCCCTTATGTTTATTTTATGAAGCCAAGACTCCAGCACTCTCAAGTGCTGCAAGTATAAGTGAGCTACCACTGTACCCTCCTCCCAGGGCCCATGCAGAACTGCAGCAACTCCTGACTGGTAAGATTTAGTCAGACATGTTACTGGATACTCAGTGCTAATATTTGCTCACAGAATCGTCAACAGTACTTCAATGTAGCTCTCCTAACACAGAGGTTGTGTTTGCCATGTTGTGATTTCATTAAATATCTCCACCTTCAAGTCTAGTCAGCCGAAAGATACTTTAGCTCACACTATGCCCAAAAAGGAAGGTAGCTGCCCCAGGAGAGCAGGAGCATGAGCACTGCGGGTATGAACATGAGGCACACGGTGCTTTGAGGTGTTTCTGCCCTACCTTGGGTATAATTTACCACAAGATCATCTGTCTAACCACCAATAGGAGTCAAGCTGCGATCAAGCTGAGCAACCAAATGATGAGGAAATCAGTGGCTGACTGCACACACTTTCATTTTCAAAGACAAATGTTCAAAGTTCATTATTGACATCTGTAAAAACTGAGTCAAGAGAGTGATGGGTCAGGCAGAGTGCCAGAATCACTCACTGTTCTCAGAAGTAAATAACAGTGACTGAAGTTACACATTCACAGTCCATTTCCTCCAGCTTCCTTTGAGGTTTATTCTGCCTGGAAATCAACAACTTTCAACCCACACATTTCCTTTCCTCACTAGTAATTTGGAAAAGAAGGGGGAATGGCCTTGACCAACAGTCAGAGTTCAGTTCAGAAGAGGGTCTTGTCCCGCTGCAATCTGAGGTGGATGCCTGGCTCAGGAGCATGCATCTTGCTAGGCCCCATATTTGCATGCTGTAAAAATAGAATAACTCAAAACACAAGGTCATTTACAAAATTACTCTCTGCTCTTCAAAAATATTGATCAGAGCGGTGGTTGGGAACAAGAGCTGCTGAGGTAACAAAGCCGCACTTTCAGCCGACTGTCTGTTTTAGGCCTCCTGCTGCAGAAGAACCATCCAGACCCAACCCCTGTCAGCATGGACTGTAGCAGTTTTTATCTTTTTTCGGGCCACATGCTGCCCTCTCGTGGGAAGCCCTGCCGATGGTACCCTGCTGCCTTGGCACATCCCTGAGCCCCGGGACAGCACCCCAGGGAGCTGCGCGTGCCAACAGCCCCAGGAACAGCAGCTTCGGGTAGGCCACCACAGCCCTATGCCTCTTCATCACAGCTCCCCAAACCCTCTAAAATCTCCTTGTTTGAGCCCCTTCCCAATATTCCAGGCAAGAACAGATGCTGAGAGATGTTTAAGGGAGGGATGGGGCTCTAGTACCTCACATGAAGGTGTGCCAGAGCATGTGTCCAGAACATCCCTAAGCTAGACCATCTTTTTCATCAGATTTTACTTCTCCATTCCTGCATGTGGAAACATATCCTGCTGGGATAGAGAGCTGAAGGCCTTTGTTATCCACTCCAAGAAGAAATGGTCAAGCTGAACATGTGTCCTGCAAAGAGCTGGGTCAGGTATGTGTGATGTGCTTGTTTCAGCAATGCTGCATCCCTCTCACACCACAGGCACTGGCTGCAGGGCTTTCTGGACCAGCTCAGGAAGACAGCAATGCCTGCAGTGTTGGGTATTCAGTTCCTGGAGCTAAGTTTCCTTATCCCACTGAATGCAGTTGCTGTTCTCAGCATGGATGAGCCTTTTCAGGGTTTTATTTTTGTAAGTTTGCTGAAAGAATTAGCACCTACAGGAGCCGGGGCACAATAGTTGTGCTATGTAAGTCAGACAGGCCCCCTGAGCACTTTTCTGCCAGTCCTGTTTTTAATAACTGGTACCTCTCAGCTTTTCCATGCAGCCCCTCACACCAGCATCAGTAACAGCAAATTGGGGGCCAACAGAAATTCATAAGCAGTGTTCAAGACAGACTTGCCTGCTGGACATGAGATGCTGAATTCAGAGTTTTCTGAAATACTTCCTTAATTTCAACTTTAAACCTCACAGAAATCACAGTTCACTCTCTTACCCTAAGCTGCTTTCCATGGCTGGGTCTTACTCCAGGCAGCACCTCCAGAAGCCAGGTGAGCTGGAATTTTGCAACAGGTCTTCTACCTGGTGACAGCTACAGAGCCTGGTGTACTTGTTCTGTACACAGTCACAAGCAACCCCCAATCCCTGGCTCTACATCCAGAGCAAACTGTGGCTCCCTGTGAACCACACTGACAGCAAATAGTGCACAACTAAGGACTTTTGGCACCTCCAAAGGGAAATCTGAGCTTCACTTTTGAAGCTTCATTTGCTCTTCTACTTAAGCCCTACCAGGTATTCTCATGTAGAGCCCACTACACCCACCCTCCCTGGCATCCCACTCCTCCTGAGTTCACATCCTGGGCCAGCTTGCTGCTTTTTTTAAAACTTTCCCTCATATATTTCTGCTCAAGAACTGTATTCTTTTGATTCTCCTTTCATGGAAGCTGTTGCACACATGATTTTCTTATTGTCAGATACATACATAATACACACACACACAGAGAGGCACATAGATGTGTGTATTAACATACCTCTACATTTCTCCATCTCCTGAACTTATTTCCAGATAAAGCTCCTCCATCCAAGTCACATCAAGGCTCCTGCCTATGCTTAGTATTTTGTTCCATTTCTTCTAACACAGCAAGAGGGAAAGAATTAAAGAAAACATATTTAGGCTACCACTGCTATATTTGACTCAGCCACGAAAGACAAGGCTTGCTCTCTACACTTAGTCAGGCATTAACTTGCCCTGTACATAAGTGTTTCATGGATGTTTGTAGTGTTCTTGGTATAACATGCAACATATGAACTAAGAACTACTAAACAACAAATTGCATCTCAAGTGACCACTTCAGAATATTTCAGCTTCCAGTGCAACTTTCTCCTTAAAACTATGAACTCTTTGTTTCCTGATCCCCAGAATCATCACAAATGAGAGATTTCATGACATATGATCTGTAAGTCTACATTGCCTACTGAATAAACTTCCTCATGGAAAAAGAAGGCTTCTGTTGCATCAGATCAAGCTTAGCAGCTAGCCAGTGTGAGGGAGTTTCCTTAATGAATTCTGTATTTATAGACCTGTTTAGTAAGGAAAAAGATTTCAAGGTCATCTTTTTTTTTTTTTTCATTTTGTACTACACAGGTTTTTTTTAGTAGAACTTGAGAAACTATTGCTCTTCAAAATGTGCTTAACCAGAGTAAAAGCTTCACTAACATATTTTTAAACAGAGAAGGATTCTTTTTTTCTTTCCTTTTTAATGCTTAAAGTGATTTAATAAGGTTATTTAAAAGAGTAATGTGCAGAAAGTCATATATATTTTGCACTGACTTGGAAGAAAAACTAGATGAACTTACTGACTGAGCAGAATCTGTCCCTTGAATTCTCTTGCTCCTTCTGCTTTCCCCACAGGTGTTAATATTTGCATCACTGCTCATGGGTGTCCCACAGTGCCAGCAGAATATACGTTGTGTGAAGCAGAGCTCCACAACAGAGAGTGAAAATCTGCCTGTGAGCAAAACAATTGTTCGAACTAGATGGGCAGCAGCAGGATGTGATGTAGGACAGGCCGGTTCCAGGGATCCCCAGAAACAAACCTACTTGTCCCAGCCCTGAGTTTGGCTCAAGTTCTTTAGGAAGTACTTGTCTCCTCCAGTGGCAGCCTTGCACAAGCACAGGAGCAGCATTCAAAGGAAGAGTGGAAGTATAAATACATTTTAGTTGTGACAGGTTTTGCACTCCACATCTATTGCGTTTACAGGATGTCATCTATATGCATGATAGAAAAAGCATTTGCATTTAAGCTTATTTAATTCAGAGATATCTGTGGACCACTATCCTTGCATTCTGTTACAAAGGATTATCATAATACCATTCCATCCTGCTTACCCACAGCAGACCTCCTCTGATTCCTTGGATTTAAATAAGCTTCAAGAAGCTTCAAGTCTTGTTCTCTATATTTTGCTATTAAGTATTTCTGTTATGTAAACACCCAAAGGTCCCAGTCAGACTTTCAGCTCCCACTGCTCTGGGAGTTCACAAGATAGTTCATATTGACATTCCCTGTCCCGAGGGTATCTGGGCAGTCATGTGTCCATCACTGCAATCCACCACTGGCAACATTCACTGTATCAGGAAGAATATTTGAATAACAGTTTTCTGCTGTGATTAGCCTGTAGTCATCATACTTTTCCATGACCTCTGTATCCCTGTATGTCATTCACTCTTCTGTCTTAGCCACATAAACCAATGTCACCTTTTTACAGCAAACAGCTGAATTACCGAGTTGTGCCTTCCAAAACCACACCAAATGAGCCCAGGTGGCTGCATTCAGTGGAATACAGATCAGTTCTTGTCATTGTGACCAAAGGAAGCAAAGGGTCAAATAAGCAATTGAATAAATTAAGGAGAAGATATTTGGATTAGTTTTATAAATTTGACAGACTGACTAAAACTAATAATCTTAACATACCAAAAAATCCCCAAACCCAGAAAAATAGGATTAAAAGTTATTGCTATAGATTGACTCATTTACAATTTCATACGACTTAATTATATTTTTTAATTCCAAGAAATTAAGCCACTGAATTCAATGGCACTGTATTGCAGTCTTAAAAATATTCTGTGAATTAGTGTCTTAACGCAGGTTTTTTCTTTGTTTTCTTAAGTTTGGGTTTGGGGTTTTTTAGTTCTTTTTAAGTTTAAACAACGTGGTGGGGGGAGGGGTTGTGTTCAATTTCAGTTTTTTAGGAAAAAATCAGATGAATCTACAAAGTAATAAAATTCTTTGGAGTTACCTTAAGTTGTTTATTGTCTTCATGTAGCTTGTTCCAACAACCCAATTAACTCCAGCTCATCGTATAGGAAACATTTTTAGAATAATTATTAGAAATTATACCAGGATAATTCTGTTATTATACTAGCCAGAATGATGTGCACCACTAAATATGTGAAGAATTATATCTTTATGGGTATAGATGTAGGCTAGTATTATACTACATGAAACAGAATGCTATGGTAAACAGATGTTTGCAGGATAAAGTCTATATGATGTGCAAAAACTTGCTACACATCCATTAATTTTGTCACAATACTGTTGTTTAGCACAGCAAAGATAACTAAAAATATTACCCAAGAACTTCATGCAACTGAAAGTTCACTGGTTTATTTCTCTTACCAAGAGTAACAGCCTGAAACATTTTACATTAATTTACAATCATGAACAAGATCCTTATGTTTAGCTCATGTAGGTGACATTAAGTCATCCAGTTAATGCTAATTATTATTTCAAAAATTAAATCTTTTTAAAGTTTTTATAAGGTTAAACATTTTTTGAACCATTTGTTGCCAAAACACAACAGTCTACAACCACACAGAAAGTAGAAATTAAAATTTCTACAGAGCCACTACCATCACTATGAAGATACAATGCCAAGTGTTTACAACATTCTGCAAGTTATCACTTCTCCCAGCATTCAAGAGAGCAAAAATTCCCTCTTCACTTTTTGCTGTACACACAAGAATTACAGTAAAAGGGGAAATTTTGATTCATAATGTTAGATCGAGGGTAACAGAAGTGCTTCTGAGTCATTTACTTTGAACGTTGAAAATGAACAGAGCTGTGGAGCAATAAGGATTCTCCTCTAAGAAAGGGCAGGTTTTCCCCTCAGCCTCGGACCATGTACCAGACATATCCACTCCTCTCCTTCCACAGACAGCAGCAAAACAGCCTCTGCTCATGGGGCAACAGAGGAGCGAAGTCGAGATCCACAGTACAGACCTGAGGCGAGATGTGGGTCCCAGGCAACCATGCAGAGCTGGAACTGTGGGACTGCAAGAGGAGGTGGAGTGCGATGAACCCAGAGTTCGAAACAGTAATTCATGCACAGAGCAAGAAAGCCCTGCTTCACCAATTAGAAACATTTGAAGGTCTCACAGCTTTGTTTTTTCTCGAACCCTTGTTGAAACCAATCACTGATTTGTGTGTCACTCAGCAACACGCAACAGAACCGCTCAGATCTGTAGCCTTCCTGGGAGGGAACACAGCAAGAACTGTGCTGCTTCCTTTGGCAGAGAGCACACAGACCACAGCAAAGCCACTCTGCTGGGCTTGGCCCAAAGCTGGCACGCCATGGTCACCCCCAGTGCCTCGCTACCAGAGCAGAACTGCAGCATCTCAGTGCTCCACTGCCACAGAGACATGGCTGGTGGGTCACTGGGACTCACTGACACACTGCATCTGGCGTGGGAAGCCTCCAAGAGCAGAGGGGTACGGGCTGTGTAGCCAGAGAGAAACTCATGAAGTATTTTCCTGGGATCTCTCCATGACAGTACACTTCCCCACAGATGCAGCAAAGCCTTCTTCCTCCTGTTTTGGTATTCCTCAGCCATTCCTCTCACCAATCACACTGCCTCATACCTTCTTCCAGAAAACCCCCGTCCTCCCTCCCCCCAGAGGCAGCAGGATGCTGTTCAGGACAAATTCTCCCCCTGCTTCACTCCTCCTGCTCAAGCCCATTTGCTTCTTTTGCTGCAGGCCTGGCAGCCCTGTTTCTGGAATGGACATCCACCACCCTGCCACAGACATCCACCAGCAGCTGCTGGAGCCCCAGTACAGCCAGTTAGAACACAGCTCTCCCTCTCCTGGTGGCAGGACAAACCATTTTCCTCCTCTGCCCAGACCATGGCAGTTCCTCCACAGCACCACAGGATGTCCCATCCTGAGAGACTCTGCTCCCCAGCTGTGACCAAAGCCATGGCCCCTTCCCATCACACCATGGCCAAGACATGTCCTTACCACCCACAGGCTGCATTGCCTCCCGTCACAGAGCAGGGCTGCCACGGCATGGCAGCTCAGCAGGGCTGCATTTGGGAATACCCTTTTGCTCCCAACAGTGTAGGGAAGAGATTCAGAGCCCGGCTCTTGATGAGAGTTTTCTCTGTCACACTGCGGACGTAGCATTATTCACATACAACAGTTAAATACCACATAGCAATGCAACAGAACCCAGGAGATCTGACTCCACACCCTAGGAAAGAGAACGTTTGTCCTGGCTACCTTGTGAAGTGTCACTGCCTTTCCTAAGGTGGCACAGAGTGGGAGTTTGGTGTCCACTGCACCCCCTGACACAGTCAGTGACTGAAAGACAGAAGTCATAAGCCCATTTCCAAACATGTGGGACTGTGGCCAGCTTCCTTCAAAGCAGAAGGCCCCCAAGGTACATTATTCTGAGGGAATGGATTTGCACAGCCAGAGGACATGAAAGTGTGGACAGAAAAGCACTGAGACAACATTTTGATCAACACAGTTCTCCTTACAGGCCCTCTCAGAATAGCCTTCTCTCACAGAGGAAACACAGCCTGAGGAAAAGGACACAGAGTTTGGGGATCTTGGACAGCATTTTGCCATAGATGACTCCTGCGGCCACAGTCTGGCTGAGTCATTGTGTCCCTCCTTTTCTCTAGCCAGACAGGGAAAGCAGCCCTTTCCTGCTCAACGAGGCCATTGCAAGGTGCTCAGACAAGGTGAGGAATATAAGGATTGAGGTTCATAGCTTATCCAGGTTTAAACAGTGATGTACAAAAGCACAATCAATGCAAAGCCTGCATTTAAAATGAGGCTTCTGTGTTCAACTGCAGGTGCTCAGAGGACAGAGTTTTACACTACTTAGAAGATACCTTGTGCTGTCCCAGACCTATGCACAGGGACAGCACTGGGATCTAGCAAAGAATCTGATCTAACAGTTGCAGATAGCCCAAAATGGAAGTGTTCAGCAGGTCAGGGCCTGTTTTCTGATGCTGTGGTGCCCTTGGTTTATTCTGGTATCACTCCATTTAAACAAACAGGTCATTAGCATGGGCACTGTGTGAGCCAGACCCCAAACATTCAAGTTAATATTCAACCATTTGCTTATTCCTCCATATGCTTCATACAACACATAGTTCAAAGAAAAATTACACCTTGTGCAATTCTTGGACTCACTGGTTGGCTCTGAATTTCCTGCATAGCAAAAGTTAAGAGAGACATCAATCCTGTCCTCACTTTTAGCGAGACCAACCATGAGCCCAGCTTTGTAGAGGTAACATGCATTAATGGCAGCCCAGGGTTCATCCCGAACCACACTACTTAGCTTGTCTGTCCTCATTAGCTTTTAGAGTCACTGATGAAGCAACAGGGCAGAGCTCTACAAACTTGTGCTTGGTGCCATTCAGTTACATAAATTATGGGCAGTCTGTAATTCAGAAACCCGTGAAGTATCCTTGGTACCCAACGGGTATGAAAGGAATCAAAATTTTGTTCACCAAAATATTTATATTAGCTGAGAAAGCCAAACTCTGCCAAGAAAGGAGCTGGCAAGCTTCCCTGGAGTGTCTTTGCCAGTGTGTAAAACACAGAAAGCACCCCCACCTACCACAGCCCCTCTGTGCATGCCCAGGGCTGGCTGAGCTTTTAAGTACAGTGCCAACTATTTGTAAGGCCTCAAAAATCTGGAAACTTTTGAGCGCAGAAGCCGAATGAAGGATCTCGGGAACATCTCTCTTGACTCTTGGGCTGTGTACTTGAAGTAGTTCTGTGGATGTGCCAACACGTCAAACAATGCTTTTATCAGCTTCTTGTCCTAGAAAAAGGAAAGCAGATTTTACAGTAGTTCCAGAGAGGAGTTAAGGTCAGTATTACCAAAGTTTAATGACTGTTTAACTCGTGAAAGATTATGGGCATTTATTTTTCAAGTATTAATGCTTGAAAACTAGTGAAGCAAGGCTGACATTCAGGCCTCAGAGATGTCACTGGAGTTTCACATTAGCAGCACCAGGATTTCTTCCCTCCTCATACTTTCAAGAACAGCAAACAAACCACAAAACAAACACACACTTGATCTGATATCCAGCAAAATAAAGGTTTGCTTGGGACAACATGCACTCAACTTGTCTATGCAAGTCCCCTAACTAAGGTCAGAGAAATCCACAAAGAGATATTTTTCACACAGGGAGGAAAAGCCTTTGGTAATCTACAGGCTATAAGTAGCAGCACCAAGTGCTTCCCCAAGAAATTAAATGCCATGTCACTCAGTCTGCTCCACCACTTCCTTCCAGCACAGTCTATGTGAGGCTGAAAGGGCTACTATTACCACAGATTTCCTTAGAAGGTCTGATCCACCTTTAATCCCCCTGGGCAAAGGGTCTCATATTCGTTGCTCTGCACAATCAGGACGTGCTGATTGATCCCATTTCCCTGGAGCACACACATCTAGCGCACTAAGGAACAGATCTGATGCAGAGCAGAAAGGAAACTCACTTGCACCAAATAATGTAATTTTCAATCAAAACCAACATGCTTAGTGGAAGGAATGTACCTTAAGTATTTCTTGATGATTTTCAGATGCATAAAGTCTACCATCCCGGACAATGTCTTCTATTAGTTCTTGGTAATCCTCTGTGGGGAATGCACAAGAGAGTAATTTGCAGGTTCACTTCACTTACATACTCAATACTTCCTTTGGTTCTTCTGCCCCCAGAAGAACCAGTGGTACTTGGGCCTCACATTAGCAGTCAGAAAATATTCCAAGTGCTTTTCTACAAAGAAACTACAAATCCCATTTACAATGAGAACAGTGCACCGTGCTGAGCTGCCCAGCATCAATCTGTCATAAGTGAAAGAAATCATAAAGCACTTAAGATTGTGGTGCACGCTGTAACCAAGTAATCTCACAAACCAACTGCACTGCAGGAACACACCTGTAAACACCCACAACCCACTACTGACTTTTTTCCACAGGAAAAGGGATAAAAAAAGGAGCTAAGGGGAAGCTTTCTTAAAAGACAACCTCCTGGTCAATCAAAATTTTAAATGCTTCAAAGGCAGAGGTCTCCGCTGGAAAATTAATTATCCACTGTTGATGAAACTCTGCAGAGCACAGCAAAGATGACTCTATCATTAATCCAGTGTGAACAGAACATACAATATCACAACACTTATGCTGAAGTGCAAAGCCTCAGCTCCAGTTTCACTTCTGATGATTCTGGCAAGGACAAGGTGAAAATCTTTCTCCTCAAGCTTCTTTTCAATATAAGTGTTTTGCTATCTGATCACAAATGGTAGCAGCAACACAATAAATCAGAGGCACTTGGGCTGAAGCAACCCAGAACTGGGAAGGCACAAAATTGCATAAAATTTAGATTCTAGTTCTGAGCTCTGCAGTTTACAGGCCAGAGTCCAGAACCCCAGATCTTTCTTTAGGTCTGTGGAAGATTGGAAATACAGTGGCACTTAAGGCTACAGTGCAATGCAGAATTTCTTTAACTATCTTTAAATGAAAACAGCTACTGGGAGCTAGTGACACTGCTGAGAGCACTGGGCTACCCTGCTGCTTAGGGAGTGGAGTTCTGCACTGCTGCAGCTGCACTGGTCCACATAGGCTCAGCTGCTCACACCCACTCACCATCATATGTTACATAAGGAACTTGGAATCCTTTGGCACTGTTCCCTTCATTCGACTTGAACTGGATCCACAATTTCTTAGACCTAGAAGTGAAAGCTATAGGGCGTTCGTAGGTTTGACAGGTCTCGTACGTGGTCACTGAGTTGGAAGAAGCTTTCAAAGAAAACACATAATAGGCAGTTATCTGACAGTGCTTCACACTAACAAACAATTAGAAAATAGGTGACACTACCATGACAAAAAAGCTTGCTGGTGTTAAGAAAAGTCCCCAAAATATGGCAGGCCATCAGTAGATGGTAGGCCATCGATGAGTGACTTCTTGGTTAAAGAACATTTTCCCTTTTCCTAAAAGAAACAGCCTACTGTTTGAAGGATGTGACTATACTAGAAACTGTTCATACATACATCAGGCACCTTCAGGGGATTAGCAAACTCTTCCTAATCTAGGCTAGAACTGCTCAGCATAATACATGTCTAGTTAGCTTGAACCATCTACCCGTTCTTAACAACTTCTCAGAGTTCACTGACACATCATAGCCTTGCACCTTTGTCTCACCCAAACCTATGGAGCAGCACTGCCAAACAGGACTTCTCAATTTCCCATTTAAAGAAATTTCAACTCTTAAGTAGAGGCCAGCCAGGTTACATTTAGTTTATGTAAACAGAAATGCATGTGAGAAAACTGTGTTGCCTGCGTTGTAGATATTTCGGACTTACAACTTTTTCTCATCACCAGGTAGTCTCCACACTCATCTTCTATCGGTAGAAATATTTCTGGAACCACAATCAGAATACGGCGCTTTGGCGGTGGGTTAATATTCCAAGTGCACTCAGTGTTTGCGGGATAGTCCCCAGGATAGTTTGGTGATTCAATATATCCAGTGTAATCTCCCAGTTCACCTCCACACTGCCTGTCTGAAAAAGCAACATGGTATGCAAGACAAGGAAAAGTGAGGGCATCCCACAGCTCCTCAGCGGTCACTGTCAGGAACAGTACACAGGTGACAGACGGGCACACTTTTCTGTTTGCAGCTGGTGCAGGTACAGTTCTCTTTGCCAGCTTCAATTCACACTGCTGCCTGCCTCTGCCTGACTGTTTTAATCAATGTTGAGACATAAAAACACAGATTAATCACTGTTAATACAGCAGGTGCTATGGACGAAGCCGTGCCAAGCAGCAAGGCGAGGCAGTGGTAAGAGGGCACAGCAGTGGGAAAGCAAGGATGCTCCACTTGCTTGTACCAGCCAGAACTTTTATACAAGTACCAGCTGAGGCTGAACTGGAGCCTGAGGTGCTCTGCTCAGTCACCATACCCTGCAGCAGCACAGAACAGGGAGTAGAGCAGGCCCTTTCTCTGCACAGATCAGCACTGCTGGCAGTAACAGAGGTCAAACCCCAGTGCAGGATGCTTTGCCAGTGCTCCCCAACTCTGTGCAGCCACAAGGGTTTGGGCACTGTAACAGTGACGTGTGGCTGTGACATGCCCCAGGAACAGATTCTGTCAGTGAGAGACATGCAGTGTCCAGGAACACATTTCTGTGTAGGTATGTGTGCATATGTCTGTGTGTACATAAGTGTCTCCAGAGGTGGTTCTGAGCAGTCACCTCTCTGCCCTCTATTTTCCCTCTTTAATTTACCCTCAGCTTCCCACACTACAGCTACCATAAATCTAGAACAGTGGTTCTATTTGTAGTTGCCTTTTTCAAAGGCTGTTATTAAGAAGAAATGGTTACTAGAGCTATTAAGTTTTGTGAGCCAGTTCCTATTCCTTTTAATAGGAGGGAAAAAAATCAGGGTGCCAAGAACACAGACTCTGCTATATGATGGGAGAAAAGATTTAATAAGCAAGATCCTGATCAACCCAGCACCAGCAGGCAAAACACAATCATCACTTACCATACAAAAATGATGGAATCAGTCTGCAGAAATGGTCTCTCAGAGACCTCAATAAGTCATTTGAGAGGTGAGAAGCAGGCAGGCAGCAAAAGAGGAGCAACACCTCTGCTTTCTCTCCAAGCCCCCTGAGCAAAGCTAAGTTCTGCCCTTAGGGCCACTCTGAACATTAAAGGTAAGAGATCATCAAAGCCATCTTCCTGTACTTACTTTTGCACTGTGTTATATTTGTTGACCCATCAAAATCAGTAGTGGTGTTTCCAGGGCATGCAATGCAGTAATTTTGTCCAAACTCAGGCTGGTACGTCCCAACTGCGCAGCGAATACACCGATGAGTTGTGGTGTTATAAAAATGACCAGGTGAACACTGAACTGGACAGTAATTAAATATGCATCATGGTTAAAAGAGTGGCAGTAGCATAAAATACGACTTCATAGATTTGTATAGGACCTAGTCCAATTTCATCAACTGAAATGCCATATTCATAAACAATGAGGGTAACAGAGCAGAGGTAACTGAATAAATTTCAGTGTATCAGCTCATTTTGTTCAAGTTCAGAATTTTCAAATGCAATGCAGTAGAGCAGTTCTGCGTGAAAGCAGCAGTAAAAGAGGTGGGGGAGTGAGTATAACCACCATGATTTTGTAAGAAGGACACCAAGTAGGACAATGTGTTACCAGATGGTTTAGCCACAGACATTTGACTTGGAAGATGGACTGCCTGTGGAAAATACTAGCTAAACCTTTCTTCCCTGCCTGCTCATGCCAGGCTGCTGCATCTTGGATAGCCCTGAGACCAGCTCAGCCCAAGCAGAGGTGAGAGATGCTGGTCCTCTACAAGGATTTTTGTATCACGGCACATTGTATCAATATTAGTGACTAAACTGGTATAGGGCCACCTTCTCTTATGATCACACCTTGTCCTTCAACAACAGGCCATGACTCAGGGTACAGTCACCTCCACCAGCTCTGCTGCTACTTTATTTCATCACATCAAAACGTCATTTTGTTAGCAAGACACATGAGCTGTAGCCCTCCCAGAGCTTGCTGAGAGCACCTCCTGCATCACCAAAGTGAGGCCCCATTCCAACACACCAGCTCTTCTATAAACACAACAGATTTTATGGAAGTTTCAGACGTGAGATAGACAGATGTAGGGGAAAAATACTTTCTAGCAAACTTGCAAATTTTTTCCTAGTTTCCTGCATGGAGAGAGGAAGATTGAAATCTGAGAAAATACAGGACTCCAAACACCTCTGTTTACATCTCTAATTTGTGGATTTTCATTTGATTTTGCTTAGGTATTCTGCACCTATGCTCACCATCAACTGTACTGAAACCAAACAGAAAGCAGTCAGGAGCTTCAGCCATATGTCATCTTTGCTCTTAACTCTATCACTACCTTGCTTCCTTTTTTCTTGTGGGGTTCAAAAAAAAAAATTTCCTATTCCTTTTACGTCATTTAGCAAGTTTATCTCTCTCAGCTCAACATTAAAATAATTTACTGTCTACTATCAAATGTAGTTTTCTGTGCTGAACAGTCCCTTTTTTCTACTTGTTTTAAGCTCTGCTTACTCCTAAATAATTCTAGTCTTGTTGAGCTTTGTAAGCTAGCCCAGCCTGGAATCTTTCCCTGTGTGCTGCCCCAATCCAAATGTTTCAGATACAAGTTCCAAATAGTTCTTGCATCTGTGATTCTATGTCTCATGTGGCCTCTTCCACAGGCAAATCCCTGAGCTCTTCATTCCAGCTAATAGAAAAAATTCCTTTAATCTCCACTCCCGTTTGGAAACTGAACCTCATTTATAGACTTGATTTTGTTTATGTTAAAGTAAAACTGAAATCACTTCCTCTTATCTTGATCCAAAGTGTTTAATGTGTTCTTTTAGTACTTCAGTTTTTCAAAATTAAGTATGAAACAACTCTATTAGTGGATTCAGTGCTCCTTCACTGAAGAAATCCATTAGATATCACACTATTAGCAGTAATATTAATTCTTAAACTGTACTGCAAAATTCTTATAACATGTTGCAATTCTCAATAGTAAACATATCTTAACTGACACTAGACAGATCTCTTAACTCAAACCACTCCCAAATGTTTGCCATCAGGACCTTATTTCCATACCTTATTTTCACTCTGCAGCAGTAGATTTTCTACTAAGATTTTTTCCTCAGGTGATTTTTATAAGAAATTTTCTTTTACCCATTCTTTAGGACATTGAGCAAACCATTATACTGATTAACATTCCATCTCTCTCCACAGACACATATATTTATCACCATTTTCAGACAATTTTGTGGCCCCCTTTCAGCTGTTTGAATTTCAGAGACCAAACAATGATGCTTACAAAATTCCATCATTTTTAAAGATATGATTCCCATTTGATTTTCAGTCCTGATTAAACCTTGGGAGCTGATTGCACATCAGCTCCACCGTGACCAAATTTAGAGGGTTGTCTGAGTTGCCACAGGGTTAAGCTGAATGCTCACCTTTTAGGTTTAGCCCAAGCCAGTTTCCCATTATGAACATGAAGAAAATATTTTCTTACTTATGCACCAGGACTGAAATCCCCTCCTTTACATTTACATGTTGATGCTGCACTTAAAACCCAAAATGTCTTGAGACTTTTTCTTCCTTTTTTTCCTTAGTATGACTCATCACAGATCAACAGCTTTATTACTGATTGACTTCCATAGATCTCTCAACCCCTTCTAAAGTCTTGTATAAAGATCAGTTACAGAAAGAATTGAGGCTTTACTGAGTTCCCTTGAAGCCAGGCCAGGCCAGCCAGTTCTGAGAGTGATAACTGATCCTTGAAAGGAGGAAGACCCTTCTCTGAATGCCCTGCTTGGAGCAGTGCCAGTTACTTTTGCCTCGGAGTAACACGGTTCATCAAATAAATCTCGACCTTACCTTTGGCCTCGCAGTCCTGAAACAAGGATGCACTGCTGTGTCTTGTGGTCAGACCTCCTCCGCAGGGAAAGCAGGATACCCTCCCAGCTTCGGGCTGGTACGTTCCAAGGGGACACGGCAGACACGGTCTGAAGCCATCAGGAGAATGTTCACCTGGGGAGCACTGATCTAGAAGAGGAAGGACACACTTGCTTCAACCTGTACATTACAGATGAGGGTGTGTTACTGAGCCTGTACAGGATCTGAAACCTCACGGTGAAACTGCTCTCCTGCTTACCTGGGAAGTGGGAACCAGGGTTTCAGAGCTGAATGCAAGCAACAACATGAACAGAGCTTAATACATCCAGTGTACTCTGTCAGATAGAAACAGACATTGGTAATCTTTGTGCTAGTGAGCTCTTCTGTGAGCTGGAGTGGATTTCACGCTTTGTTGCAAGGCCACACTGCACACTTGGCCCATCCAGTGCTCTCTGCTCATCTGCACAGGGCAATTGCGTACTGATTATCTCCTCTTTCTAGCTGAAGAGCTTTTGGACTCTTCCCAAGTGAAATAATTTAGTACTGAACCTAAGAGGCCAAAAATGTACTTCATATTTCTATAAGTATTTTAATCCTAATGTTATTGAATATTCATACTTCATAACCATTAGCATTACTGGATTGTGTGAGAACCTCGAGCACCACAAGTAATTGTGTAAATTCATTAAACTAAATACTATGCATGCCTCAAAGACATTTAAAGTAGAAATATTCTTGCCATTCCTGATACTGGATCTTTTATCTGTATTTTACCTGCACATCTGTGCACTGGATTGTTGTGTTCTGTGTGGTACATAGAGAGCACTAAATCCGACTGATTTTACTTAAAACACAAACCTCAATATTATCTAACAAGTCCAGCAATATTTATGAGTATCTTTGAAAAGTTTTGATTTTTAAACTTTTCACAAAAGAACTGGTTTCAGTACCAGTATTTAATAATTACCCTGCTCTGGAAAGCCACAAAACACCGCTGCAGTTGTTCAGCTGTGCTGAAAAATTCTGTCCTTTTAAGACCTGTTACGATAATAAACTGTTAGTTTTAGTTTATAGCTCCAATAAATCACTCAGTGAATAGCTGTTTTGTTAGGAAGTTAAATTGGCCTTGGCTTCATTTCAGGATATATGACTAACAACAAGCAGGGCATTAACTACCGGTCATGATCAATGATGAAGAGTTTTGTTTATGGCTGATACACTGTGTGGAAGAGTGAGTGTTCCTCCTTAGCTTAAAAATAAAATGCAGCAGGTTAAGCAATGCTCTGTAGCTTATCAATGAAGGCTTTTGAGGAAGTCTTAGCTCTTGGTTCTATTTCCACCACACATCACTTCTGCCCTCATAAGGACACACATTCATTTGCTCCCACACTTTTCAAGCCTTTCTCCATTTTATAAACATTCCTACAGAACACTCATCTCTGTACACTTTGTGCACTTCAACAAACATGAATGAATTAAGGCTTTCATTGCAGCACTCCTAATAAGGTAAGGAAAGAGCACTATTTACAATTCCATGACAAGGAAAGACAATCAAGGTTAGTAAAGGTGATTTTGAGAAGTGGCTACTGACTTCAGAAAGCCTGGAGCAATGGAAAGACCAGTGCAAATCTCTTTCAAAAAACTCCACAGCCCTATGAGAAATCCATGCTCTGAGTGGCCTCACTAGAAAATATCTGCTCTCTGCTTTCTCCCCTTAGCCCTTTTCCATTCATTTTAATCACATGCCAAGTTTAGAGTGGTTTGGTTTTTGGTTTTTCTTTTTTTTTTTACACTTGGGAGAGGGAGTATCTCTGTTCTGTGTTTTGAACGGAATGTTAATTTACATTGACCATACAAATTCAATATTAGAACTGTGCTTCAGGTTTCCTGAACGTGCTCAAAGTCCAACATAACAGTAGGACAGCTATCAGAGCTCAAAGGAAATCTGTCCCAGGCAGGAATCAAACATTTTGTGTCTGTAGGTTCAAAGCCAAACTAGGTGGCCAGCTGTTGGATTGCTAGAGAAGGTGCATGGTGATAAGAAGACTGTGGTTACACGAGTATTAAGCTCTGGTCAACTGCAGTGCAGCAGCTTTTGTGTACTGAGAGAAGGCTGATATTAATCTGAGGTCAATTAAGCTGTACTGGAGCTACACTCCAAGTGCTTTGGGCCTCATTTCCCACTTGCACTGGCTGCCCCAGGGATGCACCGTGGCAGGTCAGCAGGATGGTGGGCTATGTCTGTGACATTCCCCAGAAGAAACACAAGGTTGAGATAGTGAAATGCAGGAACTGTGTAAAATCATTCTGAGCTGAAACAAAACTTTTCGATTAGGTCTGAACCAATCTAATCAAATATTTTCTTTTGATTTTCCTAGAAGGTGTCAACAAAAGAAAGAAAACTGTTATTTAAAAAAATTGGAATGTTCAAAACCAGCTGAAAAAGCTGTGTACAGTGTGATGGTTACAGCCATGCACCAGCCTGCAGACAGAAAAGGCTCTCAAATATATTTCTTCACATGACCACATCAAGCCAAACTTTTCAGAGTGGTACAAGTGTCCAGACAATTAGATCCACAAACACATTCCCTGTAAAATGCTCCAAGTTCCTCCTCATCTTCCATCTAGAAATGGTTCAAAAAAAGGCCACTCATCTAGTCACACTGGAGCAGGGGTAATGAAGAAAGCCTGTTTAGAAACTCACAGCATTCACCAGGGCCCAATTTAGCATAACAAACACACTTAGTCTTATATTCAATTATAGTAGCATTAATTATAGGACCATTATTTCAATGCAGAAATCATCTCACAGAAATCCATAGGACTGTGCATAAAGCTAGGATGAACCTTCTCTTAAAAAAAAATCCACAAGAAACACCTCTTAGAAGTTTGACTTTTCCTGACATCTGTTTAAATGAAACTAAAAAGAAGTTTATGAGCTTCATTTCCCAAAACTGCATGGTCCCACCCGACACATGGGAAATACCCAG
Organism: Myiozetetes cayanensis; assembly: GCF_022539395.1. Lineage (NCBI taxonomy): Eukaryota > Metazoa > Chordata > Aves > Passeriformes > Tyrannidae > Myiozetetes > Myiozetetes cayanensis. The sequence goes on from NW_026087853.1 coordinate 51,403,719, forward strand.
TCAAAACTAGATCTGAAGATTTGCAAATACTGACATTAAAACACAATTCCACTGGCTGGCTTTGCTCTTTTTTCAGAAACCTGGTTGTTTTTCTCCAAATGAACAAAGGAACCAATTGCCTCTAGTAGACTTCATTTCTGCAGCCACTGTCTTTGTTTATCTTCAATACCCATTAAAAACCTGGTCTTGAGTCTCATGCAGCTGTTTTAAAGGAAAAAAAAAAAAAGTGAAAGCTTTTCTGATGCAAAAACAAGAAGAAAAGGAGGGGGGGAAGAGAGGGGCCCACAGGGAACCAGGATTAACAGTTACAAAGACATTTAAAGGCTCTTCCCCTCTTTTCAACACATTAGCCTTTGAGCATTTGCTCCTATAGACAAATGCTGTAGTATCTCAGGGGCTGAGAAGGTGAACCTCATAAAGGAGGTCATGATCCACCAATTCACCATTTTCTTAAGAATGATGCCTTGACTTTATAAGGAAAATCACCAACAAGTGATGCAAATTGATTCTGAAGCGGCATCCCTTAAGTTATTGTGTTTTAGCAGTTCACACATTTAGGTCACATGAGAGGGTTATGCATTCTAGGGATTTATGTCTTAAATCTATAATTGTCACAGCAGGCAGGTTAGCAGAAAAATAACACCCTTTCTCCCCATTTGGTTGTTCATTTCTTCATGCTGGATTTCCAAAAAATTTAAAAAAAAAAAAAAAAACCACAACAACAAAAAAAACCCCACAGTTCTCTGTTGTGTAACACAGTTATTAATTATAACAACTGCAAAGGCATTTTGCTTTTCTGTTTAAATCTTTCTCTCACACTTTTATAATGCCGCTATCATACCACATCTAAACTCTGCAATGAGGTTCATAATGGAAAGTTAATATTTTCATTTGTGTCCCCTCAACTAAGGGGGCAAAATTGCTGAATGTTGAGCAATGAAAAGCACTGACACCTCCCACGCAAGATCAAGCTGCTCATCATTTACATCAGAGCAGTGCCTATGTCAGTGCTGCTCTTGCTTGCTGTTCTCTGAAGTGACAGTTCTTTGGAAGAATCCACTTGCAGCTACTGAGGAGCAAGGACATGCTCCCATGTCCTTTTACACAGCATTTTCAGGAAATGGTAATTCCCTTTGCCTCCTTCCATCTATTAAAGCACTGGTGTGTCCAACACACACACAAAAAATATCAAATGGAACAGGTAAGGTGTACTTTTGACTCCATGGGATCAGAGTTTTAAGGAACAGAAAAGCAGCTAAATTGCTGTTGTTTCTTCCTCAGTGGAAAGTCCCTGAGGGCAAAAGGATCTCAACAGATATGAATTTATTATCTTTCAATATGGAGGTTTTTGGTAAACCACTTTCTGATAAAGAATTGTTAGTATTTAAACAGCTGGTCCTTTGCCTGCTAAATCTGTCTAAAGTGTAGCTCATACTGGAGAATGGACACTGGTAGCCAGGCCAGTGAGTGAAAGTGCATTCTTCCCAAGACAGATCTCATCTCAAGGAAGCACGTAGCATTTCCAGCATCCTCAGATGGTTCACATGCAGTCCTGAAGCGCTGACATCCAAATATGCATTTCTTTACCTGAAAATTTACTTCAGTGTGGAAAGGTCACATTTCTCCTATGAGAATCCAGTTCTCTGGGAAGGTTAATGAAAGTTCCATATTGCTATATGCTTTTCCTGTGATATCCATTATTAGAGACCTACCACTGGTTGCTCCTCGGAAGCCATTCACAGGATTTCAAGGAATTAATCAACATGATTACAATGCTGAATGTGCTTACTCATTGATACAGAGTTCACACATAACAAGGTAGACAAATGCAACACTTGAACCTCTAAAGCACTAGGAAATCCCAAACAGAACCAGACACTGAACAGCAAACTTGAACTAAAATACACTATGCCTTGTAATCAGCAGTGAATTCCCTTTTACCACCAATAACTGTTTAAAGAACAGCAGACACACATGCACAACCACCCAGCACACTAAGAATGATAAAATACCTTGGAAATCACATCCAATCTGTTCCTGTTGCATTGCCAGCAGGCAGCGGGAATTAAGACAGGAAAATCAGGAATAGTACTACCTCACCAGAAGCACAAAACCAAATGAAGTTTAGTTTGCTGCTGCAACTGCAGGCCAGTTATCCTACACAAAAGCTGTCAGAGCAGGTGCTGGACTTTCCCTCTTACGCTGCTCAAATATAAATAATGTTTCAGACGGTGCTGTGCCAGGATAAGTCTACCACAGGAAGAATACCAGCACAAGACTATTTGAATAAATAAACCTTATCTAACATAACCATACTCCAAGTATTTGAAAACATGGAACTAAAGCCTGCATTTTACTCATTAACTGTATCACAGAAGACTTGCAAGTCCCTGTGACGTACTTTGTTCCCTCATTGCTTCCTGCTCCTCTGTCCAGACTGAGAAAAATCTCTTTACCAAAGTCCTCTGCCTGTCCAGAGACCACATGCACCACCTGCACTGAATCCCTCTGCTGACCTCATATCTCTTGCTGTTTAGTCCCTTTCTCCCCAGAACCATTAGCATATCTAGGTAAGTAGGGCCTCAATCCTGTCCAGAAGTTCTCAAGCAGCTCTACAAAACAATCAGATCAAAATAAAAAACCCTACCCTGACTCTCCCACACACATATCCCTGAGCAAGCTTCTTCCCTTTCCACACCCTGTTCCCACTCCATTCTCTTCTCCCCAGTCTATTTCTTAGCTCATTGTGAGTGGTAGCCCCAGCAGCAGCACCAGCCCCCCAGTCCTGCCTTGACCATAAGCCTGGGACAATCAGCTTTTTCTAAGGAAATGAGGCGTACGTAACAACACGGCCTCTGTGGGTACCTTTGTGTCCTCTCAGCAACCAGTGAACTGTCTGTCCAGCTCCCAGCAATCTGACAAGTGATGCAGAGAGGTTTCAAAGATGCTAATTTTTCTGTATATTTAATGTAAATAAGCAGGAAACATGCAAGTGGAAGGAGAGAGACCTTCTTAGCACCTGAGCAAGTGAAAGGCTGTGCTGCAAATTCCATCTCCTGTTTGATCACAGCAAATCTACAGAAGGATATGGTCTGAACACTTCAGTTGAAGAAAGGAAGATGCATTTAGTTATTGCGCCGTGTTAGGCATGAGCAAATCAAAGCATAAAGCACAAGACCCACACTTGTTTCACTGCTCACAGCAGCACCTGTTAGGATGTCCACAGCAAACTGTGGCACCAATTCAGCAACAGAAGAGGCCCAACTTTTGCAAGTTGTTCTTTGAAACATTTGTCTTCATATGCTCAGTGACTCTGCTTTAACCTAATCAGCCTATTTATGCTCACCACACCAGTTTTCCAGGTAGGCATTCTCCAAAAGCTTCCTTTCTCTCTAAACTAGCACAGAAATAACATGTATGCTTCTCATTTGTACTGAGACATTAAACTGGTTCTGCAGCTACCTAAAAACATTGTGTTTCTTTGGTGTTCCAGTTTCTAATTGTAACTCGCATTGCCTTCTCTACCTGCAGTATTTTTAGTTTACTCACTGCTGTTTTTTCCAGATGAAATCACAAATGTTTTCGGTCATGCTGTGCTCTGTATGATGGACTGAGACAGATTTTTTCAGTCTTCCTCCAGCATCCAACACAATAGCTTGAAAACACCCACATAAACTCATCTTGGTGAAGCTTCCGAAGTTTTTCAGACTTTATTGCAATGTTACAAGAAAAAAATTTAAAAAAAGGAAAAGAAAACTTACAGCTCTTTCCGACAGAATTCCTGAGTAATTCCCTGCTTGCTTGCACAGATGTTTTAAACAATTTTTCTGTTCTACAAATCCAAGTTTTTCTAGAGTTAGCAAAACTGGATTGGAAAGCCTATTCTTAGGCCAAATGTGTTGCTGCTGGAAGACGCACTAATTCAATCTGACAAGCATTTTAAAGGCTTGCTGATCCACAATCCACCTACATGCTGCCTACCCCATGCAGCCTGAATTAGCCGTCATGGTTGTTAGCCCCTGTTAAGATGTAACATCTGACCCCTCTCCTTAACTTTTGTGCTCTGGAAGCATTTATTATGGACTGCATTATGGTGGTGCCCTCCAGTACCAAGATAATTAAGACTTTTCTCAGTACTGGCCTATAAAACCCCCATTCCCTATGAATTTAAAACTCAGTCATGAAGATTCTCTGGGACTCAGAGGTTAATGAGCAAAGTGAATGTGACTGTATCAAATTCTGCACAGCCTTTTCTTTGGGACAAGGGAGAGATGAAATGCACACAAGTTCAGAAACAGAGTGTTACACTGAATATTAAATGTAGTCTTAAAAATAACACTGGTGATGTCAAGGCCACTGGTGCCTGATGTTATTCCCACGATTTCTACCTTTGAGCTTACTGCAGGCTGCACATCAGCTGTAACAAGGTGCAATGCACTGAGCCCTTATTCTACTCTGTAACACAGCAATTGCCAACAATAAATACATAGAGAGACATCTCAGCAGCACTGACAGTAACCCCCACTTCACACACAGTGAAGTCCTCCTCTCTCCTGGACAAGGATCCCATGATCCATCCACGCTCACCAGACCTGAGCAAAACAGTAAAACACACGTGATGGTTTGTTCCTACTTCACACATAACTTACCACATCTGTTACCCAGATGCATCTGTCCTACACCACAGGACTGCTGTGGCTCTGAGGGCCTGAGAGACTTTCTGGCCACTTCGTGGTCCATGCCAGAGAGGCGGATGCGGAACTGGTCCCTGCTGACTGTTTTCCGCAAGGTTCGAATGGTTTTACGGAACCTCTTTTCAGTCTTCTTCCGAGCACAGCGCACATCACACGTGTCTGAAAACCATCAAGGGTGAAAGCTGCTATAAGTGACCATGCACAAAAAAACCCACCCAATTCAAAACACCAACCAATGCAAATCACTGAGAAAACACTTCCGTGAACAAGTCTGAAATCCTTAAGGACTACACCACCAGGCTGGAAGAAAATTAATCAGACTGCAAGACTTCAATCCATGGGCAGATCTTAAATCTTTGAAACTATCCCCATCCCTCACTCTTTCCGAACCATTAATTTTCAAAACAGGAGATACTTTTTGTTACCATTTTGCATACAGATAGAAGTGAAAAATACGGAAATTAGGGAGCAAATGGCAAGAAGCTTCAAACCGCACCTTGGATTATTTTCCAACCAACCTGTCACCTCCTTTCGGCTCGTTTCAAGCTCAAAGTCCGCAGTGATAACAATTTCTCTAGTTGCTGTCAGTCTGCTGAGGGCTCCATGAACTTTCTTGCCAGAGCTGCATGTTAGGTTTACATAGTGGAAGCTCTCCATTACTGAATTATGTCTCTCTGTATGAACAAAATTAAAGGAAGCAAAAGCTTGGCCGGCTATGTTACCGAACATTCACCAGGGCTCAGCAAATACATCATCATGAAGAGTTAAAGAAGAGGAAAGGAAGACCCCACATGCCAGTAAACAAAGTCTGGCCAGTTTCTCAACTGGTGCACCCTCACATAGAATCATGACTCCTGTGCATCTACAGATATGCTGCCAGGCTGGGACTGGGGCACTGCAGCCCGTCTGAGTCACCACTAGGATGGGAGTTTGGCTGTAGCGCTCAAACCACATCCCCCGGGCTTTGCTACCAGGTTCTAAGGAATTGCCTTTGCACTATGCAAAGCATCTTAAAACCATGACATTGCCTATGTCAGGCAGGCTACTCAAGGGAAAAAACTTTGTGCACATATGAAGCATGTGAAAAACACATCAGCTTATAATGGTGTTTAAATTAAGTAGTGGCTGTGTACACAAGACATTTAGAGACCATTTTCACGGCTTCAGTGAGGAAATATTATTTAGTTAAAGAAAACACTCAGAATAAGCTTTGGTTCTAGAGTGCATAACTCCTCATTGAGCATCTAGAGTAGTTGCTCACTGTTACTCTGCTAAGGACAAACAATCAGACACACCGATTCATCATATTGTTTAATTACTCCTTTTCCCAGCTTCATTTATTTGATTTTATTTTTTTAATATGTACTTCTCATTTTCTGCTTACTTTTTAAATTCACAGACTGTACTTTCTGATTTGGAACAGATGGAAGAGCTGACCTCACTGTGTCCATCTGGGGCTGCTGAAGTATAAAAGGAAAACAAGAGAAAAGAGGAATAACCCTTTGACAATGGACTAGCATAAAAGGTCAGGAGATTATTCAATGAGGCATCAGACAGTAAGGAGCAGGTGAGAAAGGACAGACAGAAAGATAAAAAGAAAAGGAAGAAACTGAAAGAAAGAAAAGAGTGGTTGATTTTTCTAAGAATTTATTACCAGTGTTACAACAAAAAGGGACAAGGGCTTTCCTAGCATGACTGTAGGGACGCCACAAGGAAGTCCTATGATCTGAAATAACTATTGCAAGAATCGTGGCTGGGAAGGAGCAAGATCCATGAGGTCAGTGAAGAGTAGAAAGCCTCTAGTCCTCTATGCCTTGCTTATGGTGTACTTCATATCTGGAAAGCACTTGATAACCCTTGAGCTATGGTTCTAACCTCCTTACCTGCATTTTTATTTTCATACCTGGTATCATCTGTTCCAGACCTTCTTGAAACATCTCAGTCTTTTTCAAACTACATTTTCCTTCATTTAATTTAAAGGTTACGCTTATCTTGATGGCTGAAGCATCTTCAGGAAGAAACAATGACATGTTATTTTAAAAAAAGGAATGGAAAATTCAGATAGCCCTAATGTCACATCATCATAATGATGACATCAAAAAATACGCTGATATAAAGTGAAAAGTAATCATCACAGAAAACCTAAAGATATGCCATATCCCTCCTGCTGTGAAGCTGGTTCATAATTTGAATTGGAACAAAATGTGGTGAATTTTATTTTAAAAAATAAAAAGAGAAGAAGAATGAGAACAAGTTCAGATCTGGTATTAGGTAAATCAAATAAAGGTTAGCTGAAATCAAAGGAGATACTCCAGACTGGTTCAGCAAATAGTTTATGTCTATGTAAAATAGCACCTCTTATCCGTTTAGCTGTAAATGCTTTCTAAACTTTACCGTTCAACAGCTCAATCTAAACATATTGTATCTTGCCAACACTCTCCACCCTGGATGACTCAAAAGAGGCACGACACTCCCTATCTGGCTGTTTATTTCACTACTGATCTTTCTCTCTTTCTTTATTTTTAAGTCTTAGTTTGAGTGATCCTGATTGAAGCAGCACAAGGGGAATTTTCTGCTGGAATCATGAACAACAATCATGAGGATGAGCAAATAAAAACAGAGGGAGTAGAACAGAGAAGGAAAATAGAAAGTCAACAGAAACACCTTTATTTCACAGTTATCAACAAAAATAAATCAGTCAAACCATACAGCAGTAAATGTTGTGATTACCCAGCCAGCTGGAAGCATTTGTATTTTGCTGCTTTTTCTTAAGCTGAGATGACCTGCCACAGGTGAGGGTGTAGGCATCTTGTGATCCTAACAGACAGACCAGACAGAGAGTAAAGGCATAGGCACAGTGCACAGACTGAAGACTTCTGTAGTATGAAAGACATTTTTAATCTGTTGATCAGCAGCATCATCATCTTCACCTTTTTTAACAATGTTGTTCATAAAATACTCTGCATTAGAGCCTGTCTCTTTCTAAGACATTTAAAGGGTTCAGGAAGAAAAACAGTATCTGTCCCACAAGCACCGGCTGAGTCCCCATGCCATGTCCTGTGGGATGGAGGGGCTGCACAGGCAAAATCCCAGACCCCACGCAGGGCTGGAATGCCTTCGCCCCATTCAGCAGTGGCTCTCAGAGCCAATTAAGGAATGGCCCAGGGAGCACGGAGAATTCTGCCCTGTCCTCCCCAGCTTCAAAAAGACAGTTGTCATGGGAAGGGAATCTGAGGGTAGAGTGGTTATAAAAGATGAGGAAAGAGGGGCTTTCCTGGGACGCTGTCAGGGATGTAGACTTATATTATCTGTAGTGAAAGAGGAAAGATCCCTGCTGACTGTCTCCTTCTTGGGGCTTCCATGACAGTTAGGATATTTGCCCCACTCACACTCTCTACAGAATCACGTGCTTGGTTTCATCAGTTTTGACTTACCAGAAAACACCTGGACATCCGGAGAGCAGCTTAAAAAGCATCTATCACTCCCACCACTCTTAATGCAGTGCAGCAATACCTTGGGTGACATGTTATCAGGCAAGGGACCTTTTGTCTCTAAATAAGATAAAACAAATACTCACAGAATTAAAACATCTACCTACACCCTCCTAATAAATTGACAAGCAGCTGCTTTTGTAGCTGGTAGTGAGAGCACCCATGCAATTAATATGCTGCTTAGACAGAAAAATCAAAGCAAAATAAAAATCACTGGAAGATGACATCACATAAGCAATTTCCTTTATCATGAGCAAACCTTCTCATGCAGAGAAACCAAAGGAAATGGAAGAACGAGCTAGATAAAAGCACAGGAAAGAAAGCATCAAAATCCCTCAAAGTATCTCCTGTTTTTGGGGTTGGTTTTTCGCTTGTTTATATATGAGTTTCAACATCATTACCATCATGCCTTGCTAAAAAGCAAAGCGGAATACCGGGAACAATGACTCACACCACTTAAACTGGACAGACCATCAGATTTGACTGTAACCATATGGCCTTCACACACACCAGGAGTAGAAATGTATTCACTAGACACCTTACCAACACAATCCTTTTTATTCCAGTGTAACTTGTAGTTAGAGTGACACAGGCATTCATAGTCTCCCTGCGTGTTCACACACAGCTGTTGGCAACCACCATTGTTGATGCTACATTCATTAATATCTACGGAGGAAAGGTAAAAATAGTTATACAAAGTTACCATTCCCAAAGTTCTGTCCCCTAACTCCTCTAGGTAAACAGGTACACAGGTACTGCTTAGTAGAGTATGGAAAAGACTTTAGGAATGCTATCTGGACACCCATCTTGAACTAGTTTGTCTTCCTGGAAATGCTTTGATAAATTTCAAAGTAGACCAAATGTTGGTGGAAGGCAAATGCTAACTGTGTTATTAAACTTCACCGTTAAACAACATCCAGCCTCAGCAATATGTTAGCAAATTAACTCCAAGAAAAGGAGGTCAAATCAAATATGCATTGTACTGTGTCTGCTTAATTAATATTTCTAATTTGAAATAAACACAGGACAACACAGACAAGATTCATACTCATTGATTCTCCAAAGTGCTCCGATAGATACAACTACTGTGGAACGTGGTTTGACTCTGTGGGCAGACACTGTGTCACCATTGTCCCTTTTGGCCAATTATCCAATTTTAGGGCCTTGTCCCACCCAATAGATGCCGATAGGAGGAGAAACCACTGGCAACACAACATATTGCCCTTGGTGCAAACTTGCATGCTGATGCACAATATACCATTCACTAGTGCTGCATCCCAGGGGTCAATAGCGGGGCCAATACTATTTATCCTCTTGATTAAACCTGGATGATGGGACAAGAGTTCACTCTCAGTAAGTTCGCAGATGACACAAAACTGGGAGGAGTGGCTGATACACCAGATGGTTGTGCCACTATTCAGAGGGACCTTGACTGGCTGGAGAACTGGGTCAATAGGAATCTCATGAATTTCAACAATGGGAAATGCAAAGTTCTGTCTTTGCTGCTCAGATCCACCCCGATGACTGCTTCACTTGTCTCCTGTAGCTTTATGGCAATTATACATTGACCCAAAAAGCTGCCATCAAGAAACCTATCACAAGTCCCATAAAGTTTGTGGAACTGAGGAGTACCTGCTTCTACAGACAATTTTCTCAGTGGTAATAATGAGTTCTTGTCACTGTTCTCCCCAGCCATTTGTTTTCCCCTTAGTATCCTCTAAGTAACAATTTGTTAGAAAACACTGTGAAATACATCACAAAACTGACCTGAATTTGGGGGAAAATATCCTATTAACTGAACTTAGACAGCAAGGGTAGGAATAATGGAGAAAGAAGGGAACACCTGAAACTAGTACTGCTACCTAAGATGCTACAAAATCAGCCCAAATCTTTGGTTTTCATTGACCTTTTGTCAGGATGCTGCATGCCACCTCCAGCATTTATTGACTTCTTCTATAGAGGTCAAAAGGTTTATACTCAGTATTCCTACCAGCTTTGACACAGCCTATGATTGTCAGTCAATGAAGGACTTGCTACAGTATGAGGATTAACATCTTCTGCCCAGGAATAAGGAAAGGCCAGTTAGCAGCCAACAGCAAAATTACAGTTCTTTTCCCTCTCTGGTAGCCATAAGAAATTGAATTAAGGCAAAAGAATTTATGAGAACAGACTTCTTTTTGCAAGTAGAGCACATTAACAGTGTTATTCCTTATCCAGTCAAGTTCCCCTGTTCATCAGGATACAACACAGTGATGTTGTAGTCCTGTAATCTCCTTTGCGAGGAGGCAAAGGAGAGTAGAGGCAGAGGGTAGAACAGAGCAAGCACTGAGAGATCTCTCAAGTGTTCCAGTTGGTAAGGTCTTATGGAGTCAGTAAGGTCTTGCCAAGAGCTTATATGAAACCAAATTTAATTCCATTTAGTGCCCCAGTTATTGTTATATTAAATCTTGAAATTTGTCACACAAATATTCACATTTGACACACATCAAGGTTCTCTGAACATCTTTCTATTTCCTTGAACTGTTCTTGTAGGAAAGACATAAAAGATTCAAGAGTATTAATCTTGGCCACTGTAAATCAGTGGTACTACATCAGCTAAATTCCAATCTACATCATGTGAGGATCTGACATATGCACAAAGGCAACCTGCAGAACCATAATTTTAGAAGTCGTTCAGAGTTTCCTGCTCTTTAAATCCTTTTCCACTGACTTTTCACTGAAGTCAATGACACTTCTGCATGTGAAAATTGTATCAAATTAAGGCTTTCATATCCAAATGCAAAACCCATCAGCTTGTCCTAATAGTAACAGGTGCTTTCTGCATGCGTGGTACGAAGGTAAAATCATTTCAGCAAAGAAAGAAATAAGCAGGATTATTTTCTACTTTTGCCGTGTCTCGTTATCCTGGCAAAGAGCAAAAATTACTCCACGGGCCTCCTGCCTACACCTCAGCTTGCATCTTGCACAGACAATAACTAGACCTGTGGCAACAGCCCTCTCTCAGCAACGGCCTGTGGTGCCTTTCCACAACTCACCTCCACAGTGTGTGAAGCCATAGAGAGCGTATCCTTTGTTGCAAGTACACTCAAAGGTGCCTGGGTGATTGATGCACGTGTGGTCGCACGTCCGCTCGAAGGAGCATTCATCAATGTCTGCAGGTTTTAAAGGGATGCCTCAGTATCTTTCAGGCTGACAAGGCAGCCCTGATGAGCCAACAAAGTTGGACGCAGAGATGTGCGGATTTATGTAAACCAAGCAAATTCTTTTGAAGCAAATAATGTAACATAATGAAACGACAACTCTTAAAAGAGCACTTAGCTTGCCAAACAAGCTTTTTCTTGGCAAACGCAAAAACTGCTGTTACATTTTTAAAATTATGTTTAAAACAAATTATTTCTCTTCTACGGGAGAAGAAAACTGCTGACAAAACTCTTATTTCATTTAGAAAAGCCTACACAGAAGAGAATTCTACAAAAGAAAGTATTGCCTTTGCTTTTTCTCCCTAAATGAAAGCGAAGGCCACAATTTTAACTCCATATGAACATACAGTGTCTGATTTAAGCCTGCTGAAAATCACCATCTTCTCCAAGAATGAACATTTATTACACCATCAAAAGAACCTAAAACTTCTGTGCTAATACATTATGCATGCCATGTAAGAATGCTGCAAGACACAAAAACTTTCACATCAACTTCACGGCTTTGGCATCCTTCAAGATATCATTTCTGAAACAATCTAGGGAAAGTTACAGAAGTGACAGGGACAAAAGGGAGATGCAAGTCTTTACAATACATTTATAAAACAAATTACATCTAAAATACCCCCACAATATATCTTGAAAATATGATGTTTATATAGTAAGTTTGCTCCATATAAATAGCTGTCCCTCTTTGTCTGATTTATAAAGGATAAGAATACAGCAAAAACCCAGGTGAAAGTTACTTTCTGATGGTCAGTTCAGCTTTCTGAAATTAATCATTAATGTCAGATAGTTGTCTAGGAAATAGCATAATTCACCATTTGGCTTACTGACACTACATTGTTTCATACTGTAGCTTTTCCACACAAACAGACCATTTTGATATTTAAGTTTTTATGCATTTAAGCAGTTTAAGCAGGATTGCCAACTCCATATGTACAAACCATTATACAGCAAAGCAAATATGCTGTGTAAGTCTCACAGGAGAAATCCACATTATCTTCAAAATCAAATGCTCTATGTTGTTTTAGAGAACAGTGTTTCCAGTCTGTCTCCAGGTCTATAATTTCATAGATCATGTTATATCTTTCTCCTTTAATAATGAACTCATGGCAACGAAATGTCCTATTAAGAAAAAATAATTTCACTGCAGTGGTGAATCAGTCAGTAAGATGGACTGGGAGACATTGTCTGATTTTCCCTGTAAATTATTTTAAGATCATTAAGGCAGGGGGAAGTATTAACCTCGCAGAAAGGTTTTTAATATGATGCTGTCTCTGTCACTTCCTGATAATAGCTCACTGTGCCATTAAACATATCTCCTACAATAGTATCAAGCCAACTGTATTAACTCAACAGCTGTTTCAGAAGAAAAAAAAATCCAACACTGAGGAATGGAAATTATTCTGGAGTCCATTATCACCTCATCATTGCAGTAGATGTCCAAGCCACGCTGATTTGTCCTACTTTTGTTCTACTATTGTCTCTCCAGTGCACATACCTTGACAAGACTTCTCATCTGTTAATAATTTAAATCCTTTTCTGCAGCTGCAATCAAAACTGCCAACAGTGTTTTTACAGAAATGATCACAGCCTCCATTATTGGACTGGCATTCATCAATATCTGTAACAAAAAAAGCACTTCAACAAATAAACATAGTGCACTCAACATACTTCCACTGCCAGGCCAAGAAAACAGTCACATCCAGTTGGTTAGAGGAGCCCAGAAACAAAACCCAGTGAGAGTACCACAAAAGGAGGATCAGATCCAGCTCTTAAGAAGGATCTGGCCCATTCAGTCCCAGGACAGTGTTATTTCCTCTCATTTAACATACTGCTGTCAGTTACATTTGGATATATGTATTCATAAAAGACCATTTCCCTAAGTTCTGTTTGGAAGCACTTTGACTCCAATGCTCTCTAAAAGGTTTTAGCATTTTAAACATTCTCTCCATTTCCTCTCTGTAAGTCCAGCAGAAATCTCAGACAGACTTCCTGAGCTAGCCTGTCCTTTTCATGCCAATATTAGAATGAGGTCTTTATCTAATATTAATTGACTCAGGCACTGGGATTTCATCATTTTTGCTTAGCAGAACAGTCTTAACATCTAATTACTGGAAAACATATTCTAATATACAACCTAACTGTCCCTTTGCTCCTTGCCAGTGCTCTCATTAGAGCCAGCTGGACCAGTATATATTTATAAAACACACCCCTATTTACCCGCTGATATTTACTTACAAACTGCTCTAATACCCATCCGACTGCGGGTGAAACAGCAGACTATTGCAATGCATACCTGTAAGCACCTACACGTCTACTTCTCCCAGCACTGACCTCTGCCTCACCACAGGCCTTTATTACCTCTACCAAACCTCACCTGTGAAAAATGAGGCCATCTTGGCACGAGAGGTGGAAGTGGTGAGGGGGAGGGCAGAGCTGAAGAGATTCTCTGCACGTGATACACCTGATGTGATGGAAACCACATCTCTGGCTTTCCTCTGGACAGTGGACTACCCTCATTTGGAGATTAACACCTTACAGCAAGGTGTCGGTAGGCACAGGTCTGCAATCATAAAACTCACCTTTACATGTCTTGCCATCAAACTGGAGCGTGAATCCCACGGGACAGCTGCAGTGAACTCCGGTCGACGTGTCCTTGCACGTGCGATCACAGCCGCCGTTATTCACTGCACACGTTTCTGGCCAACAAGACAAAGCTGAAGTTTGCTCAGGGATATTATAATGCTAACAGGAAACACATGTGATACAAAGCACAGTTCCAAGCACACTGCTATTGGAACACATTTAGTCTAGTGCACATGAGCAGCTACTAAATACATGTGTTGGCAAAACCCCTGCCTCAGCTATTTCCAGGTTTTTTGTGGAGACTCTACAACCTAAGATATTGTCCTCTGGGTTTTCTTGTCCTTAAACACAAATCCCTGCTCCCTGATGACAAATCTGTTACTGTCAGTCTGTCTCCTTATTCTCACCCTGAATCCTGGCTGATCCTCTGACACTTCCCACCCATGCTCAGACACTTGGTTACACTTCGCACCAGCAAACTAGCTTTCTTAAATCCCTCCCCACACACCTTCCCATCCTACCTGTACCCCCAGTCGTGGTGGATTACACCCACACCGGTAGCCCACATGCCATTTTGCCATTTCAAACAAAGTCAGTTGGCCTAAGTTCCCCCTATGCAAACTATGCTGAAATCTCACCAAACCTTTCCAGTGAACACCCCTAAAACACGGTTCTTCACATCCAACTAAACAGAAATAACTCACTCTTTGGCATCCATCCTCTTGTAGTCAGTCTAACAATCTTACCACTGGCTGGACAAATGCAATTTTATATAGCACGTATTGATTGAGAGAGCTGCAAAGAACATTTTTTATGTCTGCTTTTTGAAATCCTCTCTTTCTAGCTCTATATCCTAGTTTTCAGCAGCATCAAGCATATGCCACTCATTCCAAGTTTTGAGAATTTTACTGGTTTATTCCCTTGCAGTCTCTCATCTCACATTCAGTATTGGGAGGCTGTGTCCAACCTTCAAGGGAAGACAGATTACATCTTCTTTCTTCTTCTTTCCACAGAAATGTCTTTTTTTTTTTTTTTTTTTTTTTTTTTTTTTTTTTTCTGGAAAAGAGGGGTGTTTATTTAGGTGTCTGAACATGGACTCAGGAGCTCAGGGCTAGCCCTACATTTTTGGTAGCTTCTTTCTCAGCCTCCACGCCACTTCTGCAGTAAGTGCCAATAAGCACAGTAAATCACCCTGACTGCATGAAGAAAGGACTTTTGAGAGGTGAACATCCACTGATCCAGCTGCCCTGAGACCACAGTGATTGTTTCTCATGCCAGTGCCTTCCCTGCAGTGACAGACTCCTAGAGACTAGCATTCTGGGCCAGATGGGAACACCTTTAGGAATAATAAGCTGGCCTTGCACCCTAACATGTCCTTCTAAATGCAATCCACCACTGGGCCCAACTCTCTTCCACACAGAAGGTAAAACACTGCTTCCTCCAGAATCTAGGCTAAAAAAAGGGCTAAAACTGTAGCACAGAAGGGGTTGTACTACATTCCCATGGTGAATTAGAACCATGGAACTATACACTGTGGCACACAGACACAGCCCAAGGGCAAGTTCTTGATACTCCCCCACTGACCATCACAAATAATGTACATAATTTTTAACACATTATGGAATAATATTATTTCCTTAAGAGGGAGTGAAGCATCAAAGTTGATGGTTACAATAAAAATTTAAAAAAAAAACCCACATGAATTCTTTGATCCAAAAGGTTTCAACAAACAGCAGAATTATTTTGGATCAGCACTTTTACCCATAAGCAACCGTCGCTTCACCCTCTTGTCCACATCAGCTGCTGCTGTGGTATTCCCCTCTGAAACTTCAACAGCAGCCTCTTCCCTCTCTGTAAGGAACATGAAAAAAGCCAATGAGTAAAGGTCCCCTGACCAGAAACCTCATCTGACTTTCAGTACGTACACACATGCAAACTGCTGCCTCATCAGAGACAGTCAGTACTGACTAGGCACAAATAAATTATTTTTATAAAGAAAGTAATAATGAAAATCATGAAGACCCTTCAGTCAAAACCATGAGAATACTTTGCTTCTTTGGTTGCCTTACAAGTCATGTTTGCTTCAGTATTCTTAACAAAACAAAAGATGTGCCACAGATGCAGTAAACGGCAACAAGATGAAAGAACTAATTGAACTGTCATGAACTGTTCTCTTAAGAGCACACTGTCATCATCTATCATGGACAAATACAAGGACTAGCCAGTTATGTCTAAGCATTTGATTTCAATCAACAGACAACAAACTCTTCCAGAGACTGGAAGAGTATAAATCTTAAGTACTTTCTTTACTGGATAACTGCTTTGCAAAACTTGTACATTAACTGATTGCAGAGTTCTGGTTTTAACAGATGCCTTCCTTAGTTACACTCTGGCTCATGCTATACAAGAAACTGCACCTAAAATATCCTAGGGGGAAGGAATAAAGTCTTCTCTGGTTAGTGGCAGGCTTTGTGCTTCAGAGGGGCCAGTGATAATTGCAGGCTGCAATAGTATTAGGCAGCTGCTTACATAGAGAAGCATAAGTTGCCTGGACCCAGCACTAGCAGGTTTCTTAATTTTGAATTCCTTGACACTTTCTAGCCATATTATTTTGAGGAGCATTAATCATGAACACACAGCAACCCCACACCACCTTTGAGTTGGTCATCAACAGCAAACTACTTCCCTCCACCGTATACTGACCCAGGCAGGTTTTCCCATCCACATGCATGATGTACTTGGGGTGACATCCACAAATGGGCCCATTATCAGCATCATCACACGTATGTTGACAGCCCCCATTTCCATGATTACATGTTACTAGGAAGAAAATATATTTCACATCTCACAAGTACTTCCAGCATCTTTGAAAGACAGTATAAAATTCTGTTTCTGTTTGACCATCCACATCTTCCTAACGTGCTCCTTTCCCAAGGAACTCTGCCACACTGAACACTCTCTTGTGGAGCTGAACTTCCTGTCATTATAAATGATGGCACAATTCCCAAACTACAGACAGTATAATAATTAATAGACTGGTGTGGTAGTGTCCACAAAAGGCATTGATTCTATCTTAGTTCAAATGCACACAACTTAGGTGTGTCACCCCACTTTAGCTATAACATACCAAATCCCACATCACTGCAAACAGAACACTATTTTTTCACTTTGGGAAACCGTAAGCACATGCAGAATGTTGCATACAAATGCAGCTCCTCTGATTCTTGGACAGTTCAAATCCTGGTCGGCATTCACAGGCAACTCCTCCTTTGGGCGTTTCTCTGCAGATGTGGGCACAGCCATGGTCTTTATTCATGCAGCTCATGCCTTCTGCAAAACAGGCCAAGTGCAAGGGCATCAGCATCCTCAGCATCTCTGTGTGCAGGCAACAAAGTCATTCAACACACACACAGACTACAGCCTGCTACTTGTGGGAAGACTCTACAGTGTCAGGGCAAAGAGTTTTAGTTTACAGACAGGAAAGGCAAGAGGTCATCCTGCAAAGTCAATAGCCCCAAGGTTTCTCCTTCTGTGATCTTTTCTGTGCCCATGTTCTTTCACTGCAAGGTCAAAAAGCAACATCCCTAGATTTGTACAGAGCCTGCATTCTCATCCAGTGATCTCACTTTACACCAGTGTTCATAAAACCTCCTCATTTCTTTTATAAAAGTTGCAAGGTGGCTGATACCTGGCAAGATACAAGTCTAAAGTGAAGTTCTCATATCTCCGAAAAAGAGCAGCCACCAGACACAGAAATGTTTAGCCAACAGTAACAAGAGTCATCCCAATTTCAATTACTGGCCTACAAGGCAGATTCCCAAAGTCATAGGCTCAGCAGTGACTAAGGAGTGACCAGGTAGACATGAAGACTGTACATGTGCTGTACATCAATTCTCTTCTCTGTTAACCATTTTCTTTCCTTTTTTTTTTTTTTTCTGATTTCAATAAATGCCACTCAAAATAAACCCACTGGGGAATATCAGTGTTCTGTATTTCTACATACCTTCCCAGCTAGACAGAATTTAGTGCCAGTGCCTTCTTTAACCAAATGAAAAAGCAGTGTGACACTAGGGACTGTATTCCTTTTGCTGCACCTCCTAAAAACATCCTGTCGTTTTCATCTCTGACAGTTACAAGCTGTTCATGCACAGCACTCACTGACTGCCAGAGTGTCTTGTCTGGCCTTTGCAAAACGATACAGACAATTAAATAGGGAGGAATAGTTCCTAAAATTGTTATAAAAACTTCCTTCGCCTTGCCCCGTGGTTCAGTGAAATCAATGCCTTTACCACTGGCAGGATAGTGACACAATTTGTGCACACTGAACACAAAACCACAGAGCAGCTGGCTGAGTTATCAAATAGGATTATTAGACCAAATTAGACTAGGAGTTTTTCTTTCAACAGTATACCACAGATTTTTGATTAAGTCCTCTATAGTGCTCCAAAACTGGGAGAGAAGACAACTGAATGCTCTCCTCAGGTATAAAGAGAACACACTTTTGCCATAAAATTCTCTGCCTTGGTGCCTTTGGCTTTAATAAGACAAGGTACACCAAAATGCTCTTTCTCAGTGACAACATTTCATTTCAGAAGACTAAGTGGAACATACTTTGGCTGCAAGAGCTTATCCCACATCACCTCAGTGAACTTCTACTGAGCTGAGCAGATGCACAATGAGAGGCAGAACAAAAAGGGTGACCATACAGCTAAAACGGGATGGTGTGAACAATTCCACACCTTACATCTTTTTTAAACTTACACAGCCCTTTTCGCAGCCTTATTACTAAATGAAACAAACCCACTGCATTGTCAAGCAGAGGTCAGTTCGTCACCATTATTCCACTACACTTCAATTAGGTCCCTGCTCTACGCTGCTATCCTGGTCATCTAAGCACCAGCTACAGTATCCTTTCTCTATTAAGACAGCTTAAGCAACAAAAGAATGGACGTTGCAGAGCCCAGATTATTCTGCTCTACTGGCTTTTTGATTCCTTTCCCACAGTGAGGACTCTCTGGAAGTCCAACAAGACAATGAGACTTCAAATCCTGCAGCACATAGACACAGTCCAAGGAGCCCACATGAAAGCTGTTCATCCATTATTGTGTCAGTCAAAGAACAGTCAACCTATGAGGCCACAAATTAGCCTCATTAATGCCAGTGTTTTGGGAAAAGTTCTGGTCTTAAGCATGCAATATGATTTGGTCTGTTAGCTCAGAGGCATTAGAGAGCATTAAGAAAACTAGCAGCTTAGTTTCTGTTGACAAAGTTATTCTTTTGTCTCTACTGAGCTACCAAAAAGAAAACTGTTCAAGCAGGTACTTTGGTAAAGTTCACTGACACCAGACAAACTGTTTAAATGCTCCATTTGGGATTGCTCCGTTCTGAGCGAGCAGAATTCAATCAGGTCTCCACAGAAAGCTAAAACTGCACTTTCCAAACCAGGATGCGTTTTAACAACAAAGTAACCATTGTGTGTCAAGGTACTTGACTAAACCCACCAAAATGTGGCTGGCCCAAAAGGTAGCATTTCACAGAAGATACCTGCAGCCACACATTCTAGCATTTACTGTGAAGTTCCTGCTTGTTTCCAAAGGTGGTGGAAGACTTCTCTCATTTTAAAAGGTTGTTTTAAAGAGATGTCTGTAAAGCCATAAATGCTGTGCGACTACAAACTCCTTCACGGACACAGAGTCTCCCAGCTCACATTGTTCCCAAGCTGTTGCAATGGCAGACTCTGATCCAGAACCAAACCCCAAACAAATGTTGGTCAAATCCCACCACATGCTTCCCATCACAATTTCTCTTGCATGAGACCCTGCCCAACTGACACACAAGTATCTTTGGATGGATGGCTCTTGATTGCCACACTCAGCCAAGAGAGCCAAATCCAGTGCCTGCCTGGTTGAAAAGATCACAAGCCAGATGAGTCCTTTCTGATGACTGGACCTTTTTGAAGTTACCCAGCAAATGATCTGAGCACTTCCATCCCTGGCAAACTGCAGGCAAGAAAAGCCAGCACAGTATTTCCCTATCAGGTCACGCTACATTAATGTATGATCTGTGTTTAAATCTTTCTCTTTTTTTTGGCACAGAAGACGTGGGGACAACATTTCCACTCTGCTAAGAGCATTAAGGATCCATTTAGAGCACACTCAGGCATTCAACAGGACAGTGGAAGAGGATGCATTTGTACAAAGAGTTACCAGAGATTCTCAGAGGCACCCTCTAAAAGTCAAATGTTGAGCTCAGGCAGCAGAACAGGACATCTCAGGAATGCTTTACTCTTTCCCCATGCTTTCTACACCCTAGTGTTAAGGCAACTTTTCCCCAAAACCTTTCCAGTTATCAGTGTTCTCCACAGTCAGAAGGACTCCGAGAGCAGCAGCTGAGATGGTGTCCTGTGTACGAGCTTTCAGTCCACACAGTGATTTCAAATGTGGCTTTCATCTGGCGGGTCCTGTTCGCTCCCATTGATTCAGCCCAACAAGCAGATAGCTATGCCTGTGAAATACCACAAGGGAGAGCAGCAAGATTTGCCATCCACTGCAATAGTAACCACAAGATGTCCTGTGTGTATTACGTCTGTTGTCCTTCAAAATTTTGTATTCTGTAATATGGTGCAAGTTAAACACAGAAGTAAGAGACATATGCATGGCTGTCCTGCCAGCTACTTTAACAGCCTCCCAAGGCTGAGAAATTCATTCTCCCACATGTGGATGAAGAAGAACTTGTTCAGTGCAGACAGAAAGGGGAAAAAAAAAAAAGTAGGATTGTGCACAACTTCCCAGGACACTTTCAGTTCCTGTGACTTAAGCAGGGGCTAGGCAGAACCATCAAGAGCACCCCTGTGCTTCAGACCAACACAGTCACAACAGAAGAAAAAAATCAACCTTAATTATGAAACTCTCCTCTAATAGCTGCCTCATTTTGAGTCCCATGTCACAGCAGGTGACAAGACACCCCGAGGAGAGTTACAGATAGACTTTGAAGGGCAGATGACTTTCAGGCTCCCCTGTTATACTGCTCATCAGAAGGAATACAAGAGCCTCAAGCCTCCCTCTTTTTCCTATCTTAACTTTCCAGTTCACTCTTTTCCTGTGTATGTAATGGCCAGTGTTGCAGAACACAAGGAAGGTCTCTCAGGCATTAATGTACAAACAACCTTAACTGGGCTGGAAGACAGGGAAGGAAATATTCCTTTATATTACAGACAAGAAGCAAAACTGAATAGATGGTCCAGGCAGCAGGTGCCAAAGGCTGCTTTGATCAGTGCTGTGAGGTCTCGAGAGAGAACTAATAAAGAACATACACTGAACGATGCGTGCACAAAGTAGAGAACAGAAGTCCCAGTAAGGAGCAGAAAAGCAGAGAACAAAGTGAGGGGAAAGATAAAGCAAGGAGATTGGGCTTACAACAGATCTGCCCACCCAAGGGAAAAAGTTTAAAAAAAAAAAAACACGTGGGGAATCCCGTGGAGTGCTTTACAGTAATAATGGAGGGGAGGCGGGAGGGAAGCAGTCACAGCACGATCACCTGAAAAAATTGCTTTTAAAGAAAGCAGAGCAATCAAGAAGAAAAAAAGCATTTAATGCAAAAACTGTGTTTATCTTCCTTAAGACTGGTTTTTATAAAAATATATTTCTATTTAGTAGCTTTTAGGAAAAAAAATTGGATCTTTTTCCCCCTCTTCATTTTTCTTTTAAAAGAAAAATCCCCAAGTTCAGTGGTAATTTGGTATTACACAAAAAAAAAAAAAAAAAAAAAAAAAAAAAGCGCCTTTTTTGAAAAAAAAAAAGTTAAGAGAAATTAACTGCATCTTCCAAGCATCTTCCAAAAAAAGACAACAGAGGTTGAATTCCATAGGTACAGTTTAGGGAACAAATGTTAATGACAGGGAATGTTACTGTTGTTAGTTCGGGAGAGTAGAAGGTACTCAAGTAGCAGCAAGTATGAATAAAGAGTTGGAAGTTTTTCCTCCCTTGGCATCAGACAAGACAAGGAGACCAAGCAAACAATTTTCACTCTTAGACACATCATCCATTCATGAACACAAACACACGTTACTGCTAGCAAGGCAACACGAAGGGAAGTGCCTTGTCCCACCACTGCAGCCTTCCTGCTTGTCCCCACTCCTGGGTCAGTCCCTGCAGCAGCAAGATGGGCAACAGCCTGACAAATTATCACATCTCACCTGATCCCATTGAACCAAGCCCAGGACCAGAGAAACTGAGAATACAAATTCTGAAGTCAAACAAAGGATCAAGTCACTCTGTCAGATGACAGCCACCTCTGAACACTCATCTGTGGATGGCCATATACATCTATAAATGTTGATCTCTTCACTACGGGGATTTTTAAAGTGAGATTTGTTTATTCACGCTTAGATTCCTCTTACAGTCACGCCAGTGATAAGCCATAGATTAAAGAAAGCTTTGTGGCTTTAAATACTTCTTACTGAGATTTTCACCATACAGTTCAATGGACAACTCCCTGATCTGAACAACCACTTTAAAGTATTCCCTGAGGGCATCCAAAATAATTTTGTTCAATCTGATGTCTGATTAGATATCCAAGACTCTCTGATCTCTCAAAGGTCGCTTCATAAAGGTTTCACTCAAAACAAAGAACGCGATTTGAATACCTTTGGGGCTGACAAACAATAAATCTCTTAGCTGAAACCTAAACACTGCACAGGGAATCTAAAAGGTACCTGAAGGTAATGCAGGTATTGCCCTATAACTAAAGTCAATGAAAACGGTTGAGACTTGATGTCCTTCCATTTGTTGCCATTCCTCGGATCAGGACACAGCTTAGCTGCACAACAGAGCATCAAGTACACTGGGAGTACAGCAGTGCAGCCTTTAACAAGCACAACACTGCAGACATACAGGTGGGATCAAAGAGGCAGAAGGGATGTAGAGTCTTCAAAGCCACTTAGAAGATTCTGACACACTGTTCCCTTTAAAAGCAGTGAGGACTTCAAGACACTTCACAGCTTTGAAAACCTCAACCTACAAATACTTTTGAAGATGCTTTGGAGATTTTGCAGTCAGCTTCTGTCAGAAACTGCTGCCTGGTGCCCGGAGGGCAGCAGCCAGTACCTTCGGAGCGGTGGATGCAGGTATGCTGGTTATCACTCAGGAAGAACCCTTCCTTACAGCGGCACTCATAGCTCCCCACGGTGTTGACACAAACATGCTGGCAGCCACCGTTGTTGAACATGCACTCGTCTGTGTCTGAAAGAGAGAGGAAAAGAGAGGGATCAGCTCTGTGCTGACACCAAAACACTCAGCTTGCACACAGACAGACATCGACTCCACTGCAACCGTGTAATCACCCAGGCAGCTGAGACACCCCAGGCTACCCTGCTGTTGTTGTGCTGTCACCCTTGGGAAAGGACATTTTTGCTGCTGCTCTTCCCCTGTTTGCAGTTTGCCCAAGTGGTCACAGAGCCCCCAAGAAATGCTAGCCAACTAACCAGGGTTGTTGGTTACAGCTGAGGCAGAGCAGCCTCAGTGGAGCCAGAAACAGGGCTATTCACCACCCACAGGAACATTCCCTGCCCCTCGTGCAGCTGGGTGGCACCACCACACCACAGTTTCATCTGGGTTGAGCAACCATATGTGGATCTGTCTTGCTCAGTGGGATGCAACGTTGGCTCCAAACCCTTCCAAGCTACAAAAGGTGTTTTACCAGAAAGCCCCCATTCTGAAGCAAAGGGAGAACAGGGAAAACACAAATCTCAAAACAAATTTAGCTAAAAATGTATCCCCTGCTCCTTACTTTCACCCTAGCTAGAACTCACACACCACATCTGTTCATCAGGACATCATAAGTTCAGTTTGATTTATCATCCTCCTCCCTCAAGTCTAGGCCATCATCGCTTATCATCAAGGCTGCTGCTATGTTGCCTGACTGCAGTCAAGGACAAGAGCAGAAGTTCTGGAAACAGTTTTAAAGTTGATTTTGCAATATTCAGAGTTTCAACAACACCAGAGAACACAGAAGGGCTTTGCTTGCAAGACATCCAAGAGAACCAAAGAGTAGAAAAACTTCCTCTAAGCCTGAACAACAGGATGCTCATCCCAATCTCCAATTCTTTGCAATTTTACCCCTTAATAAGCACAGGGGTTTTGTAACCACTACCAGCAACTGATTTTCCTACCCTAATTTCCAGAAATGCCAGTTTTAACAGGAACTAAAAATGCTCAGTCAAACAGTACAAAACATCACTGAGGCAAAGCACTGGTCTCATTTGCAAATTCATATGAAACATTGTGTTAGCTCCTTGTTCTGTTCATTGTTATTGGCTCATAGTACAATGTTTTTAATTTAACATTGTAACATTTCTGGCAGAAAACAGCTGTCTTTTTAAAAAGGAGAAAGAGAGGCTTTTAGTAAGAAGCATAATATAGTATTACAACAGATTTAATGTCTACTGAAGGCAGTGAGTAAGCCAATTGGATGCAAAAGAATGTGACCTGCTGTAGAAATGGAGCGGCTGACATATCTCCATCACAAAGAAGCTGAGTATTTTAGAGTTCTACAGTGATGTGAATGTGCAAACAATCGTGAATAAACAGCCACCACGAGTCTTTAGTGCTACAGATTTGAACTCCAGCAGATGTTTCTGTCTTACAGACCTTGGATAGCTTTCAAAAAAATCATCTCTTTCCAACAAGTAATTGTCTATTTGGCTTAAACCCAGGCACACAGCAGAGATCTTCAAAAATAAGGGTGAGAGGAGGGCAACCCTGGCGTGAACAAAGTAAATAAGCAGATTAAGAGAAGATGTGATCTAATTTGCTGTATGCCAAAATATTTATTTAACATTTACATCACATTTCAGAATTGGTGTGTCAGTGGTAAAAACTTTGTTCTATGTCAGTGACATTTTCTTTTCTTTTCTTTTATTTTAGAAGTCTGCCATGCAACACTGAGCAGCTTTCCAGTAACATAGCAGGTGGTAGATTTTGGTATAAGTTATGTCTAGGTCTCACTGATCACAAGCAAGTCAGCTGAAGTATGCTCTAGAGGGGCTGCTGGGTACTATATATATATATATATATATATATATATACACACCTTTTTGTGGCATTGTAAGAGACAGTGTGTTCATTCACAACCAGCTCTTCATGGTAACCTCAGCTGAACTCCACTGTGCATTTACACAAACGCAAAAATAAGATGGGCTTCCTATTATTTTAAATTATCAGCAGATATTTTATTTCCCCCTCTACTTAATTTATTGAAATATTTGGGATCCAGTGACTTCATCCTCTCCTCTGCTTATACTGTAACAAGGTTAATCTGCAGGCACACAACAGGTTCCCAGCAGGTAAAACCCAACACAATCCCACTGAATACTCCAGAGCTTTTATGATTTGTCCCAGAAGAAAATACAGCCTAGAGATGGTCTGATCCCCCACCTGATATGCCATACATTAATGGGAAATACCCCAGCCAAGCTAACTACCTATTAAAATTATGCTCTGAGAGCAAGTTTGCCTCTGACTGACATGGGCATGGAAGCATGTCCAGGCACATCCACATTGAGTGCAGCAGTAGGGAAAAACTGAGCCATCTCTGGAAAAGCAAATGGGACAGATAGCACAGGGAGGAACCACACAGGGTATCCAGCCTGGGTCCTGGAAGCAGGGCAGCTTCATCAACAAGAGGCTCTGTCCCAGGGAAGTAACACCAGTAACACCGGCAGCATACCACACTGCCAACAGGCTGACAGCTCATACCTTTCTGTACTTCCTGTACACTGCTGCACCCCTGTGCTGGAACAAGCAAAGCCACAAAGTCCTGTTACCTGTTTTTAAAGCTTTTCACCTGCTGGCACACAAAAAAAGAAACTATCGAGGACTTAAATAAAGAAATTAAAAAGATGGTCAGAAAGAGTGTGTGCATGCAGGGTCAAGGGAGTGTTGCCAGGACTGAAAACACTTCCAGACTTGTGTACTTTGCTTCACACAAACCACCCAGGGAAACTCCAAGCATTTGGTTTAGTCCCTCTGTACTTCCATGGCCTCCATCATCTCTAGCTACTGCACACTCCAAATCATCCTGTGCTTTCAGGAAGTACTCAGACACAGTAACAGTGAGAAGCCCCCACATTATAGATATATGAGAGAGAAGATTTCTAAGCCTGGCAACGCAACTGACAACTGATCCTGAGCTAACTTTGGAACTGATAGGATAATGATAGCACATGTTCTTTTATATAAACTCATTTTGAATAATAATAGATGACACTTCATACACTTAAACCCAATGCACTCAACAGATATATACCATAATTATCCTCATTTACACAGGGCGGAAGAGCCACACTGAGATGGTACATCAGTACCTGGAAATCCTTTGTCCCATATGCAACATTCTCTAGCTGAGCTGATCCAACCCAGCAGGTAGCCATGTGTTTCCCATGGATGCAGCTAAAGGGTTCTGTCAGCATCACCACTCACACTGCTTATGGGCACGCTTCTTACCCAGGCAGTTGTGGCCATCATGAGCCAACATAAAGCCATCGTAGCAAGTACAGCGGTAATTTCCTGGAATGTTGAAGCACTCGTGGACACAGCCTCCATTGAAGTCGTTATCACATTCATCAATGTCTAAGGAATAAAGTAAAAGTCAGTATGATGGATGTTTGCTTAAGCGTTATAGACAGAGATGCGACTGCGTAAATGTGAGCAGCAACCGCTGTCCAAAATCATCATTGTCTTGCAAATAGACTATGTTTAACACACTACTTGCTGTATGTTTCTGAAGACTGACAAAATGCCCTGAGATTCCCTTGCAGTTTTTCTTTCAGTTTTACCTTACACTTTTTAAGGTTACTGGTTAAACAACAAACTAATTATCAGGCCAAGTGATATGACTAAGTGACAATCCATGCCAGCTGTCTGCCTCTGATTTTGTAAAGAAGTAAATCAGGTGAAGAAACAATGACTATTTTGATTGAAAATCATTCCTCATATTCTAAACTGTTATTTTTAATGGCTCTATCTTTTTAGAAACACTCCATGCTGACAAAGGCAGAGCAGGTGCTCCAGTCACTTTACCTTCACATTTCTTCCCTTCACCAGTGTAACCCACTTTGCACATGCACTTGTACAGCTTCGGGGTGTTTTGACAAATAGCATCTGGGTGGCAGTCGTCAAGCCCCAGGGCACACTCATCCACATCTGGGAAAAGACAGCAGATTCAGAAGGGGTGTCAGCAGGAGGAGAACAGGGCATGTCTCCTGCACACATCCCTGACGAGACGACAGGGCTGAGCACCTCTTTGTGGTGCTCATGTGCATGTTGTGTGTGTTTGTGAGTCAGGACAGAAACGTGCAGAGACCATATCTGCACTTCAATTTGGATTATGTTCTACCTGCATATAGATATATTTGTGTGCAATTCAGATAAGCTCTTGTTAAGCTCTCGTATCCATCTATAAATGCATCCAAAACAATCTATCATGGGTCAGCCAGATGCTCCATGAAACTCAGCTGATAGTTTTACAGAGATTCATTAGAGATTGTTCATCTTTCTGATTAATAAAAGACAGTTATTGAAAGAATTCTTAATCACATCCATGCATCACCTGCAGGAAGCCAAATGGTTTTTAAACTAACAAGCGGAATTGATAGAAATGTACTTCCAAAGTCACCACCAGCATGTTAAAAGAACGACTTACCATTAAAAAGATGTATAATTCAAGAATAACTTTTTTAAATACAAGAATACTATCTGGTGAGCAGCATTGCCAAATAACCTGGCCAGTCATCACAAAGCACAGCATACTGAAGCAAAATATCCAGGTGGAAACTTCAGAGCACAGGAAATGAAGAGAAAGGGAAACACCAACAGGAAGAAGTCCTGGAGATGAAGAAGTGTAGACAGAAGAAGGGGAAGAAAAGTTAGAGGCAGCAAAAGACATCAGCAAAAGTTTTTCATACACCAGAAGAGAACTGAAACACAGAAACAGGAAGATTTCCAGCAACTGGCTAAAAGGGAGAATTGTTGAAGCAACACTTCACACAGGTATAAAAACTGACTCCTAAAACAAGAAGTAGTGCATGAGTATCAGCAGAATGTGACTACTTCAATGGTCAGCCACTTTTTATAGTGGGGATCACTTTCTAAAGGGGAATTTCAGCCAGCACTTTTCCCATTTACAATTATAGCATTCATCCTGCCTTTTTTTTTTTTTTTTTCTTTCCCCCGGTCACAAAATATGCCTGTAGGTACTGCAGCAGCTGCCAACTGCAGAAAGTGCTCACTCAGTTTTAACTCCTAATGGGGTTTGGCAGTGGGAAACAAGGCAAAGAGCCAGTGCTAGAGCAGCAGCTCTTTTCTGGCTCTCAGGTGCATCGGGCTACAGTAGCAGCAATGGGGTCCCCAGATACTGCTACCAGAAAGTAAGAAGGTGGAAAACAGCAGAAAACAGCTGGGAAGAGCAGCAAAATCCACTTCCTCTCAAAGTAGAAAAGTCAAGCCATTAAAAAACATACGAGGTGGTGAACTGAGGGAACAAGTCATGCAAGGAGGGGTGCAGGAATGGCCGAGGAGCCTCCAGCTAGTGGGACTCAGGAAGGTGGGGCGCAAGGAAAGGATGGGCAGGAAGGAGCATCAGCCGCAAGCACTGGCTGAGTACCCCCGGTACGGACAGCTGTCCCCTTCCCAGCCCGAGCCACAGGGACACACCTGTCCTGGCAAGTGGGGTCCCAGAAAACACACAGCAAGGAGGGGGCTTCCCTAAAAGACATTACACTGAGACATCAACTAGATCTCGTGCCAGCGGCGAGACAGCCGCTCTGCTGTCTTCTTTCCACATTAACCCTCTGTGATCTGCAGCATGTGGGAAAGAACCGCAGCAAGGAGCCCCAGCACTAATGCATGCAGAGGCATGGAAAGGAGGGCTAGAAAAAAATCCATAGGCACAGGCAGTGAGATTTCCCCTTGCAGTGTCAGTGTGCTGAGCCAAAGAGAGACCCCGGAGGAACGAGACTGTGAGCAAACATCGCAGCCCTCAACTTGGCAGGAGGCGGCGGAGGCTGCGGGAGAACCTCTGGGCTCGTTCCTCGGGGACCGAAGGCGGCTTCACCCGCGGCACACGCAGTTTACACGCCGCTCCCTCGGCAAAGGTGCCCTGTCCCGGGACTCGTCCCGCTCCCGAGGGAGAGGGAAACGCCGGGAAAGCGGCATTCGCACCGCGGAGCCTGCAGCGCCCTGAGAGCAGCGATCCCCCCGCTCCGGGCACGGTCCCGCCGATACCCCTCGGGATCGGTCGCCGCTCCCTTCCCTTCCCTTCGCCGCCGGCCTCCCCCTGCCCGGGCAGCTCCCCAGGAGGGGAGGGTGCCGGGAGCCCGGGGGACACCCGCTGAACAGGGATGAGGCGAGCGGGCAGAGGCTGGGACTGGGGATATTCAGCGGGCAAGGGGGCACTCACCGGGTCAGGGCAGGGGACATTTAGCGGGCAGGGGACACTCACCGGGTCAGGGCAGGGGACATTTACCGGGCAGTGGGCACTCACCGGGTCAGGCAGGGACATTTACCGGCAGGGGCACTCACCGGTGCAGTGGCAGCGCGGCGGGCTGCCGCAGGCAGCAGCAGCAGCAGCAGCAGCGCCCTCGCCCCCGTCGCGCCGCGGCGGCCGCCGGACCCCATCGATGGCGCTGCGGCGGCTGCGCTGCGGCTGCTGCTGCCGCCGCCGGGCGGGAGGAGGCGGCGGCCGAGGGAGGAGGTGTCTGCGGGCGCCCGGCCCGCCTCGCACCCACCGCGGGCGCGGGGCGGCGAGGGCTGGGCTGGGCTGGGCTGGGCTGGGCGGGCCTCCTCCTCCCCTCCCCTCGCCCTGCCCTGCCCTGCCCCGCCACCCCCGGCACGCGAACCGCCCCATCCATCCCGCAGGAAAAGCCCCTCCCTGTGCCGGCACCGGCGCTCGCACACCTGCACAGCGCCCCAAACACAGGTGTCCCGCCGAGCCGCTGCCTCCCGAAGGAGCACGGATACCTCACACGCAGGCTGCGGGTGCCAGCGGCAACTCCGCCTGGCCCGGGGCTCCCCGCTCTGCCGCGGCCCGGGAAATCATCTCCTGCAGCGGAGACAAGCCCGTGCAGAGACCCCGAGTGCCGGTACCCTGTCAAGGCCCAAACATACACAGCTCGCCCCAGCCTCACTTGTGCTTCTTCAAAACACGGCATTACGATTTTTACTGTGTAATTACAGCCCACTGCAGTGCGTGAATCCCCGTCTGAAGGCCAAACCAGAGCCCACACCTCCCACCTCCATTCCCAACCAGGGATTTCTCACAGCTGTCCCTCCTTTAGCAGGTAAAAGTGGCTCATACATTATTCACCAAAACCACAATTTCCTAAATAATGTCTGACCTTTCAGGGTGCAAGTAAAAGCAGGCAGTATTCTTTTCCAGCCCTCCCTCCCTCCCATCCCCATTTCACTGCTCTTTCTCCTTTGTTTTGTTCTGTGAGAAATACCGAGCTATTCCTAGTTGCAAGGGTGGTTTATACACATTAGTAAATCAGAATGAAACTTTCCTTCAGTCTTTGTCTTTGTTTCCTTAATGGCAGCTATAAATTACCACTCTCCTTTCTCACTGGAGCATCAGGCTTCATTGCTTTTGAAATGATCAAAGTTATTCTCTTTTTAAATCCAATGAGAAACAACCTATTGTCTCTCCTGGATGGTTTCAGTCTTAGTCAATCTCATCTCTAAATACATAAAGCTTGCTCATTAAACACTCCAAGGATTCTCGAGCCCCACACCATACCCCAAGTGCCCCCTTACCAACAGAAAGTAATAAATGAGTGAAGGCTTTCCTGACAAGTTTCCATGATCTCATGAATAAACAATCATACTTACAATGGGAATTCACACACCCCTCAAACAGGGATATCAGTCAAGGTGTCTCTACAAACAGCTCTCCCAAATGTACAGAGAAGCCACTTCCCATCCATGTATGCGACTTCAAGCCACCTCACAGAAAAGCTAACACACTTCAGGCACTTTCCAGTCAAGTTTCCTCAATGAACTCGACCAATATTAATTTAATTAACATTTATCACTAGATTTGACAAAATACATGAAATAGGGACACATATGAAGACTGTAGCAGAAAGAGACATTGAAGAGTCATGTACACAAAATAACTAAAGCTTTCTGAGACACGGTAAAAGCAAAGCATTTTTCTTACTTCTGTAAACTAGAACATAAAGTGAGACATAAACATTTGGGAATGCCTGAGTTAGATCAAAAGACCTCAATGCAGCTTGGAAAACAAACAGAACAATATCAAATTTATCTTAGCTAATGAAACCATTTCTTCTACATAAATCTCCAAGTGTTTTGTGAAGGATCCTGGCTATTATTTCACATACAACACTCCTTTGTTTATGATGAAGAATTGCCATTAAAATATCTCTTTCTTAAAGACACAAACCAGACAAGCTCAGACCTCAACTCAGATGTCTTTGTGTAGCCTTTTTAAATATTTCTATTCAACTACAGAGTCACAGGGCTCTAGCTACTAAGATCTTTACTCAGAGAGAGTAGCTAGAAAAATCCTTAAGACTCAACTTCAGCACTAAGTTAAGTATGAGGAAAGAAAAACAAACATAGCAGGGCAGTTCGACAAGAAGAGACCCCAAATAGCACTGCTTGGGGATTTTTCCAGCAATTTAAAATAAAATAAAAATCACAAAGTTTCAGGGAGAAAAATAGCTTACTGGTAAATATCTGCAAGAATTGTATGCAAATAGGGTATTTTCATACCTTATGGATAACGATCCTAAAACCAACAGCAGTGCTTTTGCTCCTCTGGATATTACACAGCATCTTTGTCTTGAACGGAATCTTCGTGTTGCCTGGGCCAGAGCCCCATTCAGTTCTGCTCCACAGGTGCTTTGGGGGGAGACAGGTTTGACTGGTTGATGTTTGGAGAAAAGCTGCACCTCAGGAAACCTGTCTGCTCTTTCCAACTGTACCAGTGTGTGCCGCCACCTTACAGTGTTGCAAAGCCTGGGGCTTCTTGCCATGAACACTGTCGGCTCTCATTGTATCAACAGGAGCACAGCCCTGCTAGGAACACCGACTGCTGCTCCAAAGGAACCCTTCCTTACAGGTAAGTTCCCAATTCCCCTGCCTTCCACTTTGAGTATCACTTTTAAGTTGCCTCACAGCAAGAGATCGAGACTAAGCTGCCATAGAGCAGCTGGATGTAAAAACTGCTCCAGAAATTGGACACCTGTTGCCCTGAGTAGAGAGGTGTATTTTTCTCTGAAAATTTGGACTAAAAACTGGTTTATGCTTTATAATCCATGCTAAATTTTGTTATTTGATGATGAGCAAACATTGTCTGAAGACCTCTAGATTGCCTTTTCCTTTGCACTTTAGCGAGCAATAGCTGCTCACCTCAGCAGACTTACAGTGCATCATATTGACCCAAAATTTAACATGACTGAGTGAGCTTTATCAGTGCTTGTGACAGAAGTTGAAAACAGCTGGGATGGGCATGGGGGGAGGTGCCAGAACAAAAAAAAAAAAGGAAAGGAACAGACAAGTGAGGAAATATATCTAAGTATTTAATTATTCCAAAGCTTTTCACACACATAACGTCTCAGAGCTGTAGCTTCAGGTTTTACTCATCTCCAGATGTATGCTGGGTTTTGAACAATTGTTTCCTTTTGAAATGAATCGCTCAGACTTTTGCACTTCATATTTCCCATCTTTATATCCAAGAGTTTTCCAAGCTACCAAACAGGTTGTTGAATTCTATGTAAAATGACATCTTCAGTAATCAGCATTCAGTTTTGCATTTTAACAGTGACTTTCCTTGGAAGCAGAACTTGCAAAGGGCTTATCTCAGGCAGAGAGGAAATTTGAGGTTTCTCTGGTCACAAGGAGCATAAAAAACCTTCTCATAAAATTTATACTCCTTGTCTAAGTCTTTTTATGTCACTTGTAGAAAACTTTCCCAAACCAAACATCAGATCCACCAGTGATATTTTAAATGTTGTGGACTTTGCATCTGAAAATGCCACTGTCACTGAAATGAAGAAAGGTTCCTGTTCATTGCAGAACTGAATACAGTATGTTCTATTAAAGCATATAAATCTTTGAGTTAGTAGGGGGAAAAAGGAGATGTTTCACTAACTTTTAGACATCTGTATTTCTTTGTGAGAACTTTCCAAGTCATCACTACAACAAATGGTAACATTTCTAAACTTGTGTCTGGACCAGTTGGTCAGCAATCATTGGCTGTGCACCCAGCAGCTGCACAACACACTTTGCCCACTGTTCTTTTTGCTCCTTTCCCTTCGAGGAAATCTGAAATATCCAAGACTACCTTGATGAAGTGAATGTGCTTCCAAAGCTGTACTTACCTCTCAGCTCCATCCAGGCCTCACCCACAGCCATCCCTGTAGTGCCCTGCAGAGGAACTAGGAGCAGCAGGTCTAAAAAGCCCAGGGAATTGAAATGGTCTCAGTTTCCAGGTGGCAGGTTTGGCATCTCACAAAGGCTCAGCACATCTGGCAGCAGGTTCACGACTGCACCACCCAAACCTGTCCGAGGATCAGGCCACAAGCACCACCGCACCAGAGCAGAGGTCAGGCTGAGTTCACCCTCTCAGCATCTCCCCAGTGAGCCCACAGGATGACACCATCAGTTGTGGCAGAGCAGAATCACCACCAGTTCAGGCAGACTGGTGTGGTTTCCCAAAGGGACATATTAACACTTGCTATTTTGCTTTGCTTAAAAAAGCCTCCGCCACAGACCAGGGTGTGAGAGGTGAAGGAACAGAGATGCCTCCACACCAATGACCAAACTTCTTCTGTTCTGTGTTTTCCTTGATGGTATAAAATATTCAGTGATGACCTCGCACAACAGTTTGAAACAGAGTGAATGGCAGCACATACATGTGTGTGTACTCACAGACACCTTCCAAGATCTGCAATAGTCACTCTGCCCTCCTGTTCTCCCCGTTCCCTGATTACTGAGTAGGCATCTCTTGCACTGATGCAGTCTGATCTGCAACAACTGCTTGGGAGAAGGCTACGCTGCTGCTGGGAGGGAGGCAGGCATTTAGCTGAACAGATCAGACACAAAACTGAAACGAGACACTAAAATGTCATGCATACCTGCAGTCAGGCAAAGAAGAAAAGATGACTAGCCAAATTATAAGAGGCTTTTGAAAATAGCACATTAATGCTATTTTTTCATGTTAGAAGACAAATTTTATTGCAATTCAGCAAATGAGCTACACCTGTAAAACTGCTTTGTATATCCAATTCACATTTAATGTCCAATGGATTGAAATGGCACAGGAAAAATAAAAAAGGAAAACAGTACCTGGTTTTGTCATTATAATGTAAACTTCAACGTGGCCCTTAAAAAAACCAAGCCTGTGATTTCCCCATGTAGTAAAATATATAGTTTATAAGGTACTGATGCTTTATCTTAGTTTAACAGCCAATCTCTAGGTATAAAATAAAGAACTACAAAGATGTGAAGTACGTGTACAATATCTTCAAGTATTTTCAAGTATCCTATAGTATCTTGCACTACGGACAAAGATCATTTGACAATATACAGAAAAAGTTAACTCTGAATAGTTCCACTGCAGAAATCTTAACATATTCATGAATTCAAAACACATAAAAAATGTGGATCATTCAGCTAGTAGGTCCAATTTGAAAAACACTTTTTTGTAATGGAAAAAGTTGCGGAAGAGTCTCCAGTTCATGAATATGCTTTCAGCTACAGAACGTCAGATGTTAAAATTTACGGTAGGTAAAGGCTTTTTTTGTATAAACTTATCATCATAGTATTTCTTTACATTGAAATCAAGTTTTTATTAATTAGCATTTTCTTTTCTGTATAAAGTATCACTGTATGAACTCTGACAGCATTAATCAAAGAAGCATAAATAATTGATAGGCAATAGCCTATTTTTTTCCCTTCAAATCAGGTATCAGCCTGTAAACATGTTTGGCCAATGTAGCACTATATATTTACTGCATTATGAACTGCTTATTTTTCATCATTGTATTTCTTTCTACAGAATGCATATGTGCTATTAAAAAAGAAATCTTTCCCCATTAACTGTTACCAAAAAATCCCTACCAAACAACAGAACAGCACAGCCACATTAACCTGCCCCTACCAAACCTGCCCCCTTATTTTAGAAACAGGGAGAAAAACATTACAACTGTATTATTCTGAGCAAAGGGAGACGAATTTTATAAAGCTCTAGTTAAAAAGGTGCTGACTACACCATTTGTTCTTACACAGTCATCTAGTTCAGAATTGCATGGAAAGAGCGAATGCTGGATCCTAACCTCACTCTGTGGGATTCACACCAGGAACACCCATGAAAGAAGTAGGTTGGTTTGTGGTAAACACTGAAGAGAGGCAGAGATTACGGCTGCTGCTACAGACCGGACCATTCTTAGACATGCCAGCCAAATCTCTTCCCAAAACCCTAGCACAGGCTACCACACAGCTGTATTTAATATCTCAGCCCTCCTTGGTTGCTTATGGATCTAACCAAACCAGGTTTTTTTCTGCTGCATTTTAGAACCTTCTATTGGTCCTTGAGTGGAGCAAATCCTTCTACGCTTGGAAGTCCTTAGCAAAAAGTGCTTTGAATCCTAACAGGATTAAGCATAGGCCCCCAGTGAGAGAAAGAGGAGGGGTCTATATCTAAGTGGCTTTTCCTGTGAAAATAAAGTAACTGAGGAGCTGGGAAGATGACCTCTGTGACTTCCTTTTGCACCTGGACAGCCAGTACACAGGGTGCTGTCACTGATGGACAGCTCCAATCATCAGCCACCCTCTGGGTTCCCAATACTCGGCAATCAGCAAACCCCAACCTCTATCCATCCAGGCATCGCCAGCTTTCATAATGAGGCCAAAAAGATCCGCATCAAAACAGCCATTCAACCAATGGTATCATGTCACACCAGGTGAACTTGTGTAAAGAGGAAAAAAAAAAAAGAAAATAACCTTAATTCAGGGTAATTACCTCATGCAAGATAAAATTAATCCATATTTAATACTCTGAGATAACAGGTTTTAACAGAATCAACTAATCTACTAAGGTCAAGATATGGAACCCTCCTTTCTTAGGTAGATAAATTCCCTGTGAAATGCAGAGGCCTTAGAGAAAGCACTGTAAAAAAATTATTTTTGCTATTATGAATGCATCAACAAGCAATTTTGTGCAAGTGTATAAAGATTATCCCAACATATTAAGTTGAATACATCAAATTCTTAGAATGAAGTACAACTGTTTTATTTTTGCCCTTCCAAAGCTGAAAAAAAAACCCCAAAACAACAAAACCATACCTGTACACACAAAATACTTCTGTGAAATGCTCCTGTAAGCTCCAGACTGTGAAAGATTTCACACCCATCCCATGTGAGGAGTGGCTTGGACACTGCCCTCACATCTTCCTAATGCTACTGTGAAATCAAAGAAGAATCTTGCTCTGATAAGTAGTGACAAAGGAACTTCTCCATTTAATAATGAAATAAATAGGACAAAAGTAAAAACAGTCAAAATTTAATACATGTGCTATACTCATAAATTATGGAAGTAAAACTATCACAAGATGTGACTAAGCTGTAGGTAAAGGAAAAGTGCTACAACATTGTATGAACAAAAAAAACTTGGACTCTGCTTCTCAAAAGAGAGACAATACTGAGATAAGTTTATACAGTGGAGACCTCTTAAATACACAGCCCTGAACTTCTGTACAGTAATTTGTGACGCTGATAAATCAGCCTGTTCTTAAGTCACATATTCATTTCAAAGAGATTTTTATCAGAGGATTCAAATGAACAGAGATGCCTTTAGGCAGTTGCCAAGTTCCAGATCTCCAATAAATTAAGCTTTCAAAATGTTTGTGTTTTATAGCAGAAATGGAGTAAAGCTTTCTCTGCTAAAAACAAAGCATCCCAAATGAAGCAGACTGTGACAACAGGATCTAAGACATATGCATTCGAAAAGAAAAGAAAAAGCCTCAATACTCACTGTCTTTTCAGAAACATTAAGGAATCCTTGTATTTGTTAGTAAGGTATACCATTATTATTTCGGGAGGGGGGCATAAACATATTTATTTAGTCATATGGTATTTGGGGAACTCGTGTCCCTCTTTATTAGCAGTTAAGAGAATTACCAGCAGCAACCATATACCAAACTTCAAAAGGCTGGTTTAAGTGGAAATATTTTTGTGTTATGAACAATTATTTCAGGTTTTTCATTTAAGTGGGCTACACTGTAAAATCTGAATTGCAACATAATTTAGCCAGTTGTATCATAGATTTTTTTTTTTTAAAGACAAACTTACAAAACACAATGATAGGTTAAATAAATAAAAACATCAGTTAAAAAACAGATTTAATTTCTTCTTCTGTGCAATTACGTACCAATATGAAAAATATTACTTTGATCTCTGGACATTTCACGGTTCAGTCTCCTGAATTTCACTAAAAATAATACTGACAACAAAAATAAAGGAAAAAAATAATTGCTGACTAATCAGTGCTTTGGAGCTATTTAAAAAAAAAGCACACATCAGATTTGTAGTTCCCTTGCAGCAGAACATGACCCAATACGTTAAAAATCAAACATTGGTAATAATGTTAATATATAAAATATTAGTTTAAAAACTATAGAATGACCTTCTCAGCAGAAATGGAGTGTATACATTGGGGTCTATGACATACAGCATATCTGAAGGCAGGTTCACAGAATGCTGAAAGGCTCACTGCACATTTTCTATGGCAAGGAAATACTGCAGCTTTAAAATAAGCTGCACAATACTCATCTCTATCTCTTTCACATGAAAGTGTGTAAAAAGCAAATCAGCAAATAAACTCTAAAATAGATTTATACCAAAATCCTCTTTTTTACAATGAGTTTACAGCTTTTATCCATTTGCCTGTACTATTTTTGGAGTTTCCTTCAAGAAAAGTCAAAGTTGCATTTTTGGGCCATGAACAAGTTCACGATACAACGTACTGGCAAGACAGAACTTTTGCATACTAACGAGATTCACTCCTTGTTGCTTTTTTTGTTTTTGTAAAGACAGTTTTTCCTGTGGGGCAAGAGGTCAAATGTCGATTCCTTTGACGAGAGATGCCTCCAGCGTGATGTTGAACTCCTGCAAGGTCTGCAGCACTCGAATCAAAGAATTCACCAGCGTGTGATCCTTGATCAGTGCTATCTCTTCATACATCTGTGCTGTAATTGGGCAGTCTGCAAGCAGGGCAATCCAATGGTGCAAAAGGTGGTCTCTGACAAGGTGGAAATTTGCAGTTTGGAAATGAAAAAAAAAAAGCCAAGTTAATTTCTCATCTGCACAGACATGATTTTTATTCTTTGCCTTCTAGGCACTCCTACCATCTTTTCCACTGATTTTTATAAGACATGGAAGAGGAAGTAACTGTCTGTGGAACCTGTTTAAGGAGGGAGCAGACAGACACGTTTCTAGGTTTCCCACCCCCCACTTCAAGAGAGGGTTCCCAAGAGACCCAGAAATCCCAACCAGGCCCCAAGTCACCATTCTGTTCCATTGTCTTTATGTCAAGAGGTTTCTAGATGGTCCCAGCTTCTTTCCTACCCACCTCCTACAAGCAGGCAGAAGGTGGGGAATTCACCCAACCATTAACTGGAGAGGTCCCCCTGATGGATGGTGTTCTGATTCTACCTTCCAACCTTGCTACCTGTACATGAGAGGGAGACTATTCACACCAGCCTGCTGCCTTTCCCTCTTGGTTCAGCTGCTCAGCTTTTTGGGCTATGCAATTTCCTGTCTCAGATTTCTCACACTTCATGTGCCTAAGAACTCAGGGCAGGATTCACTTGATGCTTCCCCAGTAACATCAAAGACTGGTATACAAGCAGTAGTCAAACTGTCCACCCCATCAGTCCCGTGGCTTTATCTTACTAATACACAGCATCCTTTTAATTTTATTAAAATATCAATAATAACAACAGCAATAATAATAATAATAAAGAAGTTTCTTTATACCTGGCTCCAAGACACACCAGCATCTGAAACTTGCCATCCTTCCCAATGTTTCTTGGGGTGTTGTTGATAGCAGTGATAAAGCGACAGAAATTCCTGGCCCTTGTCTGCCAGTTCTCTTCTGGGACCATCTCATTCTGCTCCAGGGTCTCATAGTATGTTTGTGCTTTTTCTTAAAAGAATGGTGGGAGATAATGAAGTTTCAAGAGTGCATACAGGAGAGAAAGTTGAAAGGCCTAGATTCAAAGCTCATCCATGAATATCCTGAATGACTACATGTAGGCATTGTTTTTTTCCTGTTTGATTCAGTCCCGTGTTCCCTCACTGCCCTCCTTCTAAACAGTGCTGAAGAGGTTCAGGTAGCTACTGAATTTTGAGTGCTACAGTAAAATGATCATATAAGGAGAACAGTGATGTCAAGGTACCTACTCAAAACAAAGAAGAAACACTACTCAAAATAATTTCTTTTCCAAAAGATGTTTGTGAACTCAGTTGATTTATACAGCTTTGTGTCAAAGGTTCTAAATCACTACGTAAAAAATGTATGCTTACAACCCCTTTATTACAATGTCCAGTAAGTATCAACAGCACTAGATCCATCTGTTGTGCTTTATAAGGCAATTCAAGTTCTTAGAAGTGTGATTTATTGCTTTCACTATGCTCATTTAAGAAAAAGGGTACCATATATCAATTCATCTATTTATTTAGATCTCTTTCTCAGTAAGTTTGTTTTACACTATTCTGCTAGAAGGAAAAAGCCCAGTTACTACATTAAGTACAGTGTCAGCTTTGGTAGAAGACAGAGGCTTTTTCTTTCCACAGTATGAGGAGGTAAGAGCTCTCACAGCAATTCAGCTGCTGAGATGCCTCCAAGAACTATGCTGTTCACACCAGCTGAGACACAGCAGCGATGATAAGGAACATAGATGGATGTATTTCAAAGATACAAACAGGCTCTGGTATGTTTTCCTCCCACTTACCTAAAAAATCCCAAATAAAGACGTTTTTGAAGAGTCTTGGTGACTTAAATCCATGCTGAAACACCTGCTCAAGAGCTGACACAAGTCCACTTTCTCCACACAGCAGCAGCGTCAGACTGCCCCTCTGCCAAGCACACACAGAAAGCACACACACTTAGTACCTCGGTTTGGAAGTCTGGGACACAAGTGTTTCATGCACCTATGAAGGTTTTAAATAAACAGATGCCTAAAGTTACAATCTGTTGTCAAACAGTGACCCCAGACAGGATGGCCCAGTTCTCATAAGTTCTGAGCACTCAAAAATGCATTGATTTCTCTGAGAATGAGGCTGAAGAAAGCAGTGTCAGGCCTAGTAATCATCATCCAATGAAGCCTCAAAAAGGCCAAGATAATGAGCAGGTTTTACCTATAGTAATGACCACAGTACAGGACATTAAAAAAGTATTTTCTTCCTTAAGTAATAAAGATCACAGATCCACTGTAGCAGGTGCCCCTGATTGTTTGTTTACCAACAAAAACAGCATTCAATGCTCTGAAAAAAATTAAATTTTTCTTTAGAACACAACGGTAAATTCTATTTTTCAAAACCAGTGCATGACCACTTGAGATTATTGTGTCAATGTGATCATTTATCAAATTCATACTGAACTTGGAAGATGACTGCAGTAGGAATGGGAGGACCTATTTGTAAAAAATTAGTGACTTTCAAGAGCCACCCATTAGAGAGCCAGCACTGCTCATTCTGGCTCACAAGGGCTGGATTGACTGTGATGGTTTTACAGAGACATTCTGCTTAGGTTTGTTTCAGGAAATCACTGCTCTGTCAACCAATTGCATGTGTGAGGTAGAAGTTTACCAGTGTCTACAAGAGCACTTCTGCTTCACTTTCCTGGGGGGTGTGGGTGTTTGCAGGGAGGTCTTTCTTGTTTCTTTTCTTCTTTTTTTTTTTTTTTTTTTAAATTAGCCTGTGGGTTTTAACATTTTAAATAGCCAAGATAACACAAACCAGACATTAAAAACCTACTCAGAACTCAATGCAGATGTAAAATGTCAGTTAATTTAGAACAAACTAAACAGGAGGCCATATTCTTGACAGTGGTATGGGTAGAATCCGTGGCAGACTTTGACTAATAACACCATTTCCAATACCAGAATGTTAACATTTAATTTAACAGAATGCTCCAGTTTGCAGCAAAACAGAGGTATTTGAGGCTGTAGTTTCAGCAGTATAGTCTCAGTATCCCATTTTTTACCTCCACTTAGGGAATTTTCAGACAGATGGCTGTTCATTCACTTTTGTTATTTCTGTTATATATTCTCCTATGCTTACTAATAAGAGTTTTACAACAGGGATGCCATTACACAAACAACTCCTCACCTCCTTCTCTGGCTTGTGGAAATGCTTGACAATCCCATTAACAGCTTCACCAATAGCTTCTTGTATCTGACCAGTATTTAACTCTGCAAAACACAAAAATATATCCTGTCACGTTTTTATAGCTTCAGAAATTGTATGTGTGTGTGAGGGATAAGGGCTACCATAAAACAGAGCAGAGGAGCATGAACCAGTATAACTTAGGCTGTTAGTGAAACACTGCAGGACTGTGCACAATGGAAACCCAACTCTATTTTTATTTACAGCTGAAGGGGTAGAAATGGAGATGGTTTGGTTTTATATTGAACTTAACACTGTGGTGTTTCAACACAACAGGTGGAAACAGTTTTTACATATTATGTGAATTGTCAGACCAGGACCTAAAGCTAAGAAAAGGAGTTGTGATTTGAGTAGGACCAGCAAATCCGGGCATCCTGGAAATACTTCCTGTGATAGTTTTGCTGTAAACCCAAGGATGCTTGGGAGCAAAGTAACCACCTAATTTACCAAGATTAAGAGCCACTCCAGAAGAGTGATCTCCATAGAAAACAAACAAACAAACAAAAGTCCATGAAGAGAAAATACTGGCAAGCTTTTCCATCCACGAAGCATAAACAGAGAGAGGGCAGCAAATTTCTACCTTCCTCCCATAGCATTCATTCCACATATGAAAGACAAGAACACAGAAAACACCAGAAGGGCAGCTAAGCATTGGACCAGGAGTAGAGAAACATCTTCCTTCCATCCTTGCAGACTTTCAGAACTTGAGCAGACAGAACAGGGTGCTCAGGATTGTAATTTGGAAGTTAACTGGATTTTGAGCAGGGAGTCGGGCTAAGTGAGTTTCACAGGTCCTCTCCAAGCCACAGTTCTAAAAGGTAAGAAAACCTACAGCTCTGTTTGCAAGCAGCTGCCCTCACTGATGATGCAGCCCAGTCCAAGACAGGACAACCCCAGCACTCACTTGGCTTATTGTTGGGCGATATAGTGACAAATCTTCTGATCATGCTTGGTGACTGCTGCAGGGGAGGGGTTCGGCACTGCCGCTCATCCGCCTCCGTGTGCGAAGTCAGCAACTCTCCCACCAGGATCCTCTCTAAGCTGCCGTCGTCCATTCCCTTTCCAAGCCACCTTCCACAGGGAAACCTAAGAAAATCAAGGAGATACACGGATCAACTCAGATTCAATTTTGTGCCAAAGACTTTCAACTGCAGTGCCCTAAAACCCGAATCCTGCTAGTACAGACACGAGAAATACTTCATTTATCTAGCAACAGAGCCTTGGGTTTGGCTTCTGCCAGCACAGGCAGCAAAAGTAAAACAGTTTTCCAGTTCCAAGGCTGTGCTAAATGTTGCACTAGATGATCTGCAAAGCTAACAGGGGTAGATTTTGCTTGTGTCCCACATGTAGCACATGATTTGAGGACTGCAGAGGAAAAAGAGGTAGGAGGAGAAGACCCACTACACCCCATAGATGGGTAACAAAATACACCTATGTTTCACTGAAAACACTACACAGCAGGCCAGCTACAAGAAAACCCCACAACCCAAACATATACTTCAATGCCAAGAAACACCAATACTTCTATTGAATTGGGATATTAAATGAAGCACTAGAAAGCACACGTGCTCGCTTACTCATTATCTCTTTCTCTTAACCAGTGTTGATGCCAGTTTAATCAGCTTAATCAGAAAACTGAGCAGCATCCAAAAATAGAATCTTTCCTCTTCATTTAATTACAAATGATCTGGCACGGAGAACTGAGTGGACTTACCCACCAATTTGTCATCAACATGAGCTTGACAGTTTCTCTGAACAAAGTACAGGGTACCAGACTATGCTGTACCAACACAAATAAATATAATTCTCACTGTAAATCTTATTCTTTTACTTTCACTATGCAAACACAGATTTCTAACACTCATAAGCCCTTGTGTTCCAGCTTGCATCCAAAGGTGCCTCTATAACACTTAAAGTACTTGGTCTCAATATAAAATGCCACCTATATTTGGAAAGCAGCAAGCTCTGACGTGCTATGTCTTCCCTGGGCTCAAGGTAGATTATTTTTAAGATGCACAATAGTCAACTCATCTTCTCCACCAACAGTCTGAGGCTAGTCAGGAGCATCTGCAAACTGAAAACCCTGTTTAATTTTCTAAGAACCATGACTTGTTTAATGCCAGAAGCCAAATGATCTTTCTATGCGTTCAGGTAGCAGCAACTGTAGACACAGAGTCCCAGGAGATCAGACCTTTCTGCTCAAACAAGCCCTACCGTGCCAGCTCCCTGCAGAAATTCTACTTACCCAACATGAAATGTCAGGATGATACTTACTTGTAAGTATGCCCTGTTATTTCATTTCTGACCATAACATATTCCACGAGCCACTTGGCATAGAGCCCCGAATTATCGTGTCCTATTTGCACTGTGGTCAGTTTTCCCAGGTTCTGGCACTGTAAATTAAACAAAGAGTTTGTCAGAGTAAACTGAGAGAAAGCAGCATGTCAGAGGAGTAAACTATTAGAGAATGTGCTCTAGACAGAAAATCAGAAATGTGGTTTCCCATTTCTCACTGCTTTGATTGGTTCTGGGCTTTTTACTGGTAGGCTGTTTTACTCGTTCTTGTTTGTTTGCTTTGTTTTGTTAAATATTATTTTGATCAGCAGAGAGAACATCAGCTGAACCAGATTTTTCAATTAAACTTTACCCAAACTGCACAACACACACACAAAAATCAGAGTAGAATCACTTCTTTGTTTCCAGCAGAAGAGGATATGACACCTTCCACCATCACAGCACAAAATTGTAATATAAAGACCGTCTTGTCCATCCTTGGTTATTAAAGATAGATTAAATTTGCTGTGTACAGGCACAGGAAGTACCTGTGACTAACCACACAGACTAAAGATATGAAATGTATGGCAAGGTGGTGCAGCAAGAGGA
This sequence comes from Myiozetetes cayanensis, assembly GCF_022539395.1. Taxonomy (NCBI): domain Eukaryota; kingdom Metazoa; phylum Chordata; class Aves; order Passeriformes; family Tyrannidae; genus Myiozetetes; species Myiozetetes cayanensis. The sequence continues at coordinate 51,448,043 of NW_026087853.1, forward strand.
GAATTTAAAACTGAACAAACAGAATATCCAAATAATTTTCTGTGTAACAAGTAATACAAACCTCAAAAGTCATTTCTAATATGTTCCTGGGAATCTGCAGGACTCCTGTCTCACCCAGTTCTCCCGAGATACAGATCCAAGGATTGGCTGTGAACATTGAGCCACCAAGTTTCTTGCTAGGAACAATTAATATATGGTATGGTATCACTGCAAACACAAGAAGAAATAGCAAAAATTAAGAAGGACAGTTATCTAACCTCTTTAGTGAATAGAGGGGCAAAACATAAGTCATAAAACAACACTGCAGTACCATGAAACGTAAAAAACCCATCAGAGCTGCTATCTAATCATGCTAACACTTGCACACTAAGCACTGATTGACAGTGGGGAAGTGTACACATATACAGCAGTCACTAAGAAGCAGAACTGACAGCAAAACTGTGTCAAGTGAAAAAAGAAATATGGATGGAATCATGCCTTCCTATGGGTATAATCATTTTTCATTTACCAGCCTCAAAACATGCCATGAAGATGGTTACTTGTCCTCAGCTCAGAGACAAGGAAGTAAAGGCACAGTATTCCTGTACCCAGGACTGCACTGTGGCTCAGCATGCTGCTCCATGCTCAACTCCTACCTGCCTGTTTCTCTGTGGATGCAGGCCCAGGGCACAACTACCCCAAATCACACTCAGTTACTGAAGCCTTTGTTTACAGGCCTGGACTGCAGCAGCAATCACTGCTGTGGCTGAGCAAGTTCAGTAAAAAGACACGATATTGCTGCCAGTTTCACTGTACCACATCGCTCTTAGCTGTGCTAACTTTAGGACTTTTTGATTTCTAAAGAGAACAAACAACTTTTTTCCGTTCTAAATAGCACCACACACATGCTCAAATGCTTTCTGGTCCTCTATTCTACCTGTGACTAACTCAATATAGTATCACCTGAGCTGCAGCTCTGACTCAGGAGGCATGTGCTCTTCCATCACCGAGCATCTCCTGCACAGCCTTCTTTTAACCAGCCTCTTACAACAAAATCCAATTCTCTGAATGGTCACTGTGTTTCTTGGCTATCTGCCCTCTTTTTATAGTGCATAAACGGATTACAGTCAGGGCTTTTCAGCTGAGGAGTTTAATACATTTCTCCCTCCATGTCTCCTCAGCTGTCAGTGCCCTCAAGAAAGCATTTGGTGGTTGGATTTTCTTAAAAGCTCAGTGCTCGCAGCATTTAAAAATGAATTAAAATGTTTCCCTTTTTATTTTCTGCGCTGATAGCCTTAAAAGTAAGTGACAATTTAATTGCATCCAGCAGACCAGATTTTAGCATTATCCAGAACCTGCCCACAAGACCAAGAGCTGTTTTGCTTAGACGTGTGTTTGTTCTGTCTTTCACGTGCACAAAAATGGATCACAACGTACCACCAAGGGCAGCTCCTACCATGGATCCACAGGGGCCCTTTCACACACACCCAACCCCCAATTTCATGAGCCTCGCTCAAGTCTTTCCTTATTTTGCCTTGCTAGTCGTGTCCTGTGGCAGCAGTCACAGCGCACAAACCATTTGAGAACTCTGTAACACATTTAAGCATTAACAACTGTTCAAAAGCTTCTCCAGGGCATCTTTTTAGAAAACAGAATTAAAAAGAAAAAGAGGACTTCAATGTGTTGAGGAGGTCTGATGCAGCCCTCAGTGGGAATTTCATTGTTATCCCAAACTCAGAGACAGGCATGCAGCAAAGTAGGCTGAACATGAAACAAGGAAAGTTTGTTTTCTTTTAATTCCTAGCACATGTTAATATTCTTACCTTGAAGGTGAAGAATCCATAGTGTTCTGGTTTAGTATCATGCAAACAAGCCCACCACAAAATTTTCTACTAAGAACTCTCCCCCAATTAAAAGGATTTTACTAAGTTAGTTAGAAACAAAAGCCTTTGGTGACACAGAGAAATCCTCCTGCCCACCAGAGTGGATCCCAGAAATAGCAATACAGCATGCAGAAGGATCCCAGAAAAAAAAGCAGAACAATTACATTAAGGTATGTTGCTGAGAGCTGTTCAGAATTTCCACCAAATCAGGAAATCAAGAGTTCCAGGGAAAGCAAATACTTACAGATTGTTGTGAAAACGTTGGTAAAGCAAAAGTAATCAACAGCATTGAATGACAGGAGATGATACAAGAATTGTTCTTTCTCATCATCACAGCGGAGGAATGCGTAACGCTTGTAGAGTTTTCTGACAAAGCAAAACACATAATCTGTCACAGTAACAAGATGCTTTCAGTGAAATGCTTTATATTGTGCATATTTATTAGGCACACTATGAATAATGGACAAGCAATTACAAATGATACTGGTAGAGTCGAGAGTGTTTAATGTGCCAAGATATGTTGAACCTCTGCAAGTCTGAAGTCTCCCAAGTACATCAGTCCAGTACTTCACATATCTTCCACTTCCTGAAAGCAAGGTTTTGTCTGAGGGTCTTGTCCCACACAAAAACACTCCAAGATGGAAAAAAAATTTTGTCCTTTCTTGGAAAAAGAAAAAAAACTGACTTCTTTTGGCAATGTAAAATGACAGAACTGAAGAGAGTCATCCTAAGTTACTTCTGAGCAGAGGGTGCCACGGAAAACTTCTCCAGCACAGTTAGGAGACACCTTTTAAAGGACATCAGGGCAAACACTGAGACTATCTGCTTGTATTTAGTTATAGGGCCTACAACAACCCACACATTAAGCCAGAGAACAGTACACAGCACCTGACATAACCAAAATGATAAGCATGCAAAGGGGGCCTAAAGTCCTGCTGTTCCCTTTCACTGGGTTGTAAACTCTGCTAGGACTGCAATGCCACACAGAACTGCAACTTGTGCTAAGTGGCACTATCAACAGATGTATCTCAGTGGCCTTTCCTTACTAGTGGAGACACCAATGCCTATGCGGAAGAATGCACTGTAAACTGAAACAATCTTATATACTTTTTGAAATTACTCAAACACATGAGAGAATTTCACACTGCAAGACATGCAAATGAGAAGCTTCCAAGTGCAAATTTCAGCTGGAAAATACTCTTGAAGTTACTCACTTCTACACAGCAATCACCACTATTTTTGTTAATTATGTAGCCAATAAATAATACCACTGTTGGTGAATAATCATAAAAGAAGAGCATGCCAAGATGTATCAAAATCCAACCGATGCTAGAGGAATATCCAAACCATCACAAATGCAGGAATTAGGTATTAGAAATGCTGACAGCCATGGATAGGTGGTGGCTTCTGCCAGGAGGGCATCCTGACAACTCCCCTCAATTTCAGTATCAATTTACAAAAGAGTCATCAAATTACTCCCAAGATAGAAACTTGCAAAACAAATCAATGATGACCAACATACAGATATGTTCTCACCTACATAACAAACCTGACACTGGAGACTGACAGGAAATGTTCAATGGAAATAAAGATACTGAGCCTCAAATCAACAAACCTGCCTGTAGCCACAGGAGTTTCAAACCCACAAAGGGTCTCACAGGTGCCCATGTCCATGTTTAATTTGAACAATCTGAATCAACGTGTTTGACAGCCTGTCAGGGTATGTGCTATCCCATCTTTTCAAAGATAAGGTTTCTCAGTTTCCTTGTGCACACACAGGTCTCCTTTCAGTGAAGTTGTGTGATTTCCTCTTCTTCCCTAACTCTAGCCCCTTTGCAGACTAGCAAGAAACCAAACACGTTACAGTTTCCTTATAATTTTAAGCAAATGTCAAGTTAAGAGGATAGGTTAATTAAAATATCTAACAGTGGCTTCAAAAAAGACCACCACACAATCCTGCTAACTGTGAAATGGCAGAAGTTGCACAATTACTTTTAGTACCTCACTGAACTTGGCACTGCTTCCTCTAAAACCAAGTGGAACACACTTTAAAAACATGCTGCCTAGAACAGCTGTCTTTAAGTAGGATATCTAAATATGCACAAAGCACACAGGATTACAAAGAATTGATGTCATTTCTGTGCAAGTTTGCTCCTTTCCTTGTCACTTTCATTTTAAACCTATTTTTGTTGCTGTCTCGCTCTGTTCTAGAGAATCAGAATCTGCCTCACAGATGAACAGTACACTGGCCAGCTGTTAAGAAAGTTGGGGTGTTAATTCTCTTTTTGTGGGGAAGGGCATGGAACGTGATGGTGCGTGGAAAGTTCTCTCACAGCACTTAGCTCTGCGTGGGAGAAGCACTGCCAAATATAACATCATCTGAACTGTTGACTTCCCTGGAGAGGCTTAACCTTGATTTAGAGATACAGGTAGATTTATCAGCTGTCCTTGCTCTGTCCTTCAGCTTTTCCTTGTTCACTGAAGGAAGGCCACAACTTCATCAGAAAGTCCAGCATAAAACAACACAAGACAAATCTCAAATAATTAGCAGCTGGGGTTCAGGGGGATTGGGAGAGGAAAGAAATTCCTTGGAAGGTGGTAAGTGGAACGAGAGGAAAGGAAGAGCAGACAGCACAGGTTACACTGTCTCCAAAGAGAAGTCTTCAATTAAAGCTAATGACAATTATTATGGCTTTAATTTCCACACATTAAACAGTATATCCAACCTTATCAGTAACACATTTTTTTTCTGCATAGGTTATACTAAATTAACATCAAATTGTTGCTCCTAAAACAATTAGTATTACATGTGGCCTGTGTTCTGATCTGTGCAACTATAAACAAAATAATTATTTATGTTTACAAAGGCAATATAATGCTCTGGACATCACCAAGTACATAGGTCCTTGTGCTGAGGATTTCTCCTTTTGCCCTTGAACATAATCACTTATGAAAAGCCCTGGCACAGAGTACTTTCGACACAGTTTAAGCCTGAAGTAGAGTCTTCAGCTTTCACTCACATCCTCCTCTCCCTCTTATGTCATATACTTGTCTCATTTTCTTCTCACAGTACTCTTTAAATAGTGTTCTGGGACTCAATGGTTGGGTCTTCTCATAATTTTTTCTATGACTTCATATACAAGGAATTAAAAGTCACATATTTTGAAATGTTTGGGAGAAATAATAAAAACAAAATTTTTTGGTTTTAGCAGATATTTTACTATTATGAAAGCAATTCACCTTATGTTCTTAGGTAGGCTATAAATGCAAAAAATTATGTGAAAAACCCCAGTATTGAATCCTAATTCCCAAACAGCTCCTACATTGATAAGGAGACACACTTGGAAGGCTGGTTTGTTCTGTGCCTCCTGCTCACTGCTAAGCAGATGGGAGAATAGGCACATCTGGGGTTTTGAAGTCAAACAACTAAACAGATTTAATTTTTTTTTAAAAACCTTTGCCCAAGATAAACTATCTTACTTTGTGAGTTCATGATCTGAAAGCAGCTGTTTCAGATGCCTAGAGAGCAACTTCTTTTCCATAGAGAGACGAACCCAGGCTCTGGCCTTGCCAACATCTGTTTTGATCTCACTAATGTTCTGGATATGCCTAGGAAGGAAAAAAAAAAAGACACTGCCAGGTATTGTCAAAATGTGACAGTTCTTTTGCACCAAGGCTGAAGAAGTTTTGCAAAGAACATAAAATATCAGGTAAATTAATGGAAAAAGAAACATAATCGCCTTAATATTCAGTACAATCAAAAATCCTTGCATATCTAGCTCAAAAAGAGAAAGAGCCTGAAACAGAAATATCTGCAATGCAGTGCCCTATTTACAAAATTCTAAACCAGGCCCATTGTCTCACATGATTTAAGAATCATTCTGGACCTTATCACTGCAATATTTATGGCTGAGTGTTTTGGAAAATTAAATACTGTCTTTGCATGCTCAGTAGTAGCTTTTCTTACATAAAAGACACAAATGGTATATTTTAAGAGGGCAAGCAAATCCTCAATTCACTCCTCCTCCCTCTGGAAAAAATAAATGTTGGTAAGGAAAAAGGAGGAAAGAAAAATCCTTCCAAGGTTAATTTAGAAGTTCTGCATATTGTTTTTTTGATGTACTGAAAAGAAGGCATCGGGCAGTACCTATAGTTTTATTCACACTACAGTACTCAATGTTAAATAAACCCATTCTTTAGACCAAACAAGTCCTCTAAACTGCTTTCTTCACTGAGAAGCAAGAACGGGCTCAGAACTACCAACTTGGCAATAACTGGGAAAACACACACACTGCACCTGTACCTCTGTGGAAACAAACCAATACAGAACACTTTAAAAATATGAAAACTGTGTCATGGTATTTCCATAAGCTGGTAGCTGTGACAATATAAAATCATCTCAATGTGAAACATGTTTCTGTAAAGGTCAATGAAAGAGCTGTACAATCTACTTTAAAATAGTTCAGCAGGCTCCTTCCCCACATCTCCCTCCCGGCTGCACGAAACACAGGCTTTTCTGTGCGGTGCACAGCATACACAGCAACAAGTAGGTAAATCTCATGGGGTTTCTGGGTTGGTTTTAATAGTTTAAACTCACCTCATATCCTGGATGAGAGAGATTCTAAGAGGTGACATGGCTGGACTGGTATCAGACTTTCGCCTTTCTGAATCAAGAAGTATTCCTAGATTCAGAAGAACAGAATTTGTTAGTAGAAATCCATTTAAAATCAAAATGAAAAAAGAAGGTGAGTTAACACCTATTTGCACTCTTGTATTGTTGGTGACTCTGTGAAGGCACTGTGGCATATTTCCACTCCAAATGACATGAAAATCTAATATGCTACGCAGACGGTTATGCAGATCAGCACACAATGAGCATCAACACATTAATGAGCTTAGCTTCAGCTGAAATTGGTATGACATCAAATATAATAATCAAGTGTTATTTTCTAAAGGTTACCCTATTTTATTCCTGTGTACTATATAACTGGCACTGCTGACACCAGAAAACAGTGTTTAACATGTTTTAATCAGTACACCACACATCACGTGCTTACTGATCTATTAATTTGCACACTCCTGTAACACCACTACTTTTCAAATTGCACATTTTGGGGTTTTCAGGCAATATTATTAGTCTTACCTTTCAAATTCCACTCTAGAATCAAGATGTATATTAAATACAGCCCCTGCCATCAATTCCAAGCTAGAAAGCATAAAAGTGATTGTAACTTCATTCTCATATGCAAAACCACTATGAATCCAGTAACATTTAGGAGACCTTAATACTTTCCAATACTTTGAGTTTGGCTGCTTACAGGATCTTGTGCATGTTAATAATGATCAGCTCTTTGCCTACAGCAACTTCAAATAAAAAATAAAAGGCACCCACTGCCTCCCCCAAACCCATTGTTCTCTCCAAATTTATATTCTATGCCCCCACCTGACAAAAGAAGTTAATGTTTAAAAATTACATTAATAACCCTAGAAACAGATTATACTGCAACGCTTGATTAACAAAAACTAAAGTATGTTTCTTCAGGTTCTTTGTTTCTTTAAATGACTTTTGCTTATAAACAAGCCTACTGCTCAGTTGTTTTTCAAGCAAGGATGTAAAACTTCGGGATGTACAGCACAGTTTTCTGTGCTTATACTCATTTTCCACCCCCATCCATGACATCATTTGCTTTGCCAGTCATGCAGTGACTGTGTGTCACAGGGAGGGTGGTACATTGGAACAATCCATTTTAAAGCCTATCTGTGAAGCATCAGCTATTTCTGGTCTCTGACTACCATGGCAGTCAAGTACCAGACCCAAACAAGTGGGCTCCGTACAAACCAGTTTATTTTCACAAAATATTTCGAGACAATACACCAGGCCCATATGAATCCTGTAGCTGACAGAACACTTGATTCAGTTCTATTGAGTGAAGGGTATTTCCAAGGAAACAAACTCTACATGGTGCACATGTGCAGGCAGCTCTTACAGTTTTTTATCACCATCTTCCAGCAGATGCCAATCTTACCTGAGGTACTGAAGCTGCCTGATGTGGTTCTTCTCTGCCTGTTTTCCAGGTAATGTAACAGATGAGACCACAGAGCTGACTTTCCCTAAAATTAAAAAAAAAATATATTAGTTAAGGAAATCACTATCAGCTGAATTTAGGAAAAAAAAAAGTTTAGGTCATCATTGAAAGTATCAGCCATGACAAAAACTCGCTTTAAATATGTTTCTTCCTACAAACTCATTGGTAAAAATAAAAAATAAGACACAAGCTGGAGGCGCTTGGGAGCTGTAAAGAGGTTGAAAAAGAAAAGCAAGAGTCAAACTATTGGGATCTAATGATTCTGGTGACAGGAAAAAGCCAATTGAACTTCTTTCCTCATAGTTCATTAACATGACAAGAAAACATTCAAAGGTTTGTAAAACACTATGTGCAAGTAGAGTTTTAAATCCTATAACCTGCACTATTGTATCTTTCCCTCCCTGCCTCTCCAGCACTGAAATGACAAGAGACATGGAGCCAGCCTGAGAAAAACATCTTACACCCAGGCCAAGTCATGTGCACCTACTCCCTTCAGGGTCACTCAGGGATACAGATACATGCTGCCAATTTTTAGAACCTCAAAAGATCCCCTTTCATCAGGCAAAGGACCTGGATAATCACAAACACAGTAAGACATCCCAAAACACAAGCAGGGCAGCGAAAGCTTATCAGCAAAAATACCCCAGTTCTGCAATAAAAGTTGGAATTTGGTATGAAAATAAAAGATAAATCCATCAAATTATGTTAAAAAGCGCATTGTGTTGTTTTCTTAAACCTCTGGTGGCTTAAAGTAGAGTGTGAGAAAATCTTTCTCTGGGAAACTATAAAGATTCTTGGGTTCATCCTAAAATATTCTGCATGATAAACCAAAAGCTTGTAAAGCTGCAGAAAGGCAGCAGTAAGTGAACAGGGGCTTTGCAGCATATTAACTGGAATTACTTACAGAGGAAGTTAATTAGTATTACTTATAACCTTCCTAAATTATTGTATTAATTAACCTGAAATCCCCGTAAAGATTTAGCAATTCTGCAATTTAGAACAGCAATCATAAGGTCATATTTTTATTTACAACTTTGTGCAGAAAGAAACCATGTAAAGTAAGAGTTGGCAATTCTGCACTACCAATTTCTTCTAAAATCATCTAAATGCCTTCACAGAGGTGCAGTAATGATGGTTCCTCTTTATTTTTTTAAACTATATTTAAAAATCTCTAACCACTTCCATCCTATAGCTCCTTACAGCTGACATAGAGAACTATTGACCACGAGGGATTTGCATGCCTACAGAAGATGAAATCCTAGAGTGTCTGTGACATCTGTGTTGAGAGAAACCTATTAAAAATATGCACTCAGTGGTGAAGATACAAAAAAAATCCAGAGAAGCTCATTGTGTCTTGTGTGTACCTGACAGATCCAACGTGGAAAGCCAAAACTGAAGGTCTTACAAACACATAAAAAAGAGAGCATGAAAAATATCAACCAGTGAAGAGCTGCATCCAAAACGGCGCTTCTCTCAATAAACACACACATGCACACACACACAGTCCAGTGTTCAGCAACCAGCTGCCATGGCAGGGAGAACTGCAACAGATCACACAAAGCAGCAACAAAGGATCCTGCAGCAAATCGATGTCAACAACCATGATGAATGTAAGAACTCATGCAGTGTATGTCTGCCCGCTTCCTTCACCATCGAGTCACTCTCCTTTAACTTCACCAAATAGCAATGATGATGCAAGCTGGATCTATAGGGGAAAGGAAGACAGCCTAAGGGAAGCAGTGGGACAGAGAATGGGCAAGGGAATAACCAAGGCCTTCGGAAAGTCCAGACTACTTTAGTCATTAGATCCTACATCTGACTCCCCTACATTGCTCAGGACAATGGAAGGCGTGGATTCCCTTTGCACGTGGAAGAATCGGTAGGCAGCTAATGTAGGAATATCAGGGTTCATCAGCAGGGAGGAGGTAAAAGCAGGGATTGGTGGAAGGAAAGCCATCCTCATTACTATGGTCAATTGAGAAAGAAGAGTCTTCCTTGGCTTATTATTGAAAAATAAAATAAAATCGATGTATGAAACAGCAGGCTTTTGCATATTTCATTAAGGCCAGAGCACACAGAGAACTGGTGGTGCTTTTATTAATTTTTTTTTTTTAAACTCTGGATCATACTATGAGATACACTGCACTTCCTCCATCAGGCCTCTATTTTATTCCACCACTCTATTTATTCCACCATTCAGCACTGTTTGCCAACATCTGCAATCAATCCAAAGCATTAACCTTATGAAGGGTTGGCCGTCTGGTGGTCTGAAAAGCCCAAATCTGAGTTGAAGCAGAGTATACTGATGCTCTGTCTTCTAAGACGAAAGCAGTACAGCTTCTATCCTAAGTGATATACAAGAGGGAAGGGAGAGAATCACATCATAAATCTTCACATAGAGAACTGTTATATAGTTTGAAGGAGAGCAGACTTAAACACTGGCACTCGGGTTGCTGGGAACAGAGATACTGGATTACAGTTGTCTGGATTACATACATTTATTCTGCATATTTTTTAAAAAAAAGTTATAATCCTCTCTGCCCTTACTACTCCTTTGTACCAAGGAGAAGGAAAGTTGATAAAGGCCTTCCAAACTCCATCTAGACCCATGCGTGACTTTAAACAGAAGAGCACAGTAAACAATTATTAATTTCACACAAAAACCCAACACCTCTAGCTAGTGATCTTGTAAATATCATTTGAGTACCCCTACATTATTCAGGAAGAACCAAAATAGCAAGATTTTTACTCTGAAGAACTAAATTATCCTTCATGAAAACAATTTCCCCACACCACATCCCACTGACAGCACCTGTAGCATGTGCTGCCTTGCAACCTATGCAACTTCATTAACAAAAGTATTATGAACACAGAAATAATTATAAAAACCCACCAAACCAAAGAAAACCCCCAGGTTAAACAGCAAGTCTTCCAAGGAGTCATCTGTGGAACACATCTACATGTACATTTGCACATACCCCAGAATAAAATGTGGAGACAGACAGGGGGCAGGAACTGACATCAAAAAGACCGAGGGTAACACGAGTATTTTAACACATCTAATACACACAAAATGTATCCTCTGAAAGCAGAGAGAGGAAGAGCATAACACAACTTAAGAAATGTGTGCTCTGCAAAGTACAAGAACATTTGGTCCTCACCTGTTTGACTTGCAGACCATGGCTCCAGATCCTTTCTAAGAGGTCACACAGACTGGCTATCAGGGTATTCTCTTCCACACCTGTGATATTCACTTCACCATGACCCAGCTCCACAGCTTCTCGACCCATTTTCTCAACCAACATCCTCTTGGTCTGAAAAAGGACAAAGCAAAAGAGAGTTCATTCTTTCCACAGGAACCTCCAAGATCCCTTGCACTTTTTAAATAACCAACAAGGAAGCACATGATAAAGATTTGGCAGAATAACTGACAGAAATACATTTCCAGCACTTGTGCAGTGCTCTACTTCTTTTATCCCTGGTTTTCAAGCCAGGAGAGCACTAGTGTTGATTGCTTTACCACCTCTTCTGTTTTTCTGAAAAGGGGTTTGTAAATGGGCACATCAGCCTCCACAGAGTAAATTGTGCACAACTTCATGCTGGTCAACAAAGCTCTCACCAACTCAAACTACAGAAACTAGTATGTAACTGCTATAGTACCTCCAGTGACCTAAAGCCAGAATGTGTCTACTTCATAATTACTCCCTTTACTGTATTAGTATACACATGAATATTAACTTCAGAATAATATATTGTCAAATATAAACTGGTGAAGTATGTCTACAAACTAATGCCAAACTTGTTAAGTGCTTAAAAAGTCACACTTCAGAAGCTTATTAACTCAAACCCTTTAGTTATGAGAAAAGCTGCTGTATTTTCACCATAAGCTCCTCTTTTGGACTATTCACTTGTTGAAATATCATAGTCTCATTAGTTATAACTGAAATGTGCTATAATTGACATGGGCAGTGGGATGGCAATGACCCATCAGAATATTCAATCTCTTTCCATCATAAATCTGCTTGACAAAGTTTCTATTCCTTGCAGAATTCCTAAATACATTATCTCTTCATGAATTTCTCACCACCATGTAAAAATCTTCATAGGGGTAAAGCAGAAACAGGTGGAGGAAAAAGGGGGTTCAAGCATATTGGATAGAAAATGGTCCATAAAGGATGGATATGAGGTGCAAGAGCACAGAATTATTCTCTGTATTACCTTATTTCGGCATTCCTTCAACAAGCCCTCTACAAACTTCCAGTTGGTTTGTGCAATTACCGATGGAGAGAGGTTAGACAGTTTGGGCTGCCGAATAGTGCTGCCCAAATTCCTGGCTTCTTGGATATACTTCTGTTTTAGGGTAGAAAATTGACAAATACAGACAAGTGTGAGACTACTTGGCAAAGAGAAAAGGATAAACTTATCCTTATAACCCACCCTCGTGCAATGAGGAGGAAAGGATCGCATCCTCTTTCAGAAAAGGCACCTTTTCTGAAATAGTTTTCACCAGAGGTCAAATCCCCATTTACATCATCTATCAACTAGAACACACACTGCTGAATTAGAAAAACACAATATGAACTGTCAAGGATATTTAGATGCATAAAGATTCAGTTACTCCCTCCACCGCTGACAACTGTCTTGTCATTTTTTTCACATAAAATGAAATTTTGTCAAAATTACCAAGGTCAAGACTATTCAAATGGCAAACTGGTCTACATGGGGACCACAAGAAAAGTTCGTTCTTTCAGGAAGCAGCTGCAAAATGCAGATGTTACTAACATCTATCACCTGTGAGCCTTATGCATTTTCGAGCAAAATTGTTTCCCAAACCCACTCTGCTTGCAAGAGCTTTTCTGCTCCTGTTACTGTCATCAAGGAGTTGCCATTGTTTTCACTCAGAGACAAGAATAATATGACAAATGTTTTGAAAACCAGGTGATCACGGGTTGATTGGGGCACAGCTAACTGTGAATCAGTGATAAGGAGAAAGTCTCGTACAGGCACTCAGGATTAGTACATATTAGTATATATTTCACATGAACGGGTAACCTCTGCATCTTACACTGAAATAATGACTGACCGAAATGTCAGTGAATAGATTTGTCAAACACGACACTCTTTGCAAAGAGGGAAAATGCCACCTTCTCCACTGACCTTGCACTAAAAAGCTATGACATATACTTTTAATTATGCATCTTTATCCAGAACTATGATTACAGCCATATTGTGCACAGGACATACCAGATAATGCTCTGACACAGATTTTATAGAGGGCATGAAGGGCCAATCATGCTGGTCCCAGTCTAAACATAACTGCAACGGAAGCTCTGACATGGAAAAGTCCAGGTGCTGGCAGGATAAGTTGGTAGCAAAAAGCCAAGCAGACCATGTAAAGTGAAAGTGGTAAGCACAAATGAAGTAAGAAAAGCAAGCATGCAAAACATAAAAGGAAAAGAGTGAAGAGATAATACAATGCAGAACTCCCAAGCATTCAACATAAAAATAAATTCACAAGCAATGAATCTGAAAGGAAAAAAACAAAAGATAGTGTTATATCAGCGGATCGGTGTAAACTCTGCCCTCCACTGGGCACAAATATTTGCAAGCAAAAAGCCCCTAAGTCTCAATTGCACAGATTTTTGTTGCCCCAAAGCTTCCATTTGTCTAAAACTCACGATACTGCCCTTTGGGAGCACTGCCTCCTGCTCAGCCTGACCCCCAGTGCTCCTCCCAGAAGGGCTCCCTCCCCAGTCTCTCAAACTTACGGGGGAGGTCTGAGGTTCACCCAGGAGAAGGGGTCAGTGTTCCATCAGCATTATGTCATCAAAAAGGCACAACACAAACCCCTAAAACAGCAGCACAATTCTCACTGGCAGTTGGTACCCTCACCTGAGCACGTATTTTAAAATTTTTATTCCTCAGAAATTACTTGCCTTGTGTGACGGAATAACTCCTATAGGACGATGAACTTGTGAGGAATCAGTTAAAAAACAAAACAAACATCCCCCCTCCAAAGCTAGAGGTAGAATTTTGTCTTTTTAATTACCTAGGTGACATCTCAGTAGTTTACATGCTTTAACAACTGTGTTGTTTAGCAGACTAATGAGGTTGCAAACCAACTATTCTTCATTTCTGTTACTTCTAAGTAAAAAGCACTTTAGAGTTAACAGAGCATATGGAACATGTCAAAGCCAGAAACTACTCAAAGGGTTTTTTTATTACATAGACATTTCTCTGTTACATGGTTATGGATGACAGAGATGGCACTATAATTAAACAAAATTTTAACAAAACCAGTAAGAAAATTCTGGGAATGAGTACACTGGAAAGGCAATTAATTGGACAAAGATACTTGATTTTGACAACATTATCCTAACAGATACAAGACTACTACGACTTTAAAATTCCAAATGAAGCTTTTCTAAATATATTTAACAAGGCAAGAGAATATTGTCTTCAATGAACAACATATATTTAAACAAGAGGAAAGCTCTGGGGTTACTGGAAAAAAAAATTCTGGTATTCTGAACCAGACTATTCTTGGAGTTACCCATAAATCAACACCCAGTGTAACAGTTTGCAGTCTGTATCACAGGAATCAGAAACTGTACTGTAATTAGTTACGTCACCCAGATCTTTCAAAATCACTTCACCACAAAGAGTACTGTGTCAGCTGCAGGAGCAGTGCTGGGAGATGTTATCAGTTCAGAAGGTGGGGGTAAATCAGCATCAGACTGTGCTGTGTAAAAACAGGCAGACAAACATGACAGTATGAGTGGGGTTCACATTCCCACCTTAGCATGAGGTTGTCTGTCAGTTTGCCACCTTAAGATTTCTTTTATGGCCTACAGAAGACAAACAGGCAACTCCAAAAGGCAATAATTCCGATCTTAGGGTCCAATTAATCACGCTCTAGAGGTGGTTATCTTTCTTTCCTTCATCAAATACACCAAAGAAGCACAGGTTATTTAGAGATGGGAAATAGATGGATAAACTGTTAATTTCACTCTTCCCCTCACTGGTTTTTGTGTTGGTGGTTTGTTTTTTGTTTTTTGTTTTTTGTTTTTTTTTAAACCCAAAACACCTTTAAAGCATGTGATTATATTTTCAGGGAACTCTCCTACACGTGGAATGAAATAATTTTGTCCTGAAAGGTGGTAAAAATGACATAACTTTTATAATAAAAAAACCTAAGTATTTTTGGTCTGGTAAGGACTGGGAACTCCATTTGTATTAAAAATACACCTAAGGCAGAGCAGACATGGACTGTAAGTAACTGTCTAGACATTTCATGAAGGTTACAGAGCATCATGCAGGCAATTAGGCAAGAAAAGATCAGATCTCTATAGCTGAACAACTTTCACCTCTCTCTGATCATTGTCAAGGCGCAGGTGCTCTGTGTGCTGCTTCTGTCTGTCCTTCCGCCTCCACTGAGCGGGGGCGTTCCTCTTTGTCCACCTGCAGATGGGGAATATTGTTAAGCAAATGTCAGGAGCTGGGGAAAGGGCAGAGGCAGCAAGAAGTTTCTGGCTAATCCTATATTGAACATGTTGACACCAATTACATCAGCCAAAGTGCAGCTGCAAATACACAAAAAGGATCTCTGTAGAGGAATCAGGATATTTGGGCAACCAAAATATTTCAGAATATCAGATAACATAATACTTGCTTTGTGGTTTTCCATTCTCTTATGATATCCAGTGACAATTTAAGCCTTTTTCCTCTGCATTGAAAGCTTTTATAAGAAAATATTCTAAAACATATGGTAGCTCCTACCTGAGATATAATAAGGGGATCTGGTTTTATATTGACAGTAATTCTGAGTAACTCAGAGTACACCAACTATCATCTCAAACATAACAGGGCTTTCTTAAGTAAAATTGCTGTAGGAAGCCCAGATTTAAAAAAGGGGAAAAAAACCAAAGAGACACAGCAAAAACCCCACCACTCCAAACAACCCAACCACATCATCTGATGTGCCCCCACTTGGAAAAAAAACAACCCCACAACTGACATTGCTTTCTGGTATCTCTGCTTTAGTGTCATTCTATAGATCTTGCCACGATTCAGTACCTGTTGCCCCAGCTTACTCACTTGTTGCTTGCTGGTCCAGTGGATAAAACATCAGACTGAAGCTTGGGAAAAAATCCAAGCTCATATTTCCCTTGTCCAATTTTCATGTCCAGCAGGTGTGGGTGGACTGCTGTGTGATCTATTTTTGCTAGCCTTAATTCAATAGATTTCTCTGAAATAGCAAGAAAGTTAATTTTTTAAAGGTATTTTAATCAGACATGTATCTGTAATCACACATCCTCAATTAAAAGTGGGTCTCAAATTTAAAGGAATAGGTGGCAATTTCTCACTGATTCCAACAGGTACACTACTACAAGAGCATTTCAGACATCAGAGAACTGCCATCAAAGGCAGAAAAATGTTTATCTTCTTAAGCTCATTTTGCACACACAAAGCATGCAGGAAAACAGCTGAGTTCAATTAAACTTGACATTAATTTCATCTCACATCTCAGCTTCCTATATAACATTTAAGCTTTACACCTCAGCTTTTTTGGTGGTTTGTTTTTTTTTTTGAGGTTTCAAAGCATAAATTATTACTTAACTTTAACCCTAATATCTACAACAAATAGCAGTGGTTAGTTGCACTAAGTGCCAAGCAAGTGCCTCATTACTCTCACCAGCCTCATCAATGGTTGTGCACTTTTGATACATGGATGTGCGCAGAGTCGGCGTCCTGACGTTCAGCAGCCTGATTTTATCCACCCTAGAATCAAATACTCTCAAAACAGGGTCTTTATCATCTTCATCATGGCACATAATCTTATTGTCAATAAAGGATGCAAACATTTGGGTCTCCAGGAATCTCGAGAGGAAAGGCAAGTAAGGTTCAGGCTGGTCCGACAAGAAAGATGCCTAACAGAAAAGAAGAGGTAAGAGTGTTTTTGGGACCCTGCAGAAAGAGACATCCCCCAAAAGCATCAATTTTCCTAAATAAGGACATATTAAGAGTGCTTTGTTGCCACTTCAGGCCTACTTTTATCACACACATCAGTTCTATCCCCAAAACAGGCAGTCCATATGAAATCTTCAGTATCAGGACAATCACGTCCTATACAGCACAATAATTGGTCAGCTGTGATTTTAGCTTTTCCTTAATTTTATAAAAATTTCAACAGAATCCCAGCAAACTTCACCAACAATACCACAGGTGTACATATTATGTACTTCTGGCTGAGCTCAAAGCTTATGAAGCTGATAGGAATCATTTCATACAATTTGATGGGAATAAGCTTAATGTTTCAGCAGACAGTGCTGCAACATAATCTTCACCCACAGAAACTATCCTGCTGACAAATATCTGATCTCCAGTAAAGAACACAGTACAAAAATTTGAAGAACTGAGCCTTATGTTTCCCTAGAAAAGCGCTGGGAATACATTTGGTACACATGTACACAAGTACATAAGCATTACTTAGGGTCATGACTTAATTCACATATTCAGCAATTCCTCTGGTTAAAACTCAAACAGTTTTCAGTAGTAATATTTAACCTTAATGTAGAAGCCAGCCCTAAAGTGAGGCTTTCTAAGCTATTTTTCTAAAGTAAGTTGTATTTTTCTACAGTATCCTTAAAAGAATATATTTAGCTCTCTAATTCTGCATATGTATATATTTTTCTACATCACATACCAGATGTGACTTTTCTTGGAACACTGAAATTTGAGGAAGAAATTACAATTTTGACAGTACTGTTTTCCATTTGATGGCCCAATAAACAAAGCCTTAGGTCCTGAATACTGTTTTACTTCTTACATTGACATATCTTATCATTACAACTTACTTTATCAAAGTTTTGCATCTGTTCTCTGTTTGTAAACCAAGATTCCTTGTCCTGGCTGGGCTGAATGACAAATACTTCGTAATCCGCAAACATTTGTGTGAAGCGGTTGGCAAAAACTTCACGAATCTGAATGTTCAGCTGGTAAATCTTGAATTCTTCTTCATCACACTGAATTTTCAGATCCTTTTTGCTACTGGTCTCCTCTCGCACCTCCAACTGAGAAAGTAAGGGAACACACAAATAATTTGTATTGCTGCTTTGTCAGGTATTCTGGGTGTACAAGATTCTAATCTGCCATTCAGCTGCTACTCCTCAAGTCAACGTTTCAATTAAAAAATTACTGTTTCAACTACTGTAAGAAAACAGCAACATCAAAACATCTTATTATTACATATTATTACATTTTACATACTTTGGATTTTAAAAGGGTAAATAACAATCATATACATGCCCATGTATGCACTATATTAATTTACTTTTTTTACCCTTTGATCACCTGCATAGGCTTTTTAGGAGCTTTTACTTCCCCTAAAAACTAGTATATTAGACAATCCATACGTCTTCTGGTATAAAATAAGTCCAGGTTTAGTAGTGGTAATGTTTAATACATACCAGCCTTCAAATGAAGACAAATGCACAGTAACAAGCAGCTGTGCATGTCTAGTAACCATTTCCCTTAACCTAAGTCCTTAGCAGCATAATTCACAATTCAGTCATTACAACCCCACAGAGTAATTTTTAATGAAAGAAAATGCATTTTCAGTTAAGATGTGGGCTAAGATTTATAAAAACAGCAATATGAGACTGAGCTATTCATTTCACACTAGTTTTGATAAGAACTGAGTATCTAGGGGGAAAAAAATAAACAAATGCACAAGCATTCAAGCACTAGTTTGAATACACATTTGCTACTCCTGCCTTTGTTAATTATGATAAAAGGCACCACCACACATAATTAGTCAATCTCTAGAGCTTACAACATCTGCACAATGATGCAGGGCTGCAGCTGTCCCACACTGCTTAAAGCAGCTTGGCTCTAGCAGTCCAGGACAGGCTATAAATAAACACAGTCATGCTCTCTGCTAGTGAGCTGTGCTACTCACACCTTTCTTCCAAGTGTAGCTCGTGAGTAGCACATTCCTCATTAATTTGGTATCTGGCATTAAGGCAGATTTTTTATACTCGAGAAAATTTTGACAGTTAAAAATCTATACATTCCTATCGTAACAAAAAGGGCTGGTAAAATGGGACCTCAGGGAGTACAGAGCAGATGAGGCCTGAATGTGCAAAAACTGAAAAGAAATTAAAGACACCTGTACTTTCCCCATCACTTCCCAACCCGTTCAGCAAAAGAACAAAAGCCTTTTACCAATTCTCCCTTGAACAAGAAGAAAACAAGGCAAAAGAAAAATCTGAGAAGAGGAACAGAGTTGGCTTGAGCATCCAATCCTGCCCAGTAACCAAGTGCTGCTTCTTGTAGCTCCCAGCCCACAAAGCAGCTCAAACCCCAGCCTGCTTCAGGTCACACAATTTCTGTCTTTGTTGGGCTCCACCTGCACCCCAAGCCACAGTTACACAGGTAGGAATCAGCCTCAGCAACGAAGAGCTGGTATAGCTAATTTAAACATGCAAGAAATAAAACCTTTTATGCAAAAAGGGCCACAACTTTCCCCCCCAAAATTCTGATCACTCAAAAAAATACAATCAGGATCACCACAAGCTGTGCATATCCACTTTCTGGGAATCAGACACTACTGCACTTTATAACATCAATCAGAAAAAAGCATCACAGTATCCCTATGGCAAACATATTATATACAAACAAAATTATATATATATATCTATTCTAAACACAGAGAGAAAGGAATCTATAGAAACTCAGATTAGATTCAAACTTCAAGATTATCTAGATGACAATTTTAGCCACTGAAGTCATAATAAAGTGGTGCCAATTTAGAATAAATCTTAAAACCAAGAACAAGGCAAGGTGTTATTTTTAAACACATCATCTTGGCAAAGAAATACTTGGAGGACAGTAAAGGTTTTCACAGATGCTGCAGGGTTAAATCCCATTCCCTCTCTCCCCTAAGCTTGCCCTTGTCTCTACAGGTGTTCACAAGGTTTGTGAACATGTTAACATAAAGTTCTTTCTACTGAGGACAGACAAACAGCATCTTTGGACCGGGACTTCAGACCATCATCTACTGCAGGTCCAGAGAGAGTGCAGGTAATTTCATACCTTACCTTTTCTAGACTCACACCTGTTCTTTTAACAAGTGCTTGGAGTCTTGCAATAGTCTCATTTTCCTTTAGCAGCTCATAGGAATTCAGAGGTGATCCTGCTATGTTCCCATTTCTTTTGTCAGAAACCAGGTCACATGCTCTGAGGCTCTTCATCTTGGAGGCACTTTCACTGCAGTGAAGGTTTCCCTCAGGTGGAATTCCAAAAGCCATCAGTATCTCTGAAATTTCCTGAATGAACTCAAGTTTATTTGGAAACTGGGGTAGGTCTTCTGGCAGCTCGATGAAATGGTTGTCTACATCCACAAAGCAGAGGTTAGCCTGGAATTTAATTTAGAACAGGATACCATTACAACATCACTGAGCACGGGGGTAACGTTTTACTCATCTTTGGGTTTTGTGCTTATTTAAAGATTCAAATACATTTGCATTTGTTCGGTTATTTTGCAAAACAGAGTTGCCTCAACATAACTGAACTGGCTGGTTGGCTTTGAAGAAAGCAGCACGAGATCCACATTTCCAGGTCTTTCAAGGAGGTAATTAAGAAAGAAGACTAATTTTACAGTTGTTTACTAGGTGCAAAAGAGATTGCAGCATAAGTTAGGTACAGATATGGATTTTTTCATACACATACAGCTAAACTTGAACTGCAGGATATTTGCAAGTCTATTTTACACATGTGCATACGCCTGCTGCTCTAATTATCAGTCCACTTCTCTAAAACATTTAGCAAATTCTAAAAGGCGTGCTGATATTGCAGAAGCTGCAATAAAGTTACCTTTTTTTGCAAGCAACTTGAGAACTAAGGCAATTCTTTGAATGAGCAAGTTTGTTTCCAAGGGGAAAAATGAGTTGAACTAGTTTCCATTCTGTTCTTCTGTTCCAGTCTCCAACTAATTTACCATCAGAAGAGACCAAGGGGGTCAGAGGGGAAGAAAGGAAAACCACCTATGTGGCTTCCACAGCAAGATCAAAAGAAGCTCTGCATCTTTCAAAGTTTACCTCATTCTGTATTTGGCAAGGGGGAAGGTTCCCCTTTTGGCTTCTGCATTGCAAAATCTGTTTCGAGACATTACATAACTACAACACGTCACAGCAAGAACCCCATTCATGTGTGAAATCTGCTTGGAAAGTTAAGCACAAGGAAGAAACTTGGCTTTTCTGTACAAGCACTTCAGTTTTTCTTCACTGCAGAATTAACATGGACTGTCACTCTTCTGTTTCACCTCTGATATACAAAATCCCTTCACTCAGATTATGGGGTACTTTCAACCCAATTTCACTGTGTCATTCCAGGAGGCACACCTGAACTCAGGTCTCACTACAGCTTTGCAGCAAAATACTTATCAAGTCTACAAGAGCTGGCAGATCTCCAGTTATTTCCTAAGCACAGAAGGGTGGAAGCACACTCACAATTTAACTGGAAAGAAACAATTGTAAGATAATAACCTCACACGGAGTGAATGATAAATAATCCCAGAATTCAGAGTTACGTACACAACCAGTGAAGCCCAGAAAGGACAAAGTAGTTGTGGTAGGATTTCAGTAGGGAGTTCTGGTAGGATTTTGCTGTAGAACTGACCAAAGCTAGACTAGACTAAGCTGTGTCTCATGAGACCTGTTCATTTAAGTGAACTGTTGTGAAAACATACATTTAGTGCTTGTGACAGGCTTAACTCTCTAGACATTGCTACAGAATAAGAGTTAGGGTGTCAATTCTCCTTAAAACACAAAAATCTCATTGAACTTCCAACATTAAAATATGAAAAAGAATTCTTAATGCAGAACCCCACTGGACATACTACACTAGTTTGCACAGAACTTTGCATGACAAAGTCCAATTTATGCTCTGCTACTGCATTACCCACAGTTACACAGGTAAGCAGAATTCCTGATGTTTTAACATTTTAATACTGGGATTGATTTCTTACATTCAAAGGAAATGCATATAAAACAGTTTAATAGCTCTTGCATAGATCCATTACTGTAAATTAAGCCACAAATTGAATTAGGTGTTACAAAAGAATCCAAGGTCAATAAAGAGAATTAAGATGATGATTCTGAAACAGCTCCTGGTGCACCCTAGAAAAAAATTTTCTCTTTTTAAATAGGGCAGGTGTCATGGTTTAAATTTCTCCAATATCAGCATTGCTCCAAGACAGCAAATGGTGTGTGTGCCCACCCAGCAAAGCAGGCCCAGCCCTGGGCTGGGAATGCTCTCAGAGTGCTCCTGCTTCCCATTCAAAGATTAGGTCCAAAGGGACACCATGTACACAAGAACTCCCATGCTTCAAGCAAGCACCTGAATTTAGGAGCTTCAAGACTCCCACTATACATAGACATGGCTCTCTGATGATCAGAAGTCCAGTCAGCTGATATTTATCAGGAACACTGCAAGTACTTCAAGACATGAGAGAAATAAAGCTCTGAAACCAGGCACAATGCCTACCAATCAGTGCTGAGGGAAAAACAAAAGGCATTTAATTTGTCTCAAGCAGTCTGCAAAATGGCAAGACAGACTCACTAAGAAGTCTTCCAACAGTTTCATTGTATTACTTCCTTTTAGAACTTTCTTTAATTGATGCCATTCAACTTTTCTTCTCTTTTGGATTATCTACCTTAGCACAGATTCTGCAGAAAACTTCACTCTTGGTTAAGCTTGATTGTATCTAAAAAACAGTTGGCCTAAAAGGAACCAAACATTAACCTTACACTAATGTAGAAATTCTACTCTTCACACTGAAATTACACTCCTTGCCAACAGGAAGAAAAAGCCAAATTCAATGCTTGCTAAAAGTGCTTGTAAGTATCTGCACTCATCTGGTTAATTCTTCTAAAAGCTAAATTCCCCTTCTGCAGAGTTCTTCTCTAAGAGCAATACACATGGTTTAAATACTCTGAGCTACTAGTGATGATTGTTTATCATGCAACTTACTCTTACATTTCCCAGAAAGCGCTCTATATGGAAACATTGGGGGGTGGGAGGAAAAGCTAATGTGCAGCAATACTCCAAAGAGTGTAGAGAATATTTTCAGGGACACTCTACAGTTACCCAGTGCCTGGTTAATAACACACAAGATAGAGGACTATCTATAGGAGCATAAGCACGGAAGATTCAGTAGATGGTTTTAGCCTCTCTTAAGTTAGGGAGACTTGAGGTCATCCTCAAGAACACTTCCCAAAAGGCCATATTCTTCAGGGAGCAGAAATGGCAAAGAGACCTCACTGCACAAGCCCTTGAAGAGGTACCAAAACAACATTTTTCTGTAAAAATTAAATCTGAAGTAAACAGACCACGAATAACAGAGAAGCCCCCTCATTAAAAACTATGCAAAATGAATTGGCACTTTACTATTTATGAAATCACAACCATCCAAAGTATTTTGCATGCTAGGAACTGGGTAAGTACACAAAGCAGAAAAATAAAGGAGTTCTTCAATCACAAAGGTTTAGTTATTTTGCCTCTGGAGGCAGCACAATTAAGAGGACTGTGAGTAGCTGATAGCTCTGTATGTAAACCCTCATGGATACATTGATCATTATTTTACACATGCAAAACTAAAATTATATAAAGACAATATATATAAAGGCAATATGTATAAGTAGATATATAATTGAAATAGCATCCTTAAGGTAGTTGGAAAAATCCCTAAGGAAGTTAAGGAACCTGATATTTCAGGTTTCTAGAACAGTCAAATATTGTTACTTGTTGCTGAGATCTCGGTTTTCTGATCAAAAGAAAACCTCAAACAGTTACACACCACTTCAACAGCAGACTGTCACAAGTGAGGACACATTACATCATCTACAATAAAACGTTCTGAGACACTACTGTAAGGAACAAGGGCGTCACATCCTAATTTAAAAACTTGTCCTTCCCACATACTTCTATCATCACAAGTAACAGGGTGTCCAGGTCAAAATCTTACAAACCTTAGAAAGGTGGATCTAAGTAAACGAATGTTCATGTACCTGGTGCCAAAGCCTGCTTCCTCAAGTCAACAGCACCACTAATGGTGGGCTCAGTGAGGTCCGGACCACACCCACGCATTTCAAAGCCAAAGGACAATTGTAACTCTTTAGTTTGACCCCAGGTACAGTAGGGGCCAAAGCCTCAGGCAGACCTAGCAAGGCTTGCATCAAGCCCACATCCTCCCTTCCAGCTCTGTTCAAAAGTACAGAAGGAAATTGTTTAGGTGCTGCCAAAAGGACAGCTTCTGCTGGCATACAGCACTGAAAAACTTGAAACCCATTCACCTACAGCCTGTACCACCCTTGTGCATTAGGTCCCAACCTTGCAAATAATCACCCACTTCATATGACACGTTTTTGTATAAGCTATGTGCTTACACACACACAGCTGACTCGTGGAAAGTGTGTTTACAGTGGTCCTAAACTCTAAAGGATGCTCCTGTGTCGTTCCTGCAAGCAAATGTGACCTTCTGCTCTCATTCTCAACACTACTGCTCTGCATGCCAACCCAGAATTTGTGACAGAACAGCTTAAAGCTGCTGCAGCTTTCAGAAACTCCTCAACTTGCTGTTTAACACTGAAATACAGGAAAACATAAAAGTCTGTCAATAAATTTGCAGCATTATCTATCAATCAGCAGATAGCCTGAGAATGCATACAAAGTAGTGATTATCTTTAAATAACTATCTTGGTCAGTCTGGTCTAAATGTGCTAGCATCAAGCTGAGCTTTTCAAGATATCTTCCTTATCTTCTAAAACAACATATAAAACCCACAGAGTCTGTTAAGACTTAGCACTGAATAACATCCTTTTAATTGTTGAAATAAAACTGCTGAGAATAGATATAACCTGTCTTATACTAGCAAAGAACTGGATTTTAGGTTTTAAAACCTTTAAAATCTTTTCTAAAACAAAAAGCTATTGCCCAAGACCATTGAGATCACTTCACTAAAACCAAGCTTTTTAATTACACGCTGCATTTGTTTGATTCAACCAGTGCTGGAAAACTCAGTATTGCTTATTTTCCCTGAAAATAATTTCAATTCCTACCATTCTTCTAAATTAGAGTGGCAAGATACACATGCAAATCCAGTGGCACAAAATGGTCTCCATTAAGTTGCTTGTTAAAAATATATCGCTATAGCACTTCAAAAATTTCTCTAAAAGGAAATGCAAAGGCACATCAGAAAAATAGCACTTACTAGGTTTGTGATCTGCAAGAAAGCTTAGTCAAACCACTTTTTGGATCAATTTTACTGATAAACAAACCACACTTTTGCCAGTAACTTCTGAAACAGCCACATGTTCCTCCCTTCCCCTTTGATATCTGCAGCACCTCGTTCTAGCAGCGCTTCTCCCGTCCTTCCCCTTCTCTTCTGGGTTTCTTACAAGCCTCTGATGCAGCTACCAGTGAAACCACAAGGATGCTCCTGCACACACAGAGAGCCCTCAGCAGAGCAGCCATATGTATGAGAACAGGTCCTGCACTGCTGACACGCACGAGAAACTCAACCCTACAGTGACCCTTGAGAATTCTCTACGGTTTTACTGGGCTTCAAGCCATTGGTGGACTCCAATGACTTCTCCATCAGGGACTGTTTTCTGATGTACCCAAGGAACAGGCTAAACTTGAATTTTGTACTAATGCAGCTGTTTTGCTGAAGATTTTAATAACCATCTAAGAAAGCATTAACTTCAAGGATACAGGTGGGTTTCCCTGCTCCCAGGGTAAAGCATTCCCTTGAAGCACCAGGTATGACCGAATGTGGGAGACTGTCACCACAAGCAAACCAAAACAAGCCAGATGACAAATGTGTGCAAGATTTAAGCCAAGCCAAACCTAACCAAGTTGGGACAGACAGTATTTTCCCATATATTAACCTAAAATACTTTGAGCAAGACACATCAGTCTTTTTAATACCTCATTATAAAACCAAAATCAAGAAGTCTACAGTGACACTAAGATATCCATGGTATGCTAGACAGAAATATTATATTTTTCCACAATGCCCTTCAACTGAGAAGCACTAATTAGATTTTCTCTCACCTCTTTGGCCCTTGTTTAATTCAGATACTGCTTTCTTTAACAGCAGCTGTCCCACACATCCATGTAAATAGATTAGCAACAGAGATGCAGTTTATGCAGTTCCAAGACAATGAAAAAAAAATTTTGCAGAACTCAGAATAAATTATAACACAGAACAGCTCTTTATATACCCTTTGGAGTAAGTGAGGAAAATTCTGATACTCACTGTATATATGAATCAGGAGCCTAGAGGAGTTCCTCATATAACCCTGATGATTTCATAAAGGTTCATATACATTCCAAACTTTAGAGACAAGCAATGTTAAATATTAATATCCCTTCTGTTACTGATGATAAATTTGTCTTTATTGAAGTACAAATAATGGAACCATATGCCCTCTTCTGCTGCTCTACAACAACACATTATTCATGTTCCTTGGCAGTTTCTGTCAGGAATTAAGTATAGAGCTCCTCTGGCACTTTAAGTGAAGGGTATCTGAAAGCCTAATCATAAAGCAAAGTCGTTTTGAGATGAACCTGTTATTGCAATGTTAACTATATTAAAGCTGATTAAATTATTAATATCAGAAATGCTTGTATTGACCAATAATTTCACATAGACCAGCATGCACTTGGAATTCTGCTTTACATTTTGAAACTGTACATCTATTTCTTTTTGCAATGCAGGTTTTGCCGGGGGCGGCGGCAGCGTGGGGGGGTGTTTGTTTTGTGGGGTTTTGATGGGTTGGTTTTTTCAAGCAAACTCTCTAAAATGAAAGTCTTGACAACAGTGAGCTCCTGTTCTTTCTAGGCTACTTTGCCTCTTGAATAAGCCAATCTATTGGTATAGGATAACTTCTTAATTATTTACTAAAAGACTTAAAGTCTCAAGCCTGCTTCTGTGCCATAACTGCATTCCCAGCCTGCAGAGCTGAGTTCAACAGTCCTTACTCAGCAGTGACTACCAAGGGGGTTTCTCAGACTAAGTCATACTCATCATGTACCAAGTTATAAGAGCTCATTCTTCAAATAAGAAAGAGAAAAGCTGAAGCTTCAGAAGGACAAGTCTTGCAGCAAATTCCACCACACGAGAACGCTGCTGCTGCCATCTGTCCTGGGTGTCCTCCCCTCCCAGACAATTCTGATCTCTGTAAGGTACTACCAAAAAATCTACTCCTCCACCTTCATAAAAGCCTACCTGTAAAACAAAATGTAAATCGAGGTGTCAGATTATCTTTTAATATTACTTGGATTTCATTTTTGACATCTAAAAAGAGATCAACTGCCTTACTTTAAAAACCTCAAAAATAAGCTGATAAATCTCTTCAAAAACTATTTACCTTTTAAATAATTGAAAAACCCATTTGAAGTTAAAATATGTTTATATATTGGAAGCATTACAGTGATTTTAAAATGAGGAAGTTCTTTACAAAAGGAGGACAGTCTTTTAGAAGCTTATGGTAACAGTGAAAACATCCTTGGTGCATATTAACATGCATATCCACACATATATTTTACTTCATCAGCTATTCTCTCTAAAAAGTGTACTAACCATATTAATTAGGCCTGTCAGTACAGCCAAAATTTTGTAAAAATGTAGTAAACCAAAGCAACAGACTGTTTTCATGGCAAGAACATACACTACTCTGTTATTAATTATGCCATTGAAAAAAATAAGAGGTGATGGAGAAAAGAAAGAAATCAAGAGATTAAATACTTCAGTTTTCATTAAAAAAAATAACAGTTTGAAAAAAGTTTTCCTTTGAACTTGCCAGGAAAAACAAATGAAAACTACCAGCATATGGATTTGAGAAAAAGAGCAGTGTTGGCATGGAGACCAGACTGGAGGTTCACAAAAATATCTTGTCTAATTTCACGCAGCTTTTTTAAAA
Organism: Myiozetetes cayanensis; assembly: GCF_022539395.1. Classification (NCBI taxonomy): domain Eukaryota; kingdom Metazoa; phylum Chordata; class Aves; order Passeriformes; family Tyrannidae; genus Myiozetetes; species Myiozetetes cayanensis. Next base: position 51,475,979 of record NW_026087853.1, read on the forward strand.
AGGAGGGGGTTTTCTGTGTCAAGCTATGCTGCAGCACTGCCTGATATTGAAAATAAAAACCACCACCACAAAACCCTGTGTCTGACACACTTCTGCTTTCCCAGACATGTAAATGGTAATACAAGAAAACAGGCAGAGAAAACAGCAGAGGTTAGAGAATCCTACCAGTGCCTCTAAGTGGGGTCTTCCTATGGTTTATCCAGTTCCTCCCCTGCAAAGTTACACCTACAAGTGAGCAGATCATAGCAGGGGCTGGGCATTTCCTCTACCTTGGGTAGTGCTCAGCTACTTTGGTCCCCTGATCACCACAACCAGCTCTTAAACACTCTTGGCACTTCCCTCAAAAGAGCACTTGTGAAGAGTTGGATAAAAAGAAAACAACCTCTAGGAAGTCTGACCATAGTCCCAGCCCTATGTACGAGTTGCAGAACCTTTACAGACCATTTGCTTCTCCTTTACACAGGAGTTGCTGCTACCAGAACCTCACTACAAGAGAGGACTTCCTCAGCACCACCCCAGTTAGCACCAGTTTGCTCCAGTGTACGCTGACATTTTGCTGCAGATGGAAGCATTCACTCTGGAGAAAATCTGAAATAGTTCTGTGCAGACACCTGGCAGGCTGGGTCCATGTAAGCCAACTCCAACTCAGAAATTCAGTGCAGGGTAACCCAGCCTAACCCCATGCAGGCAGGAACCAGCACAGCACTGAAGCCAGTTGAGCTCTGCTCACTCACCACCTGACAGAAGCAGCTGTGTGGCCTTTTGGCCACAGCTGGGGAATTCACACTGCACTTCCCAGCATTACAGGGCTAAGTTTTGCAGAGCAAAAAATGTTCTTTCTGTAAGCCCAGTGCATCAATTCCTGTAAAATTACAGTTTAATGTTATCAGAGCACACAATTTCAAAAGCAGGGCTTTATCTATTTCACCAGATTTTCCTCATCATCTCCAAGGAGTAAAGACCGATCCCAAACCAGAGCCAGCAACAACTTGACAGCAGCTGTTAAGGAGTTAGCACTAGTGTTTTGGCTCTTTTCTCACTCCCCTCATAGTCATGGACAATATTTAATCAATCAAGATGAGCTCCTCTCACCTCTTGAGGAAGTTCCAGCTTAGATCTGTCATCCAGCCCATTAGAGTGCAAGCCCATGAGGTAAGGGACTGGAGCATCTAGAAAATGAAGGAGGGATGCTGGAAGGATAGGAACATACACATGCTGCCACTGAAATGGAAACATTAGTGCGGTGATGGTCTCTGCCACAGTCATCAGCCTCTGATAATCTGAAAAAGATCAAGAAAAAAATAACTTTTTTTCACAAATATTTTTTAGTAAATTAATTTACGCTAAAGAAATGAGAGCTTGCTTGAAAACAGAAACCACAAAACCCAGTACTAGCTGAGTGGCATCTCAATGAAAGCCCAGACCTGCACACCCAGCACATTTGCTGAAACAACAAAGAGAGCTCAAGGCAAAGTAGGTCATTCTACAAGTCATATGGAAATGAGCAAATTGAGTCTTAATGCATGCTAAGTCACTTTCTGTCACCTATACTGGGGTCACCAGGAGCACCAGTTTGAGTACAGACGCAGTATTGTAATCGGCTAAGAAACACATCGGAAATGATTTCTTTTCTCTGTGCTTATGACTTTGTATGGAAGCCTTGGATGAAACCCAAGGCATCTGGTATCTCTCAGATAAACATTTTTTAAAAGAGTGTTTAAATGCCTGCAAAGCACACTGTACAGCAGCCAACCCAACAGTGTGACTGAAATAACTATGCAGAAAATAAAAAGGATCAGCTTCGTTTATCCTGTGCAATGTAGGACCAAAGCCCCAGTTCAACGTAAAAACAACTCCTCTCCTCCTAGAATTTAACAGCAGGGCTAAATCTACCTATGCAACATGTGAAAAGATCTTTAATAGCTAGTGGCTAGAGCAGTTCACACTGCAGGATGCTGGGCCAACACCTCACCCTCCTCCTATAATTACAGATTTAAGGAGTTTTGGTATCTACACACCGTAAAGGGGGAGGCAACATCAGACGAACTCAGAGAGTGTGTTCTAATACCACTGCTGAAATATGCAGACTGCTTTTGAGCTGCCAGGCTGGAAAGACTGGAAAACAAACTCACGGGACTAGGACAATTCCTACCTTCAGTCAAACTATAAATAGAGCACAAACTCAAAACATAGGATGGACAATATCCAATTCCAGCCAGGAAAGGGAGGGGAAATAGAAGGCAGGGAAAAAAATCAGTAACCTGTGTGCTGGGGTGTGGAGTATGCATGTCTTCTCCTTATATGTTTATAAAACCAGAGACACTGTGAAATCGGAAAACACTTGAATGAACAAGCTCAGGTGTTGAGGTTTCTGAAGCTGTCACACACTGTTGCAGAGGGTAGATGAAAACAGCAAGAATAACATTTGTTTTAAACACTCTGGAGAAAAGTTAAGCTTAACTGTGCACTTCCCAAGGTTATTACTTTGATTCTACCCTTTAGCAAGCCTCCACTCAGACTTCAGACAGCAGAAGACAAAGGGCCAAGAAATTCAGTTCCTGACATTCATGATTAATTTTGTTTGAGGACAAACTTGCAGAATCTGGGGTCTGCAAAGAGTCCCACAACCTAAAAGGAACTCAGCATGGGTTTTGGTAACATCAGTCATAATTCTGCAACTGAAGCTTTTGACTTTTTCTTTTCAGATCAAACTGTGTTAGTGGAAAAGGTTATGGCACGGAGCTACCTGTCACTGCCCCGCAGGAGAACTACTATGAGCCAAAGAGCCCCCACGGAAAACAGATGAGAACAGCTTAAACAGTTTATAAAGTTTTTGCCAAAAGCTTATTTGGACTGAAATACATTAGGGGACAATCAATGAACATCACCAGCAACACTCCCCTACTCTGCCTGGACACTGGCTTCTGCCTGCACAACTACTTTGGGTTTGCAGCTTTAATCACAGCCTGACTGCAAGGAAGTGATGAATTAATGATAAGCTTTGGGAAGAAGAAGAATCTATTCCATACCCTATTTTCTTCAGTTATAAAAGGAACTTTAAATGTAGCCATAGATACACAAACATTCCAGCTGGTTTGCATTCAGCTTGTTTATTTGAAAGGACAAGTCTCAGAATAGAAACAGTGTTTTCCTACTACACAAAACCCGCTGTCTAATCCCGCTGGCTAATTTAAATACAACTTCTCTCTCTGTCATTAAGCTAACTTTAGTATTAGCCTTTCAAAATTAAGTACCAAGTAATATCAATAATTCAGAATTCCTATGCACTGGGCAGCCACCCCCTGCCACTGAGCTATCTGCAGATGCAGCTCTCTGATCCCAGATATCCACATGGCTTAAGCCATTCCCAACTATTTGGCCTGCACAGTTGCAGCCTGCAAGTAACAATGACTGCATTCTGCAGGCCCTGCACATGTCAGGAGCTGTTGGCAAAAGCCAAGGACAAAGGCAAGAAGCCTACAAACATAAACCAAAATAACCTACCCTGAGAGGGTATGGAGGGTTTTTAGCGTTTAAAAAAGAAGCAAGCAGCACACTTCTAGTAGCAAAGAATTAGAGGAGATTTTAAGATAACAACAAGGAAAAACTAAAAGAGTGAAGAAGCACTTCAGCAGTGGTGTTGCTCTTGGTCTTGAAATCAGAATGTGCTTATTCTGGTGCCAATGGCACAGTCTTTTGGCCTTGTATTGTACAAGAGCACTGGTAGGGAAATAATGACATACCACTAGGGCACTGTTAGTTCAGAAAGTGCTTAACTGATCACTGCAAGAAAGAGCAAATCCACTACTTTTTAATGTGGCCACTTAAGAACACAGAAAAAGGCTGCTTTGTTGTTCTAACCAATTACTATAGATAAAACACATTATCTCTTAAAATGTGTATGAGTAGTTATTTATACTAGCATTTAATCTACATCTAATACATACACACATTTTTGTGGACCTTTAACAAGCAAGTAAATCCAGGAAAAACAATTGAGAGGTCTTGGGTCTGGAAAAAAAGTCTGGAGCAGGATGGGAAGAAGGTGGCAGCTGTAAGAATCATGATTCCACCTTTTCCATTTTCACATCCTACCAGAGAGAAGTATCAAATGCCTACAGAAATTCTCTGACTTGGCCAAATTTAAAACCATTTTATGATCACATTCTGGAATATTTTTCCTTTTAATCTTCCTACTTCATGGATCATAATGAAATACTGCTGTACTTGTCAAATAAGTCACAAGTAACTTAAAAAACCTGCAACTGCAGTAAGAACCAACTGTGGTTAGTACAAGCAGTGGGTCAAGTACTTCCTATTTGTGTTCACTTCTGTGTCTGACAAGCTGATTCAAGGTGGCTGCACCAATCAGCAAATTTCCTAAATCAGTGGAGGCATAAGAAGAAACTGTTCTATATAAGAGGTGAGAGTTAGGCAGCACAGGACTAATACTGCAAAGAAATTAAACTAATACTTTAAATCTCTGTAATTAACATAATTTTAAAGAAGTGAAACAAAGATGGGGAGGAATGATTCAAAAGCAAAGAAGAAAAAAACTCTTTATTTGTACTTTAAAATGGCAGCAGACAGCAAATACTCAGCAAATAAAACTGCCCAAGATCACAGTCTGTGGCAGCAGTGCATTACATTTCTCCATTTTTTGTTTTAAGCTGTTTAGCAAAATCACCTCCAAGTAGATTTCACAGCTGTCAACTCAGTGCCCACTTTGCAGAAGAGCTCTAGGTGCTCAGCAAGATAAGGACTAAGTCTATTTCACAGATACAAGAGCAACATAAATTGCAGGAATGCAAACCAGCTCCCACAGAATAATCTGGTAAGGGCACTACTGCAGGCCTCCAGCACCAGAGTTCCCTGGCACTGGCTCAGCACCAGTAACAGCTTCAGATTCTTCCCTCTCTTACAGGCACCTGCACGTCTCTAACATCTGACAAATGGGAGACAGGTCTCTCAAGAGGACAACTGAATTGAGGTATTCATTCCCTCCATTTGGCTCACACCAATCCAAAACACACAGGCTGTGCCAAGATAGTGGGACAAAAGAAGAATTTCCAGAGGCATCAAGTCAGAAACATGTCAAAGGAATCTCAAACCAAAACACATTCATTGCCAAGTGAAGTTCCTCCTATTCCAAGGACTAACTGTAGTTTAATATGCTAAATAATTTGTTTCATAAAGCATTGCACTTGGCAGCAAATTCAGAGTCACAGAATCATAGAAAGGTTTGGGGTGGAAGGAACCTTAAAGTTCATCTCATTCCAAACCCCCTGCCATGGGCAGGGACACCTTCCACTAGACCAAGTTGCTCTAAGTTCAAGGCCACAGCCTGGCCTTAAACACTTCCAGGAATGGGGCATCCACAGCCTCTCCGGGCAACCTGTTCCAGTGCCTCACCACTCTCACAGTAAAGAACTTCTTCCTAATATCTAATCTAACTCTTTCAGCTCTGAGGCCATTCCCTCTTGTCCTGTGACTCCACACTTCTGTAAAAAGACCCTCTCCAGTCGTCTTGCAGCCCATTCAGGTACTGGAAGGCTGCTCGAAGGTCTCCCTGGAGCCTTCTCTTCTCCAGGCTGAACAGCACCAACTCTCTCAGTCTGCCTTCACAGGAGAGGTGCTTCAGCCCTCTGATCTTCATGGCCTCCTCTGGGCTCACTCCAACAGGTCCATGTCCTCCCTGTGCTGGGGGTCCCAGAGCTGGACACAGTATCCCAGGTGTGGTCTCATCAGAGCAGAATGGGAGAATCATCTCCCTCAACCTGCTGGTCATGCTTTTATTATTCCAACCCAGACCACCAGGAGTTTTGGGCTCTGGCTTTTATTTTGGTGGTGTTTCATTATTTTGTGTGTGTTTGTGGTTGGTTTGGTTTTTTTTAAGTAAATCTCACAATCCCTCTTATCCTGACACATACTGTTCTAAATCTAAATCCACTCCATGAATACCATAACCTCATCTGACATAGGAGAATAAGAAATTATCTCAATCACCTCAAATGTCATGGGTCTGAGCACCAAGAGATTTAACAAACCCAAAGCACATTAAAAAATTTAATATTCATATTCTGAAGAACAGCCTAGACCTCACACTGGTGTGCATAGAAGAACAAGCCTTCTCAAAAGTAAAGCAATTTCTGATACCACTCAGAACTGAGTGCACCATCACCTGTATCTCCATTCAATCTTCACTGTTTTACAAACAGCAAAAATCAGGTCTAACTCAACCACACTGACAGAAGAGTTGAATATATTTGGATTATATTCCAGTTAAAAAAATAAAATTTTAAAAAAAAAGGCAAAAAATCAAACTCCCCAAAAGAAAAAAAAGGCACAGAGATTAAATCCCTCAGAAAGTACTTAAGAGAAGCTATGTTTCAAAAAACATCAGCTACTATTACTGAGAAGGCACTGCTGCAGCTAGTTCACAATAAAAGAGGGCCATAAGTCAGCAAACAAATAACTAAAATTCTTTTTCCTCTGAAAGAAGACTTTTCAGCCAAAAATTATAGGTGGCAACTTGATAGAGAGACAAGACACTTCCATAAAGTGCAACACAGCCCAACCAAACCAAAGTTTGGGGTGAGGCAGGGGAACAGTGGACAGAAACCTGTCCTAACTGATCATGGGTTCCTTTGAACTCCAAAGGTCTGTGCCTGCAAACAAGAAACTCAAGTGTTCCAGGGCTATTTTAAGCTTCTTTAATTAGCCACTAAATCAGACACTTGGAAAGGGCCCAAGACTGAAAGTTGAACCTATTAATATGACTTGGAGAGGGAACCCAGAATACAAAGGACTAGTCCCAGAGTGAGCTGAGCTCCAGTCTGGAAGGAAAAAGTACCCATAACAGGATGGCCTGAGAAGAGATCCAGGAAAACTGTTCCCATATGGCAATGCATTGCCTTTTCTTGCAGAGCTTCCCACCATCCAGGCACACCTAATCCCACCACAGGACATCTCAGGCACCACTGCAGCCCAACAGGACCTCACTCTTCTTCAGATGGAAGAGGTTGATGTTTGAATCCTCCATTGATGGGACACAGGTATCCACATAAACAAACTCTCCCCAACTCTCAAACATATAAACTCCCAATCCATTTCTGGAGAAACCACAAAGGAAGTTTTGTCTTCTAGACAATTATTTCTAGATTTGCTATGAACAATAAGCAAAGCAATTTGGTTTTTAAATCCAAGACCACTATACAGTTCAATAAGTTTTTCTGGCTGTATCTGAATTACTGTGCAGTTTCTCTATTGTAATTCACAATGTTTATACAATGCAACAACAGTGACATAACACCCTGTTGCCATTATACACCTTTAATCACCTTGACTGTGCACAAAAACCCATCTTTGGCTTTAGTCTGTACACAGACCTCAACACACAAACATCTGTACCTCATGTCTGGAGGAGGCTGCTAGTAACTGCAGGTTATATTTTATGAATAGTTGTCATTTGTACTCTACATATTTCTGTGACAGCCCAATGGAAGAAAACATCAAAAACAGATTTCAGTAACACCATGGAGTATTCCTGGATTTGTCTTGGGGTCTTTTAGGCTCCTTTACCATTACTATAAAAAGTGTTCACAATGCAGTCTGTCTATTTTAAACCACACCATTATGGATGGGTGGGTCTGGATTAATCCTAGTCAGCTTGGGACAAAAAAAAGTAGAGAAACTATCTTTTGGCATAATTCCACTCTGTGTCAGAGCAATAGGATGCATAGTAAAAAGGCCAGTATCCACAAATTTTAACACCGAAAATGGATAGCACTCCCACACTACTCAGTAATTGATGCACATGCTATTTCAGCCTCCTTGCTGCCTGTCCTCTTCTAAGCAAGCTTCAGCTGCGTGCCTTCAGCAATAACTGCTTCAAGGCCTTAACAGAGATTTGGGATTTAATTCAGTCAAACAAAACTTTGTTCAGGTAATTATCATTCAAAGTAACAACTGAAATGTTACATTAGGTACTCCAAGAGAAGATTATATTTGCACCGCTAACTCGCACCGCTAACTCTTCTTCAGAACAGGCTCTATAACTACGTATCTGCTTGAACTACACCTGCAGTTTGGCAGAGACAGGAAGGAATTCAACTAAGCAGCTAGAGAGGAACATGGAAGAAGGTATATTCCTCTATCCAACAGTACGGTTCCAGAGCCAACAATAAAGGGATCGGTCAGCCCATCAATAAAGGAGATCATGTGAAAGCCCAAAGCTTTAAGTTTAGGCATCTAACAGCAAGAGCCAATGCAACACTCTCTTGGCAACTCCAGTTCTTTTCTTTACCTTAAGACCTGCACACAGATCAGCCAGACTGAATTAGCACGCTCATGCCACTTCAATGCAGCTATTCTGTTGTTCGTGTGGTTTTCAGAATTCAAGAAACAAAAAGATCCTGTGCCAGTACAACTACAGGGAAAGAAAACAAAACCCAAGTACTCACGCTGTGAATAAAGCAGTATCTGAAACTCCAAGAGGGCACAGGTAAAGAGTTGAACCACATTTTCTACTCCAAGCAATTCAAAAACTTCTTTAACTGGAAAATCAAATAATGGTAGTTCACTGGTGCTTGGCCTCTGGCAGATAATTGGTCCATAAACACCTGAAAACTTTAATGACCTTCCTGCTGGAGGAAGAGGGACCTCATAGAGAATATTGTAGATGTAGCTTTCTAAAGGTAGCGGTGGCGGCTGAGGTGAAGTCACTGCTTGGTGAAGTTGTTCTAGCACTTTCTTACAAGCTTTCATAAAAGACATTGGAGTAATCAGGCAAATGCACTTTGAGACGTAGAGTGTGTCTCTGCTGATGTCATAGGAGTTAAAACGCTGTAGCTTTGAAACAGAGGTGCCATTGCAGTCTCCAGTGCTGCTGCAGCTCTCCTTGTCATTTGTGGGTGGAGTATGAAGAATGTCATATTCAGCATTGTGCATATGATACAACGTCTGCATTGCACTGCAGATCTGTTTGCTAGTGACCTCCTCAAAGAACGTGAGAGAAAATCCAAATGTCCGTGAGCCATCTTCGCGAGTAATAATGAAAGAGTGGAACTGAGGTTCTCTGGAATCTGCTTGTGTCTTGAAAGCAAGCCCTTTAGGCATACACAGCTATAAAAAAAGGGGGAAGGGGAGATAATACCCGTTAAAACACTCTTTTCTCTCCCCCTGCCTACAGAAGCACTGGTGAAAATGGGATTTAGAATCCACAGACTGCCATCGCATTTCACTTTAAATTCTATTAAGTGTTACATTTCTGCACAATACAGGAATACGAACCTAAATCAGAAAAACAAAAGGAACTGCATGCAGTTTCTATTGAAACTCATAACCTTTTCATTACCAGCCTCAACGGGAATAAAATAAGAAAATACAATCTCAAATAAAGGAAAGTATTTTGGTCACTAAGACCAGAAACCTGACAGAGAAAAGTATTATAATTTATCTAAATTAAAAGTCCACACCAGATTCCATTAAACAGAAAAATCATGCACAAAAAGGAGATTCATTCATTGCAGACTAATTTCTTTCTCTATTAATTTTTTAGAATGCAATCAAAAAAAAAAAAAGGTAAGAGAACAAAAAAAAAAATCTATCCTAGGGACTTATTCATTTCCCCCAAAATATATCCTAACTAAATGAAAAAGCCTTTTGAGTCTGCTCAATTTAGAGAAACACATGATTTCCAATCTATAACAGACTTCACACTTTTTTTGTCTTAATGCCTTCAATTGTTCAAGTAGGTTTTTGTCTTAAAAATAAAAGCCATTATGTGATACTGACCATTCCCACTGCATCCTGGTCAAAAGGGTTCCATTCAACATTCTCAGGATAGCGAGCAAGAACTTTGGATTTAAATGTGCGTCTTAACGGAGTCTGTTCAAAGTTTTCCCCTGCAGATGAAAGAAAAAAAAACAGAAGTAAGTATTTAATTCTCTTTTTAAGCTCAAACAAGGCCAAAAAGCAGGACATCAGCAGGTAGATGTGAGGATAAGTGAATTAAGGACACACTCCTTTTAAGAGAAACAGAAAACGCAAGACAGTTCGTTAGCATTTAGTCAGACTGCAGATATTAGCAAGGATTAGCATTGTAACAGTTCTGTCATTAAGTATCTGTGCTTTTCCTAAGTATGACAATCTTGAGACTGTGGTCATGACAGCAATTCTCTAAGCCACCCTTCACACATTTCAGATTCTCATTAAAACATAACTAAAGCTTCAGTTTCAGTGGAATTTTGTTACTGAAGAAAAGCACAAATAGACAAGATGCAAAGATGATGCAACTTTTAGATAGACATACAGGTGACATCATGAGATCACTTGATTTTGTTTTCGAGACTTAGGAAAATATTCACCATCTATTGCAAGAAGTTAGCTGTGAAGAAAGAGTCTAGAAGGTTAAAAGATCAAGAACCACATAAATGTCCACGAAGAGAGTATCAGATGAACAAAGAATTTTGCCTTTTTTTTTTATTCTCCCCACACTTTTTCCTTTACCTTCTGTTGCACTTGAAATGAAACGGCTGCCACCATCTCGGGTTTTAGAGGCCTGTATATACTGGCATAAAGCTATATAACAAATAAAAACAACACTGCATTATAAATTTCATACTGTTGACTGTAATCACGTCACTAACACATACCAGTAAAAAAATCATACAAATATCCAGGATTAGCATGCATAAAAGACAGTCTGTTCTCCTCATATGCTTTTTCTACGTATACAACTTATACAATTCCTCATTTTATGTACATATTTCCTGCAGGAGATGATCAGTATGGAGCAGAAGCCCATCGATCCTGCACACATAATGAGAATACCGATGCAGCAACAGGAACTGGTTGCTTGGGAAATCAAAGGTTTACATGTTAAGCATAAAATATCGCCAAAGAGCAGATGATGAAATTAACCCCAAGGATGAGACCATTTCAAGGCCCTTAGAACCATATGAATTTAAGTGGCATGGTCCAGCTTTTCACAGCTGCTATCCATATACTACATTGGCTGATACAGTCCTGTTTAGAAGCTTTTACATTTCCTCTCTAGAGCGATGACGGTTCAGTGTGACAGCACAAACTTTGTGCAGTAAATATTCTGAGTGTGTGTAGCTGCTTAAAAAAAAAAAAAAAGCACACAACTGCATATCTTAAAATAAGCTTAGTTATCTTACTAGAATGTAATTAGCCAAATGAGCATGCAGCTGTTGACAGCTGCACTAACAATCAGGCACAAATGCATGAAATCATATGCTCTAAATAAATTGAACTATTTCAGCAACACCGGCAAAAAAAGGAAACACTTCAACTCCTCACTTGTTTTCTTACATGCAGCAATTACTTGGCAATAGAAATTGATTTCAGAATTGGTCAGATTTGTTCTGTACTATTACAGTAATACTTGAAGTCCAACTTCTAAGCCAAGTTAGACCCTTTATTTGGTACAACACTTACTTCCACAAAGCAGCCATACACAGATATAACACTGCCCATCCACAACACAGAATCTGACAGACACATTATACCAAACAAAACTGCATTTCCACTGAATGCTTAAGAAGTTCTTTGACAGATGAGAAGTCACGTAAGTCTGGATTTTGTTTATATTAAATCTTGAATATTATCTCCAACAGGGAACTTACGCTGAATCAGGACCTAGGACAGGTCTCCCGATACCCAAAATATTCACATCTATTTTGCTAATTCTCTGTTTATAGCACTGAAAATGAAGAAGGGATTGGTTTTTTCTATTTGTCTGAAAAGGCAACAGTTCAGCTGATTTTCATACAAAACCACACAGCTATATTATTTATTAATCTGTTCAACAATAACATTCAAAAATATCATTGTTGAGAGAGAAAAATGCATGTTTGGGAAAATCTGAAATGTGTATAGAGAGGGGAATGGTTAGGAAAAAACAGGACACAGCTTCACTGAAATATAACTATCTTGTGAAAGAGAAGAGTCCAAGACAGAAAAGATAACAGAATTTCCACAGTAGATAAAAACAATCATAAATGATGAAAATAAGCATTTAAAGAAAGTTCCAATCTCCCGGAAAGAAAAACAGACATAATGTCACATCTCTATTTATTGACACAAACAAAGACTGAAGACAGTCCTCTGTAAAAAGGTTTTAAAAATAAGTCAGGAGATTTAACACACCTACTATTTTCTATATTTACATCTGTGTAGATGATGTAATGTCAGCTTCTAGATAATTGAGGAAAAACCTCAGACATTTACTGAGCTGTTTGTTCCTGGGTTGTTTCTTTTTCTTCCACATATGTATGAAGGGAGAAAATACCTGACGGCCAAATTTCCCCTGGGACTTGGAAACCACACCCCACAATCACTGGGTTCACCTATGTGCAAGGCTGTGCATATTTTGAAAAGAAAATCTGTGATGTGAAGCCCTTTTCATTAACATGATTAATATTACAAAAATACATGATGCTGCTCTTCCAATTAAAAAAAAAAACAACCCTAGCAAACACTGAATGGGTGTTTATCTATTTTAAGTAGCCTTGCACCATCTCCTCCCAAGGGACATTCTTGCCAACACACATTTTTTAGAGCTTGAGTCTGTCTATAATTTAATGAAAAGTACTGAAATTGATTTCTGGAAACCACAGAGTCCTGGTCCAGACAGAAACACAAGGCAAGGCTTCCACACCTTCCTGCAGTCCATCAAGCCATTCCAGCTGTTGCACAGACACTGCTCCTGCCACAGTGCCTCGATATCGAGGCAAATACTGCAAACTACCGGACCTTAAGACTGGGCCAGGCTGACTTCCAAAGACAACAAAGCAGGGAACATCAAGGGACAGCTCAGCAACACCTGGAAAGTTCAGCCCAGGTGATCTGTGCACCTCCAGGACACTGGGCACCCTACTGTCTTGCCATTACAACTGATGAGAACCTGAGCACCAGCAGACCCATTGCATGGGCTCTCCCTTCTATTCTCCCACTGTGACTGTCACTAGACAGCCACCAGCCAAGGGGATGGGGGGAAATCCACAAGCAATATTTGCTTATATCCAGAGTCAAAAAACAATTAACCCTAAATTTCTAAATTTATGATTAGTTAGAAGCCTCGAACACAAACACCCTGCTCCAGCAAAATACCAATTCAAACACATCTCCAGCAGGCAAAAATAACTCAAGGTTTCAAGATCTGTCTCTGTGCGAATTAGCTGATTAATTCAGTACTAATCAAAATGGTTTTGATCAAAAACACTGAAGAGCAGGTTTAACAAACACAGAAGACAAAATCATAATCCGAAATGGACAGTTATATTCTACAACTGAGAAAATTAAGACATAAGAGAAGATAAACTGATAAAAATATGATGTATCCCAGGAATTTCAGAGTGAGTAGAAGTCCCCACACTTAACAACTATCAAAGGACTGCTATCATCACATCATGCTTTTCATAAAGTTCCTCTCCTCCAGCAGAAGTGATGGCTAGAAAGTACTTCCCTTACTTATCTGCTGAAGATTAAAGAGGTCTTTCAAATACATTTGATGATCCTCACATACACATTTAGATGTTTGCCACAGCATAGAAAAAGCTCTACAAAAATCAAGATGCAAACAGCCTCACAGACTACAAACCTTCAGCTGCCTTGGATTTAAAGCAGAAACAACTATAAAATACCTTCAACTACAAGATTAGTTTTAAGGAAATGTTATACAACATACGAAATCCATAAATTTCAGGAAAAATTTCAGGAAAAAGGAGAAAAAAACCCAGTACTTCAAGAAGTTTCAGGCCAATATGCTTCCCAACATCATCAGGCCTTCAAAACAACAAGAATCCCACTGTATTTTGCAATGCAAACAACATAAAAGCATAGAGAAACATAATTTCACCAGGCACTGTACAAATCCAAAACCACCAGTTTAGGGCAGCCCTGGGACTGCACACAGCAGAGGAATGACAGTGAAGCAGAGAACCTCAGAATGTCTTTGTCATTGGAAAAGACACCCTTTGTGGTATCCCACTCAAAACAGGATCAGTGAAAACGATTTGGATTAAAAATAAACAAATGGAGAATAAAGAAAGGGTTAACAAAGATGTTCCACTAATCCCATTTAGCCACACAAACAGCTTAATTAGCTCACAGTGATCCCTCAAAACATGACAGAAGCAAGGAGTAAACTGCAGACACAGAGGCTCTGAAACTGGAGAAAACACAGGACTAGAGTTTTAATAACTGGTAACTCCTGAAGCCGCCCCTCCTCCTGAGGCCCAGCTCCATACCCGCTGGCTCCTGCCATGCCAGGTAATAGATTTTTCAACACCAGTAACCACCATCTGGCTTGGTAATGCCCTTTGCTTCCCCTCCCTTCTTTCACACTTCATCAGCCCTCTCAGGCTCCACCACAGGGTTGGAAAGAAGCAAAGATGCTACAGCAGTCAGTGACTTGTAAATATTTTATTCATCTGAACTGTGGTAAACCCAAGCTCTTCCCACTGTTACACTACACAGGCAGTCAGCCTCATCACAGTCCTGCTTATTTGTTACCCTGTGTGCTGGTTTTGGCTGAGATGGAGTTCATTTTCTTCACAGTGGCTGGTATGGGGCTGTGCTTTGGATCTGTGCTGAACAGAGGGCTGATAATATAGAGATGATTTTGTTCTTGCTGAGCGGTGCTTGCACAGAGCCAAGGCCTTTTCTGCTTCTCCTAGCACCTTGTCAGCAAGAAGGTTGGGGGTGCACACGAAGCTGGGAGAGGACACAGCTGGGACAGCTACCCCACCCGACCAAAGGGATATTCTGCATCATATGGCAGCATGCTGAGGGAAGAAGAAGGAAGGGGAAGATGTTTGGAACTATGGCATTTGTCTTCCCAAGTCACCATTAGACACTGCCCGGGAGATGGCTGAGCACCTGCCTGCCCATGGGCAGTGGTGAATGAATTCCTTTTCTGCTTTGCTTGCACAGGTGGCTTCTACTCCACCTGTTAAACTGTTTGTATCTCAATCTGCAAGTTTTCTCACGTTTACTCTTCTGGTTCTCTCCCTCGTCCCACAAAGGGGAGTGAGCGAGCGGCTGAGTTGCTGGCTGGGGTTAAACCATAATACCATATAATTTAGGAAGACATACATAAAAGACTTAAGCTATTAGACTAAGCTTGCTTACCAAAAGGGAAGTCACCAGTTAGTCATAAGCTCTGCGGAAGTCTCCTTGGCTGAGGGATGTCCAAGACCGACCTGGCTCTTCCTGGCCAGGCGGAGCTCAGCTGACACGAACACCTGGTTTTATTAATACCTGACTGAGTCACCTAATACTGAACATAAGCCCTATGACCATGTGGATTTGAAGAGTAGGCTGGCAACCTCTCTGGCTCTCACTTTTATGCTGCTCCCTGTCCTTGCCTCTGTTACTCTTCTTGCAGCTCAACCTGTGAGTGGGGGACAGCACTGTCTCTCTGTCTTGGTCTGATGAGGATTAGGACTTAAAAACTCAGAGACACTACGTGGAGTTTCCAACCTGTGCAGGACAGCACAGCTTTGGAAGTATCTGCATGAAACTATCCTCATCAATGGAAACCATTTTTCTACACGATTATACAGAGAAAAAAAAGCAAAGTTACAGAAACTGGAATGAATTAAAGAGTTCAATTCAAAACCTGCAAAACGCTATGTATCAAGCTTTCCTCAGCTTTGAGAAGGAATAAAGAGAATTAATTCAGAAGGTCTAATTTTAGCTCTTTCCTGATTTACCCAGAGAAAAATGTGATCCACTGTCATCCGTATTCCTCTTCAGGAAAAGTAAAAAAAAAAGGAAAAAAAGGCCTTCCCAACACAGTTATAAGAAAAATGGTTAGGTCATATAACTTGCAGTTTCACCTAATTATTACCTCCTCTTAATATATGAATAATTATTAGTTTCAACTGAACAGTGTATTTGTAAGTGAAAAAGATTACATTTTTAATTCTCAACAAAACAAAAGAAGAAAACAAGACCTTTTTAAAAGGCTGGAAATTCAGACTGAAAACCCTGCCACTACAGACACCTCCCTCTCACTCCATTCCCTTCCCTTTTTTGACTACAACTTTTCCAAAGTTCTGTTTACAACCTGAACCACAGAGGAGTGCAATTTATGGCTGCATCACTATTATTAGCTGCATGTAGCCATGCTAAGTAGTAACATATTTCCTGTCAAACCTCCACGTGTAGTTGTGAAATTAAAGCTAGACCTGTACTGAAATTCGAGCTATGACTGCCAATCATCTTTATCCTCTGAGGTAGCTTATAGCCACAGATGCAACACACATCCAGAAGGATTGCACGCAAATTTCTAATGCAAATTCCCAAGAACACTTTGACACCATTCTAACAATACAAATTTCTCTCCTGAGTAGTTTGTTTCTTTGTAAGAAAGCTTCTAACCTAAGAATTCTTCAATACCTCATTCATTCTTCCCTGTAAATCCCCCCCCTGCTGTGAAAAGTTTCCATTCATGTAATAAAGTTGTCTAATACAGAACAGTGGCTTAAGTTGTCCTTAATTAGAAAGGGTAAACTTGATTAAAAAAAAACAACACACATATACTTTGCAAACAACATCTTTTATAAACTGAATCACGGGCTTTTGTACCTGCTGTCAATTTACTAATTGGTTTTAATTTTTAGAAAGTGACTGCAGTGCTGCAACTCTAAAAATTATGCAAGACTAAGAACTATACAGGAATGTCTCCTTGCACACTAGCTAGGAAGAAAGTGTTTGAGCAGCTATTTCAGATGTGGAGTCAAGCTCAATTTTCCCTAACAATAGAGAGCAAGTCGGAAGAGGCTACCCTGGTTACCAGAAAAAGTGCCCGCTAAACAAACTAAATGGTCGTGCAAGACTGATTTTAAGGAATCATGAACACTGCCACCTTCATTTGATCATTGGATCCACTGATATGCTCAAAATAATTACAGAACAAAGGCATCCAGAAAGCTCGACTGATTCTGATTAAGTGGTTTGCTCCTTTCACCCTACCAAGCAGCTTCTTTCTTTAAATTCCTGTGATACAGCCTGCTATTAATTCAGTTCATTCTGTCTTGGTGTACACTTACTGTGTGCATGACATCTTCAAATAAAAAAATATTACATAGCATGCAATTAAAACACTAACATTTTATTTTTCACATAAAGACACTTACTGGAATCTTTTAGCACACAGAGGCTGTATATTAATTCCAGCTGCCACTAAAATGAATGTCTTAAACTAAATATAAAACAGTTTCAACATGAAACAGTCATATTGCTGTAATTAACAAATGAATAAGAACAATGAGACTCTGTACCAGCAACAGAAACTATGAACCATACACATAAGGCAGCTTTCCTGTACTACCAGCACACCAGAGAAACTGAATTTAGGATTGAAGAGACCCTACAAAACCCTACAACCAAACACGACCATGACAGCCAAAGAGTAGAGGATTTCACAAGTGTTGGTTGCAAGTCAGAAGTCAGTCAACACGGGGATCTGAACAGCACATGAACTATAAACAGTATTCAGAAAACAGTGTAATTCTACCCTGCTTTGAATTAGAAAATGTAATACAGCACAAAGCCATAATTCAGTGAAAATGGTCATCATAGGACATCTTGAAAATAATCTTTCTCATTCTTGGGTTTTGGGTGAAAAGTAAGTGTAAGACCATGCCTGTCAAAGGGCCTAACACAAAGGACAAAAAGTCTGAATTATTTCCAAAGATACAGTTAACACTGGTTTAATCTAAAACCAGCAGCCAATGTCATAAACAGCAGTAGGATTCCCAGTTCTGCCAGCAATCGTCCTCAGACCAAGCCTTCTGGAAAGCAATACCATTTTGACTTTTCAGAACCCCATAGTCTAATATTAGAGTCCTTTCAATACAAACCTAGAGAGCTATTAGTTAGTAAGAATTATCCAAAGTTTACTTTGAAAATGAAATAGAGAATTTCTCTAATTCTTTCTTTAACAGATATTAAACCAATATTTTATTAAAAAATATTAAACCATACATAACTGGGGAAAAAAAAAAAAAGGCACCTCTCTACAATGAAAGAAATAACCATCCCAAGTTTGGCAGACTAAGGTAAGAAATTCATTAAACATGAATTCTTGGAATTCACAGCTGCCAAATCTGTACGCAAACAGCCACTCCATCAATAGACAAATGCTTTCAGATTATGACTTGTTTCCTTCCTTCCAGTTCTTCCTCCTTAAGCAGAGCTGCACGTATTTCTCATTAGAGAGGACTCCCTTCCCCACCAAATCTCTTGCTCGGATATACACAAAGACGAATTCTTCCCTTTTATCCTGAAACACATAAACCCTCTGTCCTGCACTTCTATCCCCCCTTTCCCCCCCGTTGGTAAGACCACCTGGCATAGTGTAGGCTCAAGTGGTGGCTAAACCACTTAAATTGTTACTGGAATTGGGATTTTTAACACTTTTTAAAGCAGGACATAATTATCCATATGAGAAAATCTTCAGGATCACTTTCATTTTACTGCAGCACTGCTGCTGAAGCAACTGGAATCAGGTGTTTCAATCGCTGTCTGTAGCGACTATCATCCCTCTGGATTTGTAACAGATGATTTTCACAGCTGGGACTTCGCCTGAAAGTTACTGTTCCACTTGCCCTGACAGAACACCTTGAAGGCAAAGCAAGTCCTCTGTCTGCCTTTCTAAAACAAAGGTACAAATATGGGATACGGACACACTTAGGTGAGTATCTTACGGGAAACTGAAATGCATGCTGGGTGGGGTGGCATCCCTGGTCTGTAAAAGCTGAAGGACTTGCTTTAGAGGAGGTAGAGATAAGACAAAGAGAATAACCAGTGACAAAAGGCTCTAATTTATTTTTTTCCTGTTTGTCATCTAAGGAAGCCAAACTTCCCTGTAACGATCCCTTATCCCAGTCCCAGGAGAATACACTCCTTCGAACATAGATGTGAACACTCAATGGACAATACAATTCTTCCTACTGTTGTCTCTAAAAAGGTGAGAAGGACAAAGAAGAGAGTTAACCCTAATCTGCTAACTGTAAAAGCTCCTGTTGTTTTCCCATTTTCTTCTGCTTTTCAAAATTCAAGAAGAGTAATGTTTCAAAAATTGTAACACGAAGAAACTCCCTGTGAACTGAAATAAAAACCAAGAGTATAAATTCCACTGGATACAAATAATCTCTTGATTATTCATTGCTTCGATAGCATAAATTCTTCCAAGTCCTCTACGGTAAATTAAAATCTAGGAATTAATAGATATCCATTCATCATTTAAGTTCCAGCATTCATCTAGTTGATAACAAAACGTATTGCCACACACACTCTGGAATAGTTTCAAATGCTGCAACAATGAATTTAAAGCACCACAGAAAAACAGCTGAGGCCATCTGCATTCTGTGATTGTAAGGTCAGGAAACCAAAAGCTTTTGTTTTTATTGTTCTGCTGCTGCTTCAAGGAAGGCGGGAAGAGGTGGGACAGGGAAGTGGCAGAAGAAACCATCAAGAATCTAAAGCAGCTCTTTAAAAAAATAAATAAGAAAAAGTCCTCAGCTTCCATCTTTAAAAGCATCCTAAACATTTTTTCCTTATTTTTTTCTTTTTGTACTCCTCTGCAAGTAACACAGTAAGGCAGATGGGCACAACGTATTTTAATCAAGACTGCCTGGCAGAAACTTTCAATGAAATGGTCTTAAAACCAGAATTGTTTTACTAAACCACTTTTCTGCCTCAGCCATAGCAAAAAGACCCACAGAAAGACATTTAGTTCTGTTTCCAACCAAACAACAGAAGCAGCCCTACGAGTTACAATGACAGGCGTGTTCTCAGCCACAGGGGCTGGGGGGGACGCACCATTTCCATTGCACAACAGATCTGAAATATGTGCAACACAGGACACCAAGAAAGGAAAGGAGTGGCTTACCTTCAGAATAGAACACAACTACAGAAAGACACAACAGAAGCTGAGAAAAGCGTATTTTAAGTATATTTAACATAGAAACCAGCTGTTCTCTTCGTGACCATCTAAGCCTGGCAGATTCAGTGAGACTGCTTCAGGAAAACCTGAGCACAGACCATCTCAGTCAACTCTACTGAACCACTCGGGGTCTCCTTTTACAGTGGTATATCCCATCTGGTTAAATGTCCCTACTTTTTGTGCTCCCACTGCCCTCCAGCCCAGAGGACTGATGGAAACACATCTGTGTAAAAGGACCAAATCTTATTGAAGCATCTGTCCAGTCCTTCAACCAAGTACTTCTAGTCTTTTGGGATACCACCAAGGTTTCACACTGAAAATGAAAGACAGATTTTAAAGGACACATGAAGTCTTTCAAGAAGGTTTCAATAACCTACAGAGGTCAACAAAATACAGAAAGATCAGTTGTACAACCGTCTCAGTATACCAGTCCTGCCCAGTATGCTTCACTTTATTACCTAACCTTTGAAAACAGTGTTTTGCAGTAACCTGCCTTAATAAGAACTGCTCCCTAAAAAAAAAAAAAAAAAAGCCCTGTAAGAAAGTCAAGTTGCTTGATAGAAGTGATTTCTAACACCAGAAAATTAATCAGATGTGCTGACAGTTTGATCAACAGATATGACAGTCTCTGAAGTTTATCTCTGCTCTGGCTGTATCCTTCCCTATCATCTCACCAACCACTCCACTTAAGCTCTCTTCCTTTTACATGTAAGCCTATCAAGCTATCAGGTTTACCTTTCTTCTCCACAAGGCATGATTCATGTTCGGTTAAAACAAAAAATCATTTCAACATGAAAATGTGATTAGAATAGGAAGAACAAAGTCCAGTACTTTTATTCAGTCCTGAAAACACAAGTCTTGTGTCAAAGTTAACCACTTATAACTGTGCATCACCTCTTTGATCAAAATCATAAACAAAGATGATGACTTGTGGTTCCATAGACCAAAATTATGAGTTAAATCCCTTCCCTGGTCAACCTTGAGGAAAATAGAACATTATGTTATATATAGTTTTAACTGTGGAAGACTTTATATGACAGAAAGGGAAAAGAAAAGACATACAAATTAAAAAACATAACAAACACCCCTGACACACATACACACCACACAAGGACTTCCCAGAGCACGCTGCCACTCAAGCACAACAGAGTCAGGACTATTCTTGGAATGATCAAAATACCTCTCAGTTCATCTCATTCAGTGGATACATCCAGATTCCTTCATTTTTCAAGTCCAGATTAGGCCCTGTTTATGATGTTTATGATGTTTATGTTTATGAGGCCTCAGCTGTGAAATGGTAGACACCCTCAAGGCTACTAACACACCCAAAATTAGTATTCCTCTGTTAGGGATGGACAGTTCATGGATCCTGAGCACATTTCCAGAGCAGACACGATGACATGGAACATCCATCCACTGCCCACTGCCTGTGATGACCTTGCAGCATTAAAGCAACTCAGAGAGCACAGGTAATTTATGCCCTCGGGATCACAAACTCCTCAGATGTCCGGTCAGTGTTCTGCAGATCCTTCACATGGATTTCAGTCTAAAGAACTTGTTGAATAAGGCCCCCAAAGGAGCTGTGCTTCAGGCACCTATGCCAATGTACAGCTGTGCATTACCAGCCTCCTTCCTCACAACAAGGCCCAGTGCTCCCTGGATCCTGCTGGACTGAACCACATCCAACAGGACTAGCCAGTCCTCATGCACAGGAAGGAGGCAGGAGGTCATGACCACAGTAAGGACAGGGAAAGAGAGACCACAACAACTTACAGCTAGATTGGTCTGGGCTGCCATAAAATCTCTGCCAGATTAAATCTCAGAAGTGACCAAGATACCGACAAACATTAAAGAGCCAGAAAGGGACATGACAGCCTTATGCTGGTTACAGCTGGCACCAACCTTGTTAACTCAAGGGACTTATTTCCTCCCCAAAATAATTCTGATGACAGCTCAGTAGGATATTGCTGGGCTTGGGGACCAAAACCAGGAAACAACTGTTGGTAAGGGAGCTTGCTGAAAGTATAAAGTTAAGGAGGAATCAGTAATGTACGTAAATAGTAGAAAAGCTCACAAAAATTTATGCTTGTAGAAGACAGAGGCAATGCACACATCAGTACACTGCGGTGACCTCAAGATCTCTGACCACACTTTTCTGCAACAGAGTACAACTGTGGACCTAAACAGGCAACTACAAGTGCAAAAAAACTTTTCTGAACTCATCTGAAGTCATGTTGAAAGAATATGTTTCTGTAAAACCAACTTTTTTCCTCAACACTCAAACACTGAAATGTCGCTATATGTGAAAATTAAAATGTTGATTTTGACTGCCACGTTATCTGTCTGCAGATCACTTATCCATGAAATGTAATAAAGTTTCTTTCTTAAAATGCTTCAGTATCAATATGTATATTCAACATGTAAATACAGATGTACACACTGTACCTGACTGTGCCAGTTTTTTTACAAACAGTAAAAAACAAAAAAAATACCCTAAATAAAAAGGCAATACTCTACCCTTATACAGCAAAGTTTGAAATCAAAGGTCTCTTGCCCATCAAACCACAACCAAAGCAGCATCTTCCTCAAAAGAGTAAGAAACTGCCTTGAGCAGAAGCACTCCAAGTAAGCTCTTCATCATTCATCAATTTGTGCCAGAATGCTTGATAATTTCTCTGTGCGATAATATTTTAAGCCTCACAGGGATAACATTCCAATTCGCTGCAAACTTCACTACAAACCACAAATCTGAAATGGTTGTCAAGAAATTGAGAGAGTAATTACTGCACAGCGTGCATCAGCAAGTAATTGCTTCTGACACTGTCACTTCGTGTGCATCATTTCAGCTACATGAGCCCTGCAGGTTAGAGGGAATTCAAAAGATAAGTATGAAAAGTCATTACCAAGAACACTCAAATAGGACTCCACTAAGTCAAAAGGCCGATAAACAGTTGTGGTGTTTTGTAACTACAGGATCAATAACTTGAAGGTTTATGAAAAAAAAAAGTTTACTATTTGGAAGTGGCAGTATTTCCCAAACAATCCACTTAAGATATTCCCTTTGTGTAGATTCTCTCTTGCAAAATAAACCACAAAGAAAACAAACAAACAAAAAACCCACAATAAACCCCAAAAGACCAAAAAGCCAAATCAACCTATCTTTGTATGCCTTGCTCTATTAAGGTGACGTTCCTATGGCTTTTTAAAAAGACTTAGAAAACACACTTGTAAACTTTAGTTCTTTAGACACTTCTAGCATCTTTAGTTTACTCTCAAATCAAAAGCCTGTAACCTTTCTCCTCCCCCACACCTTATCAAAAGTTTTACAAGTAAACCAAATTTATAACTGAATGCTGAAGGATGGAAGACTGAAGAGCGTGGTGAGTTTTGAGGGGATGATTCTGTAAAGCACAAAGTTCAGTTTAACCTAAATTACAAACATGATAATGACAAGATTGGCATTACAGAAACACCACCAATAAACTGTGGTTTCAAATGTAGTTCAGCAAAGTACAGCTGCTTCCCCCTTACATCAGCTCTGCCTTTCTTTATTCTACATATCAGCTACCCCAGCACGTCTGCCTCAGTTCCCAAAGAGACAAAAGACCTTTCTGGCACTCAAACATGGCAAACAGCTCCAGCTCCTTGGGAAAAGATAGAGGGGGTAGGCAAGAGTGGAATAAAGTATTATCTGGATTAAAATGTTTCACATGTGCCAGTGTAAGTCCAGCCAAAAGTTGTTGCTATCTGCTGCCCATCCACAGTGACCTATGTGAAAACATCCTGTGGTCTCAGCCTTGGTGCTACTGAGAGGCCTCCCACAGAGTTAACACCACCTTGGTCAGCAATCTCAGGGAGGCAAAGAAACTGAAAACCCTCCCTTTCAGTCTCAGAATGAATCCCCAAGGGAAGAGGCCCAACACTGGGAGCTGTGGGAAGGCTGCAGGGATACCATCCACATTATGGACAAAGAGAGGAAGAAGGACAAAAAAACCCCATCAAAAACAAAACTCCACAATCACAGAACACTTCAGCCTTTGGAAAAATCAAGCAATTGGCTCCCACCAATGCAATTCACTTCTGCAGCAAGTACTGGTACTACTACCACAGTAAACAGAAAAAATTTAATCACAAGCTATTTACCCAAGGAAAAAACAGTACTGCAGAAAGGCTTCACTGCAAGAGTCACAGCTGGCTCCAACCCCAAATGCCATGTCTTAATTCCAAGATAAAAGTGCCCAAAAGAATAAAATACAAATCAGGTCAAATGTCAGTCAGAAAATTATACCTGTTGCTTTAAATTCTTCCTCCTCCTCTTTCCCTTTAGATACCCCTTACAAATACCTTTGCAGCAAAATAAAAGTCTTCAAATATTTAAGTGTGTTGAACTTGGAAACTAACACAGATGCTGATAACAGCATTACTTCATGGACTACCACAATGGAAATGGTACACTAATTCCAAAACACTAAGCGATTCTATCGGATTATATATGTGGTAAATACTTTCAATCATTTCATGAGACCCATATCTTTTTAAGAAGTTTATATTGATACAGAATTCAGCTTTCATTTTAAATCTGCAGCCAACAAAATAGATAAATAATGACACTCCAATTACAGAGAGATGAGGTGAGACAATATTTTCATCTTACTGGTGGGGTTCAGTGGAGCTAGGTGAACACCATACACCAGATATCAATTCCTTTAAAATTTCACACCACAGCAATACTTATAGTGGCTACTGTGTCATAGATGCCTTACTCATAACCACTCTTGTTATGCTACATAATCCACACACACATGGGTGTCTATGGGAAGGATATTTCCTGGACACATGGGCTTCGCCTAACACTATTTTCATCCTCCTCTAAGAATGAAGCTCATAACCAGATGGACAACCCAAAGCACCATGATAAGGACCTTCACAAAGAAACACAAGTCCATTTACTAAATAAATTAATTTTGGGGCCAAACCTTAAAAACCAGTTCAGACTGGGAAGACAGGCAGATTAAAAAAATTAGTAAAGGTCACTGGTCTTAGTGTTCCAGAGTAAGATGTTCTATAAAACAATCCTATTATTAAATCATTGATGTTCACAGATCATAGGCGTTTTCTTTCTTTTTTTCTTTAGACTATTTCTGCTGTGTAACACTTATTTCTGAAATAACTATTGTAATCTTTATGACACAACATTCAAGACTAAGGCACATGCAGCAAAAAATTTTAGACTACACCACATGGTATCCAGATACTTGGATCCAAGTTCCATACTTTGTAACAGCAAAAGACTACAAATACCACTTACAATTACACATAAGTGTAACGCAATGGCAAACTGATTCTCTGCTTTGCCACTCCATAATAAACAAACTCTACTGGCAAGTGATTGTTAAAAACCAAGACACTACAGAGAAGGAAAAGAAAACAAAGTCCTTCAGTGAAAAAGAACACAGAACAGAAACTCTAACTGTTCCATACACTGCAAAGTTTCCCTCCAACAGACAGGTAGATCACATCTAACCAACTCAACAGCCAAGGGACTCCAGCTGGGAGATAAGGCACAGCTTCATTCTCATTACCTTTCCAGGGCACAGTCACACAACCTAAATTAAGAAGTCCTTTCATAGTGTTGCAGCATTACAATATGTTATATTACATACAGAAGATTTTTGGGAGTTGATGTATTTCATCATTTCCTGGCAGTCACAATGATCACGAGCCAACAACGTGCCCTTGCTCCAAAGAAGGCAAATGGTATCCTGGGCTGCGTTAGTCAAAAGCATTGCCAGAAGACCAAGGGAGGTGATCCTGCCTTTCTACTCAGCGCTGGTGAGGCCACACCTGGAGTTCTGCACTCCATAACACAAGACAGACATGGACATATGGTGGAGAGAGCCCAGAAAAGGGCCACAAAGATAAAAAAGGGACTGGACCATCTCCATATGAGGAAAGGCTGAGAGAGAGGGGACTGTTTAGGCTCCAGAAGAGAAGGCTCAGGGCAGAATCTTGTCAGTGTCAGAGACAACAGAGACAGGCTCTGTATCGTGCCAGGACAGGAGGCAATGGGCACAAACCAAAACACAGGAGGTTCTATCTGAACATCAGGGGACACCTTTTCACTGTGAGGGTGTCTGAGCACTGGCACAGGTCACCCAGAGTGGTTGTGGAATCTCTTTTCTTGGCAATACTCACAAGCACCTGGACATTGTCCTGGGCACCTGGCCCTGAGTGGCTCTGCTTCAGCAGGGGGGTTGGACCCAACAACTGCCAAAGGTCCCTTCCAACCTCAACCCTTCTGCGATTTGCTCTACGAAGGAAACTTACCCGTAAGAGACCTCTGCAGTGTACTTAAGAGATTTCTGTCATCACTTCCTGGCATATCAACACCATCTGGAAACGTGGAAATGCACCTTAGCAGCTGACACTTAAGCTTAAGCTTTATCCAGTGTTGGGGTTTTTGTTTCTTTTGTTTTACTAACACCTACCAAATTTCTCCTATCTCCTTTAGTAGATTACCCAGTGTAAACACAATTAGCAAAATAAGAAAGGATGCCCAGAACCGAATTTGGGGATAAAAAAGCCCTGGGAATAGAGAATCTTTAACCCACACTAACTACGAAGTCCCAAATACAGGGTTTCTCACAACATTAAGAGAAAACAAAAATATATACACATATATATATATACACTCTGTGCGTTTTCCATCAGCCAGCAAACTTTTGTAGGAAAAAGCATTACAGCTGTGCTATTCAGTAAGCTCCCAGCATACAAAGGAAAAACGCCATCAGAGGTGTCTCTCCAAACAAAGTAACTAGACCGAGCATCAATCCACGAGCTTCTGCTTCATTTCTAACTCTGCAGAAAACGCTGTATCACCGATGTCGAGGCTGAACACTTGAAATACACGGCTTCATCAGCCTGGTGAGAACAAAGTCTGCCGGCAGCATCCCCGGAGGCGCTGGCAGCGGCCGCCGGCTCCCTGCGGCGGTGGGGTAGCGATGACATCATGCCAGGCTGAGCTCCGGCAGCCCTGGCGCAGGAAAGCCCTGGAGAGACCCGCCGTGCCCGGCTTCGCCGCGCCGGGGAAGGATCCCGGTCCCGGCTCCCACCCCTGCACCCACCAGCTGAAGTGCCAGCGCCTCTCCCCCAACAATGGGCACTTATGAGGCGAATTGCTTCAACAGTACAAGGATTCAGAATCTATTTTGCAGCACAGAAATAAGAAGGGGGGGGGGGGAACAGTGCACAATAACCCTTTCATTCAAAGAAGAAAGGCTTCCAGGAAGTACAAAGTGTTTCAAAGCTTTATCCAAAACCCACTGAAATCAACAGAGGTCCTTTCCATTTTTATCAGTGGACACTGGCGAAGGCTATAACCTAAGACACAATTTGAAAGCATTATCAGTCACACTATCATGCATTATTAATAACACAACAAACTCAAGAAAATGCAGCAGAATTCCAGCTATCTCATGTGCTGTGACATTATCAGAAATTCATCCTCCTCCCCCTCGTTCACCCTGTTTTCTAAAACCTTTCTTCAAATCATGCAAAAATCTGTCTCCCCCATAAATAAAAAAAAACTATTCTCCCCCAAAACCCCACACCTTGTCACAAGCAACACTGTTACAGTACGATGGTGCAATAGCGGAGACCAAGATACATCACACACTACAGTTTTACATCCTGTAAATGTAGTCCTTGACCAGGAGAGCAAATACAGAAAGAACATCATGCTCCAACTTTCAGACCTGCTCACTCTGACAGAATATTTTAAAAAAGGCACTGATGTCTTCCAGTTTACTATTAGACAGCTAGCCCAAAGTAATGCACTGCTGGTTTTATATTGAATTATGTGAGGAGAGCCATTCATGTTCCTACCAAGAACAGGGAACATTACTGAGTGTGCCTTGCACTACATTACACAAACAGATATACAGTAAATGAATAACAAAATTAACATATTTTTAATTGTTTTCAATCTAGAAATTTTGTTCACTTGTCATTTAATTAAAAAAAAAATCTTGTATCCCTCAACAAAATTGTACGCATTTTGTTTTCTTGGATTTCTCAAATTAAATTGATGCTGTAATTTACAGTGCCATTATAGAGCAGACTGTTATGCTGTACTTACTCTTCAAGTCTCAAACTGTAGCCTACAGTTACTTTAACATAAGACAAACATGAATTCTTTCAGGTTAAGGTACTGCTCAGCATGAGGCACATAAGAGAAAATGTGAAGTCATTAAATGAGGAAAAAAAGAGTTTCTATCATAGCCAAAGAGTACGAAAGCTCAATGCAAGAAGTCAGTTCTAGTAACGCAAACTTCACTCTACAAGAAACAAGTATTTATTTAGTGGGGGAGGGCTTAAATGCAATGATGTAAAAAACCCCTTATGATATCTTATAAAAGCAAGCTAATAACAACAAAAACAAGTGTGAGGGAGGGAAGAATGTATTATTGGTCAAGTTCAGCGCTCCAATACACAGGTATTCACCACCACATTCCTTCGGCTTTCTGAACACTCAGAGATGCTAAGCAACAATCTGATTTACCTGAGGCCGGTATAGCGAGACTAAAGCTGAAGCAAGGTGCTGCTAAAACACAGGACCGATTTTTAACCTTAAAAACACTGGTTTGACACAGTGCTGTGGTATAGACTGACACGGTTTAGCTGTGTATTTAGTGTGAACCTTCCCGTCCAACAGCAGAGCAATCACTTCCTAATCTGACTTCTTTTCAGATTCTGCTGGGAGAAAATTCTTATCCTGTGCTACAACGAAACGTAACACGGAACACGCAGACGGTCTTCGCTTTCTCTCCAAAATCCGATTTCTTGTGCGTGCCGAATGCCCAAGCAGAAGTTGACACAGGCAGCGGGGCTGCGAGGAGCGCGCAGGACAGGGCATCGCTGCTGGGCTGGCTGGGCGGCCCCGCTCGGACCGCGCTCCGCACGCCGCGGGGCACGGCGGCGCTCCGGCCGCCTTCGGGCATCGCTACAACACCCTGTGCCGGGGCACAGCCAGGCACAGCCGGGGAACAGCCGGGCACTGCCGCGGGCACAGCCACAGCCGGGGAACAGCCGGGCACTGTCGCGGGCACAGCCGGGCACTGCCGGGGCCACAGCCGGGGCCACAGCCGCGGGGCCACAGCCGGCCACAGCCGGGGCCACAGCCGGGCACTGCCGGGGCCACAGCCGGGCACTGCTGGGGCCACAGCCGGGCACTGCCGCGGGCACAGCCGGGGAACAGCCGGGCACACCCGGGGCCACAGCCGGCCGTGCCCGCACGCCCGGGACAGCCGCCCGGCGGGCACAGCTGCTGCCGCAGCGCCCGGGGACAGCGGGACGGGGCAGCAGCTCCGAGTCCCGCTCCGAGCAGCGCCGGCCGCGGCCACTCACCGGAGAGCTCGTCCGGCTCCAGCCCGGTCTCGGTGTCCAGCCCGCAGATGACGAAGTAGTCGGCGAAGCGGCCGGGTGCCGAGGAGCCGCCGCCGCTCATGCTGCCTCCCGGGGGGAGCGCGGGGCTCAGCGGGAGCGGGGCCGGCCGGGAGCGGGGCCGGGCTCGGGAGCCGCTCCCGCCGCCTCCATGGCGGCGCGGGGCGGGCGGCGCCGCGCGGCATTGTGGGAACGGCCCCCGCTGCTCCCGCGGGGGGGGGCGGCCCGGCCGCGCGCCGCAACGCCACGCGTGCGCCCTGCGCGCGGGGGTGACGTCATGCTGCTGGTGCTGCTCGCGCCGGGGCTGCCTGAGGGGCGGCCGGGGGGGGAGTCACGGCTGTGACACAGTGAGAGCCTCGGAACGGGCTGTGCCCGCTCCACACTCACAGAGCCACGGCGGGTCATCTGCGCCAGCCTCCCCGCTCAAGCAGGGTTA
Source organism: Myiozetetes cayanensis (assembly GCF_022539395.1). Classification (NCBI taxonomy): domain Eukaryota; kingdom Metazoa; phylum Chordata; class Aves; order Passeriformes; family Tyrannidae; genus Myiozetetes; species Myiozetetes cayanensis. Next base: position 51,505,840 of record NW_026087853.1, read on the forward strand.
TCCCAGAGCACAGGATTGCGTCTGAATGCCTCCAGTGAGGGAGACTCCACACCCTCTCTGGGCAGCCTGCTCCAGCGCGCGGTCATTTAGTTCTTCCTCATGTCCAGGTGGAACTGTGCATCAGTTTCTGCCCGTTGTCTCTCTTTCTATTGTTCAGCACCACCAGTCAGAGCCTGCTCCATCCTCGTGGCACCCTCCCTTCAGATACTGGCAGACATTGATGAGGTCCCCCCTCAGTCTCTCTCCTCAAGGCTGATCAGAATCAATTAGGTTGGAAGAGACCTCTGAGATCATTGAGTCCAATCTATTGTGTCCAGGCCCAATTCCCTCAGCCTTTCCTCACAGGAGAGATTCTCCAGTCCCTTGATCAACGTTGTTGCCTCTCACTGGGCCCGCTCCAGGAGCTCCATGACTCTCCTATACGGAGGAGCCCAGAACCAGACACAGAGGACAGGAAGGCGCTGCTGGGCCCACTTGCTCAGGGCACAGGTCAGTGTGGTGCTGCTCTGAAAGCACCTCTGGGCTTGGGTCCTCCCATCACCTTCAGCTTCGCATTGCCTCTCCCCGGGGGCTGTCATGACTCCACAGCTTTGTGGAGCAGCCCTGCCCTGAAACGGCCCAAGTCACAGAGAGAGATGGTGGGTGCAGAGGAAGTGCTTTGGGGATTGTTTGGTTTTAAGGGGGCTTTCTTTTTCCTATTTGGATTAACATCACAGGCATCTCTTTTAACAATTGGGCTTCTACAGCTGTGTGAAATCTACTCCCCACCCTGGCACAGCGTGGAAAGGAAGACAAGCCAAAGGAAGAATGACCCAAACCATTCTGCTGAAGGACTACTAATGTGCACGCAGGGTCTGTTTTGAGAGTGCTCTTCCCACTGATCATAGAGGCCCTTGGGATGGCCTCATTATTCTAAAATTAGATCTGTAAGTAGTTCCCCTTCCTCTCCTCTCTCAGTTCTCTGTTTGTGGCATTTGCATCAGAATTCTTCCCTATCCTGTAGGGCTTATAAGAGGAGAAATTAAAACTTTGTGTACTTTAAGGATTACAACCAGGTAGTTAAGGTTGCATCCATAATGCTGAATTAATCAGACACCAGTATAATTTAACACTCTACCAAGCATAAGAACCCTCACATATTTCAGTTTTCACTGCCAAGACATACCACATTCTCTGTGGGCACTGGAGACAGCAGCACATCCAAGACTTCACTGCCAGTGGTTTACAGCCTTTTGCAGTACAACTAAGCTCTTCCACCACTGTGCCCAGTGGGGTGTGGGAAGCTTTACCATCCTTCTGGGAAACGGGAACAACTGTAGGAAACACTGATGCTATCAGTAGTCACTTGACTAAGACTGAATTGGTTATCAGTGAATGAAAATGTTGGTTAGATTTGACTGAAGTTCAGTTTTAAACCACTAGTTAACCTGAGGGAAAGATTTCAATAAAGATGGCAGGCTAGGAGCAATATTAGAGTGAAAGGGTCAAGTTATTTCTATAATAAGCACATTTAGATTATGTTGAGTCTGCCTGGTGGTGTGCAGAAGACACAACAGAGAACAGAACTTGCTAAATCTGGTTGCTCTTACTCTGCTATGTTCTCTAGCCATTTTTTGCACATTTTACTTCTCAATCTGCTTTTGATGTGGCAAAGGACAACATATTCAGCACATGGTAAACTTTTTTTGAGTAAGCCTGAACTGTAGTTTAACCCTTACAAACAAAAGTCACATCCCGAGAATCTCCGAAGGCCTTGTAAAAAAGTCTAGGGAAACAGCAGATATTGGCAGGAGCTTTTTTTGTCAAATAAAGAGTAAAATGGGGAAATATAAAAATTGTTCTTACTTGCACTGTAACTGTTCCAGCAATAACCATGTGTTTAGAAGATTTAGAAAATACAGTTAGATGGACCAGTGAGTAAGTAAGCAGAAGATTACCAGAGATACTGTTGAGCAGCAATATTTAAATGCACATGCCTTGATATGCCACAGGGGACAAGAAACGCTTTTAGACTAAGAAACTCAGATTTGCTTAGAATTGCTACAAGAAGGGGACAAGATGAGTGGAATTGCTGAACCAGAACCAACCAAGGGTTATTTAACCAAGAGAGATAAAAGTCACCACAATTATTGCTGTGGAAGGCTCATTCATACTTCATCAGATAAATTCTCTGCATTCCCAGCCAACTTACAGACTCTTAAATCTGTGCATCCAGCAGCTCTACCTGAATACCTAGAGCTTTCTCCTCCCACTTTGTCAATGACTGTCTCTTTTCTATTGTATTTTTTCATCCCTGATTACTTAATTTCTGACATACCCTTGCCTAGTGACCACGAACATCTGTGACGTGTAATTCAAAGGCCAGTAGCTTTAATCTTGAGCAATGTTCCCATTGCAGGAAACACCAAAATATGGCAATTCTTGAAAGCAGGAAACTTTGCAAATGGTTTAGGTGTCCTTGACTAAGGCAACAACACTCTAGATAGACTGCATTACAAATTCTTCAAAGTTTTCTTTATGATGTTGAGAAAAGTCTGTGGAATGGTGAATTCTGTGGAAACTATGACTCTTTAGCCAGAGAATCATAAAGACATTTAGTAAATAGGAAGTGATTTAAAAGATTCATTGCCTTTGGCAAGACTATCAATGCTGATTCAGCTGCTGTTTTCAATGGCAAAGACTGGTACTTTCAAGCTCAAGCCTTAAGTTAAAGAGAAAAAATTCTTTTTAAAATAGTGAAGATGGAAGTTAATGCAAGGATGTCTTGATTATTCCTCATGCCAGTTAAATCACATTTACTTTGCCAGCAATCACAGTCATGATTATTGGAAGAGTTTATTTTATAAGCAGTAAGAAACCACAACAGCAAATTACAGTTTCATTCAGAGAATTGAAAGAGGCTGAAATAGGGTATCTCCTTTTTTTCTGGGCAACTGTTTCCCAAGAAGAGCTAAGCTTGGAAAGGTAATAGAGCTCAAAGCATGAAGAGATTGCCACAGTTGTCAGGGTCCTGATTGCATGAGGCACCTTCTAATGACTCTAATTAGGTTATTTACCCTGGATTCTTTAAGAAAAAAAATCAAATCAGTGACTGTTACCATTGAAGCAATCCTCTCCAGTCTGCAAAACTGGGCACTGAGAACTGGCTGTGACTGCTCATTGGCCATGCATTTGGTGTGACATGGACACAACAGGCTTCTGGCACACAGCCTGCACACTGGATCACCTCTGTGAGGGCACAGATCAGAGCACAGCTGTTACTTCAAGGCATTTAACACTTCTTACGCTCCCAAGCAGCATTGTCCCTCTTCTCCCCAGCTCCCAGAGCCCACACTACTGACTGATACTCAATTTGCCAACAACCAGGACCCCTCCAGGTCCCTTTTTACAGCACTGCTCTCCAGCCTCTCATGCCCCAGTCTGTCTGTACATCCAGGGTTGCCCCATTCCAGGTGCAGAATCCAGCACTTTCCCTTGTTGAACTTCCTGTGGTTGGTGATTGCCCAGTCCTCTCATTTGTCGAGGTCTCTCTGCAGGGCCTCCCTGCCTTCCAGGGAGTCAACAGCTCCTCCCAGCTTGGTGTCCTCTGCAAACTTGCTCAGTATCCCTTCCAGTCCGTGCCCAAGTCCTTTATGAAGATGTTGAAGAGCAGAGGGCCCAAGATGGAGCCCTGTGGAACCCCACTAGTGACAGGTCGGTCACCATTCTGATGTTACCCCATGCACTGTTACCCTCTGTGCTCGGCCCATGAGCCAGCTGCTCACCCACCACACAATGTGTTTATCCAGCTGTGGGCTGGACATTTTGTCCAGAAGGATCCTGTGAGAGACAGTAACAAAAGCTTTACTGAAATCCAAAAAGATTACATCAGCTGGCTTCTCCCTTGGTCAGCTAGGTGGGTTATCTTGTCATAAAAGGAAATCAGGTTCAACAAGCAGGACTTTCCCCTTATGAAGCCATTTTGGCTGTGACCAATGACCATGTTGTTCTCCAGGTGTTTTTCAGTAACTCCCAGAGTAATCTTCTCCATACCGGTCACTGAAGTAAGAATGACAGGCCTGTAGTTTCCATGGTCACCCTTCTTGAATACTGAGGCAACATTAGCCAGCTTCCAGTCAACTGGGACCTCTCCAGATTCCCAAGACCATTCAGAAATCATTGAGAGAGGTCTCACGATGACCAGCCAGCTCTTTGAGTACTCTTGGATGAATCCCATCAGGCTGCATAGACATATAGCAATCCAGCTGGAAAAGCAAATCCTGCACAAGTTCTGGGTTGACTGGGAGTTTGTAATTCTCACAGTCATGAGAAATCAGTTTAACACAGAATAAAGAGTCAAACATAAGAATGATTTAGTGATCTGCTCAAAATACTTCTTCATGACATGGAATTCCTCCAAATACAGTAAACATTGCAAATTCCAGGTTTTGGATACAACTGCTCAGGGCTAGGTTATAAAAGAAAAATCAGGAGTTATGACTGTAACATTAGATCTTAATTACAAGGCAGATTTTAAAAGCTATTTCCCACTGCAGCACTCCCACCCCTCTCCAGAGCCTACTAACCTTTCAAGGCTACGAAGAGATCACTGAAGTCCTACAGCTGTACATGAGCAGAATTCTCTGTGTTTGGAAGACTATCTACAGAAAGGACCTTTTATGAGGCTTTTCATATATACACCAGTCACTGAATTAGCTCTTGTAATCCAAACCCAGATTCTTCCTTGTGTACTATAAAACAAGGAAATGTGAATTATTACACTAAGTGGAGTATTTTTAAGAACTGGGAGTTATGTTAGTAAACATATTATGCTCTTATATATATTAATTGCCATTATTAAAAGGCCATAACATCTTTCAGTTTGGGTGACCTGGAGCTATAAAGCCACCAGCTGAGAATGACAACTGTCTGTCACTGAAAGACATCAATTGGTCTTAAAAATAGTCAGAGTAACTTTTGCAGAACTCACTCTGGGTCCTGCTCTCCTGTCAAAACTTATTTTTCATTTCCCTCTTAATACTGTGATACTGAAACACACAGTTCACAAACTTCACACTACTTATGATAGAAGGAAAGTTTGTTGTCATTTCAGTCTCCTGGGAGGAAAAAAACATCCACAATTTTGTAATCGTGCAAGAGATTGTCCCACATTATGATAAGTAGTTCATTAAGTATTTGATGGATGGTTTGACTTCTTTCTGGCACTGGCTCTGTAGTGGGTGCCAAGGAATGGACAAGCACTTCTGGGACAGGATCTGTTCACTGTGCCTAAGGATTTTGGTTTGGAGTTTGACTAAACATCTGATTCTTAGTGCTTTAGCTCCCACTACTCCCAGTTATTACTACACTGTCACTACTTACAAGGATAAATGAAAAAATGTGACTAAGAAACCTAAAGAAATCCTGGTTTGTTCCTTTCTACTGTATTTCCAGTGCAAAACTAGAGGTATGAATTTCATTCCTGTATCAACAGCTCTCACAAAAGCTTCTATTACAGTTAGTCCTTACAACTAAAAGTATACCTGCAGGAGCTTCTGGGTGTTTGAGTCCTCAATCAGGTACCTGGCTGAGTGGACTCTGCTGCTTGTTCAGCTTCATCCAGAGTCAACTGCAGTGTGAGGCAAGCAGCATCCCTCAAAGGGAGCAATCCACACTGCATTTTAGTTACTGGGATAAAATCGGGTTAGGACAGAAAATTCTCAGGAACAACACATAAAAATCTTCAGTTACCTAGAAACAAAAAACATGTTTTGACTTTGCATAACAACATCATCCAGTAGCATTTTAAAGAAAGACTTCTCATTTTTAAACTTTTACTTCTTCTGTCTTACCCTTTCAAGACAAGGGGGAAAAAGCATTTCATAAACTGGACTTGACAGAATATTAGAGGAAGGTGAATGAAGGTGAAATAAGTCTGGCACAGGGGCCTTCCATCAGGGATTAATGCAAATAAAAAAAAGCAAATTATGCAAATAGTTTTATTTGAGGTGTTAAAACAAATTATATCCAGTTGCCTTCCAGTGCAAACCAGAAGGACTTTTCAAATTTACTGTTATATATAAGAAATCAATTTGAGAGAGGAAAGGAAGTCAAGTTTACCTACTTATTTTGAAATAAAGGGAGAAACAGAATTAATCTCATTTACAGATGTTATCAGCTCAGTTTAATTTTTAATCAGTCATTAAAAACACCATTTAGGAAGAACACACCCCTTTTAAACAGGTTAATAAAAAACTAAACTTAGTGGGAAGTTCAGCATGTTTTATGATACTCAAAAAATACAGTGTTTCATATTTTATATAATAGCTTTATTATCAAATAGCAAGAGACACTTAGTAATGATGTCATGCAGGTATCACAAAAAATTCCAGAAGATAAACAGGTCACCTAACAGCTCAAAATCCCTTGCGATTAAAAAACAAAGCTACATCTTTCTGATTTCCTGGTAAGTTTCATGGTAGCCACTGGTTTTTTTGTCAAAATGTTATGGCTATCTCTTGGATCACTTGCTGGATTCCCTACAGGACAGAGTAGGCTAGTACAGTATTCCACAGCACAGTGCTTTCCTTTGCCTTTTTCACAAGGCCTTACTCTTCACAACCTTCAGAAGTCTTCACGGAGTAGGAAACCACTTCAGGCTGTTGGCAGCTGAAGATAAACATGGAAGGGACAGATTAAAAAAATGCTAAGGTTTTGAAAAAATAAAGAACCTTATTTCCAACCTTTTTAAGGTTTTAAGGCTTTTAAGTCATTGTGATGGGAACCCAGTCTTATGGCTCAAACACAGGTTTTGAGTAACAAAGCCCGATCCCATCTACACAGTGAAAACAGAACTCAGTGAAAAAGTCAAGTGATAGCATAGTTAGATTGAAACATATCTCAGTTCCTTCTTTAGTATCAAGGTTCCACCAAAACATTGGCTTTACACAGCATAGAAGGGATTTTACAACAGCATCTGTTATTGACCAGAAATTTAGACAAAAGCCACTGGACAGTAAGTAGTAGGTAATTTATTCTAAGAGTTCATCTGCATGAAAAATTAACTATGCAGAAAGGTAGGCTGTAAATCTACAGCAGCTTCATACTCAGTAGTCCAGGGGACACTTCCTCACACGGCTAAATTCACACTCAGGTTTACTACGGAATAAATCCCTTAGGCAGAGGAACTCTGGAGATTAGAACAGCAGCAATAAAAGTAATCACTGTTCAGTTTTAAATGCCAAAGTACACTTTAAGAGTAAATTCTATATAACAAAGTAATTGCTAAAGCTGAATGATCTTACAATAGATTTTCAAACAGAACTGATATGAATTCCTTAGGTAAAAAATACCATTTACTGTGCAGCCCATATTTAAATAAAAGACAAATAGTGTATCGATAGTATTTACTATATATTTACAGGTAATACTGTGATGAAAGAGTCAATTAACATTATGTTACAAAATTAATAAACCCATTTAAAGGTACCAGTACCTTTTACATTATCACATTTATGGAACTGTTCTCTTACATCTCAAAGATCTATGATATGATCATGAGTTAACACGAGGACCCAGACAAACCCTGGAACTGGAGCACATGCTGATGTGTTGACTCCCATTTCAGCAAGACACTGCAGGGGCACCAACTTAAAGCATGTCCACAGCACTGGTTTCAGTGGGGTAAAACTTCAGTGCACTCCCCAGTTCCTCACTGGTCAGGGCCTCGTTTCATGGGATTCCACTGACAATACAACAAACTACAACAGCTGGAAGCACAGAGGGAGAGGTATCATATACCTTAGACATATTTCTCCTGAAGGTGAACCAGAGCTGGTTGCCCATTGCCAGTTACTGAGTTAGCAGACAATGGAACCCTCCTTTCATTTTTATATACACTGACACCAGAGCCTTCTGTCACATGGTGCTTTGAACATTATTTGGGATCAGCTACCTAACAGGAACTGCACCAGTTTGTGTACCTGACATTTCTTCTAGCTAATCAAGCTGCAATGAAGAATTTTATATTCTTTACATATTGCTTGAGAAATGGTAATATTACACTGCTTAAGCATTTTTAAGTCACTTGAGAACTGAAAGTTTTATATAACCATATGATCACTTTAAATTGGCAGGATAAATCTATGCAAGTGAAATATTGGCAAAATAATCAACATGAAAAAATTAGAATCAGAACTTAAGAATCATCAGCCAGCCAAGATAAAAATTCTAAGCTGCTCTCTCCCTTCCTATATCCTCTCCCAGAATAAAACTTAACAGAGGACATGAGGGAATGATGTGACACTTCACCTTGTTAATCCAGTTAGTAAAGCAGATGTAGGTTCAAGTATTTAATTCCACACAGCGCTAATAAATAGAAGTAAACAAACAGGATGAGAATAACATTGTAGTTAAAGTACTGCAAAGAACCTTTGTTTCTGATTGAGCACCGTTCTTATATTGTTATTTTGAAACTCCCAAAGGCAAAAAAGAAGGGAAATATTGTTAGTGAGAAATGCTCTCAGACCAGATCACATGCAAGCCTACAGAGGATGTTACAGAGTTGGACTGAGTAAGGTTTTCTTCCTGCAAGTGCTAGAAAGCATCAGCACATTACAATTTTTGCTCTGCATATAACTAGAGCAAGAGGTCACATCTATGTTTTCACTTCCCTCATCCTGAGAGCCACACACACACACACCCTCCTGAAGTAAAACACTGATGGTTTGGTTACAAAATTATATGCAGTACATTTCTGAACACAGTTCCTTCAGTTCAAGGCCATGTGTTCATTTAAAGACATTCTTATCAATTACAAGCCTCCTCTTTAATTGCTTAAGATCCAATAGAAAAGCAAATATACAAATATCAGAAGTGCTGATCCTGAGATGAAGTATGGGAAATTGTGGTCCAGTTTGATCTTTATTCAAACTTCTGTTTCAGTTTCTTCTGGAAGAGAGCTGGTAGGATGGAGAGGATGGCTAGAAACATGAGAACAAAAACAGAGTTCCAGGAAACAGCTTCCCCTGCTGTTGTGAGCTGGTACAGCGTTGTTCCTGCCTTAATGGCTACAAAAGACGGTGGTGCAACACCTGGAGAGGGGAAAGGATGAAAAACAACTTGTTAGGGTAAAAAAAATCCCATAAATTAGTCATCCAACTTCTAACACCAAAAGTTAGAGATTTTTGTCACCGTGTACTTTTTTCCTTTTTTTTTTTTTTAAGAGGGCTGTAAATACAGAATTCAAAGACAAAAAAACCCTTATCAAAAGAACTGGTTTTACACCATTCTTAATATTTCTTAAAGCAAACTCAAACACAAGTCTAAGAAAGTCATCTCCGCTCTTTAGACTCTGCAGATTGCAGGTTGTCTATTTACAAACTGATTTTATTTAAGTTCATAAAGGCAACATATGGATTGTTTCCTAACCAGATTAAAAAGTGTTTGCAAAAATATGCCAATTAAAAACCCTAAAGTGTCTAGCACTACATTAATTAAATTATTAATTCACTCCTCAGAAGACATGTTTTAATGGACAACACGGAGTGGGAAGGTGAGAAACAATGCTTCACCATATACATCCTCACACAACTATGCTGGGCCCAAAATAGGAGTATGTAATTGTTCACAAGTATTACAGTCATGGGGCAGAGCAAAAAGTTACTAATAAAGTGTTCATGTAATGTATGTTTCCTTAGGCAAGTAATTAAGCCTCGGCTCATTACCTCTCATCCAGGACACCAGAACAGTCCTGACTACTAAAATCTTTTGACGCCATAAGCTCCACACATAGAAACAACATTCTCGTGGGATCTTTCAGCTATCTGGTAGGTGTGATCCCAGCTGAATAACACATACAGGGAGAGGCCAATCGTGCCCCTTCTTCTGGCCACCCAAAACTGTGGCTCACAAGCCACAATTCTTACCTAGGAAAGTGCCAATGAAAAACACTTTCAATGGCACGTTGATTACAGGAGATGTTATATTGATAAACCAATTGGGAAGAAAAGGTGTTATCCTCAAAAATATTATGTAGTTAATGAGGTGCTCTCTGTGTCGTTCAACCTGCCAAAACAAAAACAACAACAAAATCATTAGTAAAAAAAATTCCTGCCTTGAAAATACAAAACAATTTTACTACCAGAGGTTTGTTGGGGGCGTCGTATCTTTTGTACACATTTTGTACACATTTTGTACATTGACGAGTTGCAAACATAAAAAGCAGTTAAACAATGTATGAGGGGAAGAGTCACCAGTGAATCACCTGTAAATAGAATCAGTCTGGAAGTACCTGTCTGTGGCAGAGCATGGTGGTGATGTGTCTCAGTCACCCAACTCAAGCAGCAAGCGAATCATTGAGGGGCAGCAGCTGCCTTACCCAATTCAGCACAGCTCCCTCTGCCTAACTGTAGCCCAACCAACCCAGCCAGCCTGTAACTCCAATCCTAAAGCTTGTGCAGGAATTACCAATGAAGTTTGTTCCTCAACCCATTCCATCCTAACTCAGGACCCAACCTGAAACACTGCTGTATTCCTCACTCGAAGCTTACCCAGGTCATGGCTCTGAACTTCATCAGGTTCAACTGTGCTGCCAGCACAGCTGCAAAGCCTGTCTGCCCCTATGTTCAAATGCCCAGCATTACCCAGGAGCAAGGACAACAGCTCCAACTCAGGTGTAGCCCAGCTCCTTACACCAGTGCTACAACAAGGCCTCTTCTGCCAGCCTGGCTTTAGCAAATCAGCTCTTTTAAACAAGTAGTGTAACCTCAAACCAAGTTACCAGGATAGCAAAGCATCCTCCACTTCTGGCCTATCCTGGCAGACCTTCACTAAGCTTAAGCCCAAACGTGGTCATCTGGCCCCAGACAGTGGAAATCAAACCTGGTCTGATTGCAGTTCCATCTGAAATCTCACATAGCAACTCACCCCAGTCACAACCCTGTTCTTCAGCTTTAGCCAAATTTAGATTTAACTGTAACACCAAAATCAGGAGACCTGCTACTGTTCAGTAATAACACTGTGGGATTTTTAAACGTTATTGAAGGATAAATATTTAAATATTGATCAATGCTGCACATAAAATGGCTTAGCCCTCAATATGCAAGGATGATACAGTCCTATTAACCTGGAAACAGTGAGATATGAGCTGAACATGTAATTTAAAATCATAATTATTTCTACTAATGGAAATAGGAACCATTTGCTACTCAGAGTGGCCTCAAGATTATACTGCAATATAATCTTGATCTTAAAATTCTGAAACTTGGGTCAAGAGTCAAAACACTATTGTATTATTTATTGAGGTCAATTGCGGCAGACAGCTCCATATCTTATCTAATGAGGACAAGTTTAAAGTATTCTTATGTGATTCAAAAAATCCTGAACAGAGTACAGTAGTAAGTTGTGCTTCATGCTTCCAAAAAAAAAAAAAAAAAAAAAAAAAAAAAGAATTTGTTTGAACGTGTTTCAGAGTATCAAAGAAAGAGACAAAAGGTCAAGTACAAATCACACACTGTATTTCAAACTCTTTAGCTTCCTCTCACAATTAAGGCTTGCTGCAAATAATGTTACCAGATACTGTAACAGAAAGTTTCTACATGCTCCAGCTACAATAACATCTTCAAATTAAGGTTTTGCAATCAGACATACAGCTACAGGTTCTCCTGCCCTACAAAAACACAAGCCCAGCTTTCATTAGTCCTGATGGTTAGAGCAATTACTTGGCATTACCTGAAACTGGAGAGGTTTCCTATTGACACCAGCTAAAACAGAGGGTGGTCAATTAAAAACTCTTCCTAGGTAAGAACAACTTTCTCATGGGAAATACCATAAAATCAAGAATACTCCCCACTGTTAAAAAACACACAGAGAAAGTAACTACATACTCTCAGAGTGGTGTCAGAATCCCTTCTTTATAACTAGATACATGTGCACAAGCCCTCCGAGATTTCCATGCTATTCCATTATACATTTTGCATCAAACTCCAGCACCTCAAGAAGCCTTACCTGTTCTGACCATTTCACTGCTTTTTCTGTTAAATATCTGTATACAACAGGACGCCCCACTAGGTATGAAAGCATATAGCAAAATGAAGCTCCAAGTCCTGAGCACTGAAAAAAAGAAAAGAGACAACAAATGAGCAGAAACTCTAATTAATCTCAGCCTTGCATCCCTATTAACTACACCGGGGGCTAGAGCCTGTTTCCATGCAGCCCTCCATCAGTATGTACATGCTCCCTAAGAACGCTGTTGAGCCAAGACAGTTCCCTTATTTCCAAAGGCATTCAGATCAACCTTAACATTCCAAGTAGACAACTTTGATTATCTATCAGTTTACACTGAGTGCTTCTGCAGTTTTTAGATTCTGAACAGTAAAAGCTCTGCAAATAAGGGGCACAATGGCATTAAAGAGATTCAAACTTGAAAATTCAGCCACGTGGCCCTCCCTATCTACTCAATCACCCATCTCAATACTAAGGCACATTACTGTGTGCACAGTAATGCACAACTGCATCTTGTGCACATCTTTTTTGAAGCTTGTCAGTAACACACATTCTTAAATTAAGCTTCTTGCACATTTAAGCCATTTAAATTTAAAAACAGATGCATTTCGCAGTGCAATAATAAAACCGCAATAATTGTGTTCTGAAATTACAACTGGGTTCTGGCAGATGCTAAACAAATTTAGAGTAAAGGAAACTGGCTGATTCACACACAAATGCCTTGGTTATTAGAAAACTTGGAGAAACAGCTCAGTGTTTTGGATCCTCACCCTATGCTACAGTGAATTTTGTGGGTAACACCGTTCTCACAGCCGAGCTAAACGAGAACTCATTTGTTCACCAGAAACTGAGGTATATCCCTGTTTTGCTCAGACTCTGATCATTTCCAACAGGAAACTGCTCACATGCTTGGCTGTATTCCAAAGAGATAGAAATACATGCCCTCACAAACTATCTTCCATACTTACCAAACAAACAAGAAATAAGGCCAGCGGAAAGGGGTAAAGAAACCCTGACAGGATACTGAGGAATATAGACCCAGGAATAGCAAATGTTTGCAAGCTGAATGCATCTTAGTCAAGGAGAAAAACATTGTTAAAAAGCTATCCGCTTCTTAGTTTTCCAAGCATTCAAGACACATGTTACAATTTTGATAAACAGGCGCAGCCTCTCAAGATCCCTACTGCAACATACATTTGTGGAGTGGCACAAGAACAGAGCAACAAGGGGTAGATTCGTCATTATATAAACAAAAAGTAAGTCACTACATAAAAGCTGACTATATTTTTCTCTCCATCTGTGCTACAACTGACACTGGGGACTTATTGGGACTTCCAGGAAACACATTCTTCTGATTTTACATTGTTGACTACAGATACGCGGTTTCAGATATTCACTCTGACAAGTTCACAGGACTGTCCAAGCCCATAACTACAGGTTTCATGGAAGACTGAAATGTAAGAAGGCAGCTGCTTCCCTAGAGGTAGGCATGGTGTAATCTCTAGTTCCAGTACACGATCACTAATTTCAGTCACAGTTTTCAAAAAGGCAACAATTAAGTTTCTGCAGTATAAACAAATAGGCTGTTGAGCTTAAGGCTTGTTAGGCACACTTGAGACTATGAAGTATTGCCTACTTCAGATAGAAAAGTTAAAGCAAAAAAACATCTGCACACTACTTCATCTGAGTCGAACTGGCCTAAATATTAAAAAGCCAAATAATCATCCTAAGTCCATTACAACCAGTACAGCTTCTGCTAAGCAAGTGTCAAGGTTCGGAGATAACTGGAACACGCCTGTCAGTGGATCACAGTCTACTGCTGAGACAGTGAATGTCGCCACATCAGCTGCTACAGTAGCCCAATAAACAGCCAATTCTATTCTACTTCTTGTTAATATATAAACTAACGTTTTAATTTTCTTCCTAAACCTATTATTGGTGAAATACACTTTAAAAGAATAAGATAAAAGATAATCACTGATGGCACATTCAGTGCTGACTTTTCTGGGTTATGAAAGCCTTCTGCATGAGAACTGAAACAAACCTCTTATACAGCTTTTTAAGTTATTAACCTTTAGTTAAGTGTTCCAGTTAAGACTGTGTTTAATGATTAATTAATATATTCAGCACTCAGGAAAAAGAAGTTGACATAGAACACAGGTAGCCTTTGTGTCCCCCTGGACAGAAAGTACTTCAGAAATCCAGCTCCCTCTAAGAGGAAACAGAGATTTGGTTTTCCAAATGTGGGCACTGCAGAGACGAAAGACAGCTCAATGCACTTTCCTTCAGAAATGCTGTTAAATACTCTGTAAATTACCCTCATATGGCACTTTTGAATGTCTCAAGGAAAAGCAGTGCAACAGTCTCAGTTTTCTTATAGAATCACAGTAATTTCTAACTCAAAATTCAGTTTGCAATTTATAAAGTTAGCATAGCACTAAAATGAATCAAGCCTAATACCATAGATAAAAATACTGTCCATACCAGACACAGTAAAGGTGAAGCTGCATCCCCAGCAGCATTTACATATATGCATACATCAATTTCTTTCTACACAACCCTTTCTTATAGTCTTAAAAATATATTGGAACAGTCAATAAAAGTTTTTAAGTTCAAAGATTTTAAAATACTCGTGTTTATTCATAAACACTCCCAGGTATGTTCAACTTTTTCATCCATGATCAAGAATTTATAAATTTGTATTTTTCATTTAGTGTTTCAGAGAAATATGGCTACATCAAAACTGCCCTTTATGTCAGAAAAAGGATACAAAACATATGTGGCAAAATAAGCCACTAACACTTGAACATAAAACGTGTCCTTATATTTGGACAGGACTTTTCCCAAGGCCTTTGCATCATCCATATCTCTAGGAACCTTTATACATTCTCTTTCTTCTCTGGAGAGATAAAAAAAAAGAAAAGCAGGAATGATGGAAATATAATCAAACAATACAGTACAATTACTTTTGAATACGGAGATAATTAGATACACTTCATCAGTAAACTACAGCCTCAGCAAACCAACCATTATTATTGCTGTGATAGTGTTCTCAGATGAACACTTATTATTTACAGTTCGGTTTATATTAGAAAATCCCCAATTTTAGGTATTTGCAACCCTTTTTTTTAATTCAGTACAATCATCTGCTTCTTTTCTAGGATTTTTTTTCTTACCAAGTACTGATCAAAAAGAAATAATTACACAAACCAAACCTTGGCAACTGAAAGCACTCAACACTTCAGCCAAAACCAAACATAGCTGCCTCAGTGCTGGGGTCATAACATTTGAAGTGCAGCAAGAGAGGCTGAACTTCACCTCACAAATAAATAAAGCTTTCAGGGCCAAATCTCATGTCACATCTTAACCCTGGGCAGCACAGTTGAGTGTCTTCGCTCCCTCCATATCACACTTAAGGATTGGGCTGTTGCAAACTGAACTTGCTGAGCAACTTAATCAGATATAAAATTAACTACTAAAGGGGAAAAGAAAGTTCTCAGGCGAGCAGGCTTCCATCCTGTCAACCTGCCTACCTTTCCAACACAAGGAGCAGGTGACACAAAAGAAGAAAAAGAGAACGTGAAGCTTAGCTAAGAAGGATTTCCCCTTTTGGGGCCAGCCTCCAGTTTTACCAGTGTACAAGGAATTTTGAAGTGAACCCAGCCCTAACCAAACATGTTCTGGCTCTCAGCTGAAGAAGGTTAAGAACACAGTCAATTAACACTGCTGATGTGATGGGGGTAACACTTCACAGTATCACAGCTGTGCAACAGAACCCCGGGTCACGTACAACTCTCTTTACCCAGATCCTACTGGTCAGTATTTCAGTATTAAGCTCTGTATCCTGACATTGTAAGTTATAAACTCTAATTTATTTTAGGTTATGTCTATAATTAACCCATGTGAGTAAAATTCATTTAACTCCATGCAGGCTTCTCTAAAATTTGATACTGAAAATCAAACACATTAAGAAATTAGTATTTCCTGACACACTTACTCACTAAGTTGTGGGAAATTTTTATATACCAGGAACATAAGGAAAGCAGCTGATAAGAATATGGAGACCAAAATAAGAAGTGATGTCCGAGCCGATCCACCTTCTGCAAGAGCTTTCCCTGAAATTAAACATAAAACAAAGTTAGAAAAAAACCCCACCACTACCAAAACAAAACAACAAAAAGCAATCCCTCACATCTTACAACAGATTTCAGACTTACACTTTAAGGGAATATTAAAAGTAATCCCTCTGTGGGCATAATATTCCCACAAATGCTTTCGGTAACGTACATAGCTCACATTCCCTGAAAGCTTTCAAACAAATTCTTACACTGGCAAACATCCCATAGAAGTCAACTTCTGTGATCCATAATAATTTAAGCATCAATTAATAAATACATTTCTAAAGAGAAAAACGGAGCAAAACGACATAAGCCATACATATTTTTCCTTTTTGCCAGAAATCTTCTGCCAGTCTAATTAAGTAGAGATTTAACTTGAAGTTAAATTTTCAGTATGTACAACACAACTTTGAAACCTGCTCATTAACAAATCTGGGGTTTTCCCCCTCCAATGAGAAGCTACCAGGCACAGCCACTGGCCAGTTAGGTGATACACACTCACCAGGAGGAAACACGTAAACACACACACCAGCCTGCAATACAAAGATTACAGTTCCTAGACTCGGGAATTACATAGAAAAGGACTTCCCTTGTATATACCTGTATAAATTTTTATTAGCCTTTAAATTCTTGTGTAAGGGAAGCAACAGGAGTGCCGTGACACAATTACATTTTAGGCCTGTACTTTAGATTTTTATTAAAATGACCACATATGTGCAATACACTGTTTAAAACAAATGCAGTTATACATATGAAGAATTTTAAACTAAAATAAACATTAAGAACCCTCTGCACCCACTCTAGGGTGTGTATGTGTGTGGGTATTAAAACACTCTCTCCTCAGGCACTTTGAGGGTTGCACAGCTTCACACCGAGGGTCACCTGAACAGCACACAAAGAGCCAAGGCTGGTTTTCCTCACTGGCACAACCACAACGCCAACACACAACACTCAAACGGGTCAAGCTGTTGTGAAACGCAGAAAGAGCATGACAAAACCCACAGAGCCGGCTGGGCGAGCTGACAATTGTATGGGCCTTAAGGTTTTTTAGGTTTGAGGTCAGCACGACCCTGCAGGTGCACGCTGGGTCAGTGTGATCCCACAGGTGTGTGCTGGGTCAGCCTAGGCCAAAGGCAGCATCCATGAACCACGTACACAGAATCCCAGAATGGGTCAGACTGGGAGGGACCACAGGGGGTCACCTGGTCCAACCTCCCTGCACGGGCAGGGTCATCCCGGAGCACATGGCACAGGGTGGCGTCCAGAGAGCTCTTGAGCATCTCCAGCCAGGGAGACTCCACAGCCCCTCTGGACAGCCTGTTCCAGTGCGCTGCGACTGTGGCTATTCTGACACGACCTTCTCCAAGGAGCAAAATAAACAAATAAATAGATAAATAAATAAGCAACTTGGCGGAAAAAAGGAAAACACAGCCAACTGTGCTTTCTGCCACTTCCACTTTCTGTACTTCAGCCGTTCCGGTTGTGGAATAACACACACGCACAAACCCACGCGTGTTCCCTCACGCAGGGGAGGAGGCAAAGGGGCTGGTGCCCCATCCCAGCACCGGCGGGGCGGGACCCGCCTCACCCCACAGGCTCCGTGAGGGGCCGCGCCCGCCCTCCCGCCCCGGAGCCCGCGCGGGACGGGGCCGTGTCCGGGCACCGACGGGCACCGAGAGCCGCACCGGGGCCCGGGCCCGTCCCCGTCCCGCTGCCAGGGCGAGGTCACCGCCGCTCCCGCCGCCCCGAGCCCCCGGCACCTTCCAGAAGCTGCCGCTGGTGCCTGGCGCTCTCCGCCGCCTGGCAAGGCCCGCGCTCCGCCGCCCTCCGCTGCGCCATGGCTCCGCGACACCCCGCGGCCCGGCCAGTCAGCACCGGGACAGGCCTCGGCGGCACCGGGAGCCGCGGGGAGCAGGAGGCGGGACGGGCCGCACGGTGAGCCGCGGGCAGGAGGAGCAGCGGGAGGAGGGACCGGCCGCTCCTCCCCTCCTCTCCTCACCCCACCGGGTCGCGGCCGCGCTCCCGCCCCCGCCGCCGCACGGCGCATGCGCTTTTCTCGGGGCATTACGGCCTTGCTGTGAGATACGGGAGCACGTGTTGGGCTTCACGTCCTTGAAATGCCGTGGCGGCTTAGTGGCGGTAATTACGGTAACTCCGCTTTGTGGGCGTGCCCGTGTAGGTATATACGGTAACGGAGTGCGCTCAATAGTTGTAATTACGGTGCGGGCGGCTCAGGCTGCACTTAAGTCCCATAAATCACAGAATCAATTAGGATGGAAAACGCCTCTGAGATCATCGAGTCCAACCTCTGACTGATCACCATCCCGTCAACTACACTGTGGCACTAAGTACCACGTCCAGTCTTTCCTTAAACACCTCCAGGGATGGTGACTCCACAGCCTCCCCTGAGCAGACCGTTCCAATGTCTGATTACCCTTTCTATGAAGAAATTCCTCCTGACGTTCAGCATAAACCTCCCATGACACAGATAGAGGTTATGTCCTCTCATCCTGTCACTAGCTGCTGGTAGAAGAGGCCGATCCAAACCTGGCTACAACCTGCTTTCGGGGATTCCCCTCAGCCTCCTTTACTCCCGGCTAAACACCCCCAGCTCCCTCAGCCGCTCCTCGCAGGACGTGTGCTCCAGATCCTTCACCAGCTCTGTTGCCCTTCTCTGGACTCGCTCCAGCGCAATCGTGCCAGAAGGCATCGGGATAAAATCCGTCTGGGAGCCTGTTTTCCCCCGGTAATGTCTTTACACCTGCGAAGCGGGGCCGGAGCTCCCCTCAGAGAGCGGGAAGCGGGAGCCCCTGGGCGGCTCTGGCTCTGGCGCTGGGACAGTGTGGGCTTTGAGGAAAAGGAATAACCTTGTTTGATTCTCACGGTTAGGCTTTTAGGTTTTCAAGTCGGTTTGTTCATCTCTTCTAAAGAAAGCTTCTTTTCTGTCAAGAAGGAGAACTCCAGCAGCCCCAGGATTTTCCTCAGGTCTCTTCCCGTCAGTAAGAAGTTTTGAAATCCCGCTGAAAAGCCAGAGGGTTGTTTCCCAGTGTTTACAGATTCCTTGGCGTTCAGGCTGAATTTGACCTCAAAGCACCTCTTCCTCGTGCAGTCTTCTGGCAGTTGAAGATCCCTGAACCTTCCAACTCCCCGGCCAGCACAGAGTGTTACAGGAGCAGTTCTCCAGGGAGAGCACTGGAACTGTGCGGACAACACGCATTGCGTAAGGCTGAGGGAGGCTGTGTCACCCTCTCCTTCCTTTTCCAGCCCTGTCCGCTTATAAATCTCCAGCCCTTCCTCAAAGTCTTCTTCTAGAAGGAAAACTCTCATGGTAGAGCTGGACACTCAGATTTAACTTCAGTCTCATTTATCTGATTCTCATCTGTGACTACCTTTATACCGTGGCTTAACATCTCTCTTAAAATTTCTCATACGGGATACAACAGATAAGTAATTTCATAGCAGCAGTATAAAATTATATATTTTATTCCCTGAAATCACAAATCATTTCAAAGCAGTGAGGAAGATGCAGTTCAGACCTCAGCAGACCTCTTAAAAGCGTTGCTTTCTTACTACATGTACAAAACCCGCTGGGTTTACAGTGCAAGTGTCTACAGGAAGTTGATGATTCATTTCAGATCTAAATAGTCTAATATGCTATTACACAAGTACAGCCCCTGCCAAATGCAGTGGGAGGAAATAATCCAAACTATAAATTGTGATCAGATTACACATAAAGCTTCAACTCATGAGCTAATTCCATATGAAGCTTTACTTTACTCAGAATTTCTAATATTTAGATTTTCTAATATTAGAATATTCCAATATTTAGAATCAACACATTTAAATAATTTCATTAAATCATGTAATTTTGCTCTTTTAATATTTGTAATTGATATTTCAGGAATGCTAGTGCCCTGAGAAGCCAGTCAGGTCTATGAACTTGCTTCTCTGGGCATTGGTGCCAGATGACAGAATCCTTTGTTTTTTCAAACCCTTTCAGTAGAAAATTGTACATACTAGCAAGATGGGAATTGCTGACACAGTAGAAAATAGCATTTTTCACCCTATTGTAAATGCCCATCTTGTCTGTCATCTCTCTTTGATTGTCCCATTGCTTCTGATACTCCAGGTAAAATAGTTCAAACACTGTGACTTCTTTCTTGTCTGGATATCTTCTGACAAAGCATCAAATAAATACTAAACTGAAGAACATTGGAAATAAAATTGTAAATCAAATTACTATGCAGAGAAATGCTTACCAAGTCATCCTGAAACACGAGGGGAAAGGCACATACTGAAAGATGTAACAAAAAAAAATGTACCACAGTTTAAAAGGTGTAGATTGTAAATGCTGCAAGAGCTGTCTCTCATTGTGGCGTAGAGAATTGTATGGTGGGGCACAAAACCCAACCAATTTCAACAACACAGATTTGCTCCATGTTTCCTCTTCCATTCAGGAGAAAGCACATGGCCTGCAGATGATTCCCAGGATGCTGATTGTGCAGTAAGCTCACAGTGTTAGTATATGTCTCATTAAAAATAGAGAAGATGACTCTAATCAACTCACTTTTAGGGAGCTCCAGCTCTCTGAATTGCTGCCAGAGTGAAATTTAAGGATTCATTAACTAGATCACTTTAAATTTGAAAAGTATTTCAGAAACTTTGTTGTCAGACTAGACCATCAGCAGACCCTTAGAATGTTGTTTGCTGTTCTTGGTTCCCCTTGCTGGGGAGGTACTGCTGTTGTGAATCTGTTGGCTGTTTCACTAAACTTTGAAACTGTCAGTGGTGTTTAGTATCTGCTGACAATTTGAATAGTCCCCTCCAAATATGTCCACACCTAACAGATATCAGCAGAACATCTGCATTCATTCAGGAAAAAAAAAAGGGGCATGTCTGAGGAATGTTCCTTAGGACTTGCTCTGTAAATAAAATATCTCAGGAACTCTGTTTAAGAGCTTAACTTGGATTCATTTACTGGAAAGAAAACAAAGAATGAAAAAATATCTCCGTAGGCCACATCCCTTATGTGTTCAGAGGAGGAAGAGTTTTGGTAACTGGAACTCAGTGAGTATCAAGGAAACTTTTGACACGTGGTTGAGATCAGCACTGCCAGAAACAGTTTCACTCCACAAGAGCTGTGGACTGAAAATAGATTTACTCCCATCATGTATGAAGTGTCCCCCATACATAATGTATAACTTAAGGAACAGCTTAAAACCTCCCCTGTATTTGTAGTCTCTTTCTAAGCCCTTTCTAACAGGAAACACGTGCTGCACAGTGCTTTGTTCAGCAGAGAAATGAGAGAAGTGCTCCAGACTCCAGCTGGAGTTTGCTTTACCAGTGGGAGCAGCACTCTCTGTACTTAGAGGCTGGAGACTGAATGAGGCAAGTGCCCACAAGCCTTATATGAATATACTTTAAGCTCAAAAGATGAGTTTGTTCAAAGTATGCATGAAAAAAAAAAACAACAAAAAAGCTTTTTTGACCTACTGGAAAGTAATGAAATATATTGACAACTACCAGGGCAGCAGCTAAGTGGTCACCTATATGAAGTCACTTCCTTCTGTGGGTGGTTGGATGTAATGTTTTATTTTTGTCAGGCTGAAAGAGTTGTTCTTCCCACATCACAAAAACTTGTATTTGCTTCTTTTCTAAATCACGCCTAGATGGACTGATAGAGCTCATGTCACATGGCTGAGTCACTGACATTGCCTGATGAGGCTTTGTAGACTGAGTCATGGTAATTGTCAGCAAGAGGAAGGGGGTAGAGAGATTGAGAGTGATCCTACCCCTGAGAGCTTTGAGCTGAAAATGATAAAAAACAGGAGCATTAATCAGCGAGTAAATCATACATGTAATTTCTTGAGTAGAAGTGTAGATTTAGAACCCTTTTCTCCTGCCTTCCCCTATTATTGTCTTATCTCTGACCACCTCAAAGCAAACTGCGTTGTTTTAACATTGTTATTTTGTATCAATATGGCAAGAAATGGCCCCGGTTTGAGTCCATCACGGCTCGGTGATGGTGCTGAGTTGTCTCTCAGCACAGGAGCTGGGTGTCGCATGCTAAGGTGACAGTGGCTTCCCAAACACAACAGTAATGCCAATAACTCCAGAGGACATTGCTTGAAGCAGTTCAGGAGGGAGGGTAGCCAGAGGCCTTGCTCTTGGAGCACGGCTAATTTAGCTGTGTGGATGCAACGTTCATATACAAACAAGTTTTAACAGAGTTGTGAGCTTTTGGAAGAGTCAGCTTCTCAGTTCTCCTAAGCATGGTTCTGCTTGGAGCGCGATTAAAAATGCTCGAGCACTGTGCAAACTAAGCTATACCTGTCAGAAATTAGACCTCGAACATTAATTGTCATCCTATCTAAATTCTAATTTAAACCAAATAAACCTGTGTACTTTGCAAGGAAGGGGGTTTGTGTGTTTTGCTGAGCTCATACTTCCATTAGTTACAATAAAGAAACTGAGGATGGAACTGGACAATAAGCACCTACACAGAAAACAACTTAGGATGGAATGCAAATGCACTGATTAAAATTAATGGAAAAACGTCACCAAGTGAGATAAATAGAAATAAGCACCTATTTGTAGCTGGATAGCTCTGTTTGTGTCAGTGAAGGATTAGAAATTTCTTGGAGCCCAAAAGAGAGTTAATGAAAGCTTTTATTTATGAAAGTCAGTGCTCAAGGACAAAAGCTGAAAAAATAATTAAACAGAAAGTGAGAGCAAAACTTCTAAGCTTTAAAATTAATTGAGCCTGAGCTCAGGAATATATGTAGTCAGATTTTTTTCTCTCCTGTTTGTTGGTTTTTTTTAATAGAAGGTATGTTTCTTAACTCCTATTGTCAATTTTAGGTACAGTTGTACAGTTTGGGTACATACTGCACAAATGTACAGACAATACACTGTACACAGATGTGCAAATGCACATTTTAAATAGTGTGCACCTACTTTCCTTACTGCTTAATTAATAAGAAGCACAATAAAATAGATAGCCATAATGTTTGTATTCCAAAAGGTAAAAAAAAGAGCTAGATTCTCAGTTCTGATGCAGCTCTTGTTCCTAATTAATAGTTAATAAATCACCTTAAATAGCCAGCTCCTTTTTTTTTTTTTTTCCTATTGCATATGCCAATGGTGTGCATGAAATGGGGAAGAAACTTTTCTGGTTAGTCTGCTCATATCCTATATTTGACTGCAAAAAGACAGGAATTAAAGGTTATTTTGTCTCCCTGCAATTTAAGAATGAAACATACACTGTAATAAGCATGAAAGCTCCATCAGGTTCCTTAAATGTAGTTCCAACCTTCAGAGGCCTTACTTCTGATTCTTCTTTTTTTTTTCCCCAGTCTTGCAAAGCACTTTCTCTAAAAAGTCAAAGCTCTTATTAAAAATATCCATAAAAGAGGAAATTCTCATCACAGTACAGGGAATCTCAGGGAAGCCAAAATATTTCCAAAGCAAGAAAATATTCCTGGCCCCTTATTCTTGCTCAGTGTCTCCTTCATATCTCTCAGCAGGCACCTGCAGAGCACAGCAGAGCCCACACAGAATGGAGCAGAGAGTGGTCAGGGAAGCCAAGTCGGGACAGATAAAAGGAGAGGAGAGTGAGATGTGGAGCTGCAAGGAGAGTCCTTGCTTGACTCAAAAACAAGGCTCCAGCCATGCAGCGCTCCTCTGCAGCTGAGGTATTTATAAGCTGGGGTTTATTGCTTGTGGTAACTACCACAGTTGTAAATTTCTGCGTAGGGAACGCACAGGCCCTGATTCCAGGATACACCCATTAGTCATGATTCATATTTAATACTAGGGTAGGATTAAATGTAATGATGCAATTTATACCCTATCTGCAGCTGAGTTTATACTAACATAGCTGAAAATTCAAATATCCCTTCTTAGGAGGGATATGTTCCTTCAAGGATTTCTTTTAATTTATAGCAATGAGGTAGCTGGACATACCTGTTTGCCGAGCAAAAGTTCCCAAATCTATGTTATTCCATGCTGATAAAAACACTACCTTTAATCTGTTCAAAGACCCATTTTAATTTCTCTTTAGATGCCATTACAGATTCTGCTTCTACAAATGTGGAACTGAAGTTTCTGCTCAGTTAAACTGAGGCTTAGGATATATATTGGGATGTTGGCAGAAGTTTCTGTCTTTTGATTCTTGTTCTTGGACACACAAATTCAAGAGGGAGGGGGTGGACAGTGAAGCTGAGCAGCTTGTTCTGTGCACTCTCAATCCCATCATTTACTTTCTGTGGGACATGTTATTCACTGTTCCTGATGTAACCACATTGCAGTATCCACACAGGTGAGCCCATAATGTGCCTTACCTGGAAATCTCAGGGTTTATGTGAAGGTAATGCACAAATATTGTTTGTCTGGACAGCCAGTTTCAGATCACCTCCCACTGTTTATCACATGCTGGGGGGTGTATCTTGAATAGTGTCTAATCAGCTGCAGTAATGACTGGAATTAATGCTGCAGAGTGCAATCAAGATTTTTTTAATCTGCTTTTTCCACTATCCTCAAAAAGGCCCAAGTGGAGCCACCCCTGGAACTCAGCAGGACCTGAATGATCTCCTCTTACTGCCAGGTTCTTGAAAAGTACACAAGGGGTCAGATCTTTGTAACTGTCAACTGATATTTCCTTTCTTCATTTTGTTTGATGACTGTAAGCAAGCTAAGCAGGTTTCACAGTCACAAAGAAAACTTCCTTTTACTCTAATTTGCCCTGATTTGAGGTCCTAACTCTGTTCCCTAATGCAAAGGAAGAAGCTAGAGGAGAAAATGTGCTTATAAAAAAATAACTGAAAGTAATAAGATACAAAGAGACACTGGGAAAGGTTAAAAATGAAAAGTTGTTGAGATCTGAACACTTCAGCTTCCACGTTTATTCTACAGCCCTTGGAATGAGGCCTTTACACAACACACCACTTGGTTACCTGAACTGGGTTTTCAGCAGAAATGTCAACAGTCTCAAGGTATTGCAGAGTTGAGTGGTTACACTACCAGCAACCATTGTCCCCTGCCCCCTCTGAGGGCATTTTCAATCATCCTTTGGTGTTAACTGGTAAATGCATTTGGCTTGGAAAAGGAGGATCAAATCGGCAGTACAGGCACATAGATCCGAAAAACAGACCAATAAAGCATAAAATTAAAACTTGCTTCAGTGTTAGGAAAGATTTGCATGTCTTTTCATTAATTACCTAAGTAACAGAATGACCCTAAGCAATGTTATGGTAGCCATGCCTGGCAAAGGAGAAATTATTAAGGAATTATTAAGAAATTATTTTCAGAAATGCCGAGTATCCAACTTCTGACCTCAGCTTCTCTGAAATTCAGGCTCAGAATGTCTCAGTGTTGCACTGGGTCACGTGACACTGTGTTCCTAGCATTTTCTGTTCTGGGAATACACTTCTCTCTTACCTACATAAGCTGGTAAACAACGTTACATCATACCAGGGGAACACAGTTCTGCTCTGATGTCAGGAGCAGCCTGTTTCATATGACATGAGGCCTTAGACAACCATCTGGGTAGTGCTACCAATGACAGGGCACTGCTTTAATCACCCTTCTTCCATGTGTACATGTGTGGGATGAGGGAAGAATATGTAGTTAATTGCTCAGTCATACAAATGCAGAGGCTCTTTCTCCTGGTCAGCTCTGGCCACTGCTCACAGCGTTGGTGTCAGCACAACATACAGGGGGGTCAAGAAAGGCTGAAAGTAAAGGCAGTGCCCCTGCTCAGGAGAGGAAGTTAGAATGCCTCAATTCATGTTGGTAATCTGAATAAAGATTTTCAAAATTAAAATGTACCTTACTTTCAGAATAAATAATTTCCAGATTGAAATAGCCTGGGCAGAAGTTACTCACAGCCGTCAATGAGCTGCAGGCAGAGACTGCAGGATGCTTGATCCTTTGCTTTATTTCCAGGTGTAGTTCAGGGATCCCAGAAGATCTGATGAGAGAGATCAGAGTTTCTACTTTGATTTGAAAATTTCTTCTCTCTTAGAGGAGGATGAGATGAAGAAACTGGGGGTCTTTGGAAGTGGAAACCAAAGATTTGTGAAAAAAAAAATACATGGTAGTTAGACACTTGATTCAGGAAGAAAATGTGGAAAAACAATTCTGGTAGGGAAAGGAAGATGGAGAAGTGTGTACAGGTAATATGGGGATGTAAAACAGGGTGTCGAAGAAAGAAGGATAAGGAAAAGAAGGAAAACTCACCAATACTTTACTAAAAAATAAAAAGGGCCAAGAAAAGGGCAAAACTTTCAGTGAAAAAGTTTAGAACTTCTAAACATTTCCCATACTGTAAGGAGTTCCTGCAACCTTCATATAAGTTGCATGAATTGCATTGGAGATCAGAATGGAAAATGTTACTAGGTGGATTTTTTTTCCTGTTACGATGTGTTTCACAGCTCACAATTTAAGAATGCCTGGTCTGATCAGAATATGTGCAAAAGTCATGCCATATCTTCTCCTAGATTGCTCTTTCCATGAGATACAAAATGTCTGCAGTGAGGGTGCCCAGTGTTTCTCCTCATCTGGCCTCTAAGTTCCTGCAGAAAATAACCATAATGAGTGGGCCAGTAAACAATCCACAAGGAACAAACCTTTCACCCTTGCAATATGCAACCACACCCACAGTTAGTTTTTATGAAATATGTTAGTGTCACCCTTAAACCAGTCACCTGCAATGGAAAATAATTAAAATTCAGAGCAACATCAAAAGGGTCAAAATGTGTTTCATTGAAACATTTTGGAAAAGCTGCCAGCATTCTGAGAAATTAATTGCTGTATGTGTATTCCTATGGGAAATTATTGAATTAATTGAAAAAGCTATAAATTGACTGATAGCACTTACTATCATAATAAATGAGCAACACAGAGTCAGTTGTTAATCAGAGATTAAATGGGGAGGGTCTGATAAGAATAGATTGTTTTCACCTAAGGCAGTTCTGTAAAGGAACCCTCTTCATTTCAATCTTGAACATTATGCACCCAGTCCTAGACAAGTTTCCTGTCAAACAGCCTGTCTGAATGCAGAAATCTAGATCTGCAAATATCTTTGATAAAGAAATTCACATGTGTTTTCTACTGCATACAACACATGTTCCTTTTTGCCTATGGACTGACCACAGGATCAGCTTTTTGCAACCACAGGATCATGTCCTGCAACAAAACTGGCTAAAACCAGTGACTGCAGAAAAGAAAAGTCAGGTGCTTGTGTGAGACATTATTAATTAATATGATGTAATAATTTCTGAATGAGCAGGGCTAACACAGAGAAAATAAAAGGAAGACTGATAAGTGGTTTTATCAGAACCACAAAAAGCTGGTACGCCATTATTCTGTAGAAATCCTTATTGTAGCTGAACCAGCACATTTGCTTTTTTATGTGGAGATACTTACTGTACTGCTGATACAATATCATGCAAATACTTTAATAAACGTTGACCTTGATGTAGCTGTAGCAATTCAGTATTTTATCTTGTCAACCCAGCAGAAACATGAATGAAAATTCATTTCCCATTCTGAAGCGAAGAATCCTGCTCAGGAAAAGCCAGGAGTGGAACAGCAGGATGCTGGCAAGCAGGAACCAAGGTATGAGGAGTGCCCAGAGGAAGCTGACACAGCTCCTTGTTATCCTGAGAACATGATGTTGTCCTGCGTTGCATCATTCACATGCCTTCAAAAAGTGAAATGAGGGGCAAGTGTTTTCCACCTTGTTACTTCACAAAACACGTACATTTCTTTAGCAATTCACACATGGGTCAGAATGAGTCCTGTGTTCACTCTTCCTCAGCATTATGACTGCTTTTGTTACATTAGAAAATACTAGTATTTTAAACAATATAACCAAATAGAAAACATATTAATCCCATTTGTACAGCAATACTGAATTGTAAAGACTTGCAAAGGATAAACACTGTAAATCACTTAATAAAGGTGTTAATCAGATAATATCTAAAATACAAGTAAAGGAAGAAAATTAAAATAATTTGGCCTTATAAAAATGTATTTTTAATACACTCAAATTCTGCTATTTATCTTGGCTTTATCTAGGAAGTCTCCACTTTTTCAACTCTAATTTTGTTGGTTTTGACTCTTTTAACATAAGCAGCTATCTCAGACTTATGATCTATAGGCCTATTTCTATTAGCAAAGTAATTTTGTGAAGGAGTAAGGTACTTTTATGAAATATTATGTATTTAAAAAATATGTGTGACAAGTTACGGTTCACTTAGTGTATCAGGAGTCAAACAGAAAGGCTTTTAGCACTTGCAAGTAAATGTTCCAGCTTATTTGCTCCACACAGACTCTTGTATCTCATCTCAGTTTTTCTCCCAGGAAGCTGTGAGCATTTCCCTGCCTTCCCCTTTGATGCCTTTATTTTGCTTCCTCTCCAACAGACAGAGAATTCACCCAGCAACAGTCAGTCTTCTCTGGTTGCAGTCCTACCCAAGAAACACACTTGGCCATGTAGCTCTGATTCTTCACCCGCCCTCTTCTTCTGCTTCTAACACAGTTCTGATCATTTCAGGTATACCTTCCGTAAAAAGCAACAAAACTGGTTTTACATTTTTCCTGCATAAAAACTCCTTTTCTATCTACCTGCTTCCCTGCATTATGCAGAAATCTGGTACCTTTACTCTCAGTGTACTTTGCTTTTCTAAAAGAAAAAATGTTTACATCTCAAGTGGGAAAGGGAGTAGAGAGAATGCACCTAATTGCCTGGCCTAAATTTTAATCTTAAAATTTTGGCATAGAATGGATTTTAGGGATATCTGTTTAGCTGTCCTCTTGAACTTGCTATTTGTGAAAATCAAACAGGAAAGTTTCAAAAAGGTTCAAAAAGGTTCAATTTAGTGTTTTATCTAAAGATAAACTATTATTCATGAAGTTGATTTACTGGTACACATAACTGTCTTCTCAAGTTTAGAAAGGACAGAGCAAAAGGTAGGTTGGAAAAGCTGAAAAACTATGAAAAAAGAATAATGTGCCATGCCAGCAAAAATAAAATGTGATTTCTTTTTTATAATAAATCACAAATGTACAATTAAAACTGTGGTCTTAATCCGGGAAACAGGATATGATTATAAAGACTAAAATTTTTCTAAACAGGACTAACTTGAACTCTCTGTCTTACTAAATAGAATGAAATATTACAGTTTGATAAATAGAATGAAATATTAGAGTTTGATAAATGTACATATAGCTTGCATAAGCCTCTCTTGCACACATGCTTAATTATACCACTAAAGTTATAGCCTAAATATTAATAAATACTTAATTACTTTTTTACTCTTTGGAACTTTCAGAAAATTTTGCCTGTTTCCCAACTTGAACATTTACACAACTATTTCTGAACAATTTCAGTTTACTGCTGCATCTTGACTGTAAATACTGCATTAGAAAGCTTCTGTTTTAAAAATCATCATCTGCTTGAACACTACTAAGTCATGAATGCACATTCCTTTTACTTAAATTTTCTACAACTTTGCTTCCTCAGAATGTAAAGTCAGCATTACATTTGATTCACAGGTGTCCATTTTAGGAACAATCATAAATATAAGATAAGCTTGGGGTCCTACTTAAGGAATGATAAGGAAAGAACACACTTGTTTCCTTGCAAGAATAAAATAAAGCCATGCCTCTAATGCATATAAAGAGACAACATTCTTGGGGAACACAGTGATCACGGGCACTATTCTGAGGTCAAATTACTTGCAGTAATTCTGTGATTCTCAGCAAGAGTTTTTATTTCACAATAATATAACTCATTCCATTCAATGCCTTTGTAACTTCTGTGGTTGTGCAACTGAATTAAAGATGTGAAAAGAGCACGAACTGTTAGTGCCATCTTAGTACCAGCTACTGTCTCCTGCTTATCTCTCCAGGTTGTCACTGATCCACCACTCTGCAGCTTTGTAAGTGGCATTTTCTCTAGGGGCCGTGAAATATAAATATACAGTCTGGAAAACTGTGCATGAGAGAGGAGGAGGAGGAGGTGAAACTGCCATACCTACAGACACTCTTGCTCCACTGCCTGTCCCACAGGGCCTGAAGCAGGTTGTGGGCTGGGGTAGCTGGACTTCCACATTGTGGAAACAGCCTTCAGGAGCAGATAGGTCAAAGCTGAAAGCAAACAGCAAACCCCAAAACATTGAGCACTTCACGATCACATTATCTAGTCCAACATACTGTATAAACTGGCAATTCAAGTTTTATGCTTTTTTATTAAAGCCCAAATCTTGTTGGTTTGACTGAAGCATAGCTTGTGTTTTCACTAAAACTTACCTTCCAGAACTGCATCCAGTCTCACTTAGAAAACATTGAGAGTACTGACTAGTGCCACTGGGAATTTTTTTCAGATTCTCTAGTTTCACCTGTTTGACATTTGATCCTGTTACATCTTTCTTCACTAAAGAGCTGTTCAGTACCCACTATTGTCTTCTTGACAAGAAACTCTTGCTCTTTCCCCCCACCTTGCTGTCCAGAGTTAGTTGTTAAAGTAAGAATTGATGAGGGAGTCCTGCACCTTTTGAAGGGATGTTTATAAAGAAGTCCAGTATTTCTGAACTCAGAAGAACCACTCATCAGAGATTTTTGTGTTTTCTTGCCTTGTTTGTTTGTTTGTTTTGGGTAGTTATTTTTAAAATTTTTTTAGTAAAACACTGGTGTAAGAGCTGTAAAAAATCTCTATCTCCTTGGCATTTACTCAGGAGCTTAGTATCCTTGGCTCTATTACAGCAACTGTTTCTTTCCTGCTTCATCTCAGCACTGCTACTCACTTCCACCTGCACTCACTTCCACCAGCTAATGCCCGAATCTTGTTTTCAGCATCTGTCCCATGGGAAACTTGTTTGAATACAGGGTTTAGCATCTGCTCAAGCCTTGCCATCTGGCTGGAGAGGTTGAGGATGGTTCCTGCTTTCTTTTTGGAGGGGTGGAGAGACTACTGAGCTCATGGCTCC
The DNA here is from genome assembly GCF_022539395.1 of Myiozetetes cayanensis. Classification (NCBI taxonomy): domain Eukaryota; kingdom Metazoa; phylum Chordata; class Aves; order Passeriformes; family Tyrannidae; genus Myiozetetes; species Myiozetetes cayanensis. The sequence continues at coordinate 51,536,933 of NW_026087853.1, forward strand.
TCATAGAGAAGCTTAGAGCCTTCCTTACACCCATTCTGAACAAAATTTCAGCGAAGTTTGCCTTAGAGGTGAAGCCAACTGCCAGCTGACTAAAGGGGATTAAAGGGAGCTGTGAAACCATCAGGTGGCCGTGCTATGGCATCCTGCTCTCTTGGCTTGATTCAGCTTCGAAGCAGGGATTCCACAAGAAACCTCCTCCCTTACACTGCCCACTAAATCTCTGCTTCATCTTGGGACATACAGCCATAAAGACTCCTCACAACTTTTGCCTTAAACCTACCTTGGACATTTCAAATAGAGAATAAACTCTTCATCTCCAATAATTTTGAGGGCTATTTTATACACTGCATTCGTAAATACTTAAAAACTGTAAATGCCAGTGCTATTGTCTGGCAATGGAGCACCAGTCTCTCCAGCTCCAAAGCGAGGGACAAATCACTTCCCCACTCCCTCTTTTCAGACTTCTGTTTTCAGCTCAAGGATTGTGGTAAGTCTGTTGCCACAATGTCCTGCTGGGAGCTCATGTCAACCTGCATGTCCGCAGTATCCCTGATGATCCTTTCAGCCCACGGAAACCTGCCTACATGTGTAGTTTCACATTTGTCTGCATTAAAGTGCATTTCTGTTTGTTGTTCCGGTTACCAGCTTGTCCCGTCCACACAGGATTGTTTTTCTACTATTAAGTAACCCTCATAATGATCTGCAGTGAATTTTATATTTATTTCAAAACTGCCTGAAGTATCAAATAGCAAAGGGTCAGTCAGTGGTAACAGCAGAAATCCAATAGAAATTGTTCCCTTAAATAATCACTCCTCACTTATCAGCTTTTTACTGAGAATTGTAATTCAGCCAGTTCTCAGCCCTTTTTGTGTGTACTCAGGATTATAGCCTGTTGTGGTATTTTAAAGCAAAGAAGTCTACTATTTTCCCAGCCAGAACTCCTCAAACAATCACCTTTGTTTGATGATTTTACACCAAAACATGTTGACTATCATGCTTAATTTTGTAGTTTCGTATCTGAATCCCACTTGAACTTTTGTCTTTCAAGACTAATATAAATAGTAATTTGCAAACTTTGCATATTGGTACAATATTTCTGTGCATACTTTTTTCTTCCTATCACCATTTTTGATTTAGCAGAAGTAGCTCCAAGGTAACTTTGAGTGCTGGTGATTAGCCACTCACTCCAGTTCAAATTCCCTTTGGATCTGTAGGACTGGTAAGTACCTTCACAGGCAAGTATTTTTTTCCAGATCCTGGGTTGATATCTGGAATGCTGTTGATGCAGGAATACACTCTGCATAGCTGGAGTCAATTTGGCTGCTGTCAGACCTGTTCCAGCACAGAACAGCTGATAGCAGCATTTTTCAGTTATTGCCCTTTTTTTTTTAAGTATGTGGATGGCATAAAAATTAATGCACAATTCTTTAGACACATCTGGTGAAAGCACCCAAACTTGACGGGAAGGGTCTTTTGATAGCTGTGCTGCCTTTATACACAATTTTTGGCTCCTAGTTTTCCATTGACAGTAGAGAGTACCCTAGAAAGGCATGCATGCTAAGCAGTGCTTTGCAGTCAGCTCCAGAGGAGTATTCTACTTTATTAAAGCTGACAAATATTGTCTTTGTTAGTGTTCCAGCTTTCCAGAGAAAATACACACGACTGCTAACCCCAAGACAGACAATCTGTGAGAGTATGTTTATCTTCGGGACTAATTGTGACCGATTTGCATCCAATGTCTGAGGCCTGTGCTATACCACATCTGCCCTTTATGAGATAATTTGAGAGGCTCCCTTCTCCCACAGGGGCCTGAGCTTGTCTACATTGTATACACGTAGCATTCCTACACAACAGAGAACAGCACTGGGCAGCTAATCTCTGCAGCATGTACACATCTTTTCTGTTCTGACACCAAGAATTTGATGAGGCTTGTCTGGCTTAAGGGACACATTTCTCTCCGATGTTAAATCTTGTGGCTTGAAATCTGCCTTAAAAATTAAAGTCTTTTATCAACTCATCTGTTGCATCTTGCAAGATATTTATTCGTGCCTCCTTTGTCTGCTAAACAGTTTTGGCCAAAGTCCTCACTAATTTCTGTTCTGTGATGGGTAGGCCTAAAGTCTCTTTTGTCCTGCAAACAGTGTTCAAAGAAAGTATCTGACAGAATCGGGTATGTTTATTTAATCTTTTATTTAATCTTTGGTGTTCAAGACACCACAGCTCACCAGTCCCTTGTACTTTGTTGTCAGTTGGCATCTGTTTGGTTGCTCCACTCAAACTGCTGGTATGTCAGTTTTCTTTGATCTTTACTACTCCATCTCTCTCTTTAACACTAAGCCACCCGTGGCAAATGTAATCCATCAGCAAATTGTTCAGATTTGTAATAAGTTCTTTTTTAACCTCATGGATATTTCTTCTCAAATCTGGCATCCAGCCTACATGAAACTTCCACCTTGACTGAATGTTGCATTTACTGTTTTCTGTGAGTCGTTTACACCATTAATCCTGCTGTGAAGTTAGCTATTGTTATTAGAAGATGTGAATACAAACGTCCTTGGCAATGCAAACATTCCTGGACAGGCAAGGTTTTCTTCAACTGCTTACACATTCTTTTGCACAACTTTAACGTGTCCTCCTCACTTTTGTATCCAAACGGCAACAGCCCTGGCATAAGCTTCTCTTGCCACAGCTCCTCTGCTGACAACGGCTCACATCCCGTTGTGCTTTTCTTTGCAGCATTTCATATCTGTACATCTGACACACAGCATTATGTATAACCAGCACGTCATGAGCCCTCTATCCTTTAAAGTACTTATTTTTATTTTTAGAGAAGATATATTCTGTTTCATAAGTTGTTGGATCAGCTTAGCAGCGAAGTTCTCCCTGGCTGGAGGCATTATTGCTTTGCTCCTTTGATACAAAGAGCACTGAGATTTGATCTTGTTATCTGTGCTGTGACACAAAAGCAAGGAAAAGACTTTGTTGTAGCATTTTTTTAATGGTATTGAATCTACAGCATTTCACCATTTTTTGGTTTTTGTGTTTTTAATTTATTTTGGGCAACATCTAGAATTGGAGTGTGACTGCAGATCTGGGCAACTTATAAAAGAACATTGTATGACATCATGTCCTGAAATTATGGTACATTGCACTTGGGTCATCTGGGTCCATATGTCTCCCAGGTTTACTTAGAAAGCCAGGCATTCATTGCTGCTTCGCTGTTTAGTTTTGTAAATGAGTCGCTCATTTTCACACTTGCAGTAGAAAAAAAGCTGTGTAGTGAAAATCACTTTTTTTTTTTGCAATATGTATAAAAAAGCCCACCAGTAGCTAGAGAACCTCAGAAACCCGTGGTTTAGTTCAGCAACAATAATGGGAAAATTACTGACTTGGAAAAATTATATACAAAAGCAAGTCTGTTTTGCTGTTCCATATATGCAAAGACTCTCTAGGTAGACCTGACTTGTGCAGATTTTGCCAGCTGAGATGTACTGATTGGTCTGCCTCAGGCCAAAGTGTGGGTTGGTGGCCATCTGAGAGAGGGATGGCCTTCCATTCCAAGCTGGCTCCAAGCAAATCCAAGTTACAATTTGTGAATGGCCTGTGCCCCACACTAACTCCACGTGTGGTAAACATTTGCAAGACCACTAGCACAGCAGGGTGAGAAAGGGAATCAAGTTTTAATTTGGCATTTCCTGAAATTGTTTAACTTAACTGTAAAGACATAGTGCCCCTTATCAATTTTCTAAATTGTATCACTTTTGAATTTTGTTATTTTCTGTATGTATTTGCATTTCTGCTCTTCTGTCTGATATGCGCCTTCATTTCAGAGTCATTCCAGGATGGGCTGTTTGTGAAAGTTTTTTCTTGATTCTATTATCTGACTGTTCAATAAACTCCTCTCATGAAATAACTCTAAAGGTTTCAAGTACATCACTGCAAGTCATGCCTCAAATGAAAGCACAACAGTGAATGACTGTATACTGCCAATTAAATTTTACCAATCACTAACTTATAAATAGCGTTGCTCATTTTATCGTGATTACTCATGGATGTGAAAGTACTTCAGTTCTCAAACACTCATAGGTCGATACCTGCAGAAGAGACTTACAGAGGACCAAGTAAAGGATTCCAGTTCTGATCTGTGATTGAGTCACACCTTCAGAATCATAGAATCATGCCATCATCAAGGTTGGAAGAGATCTTTGAGATCATCTAGTCCAACTGCCAGCCCAGCACTGCCACTGTAACCCCTGAACCACTAAACCACATCATCCAGTGCCAGATCCAGATGCCTCTTGAACACCTCCAGGGATGATGACTCCACCACTTTCCCAGGCAAACCTATTCCAATGCCTGACCACCTGAACAGTGAAAATTTGTTTCTAATATCTAATCTGAATCTTCCCTGTCTCAGCTTAAGGCCATTTCCTCCGGTCCTTTCACTGCAGAAGAGGCCGACACCCACCTGGCTATAACCTCCTTTCAGGTGGTTGTGGAGAGCGATTAGGTCCCCCCTGAGCTTCCTCTACTCCAGCCTAAACAACCCCAGCTCCCTCTTAAGACGTTTTCTAAACCTTTCACGAGCGACAGCTCTGTTTATATGGGTCTTCTGACACAATTTTGACACATCTTCGTGGTTTTTCTTTTCTTTCCTAAAACCAGCACGGCTTGCGCCCCGTGTCCATGATGCCTCCACGCATCCCTCCTTCCTCGCCGAGCCTCCCGAGCGTCTCTGAAAGCGGGGCGCGGGCGTTGTGGAGGGAGGGATTTTCGCTAAAACAACGGAATCGCTCGGGACGTTTGCCGGCCCGGGGGTTCGGTTCGGTTCGGCTCGGGCGGGGCGGGTGCTGCGGGCGGGCGGCCGGTGCCCGACGGCGGCTCCCGCGACGGGGCCGTTCGTGCGGTCACCGCAGCTCCTGAGGCGTCCCGGGCTGCGCGGTCGGTCCGGCCTGGTCCGGCCCGCATCTCCCGGGGCGCCCCGGGCCGTGTGGTCGGCCGGCCCAGGCTGCCCTTGCCGCGGCGCCCCGGCCCGTTCTGCCGGGACTGCATCTCCCGCGGCGCCCCGCGGCGGGGCGGGGCGGGCCGTGCGGCGGAAGGGGCGCCGCTCCCGTCGGCGGCGGGGGCAGCTCTATCCGGGCCCTTGGCGCTCTCCCTTCCTTTCGCGCCGGCGGCCGCTGGAGGCGGCGGGTCCATGTGCGCTCGGCGCAGCCCCGGCCCCTGCCCTCTGCCCCCCGCGCTGCCCCCGCCATGGACCCCAGCGGCATCATCGAGGCCCTGCGCGGCACCATGGACCCGGCGCTGCGCGAAGCTGCCGAGCGGCAGCTCAACGAGGTGAGGGCGCCGCCGGGCCTGGGCCGGGGCCGCGGCGCTGGGAGCGGGGCCGCGGCCGGCCCGGGAGAGGGGGAGCGGGGCGGGGGCGCTGAGGGTCCTCGCCGTGCCCCCGGCCCGTCCCCCCCGCCCCCGGGCCCTTCCCTCCGGCCGTGTCCCGGCGAGCGCGGGCCGGGCCCGGCGCGCATTGTCCCCGCACATGGCAGCGGGGCCGGGCGGGGCTGCTCGGGCCGGGGGGCAGCGCCGGGGGGCGGCCGAGGCCCCCGTTCCTCTCCTGGCGGGAACGATTCGCCTCCATTGTCTTGGTGCTCGGCCGGGAAAAGCGCGATCGGCCGAGGGGGGTGACCCGGCCTCGGTGCAGGCCCGCGGTGGCTCGGGCCGGACCCAGCCCTGCCTGGGACTGTCTAAGGGACATCGGCCTGTGGGTGCGGAAGGCAGGAATTTGTCAGCGGGGAAGGAGGTAGCAAGACCCGCATCGCTTTACGAGCAGCGCAGCCCATAAGAGTGGCCTGGGCTGAGTTCGGAATCAAATCTGGCAGCCTGGCGGCGTTTGGTGTTCCAAATCCCCTGGACTGCGAGGTCCGCTGGGCTGCCGAGGCGGGTGTGCTTTCTGGGAGCGTATGGACACGTGTCCAGGGGAAAGAGAGGGTTCTCAGCCCAGGTGTGTCGTGCTCTTTGGCTGCATTCACGTGTCAAACCGGGATATAACAAAAACAGCAGGTCCTAGTTCCACAGGCTTCAATTTTGGAGGAAGATTGTATTTTTGGTCCACTTAACCTCACCAGAGGCAAAAGCTTTATTGATAAGACACAGCCACGGGACTTTTAGACAATTTGGAGAAAATAAAGATATTCTAGTGTTTGCCTCAGAGAAGAGGTGATCTCTTGACGGAGGAGGTGAAGGATAAGCCTGTGTGGCAGCTCCTGTGGTGCCTGTAGTTGGCCTTTTCCACAAGCGTTTTTCTTTGTTGCTCTTAAGCAGACTTTGGGCCTGACGATACTAATTTAATGCAACAGATGTTCAGCAGAGCTTAGATAAAGGTGGACCAAATGTTCTGCTAGCAGTGAAGAAACTTTCAAAACCTGAAAGTATGGCTTTTCAGATTATAAAAAAAGTGTAATTAAGCCAAACTCCTGCATGTCGTTTAGTAAGTGAATGGAAAAGAAATATTAGGTACATTTGAAATAGATAGCTGTAAAACTACTCAGTGATTAATTGAGGTTTGTATAAAGTAATTACTGTCTTTTCCATATACTCTGTTTAAAAGAACGTTAGTGTTTGCTATTTAAATCAAAAATTAAAATAACGTAATGGCCTATAAAGACAGTAATGTCTGTGAAATCTTAAGCTGGCCCCAAAATTAATTTTTTTTTTCTTGTTCATTGCATGCCTATATATAGTAACTTGCTTGAAATATAGTTATTTTCTGCAGGTATTGAGTTGCTGAAGGTGCAGGAAATTGCCTTCACTGCCAGTCGAGGTCTTCAGCAAATGGCAAACTCTTGCATGAAGGATCGTGCCCACCGGCTTTTGTATGCACTTTTGAATCAGAACTCCATGGTCTGTAGTGTACTACACAAGTGCTAAATTGGCATAAAATCCAAATATATGTGCCCCTCTGAAAACACCAGATGTTACTGAACCAGCGTGTAAGAATTCGTGTGTCGTTGGAAATGTGGCATCACTAATCTTTCATAGATATTTTGTGATAAGAACAATTTGCTAAACCCTAAATCTGCCAGCACTTGTACATACATACAGCTATAGTTGCATGCGTGGTCTTGGTTTGGCATGTTTATTGAAGTCAGTTATGCATTTGCTTACAGGATACTGCTCTGAATTTGTTGAATGTTAGGGCAATTTTGTTACCAGTTAATACTTTCCTACAGGTGTGGTGGTCACTTGATCTGTAAAGATGAGGTTGTAACAGAGGGGCACACTGTTCTTGCAAATGGCCAGGCTGCACAAGTGTTTTTATAGTTTATAGCTGTCCTTGGTTGACCTTTCAGTTTACCTCTAACTTGTCAGAAGTGCCTCTGTTGAGCTGATGAGTCTGGTTTTCAGCAGGATGGTCATTTTACCTTACCAGAAAAGAAGGTGGTTCAGTCAGTAATTGATATTCCTGATTATCGGAAGAGTTAAGTGTCTAGATCTGTCGTCATCATACCCTATCAATCAACCAAGTTTCCACTGACTGGAGAAGGGTTATATGGTTCTGGATTTGTCCAGGCTATGTTGTTTTCCCTTTGACCTTGGCTAAGTCATGAATTGTTCTATGCCTAATTTCTTCATTTGCTGAGTTTTATCAGGTTATATTGCCTGCATATAAAATGCTGTGAGAACTTAATAGACTTGAGATAATGTTAAAAAGCAGGTATTCCAGTCTCTTTGGCTTTACTTTTCTCACTGTGAAAAGAAGTTATAGGGAATGAGACCACTAGCTCTTGTGTCCAACAGCTTCTCTCAGTCTGGAATTTTCAGCTGATGAGATAGCCTGAGGTGTTCACCCATCTCTGTCCCTGTCTTACAGGGGAAAGCTGTGTTTTACCAGGGCTTAGAGCCAGACTCTTCAAGTAAACTACTGGAAAGCAGCAAGGAGATGTTGCTGCCTTTTGAGGAACAGTCTTTGTACTGCATATAAAAAGTGTTTCTCAGAAATGGTGATGAAAATAGGTATTTTAACAATGCAGGAATGACAACTGAAAATATTACACAGTGTTGTTTTATCTTTTAATATCAACATATTTATGAAGGTGCAGTTGCTAGATATTACTTTCCTTGCAGGTTTCTTCTTTGTAATTCCAGGGAATGTATAGCTTAACTGTGATGTCTGTCTTGTAAGTCTCTGAGATTAACCTTGCTGTGTGAGCTATTAGTGTATCTTTTTAGACTAACAACCCAAATTTTGTGTCTGAGAATGTTTAGGGAAAAAAAGAGCAATCCCCTATAACTCACCAATTTTAAAGTCAAAGCCTAACAGAGTTTGTTTAGGAAAACATTATTCTGATGCTCTACTGAGAAGTACCTTTCAGAAGTTATGTTTAGCTTTTTTATATTCTGATATCAGTGACAGGCAAAGGCAAAAAAGGAAGTCTTGTTGACTGGTCACCATGGCCATCAGTTTAACAAAATGCAGTTGGGCCTAGTTCAGTGCCTTTCACTGCCTGCTTAATAGATACAAATGTCATAACGATGGAATGATTATATTAAATGATTGGACTCTAAACTACTGAGAGTTTTGGAGTGAAAGGTTATCAAAGGGGAAAAAGGAAGCTGCTTCCTACGCAGTGCCTTTCGGGCAGAGCTTTCCAAATGCTGAAATGCTATGGATACTTTAGGCTAGGTGATTATAGTGTTACCCCCACCGTTAATTTTTTGTTAACCTTTTCTAACTTGGTCTTCATGTGTAACACCTATGGCTCTGTAGTGCAGTGTGAGAGCAAGAGCAGAGCTTGAGTTTCCTGGCTTTGATTATCAGATCATGGGTTCTCTTTTGAAGTTGTTAGTGTGACATTTTACCCAAAGTACTTAGTTATTCTCATTTCCCCTGTACAGATGGAACCCGTCCATATATTTTGGTGTGTGCTAGATGAGAGATACTTTGGGAAAGGGTGTTTTTAAGCTGCGTGTGTCAAGGCTGGTCCAACACCCGTAATCCCCTTGGGGGCAGTAAGGAACCAAGGGAGCCTTGTCTTCATTAGGGAGAAGTTTCTTTCCTGATTTAAGTTCCCCAGCACAAGGTAAAATCCGAGCAGACAGGGCCACTTGCCACTTTCTCATGACTTAGCAAATAGTTACTGTGTGTGCTTAGCAAGCCTCTGCTTGGAGCGCATTCCTTTTTCCTCGGCCAACAGGAGAGCAAATAGTCTTGCAACCAGCATTGTGATGAAATGAGCAACAAGGTGGTTTGGAAGATCTGATAAGTGCTTTGTATCTTTTGTGGATATACAACTAGGTTTGCATATACATTGTAGCTGCAGAAGAGGTGGCAGAACTGGCTTGCAAAAACCTGAGGTCAGAATGACTTCCACACCTGCACAGTTCTTAAAAAAAGCATTGAAAGAGTGCTACAGGGCAGTTTGGTGATTTAGCATGGCCTTACAGTTCCTGACCTTACTTTTCTATGAAAAAGCCCAGTTTCAGCTCAGTGTAATACTTAAGTGCACCCAGTCCTGTTGTGGCTAAGATAAAAAATTGCATGTAGATATTTTTTGGAATTGGAATGATGGAGATGCATTGCATTTATATGTTTTTCAGCTACTTACCTTTAAAAATTTTAGCCTTTATTCACATGTGCTACTTTGAATAGCTATATTAAAATAACCTGAGGTTCTAGTTCAGCAACCTATAGTAAGTATTGTTGTTCTCTGTTGCTTTTTTGGCAGCAGTAAAGGAGGTACCTATTGTAATATGCCTGTTATGGTGTGTCAAATTCCTCATGTCTGAGAAGAATGCATGGAGGCCTTTTTACCCAAGATGAAACTTGTTCTTATCATTTAGTGACATGCAGGCTTTGTGTGAGATACGAATAGTTCTGGTATTAAAGATGAGCATAACTTACTTTAGTGAGTATCATTACTGGAGGAAAAGTGTTTTCCTGCATTGTAATTAACTGTTGATGGTTCATACGCCATGAACAGGTCTCTTTAATGTCAACTTCAAACTTCATTTCTATTTTAGGTTGTGTGGCTGGTATGTCACTTTTCTCTAAAGTCTGTTTTAGCACATGTCTAGCAAACCAACTCTGCTAGGAAAAACAGAGTAATATGCAGAAAGATTGTATGTTCTGGAACAGTGATTGATATTAACAGACAGTGGTGCAAGGTTTGTGGTCTGATAGAACACATTCCTCAGCTAGCCAGGCTGCATAGCAAAGATTGCTCTTGGGAAAAGTCCCTGAATTCTTTGGCTCTTAGACAGCAAAGTCATACCAGTGACATGGCATGCTGGATGATGTGTAAGGGGGAAGGACTACTTCAGATGAGTTTTGGTTTTGTTTTTCTTTAAATGTTGAGTTACATGTTGGAAAACTGACTTTGTGACAGAACTACTTTTTAAAAAAATACCGTTGTAGTTCTCTAAGGTTAATATTTATTTTTAAAGGGTATTTTTAAACAGAGAGCAAGAGAATAAAAGACCAAGTTTTACCACAGTCAGAACTTTAAAGTACTAGAAATTGTTTCTGTACTCCAAGCAGTTTAGAGTGTGTGATATCAACCATTGTGAGATCCTGATTGCCCAGTGCTGGAGCTGTGGGACTTCTGTGTAGAATGATACTTCTTGCCTGTGGCTCTCACTGAAGTGACATCAGTGCACCTGATTCTTCTGGAGACTGGGGCTGTGCATGGGCCAGCAGAATCCTCTGCATTCAGATAATTCCTTGGTGGGCCTTTAATGAATCTTCATTTGCAGCTTACCTTGAGTATAGTGAAGTGTTCTGGTTAATCATGTGCACTAAACCCAGAAGCAAGCATATCTTTATATTTGTCTAAAATACACATATGTACAGTGTACCAATTTTATAGAATATGTACCTAAAATAGGTGTTTTTGCAGTATAGTTGTTTTTCTTAGCAGTGCTGTCAGTGAAGAGGAGCATGCTGTCCTGAGAGGCAACCCTCTTTGGGGAGTAAAATTATTAAAGATGACAACAGCTGAAATGGATGTGGGTTCAGTATTTTTTAATGATGTAGATACCGAAAGACACCTGTGTGGTGTCTTATTTTAGGTTCAGGGGTGTTTTTCCTGGTACCAGTAAAACATTAGATGTTCTTTTTAAGAGTAAAGCAGAGCAAGTGACCAGTTACTGTAGTACCCAGGATTTTATTTCACCAGTCAGTACACACTTGTCTTCATGGAAATGTCCTTACTGCTCCCTACATTTTGCTTTCTCTGGAATCACCTTCCTTTCAGTGGCTTGGGGGAAGGCGGTCATTGTAAAGAGTGCAGAATTCTTTTTTTTCCATTTAGAATGCATAGAAATGTTAATGTAGCTCTCTGTGAATTTAGGTATTAACTGAATGGATTAAGAGGAGGCTTTGATTGGCAAGTACAAGGTATTTTACTTATGCTACCTTGTATTAAAAGCACAGATTATATCTGGTCTGAATCTGCTTTGAACCACTAAACCTGATAAAGTAGCTCATCCTCATGGCTGGTGTCCGATGCTTCAGCTGCTAATAAGATGATGCTTGTAAGATTTTTAAAAAAAACAAACCAACAAACAAAAACCAACCAAACAAAACCAGATGATGGTATAGATTTGTTTTGGTAATGTTTTGGTTCTGCCCTTTGAAACTACTTATAGTTCAAAGTGAAAATGTATTAATCCCACATACTAATGTAATTTGTATTTCTAGGGAGCTTCCCTAGCTTGCTATAGGCACAGACTCAGTCCTGTTTATTTTAAAATGAAGACAGGATTGTTCTTTGGTATTTTATTAAATTTCAATGTGTGGCAGTTTTATACACCGCTGTTGATTTTTTGTTGCTTTTAAGACATGAGATTCTTTTAACTCCATTTCTTTGGTTTTTTTCCCATTAGTTTCATGATACTTCTTCAGCCATTTCCATATTTGTTACTGAAATTATTAGTTTTTATTAAAACAATAATGGTCATTTATCATGGAAAAGAGAAAGGAATCCTTCATATTTTGACTTTACAAACATGAAATACATTGTGAGATTTTACTATAGAAAAGGTATCTGTTAAATTTATAGTCCTTGCGGAAAGACAGTAGTTTGCACTTTAAAGTCCATTTTATGTAGACTAGATATGACCTTATTTGTAGGTGAGTTAAAGGTTGTTGAAACTGAAAGCTTTCTCAAGCTCATAGCACGTTAAGTACAGGAGCACTTCCGCTGACATTAATGTTAAACATATAATTGAGTGCTGTGCTGAAATAGGCTCTGATGTCATTTGGTATGTGTTGTGTCTATTAATGTGACTTAAGAAAAGAAGGAAGGAACTTAACGGACGTGGAACTGTAGTAGAAATAAAACCCAATAAATAAATTTTATTTTAAATTTATTTATTCAACTAGCTTTTATTTATTCAATTAACTTTACAATTGAAAACAAGTGCTTGCTTTTTTTTTTTTTTTTTTTTTCATTTGAAAGTGTATTTGCTTCTTCAGGACTTTGGGGATACCAGAGGCACGTGGGTCAGAAAGACGAGTGCTCATGTTGCAGTGTCACTGACTCCCAGTTCATCAAATCACACTCTGCAAATAAACATTTCACTGGGAGCAGGTGCCCCTGTTGCTTCTGGCTGTTCTGGAGCCTGTAGATTTGTAGTGCACAGGGTGAACGTGTTCAATGTTTTAACATTTGGGGGAGATTCTTACATCAAGTTTGTTCTTCATTTAAAATCTGTTTTAAATAACAGGAGGTAGAAAACAAGCAATGCTAAATCAAATCTTAGCACAAATGTTGTGTCCCAGCCTGTCCCTTTTGCACTTGTATGTACTGGAACATATAGGAGATCCTTGCTAGGGAAAAGTTGGAGAGAGGATTCTGGTACTGTAGGAGTGAGCTGAGCAGTGTTACACACTTAGGAGGAATGTTGACATAATTTCATACTGTCAGAAGAGCTTTTGGTCCTACTAAAAGAATAGAAAGGCAATTCCTGGTTATTTCTCTTTATAGCATGGATTTGCTGCAGTATCTGAGACAGCCATTTGTTTCTGATAAATAGTGTAATTTCAGTAGTTTTCAAAGTATTCACTTACTTGCCTTATGTAGGGAGTAGTAAACTGAGTAGCAAGTAGGTAAGAGGTGTTTTCCTAGGAGTTTAACTGGTTAAATTATGTGGATCTGTGCAGTTGTCTTTGATAGGGGAGCTGCAAAGAACATAGGAAACAATACTGAAATGTAAGTGAAGATAAAGCAGAAATATATCTTGGCAATTTGAATCATGGAGTAATTAGGTTAGAAGGGAACTGTGCAGATATCTGGTCAAGCCCCAAGCAAAGCTGTGTGGAAGTTAGATGAGGTAAATTGGGACTTGTCCAACTGATTATCTCACAGAATGAAGTCCTACAGCTTCTGTGGACAGGAGTTTCAGACCTTGGCCTCCCTTGTGAATTTTTTTCCCAGGTGTAAAATAGAGATTTCGCACTGTAACTCATGTCCATTGACTCCTAACCTTGAGACAAATTATGTTGGCTTTCAGTTAAAAAAAGTAGAGTTAATTTTTAAAGATTGCAGTTCACTTCTACCAGCAAAATTAATTTAATGTCTCGAGGTTTTGATGCTTGGGGAAGGTGGGTAAAGAATGCTGTAATAATGTTGAGGTTTGTTTCCTCATATTGAAAATACAATATAGTATTTAATGCATCAATGAAATTTCTCATTATTGTAAGAAAGCTAACATGTTTTGTTTTCTTTGTAAGTGAACTCTTGCAAATCTTTGGGAAGTTGTTATTCTGGAGATGTGTCCCTGTTTGGGTCTCCCTGCTATTGGTTTGCTTTTGTGTGGGTCTGCAGGCACTTACTGCATCAGTGATCCCTTGAAGCTGGTTTTTCAGAAAGATGAAATGAGTTGGAAGGGCTTGCTTAAAGTTGGGCTTAGTTTTAAAACATAGTTACCATCTGTTTCTTAGCTCATTATATAATGAATTCATACCTTGCTAAAGGGGGCTGTAAACTTGCTGTGCTTGGGTTTTTCTGGCTGTTTAGGTGCTCTTGTTTCAAGTTTTTGTTCTGAATGGGGAACATGTTTGGTGACTGTGAAAGGCTGATTCCTGGAGCCTGTTCAGTGGTTTCTTCAGCTCTGTTACCTTAAACGGTAGGGTTTTTCCTGCCCTGTGCTGTCTTCAAACTACAGTGAGCACGAAGCTTTGGAATGCTTTGGCCGATGAGCTGACTCCTGTGAAACTGAGTTGCTGGTATCCTATTGATTGCATTACATCATTATAAAGATATTGTAAAACCTAATGGGAGTATTCTAAAACTTAGCAAACTATGACTAAATAATGCTCTCTTTTTTTTTTCCCCCCTCTCTGCAGGCTCATAAGTCAGTGAACTTTGTTTCAACCCTTCTTCAGATCACTATGTCCGAGCAACTGGATTTACCAGTGAGACAGGCAGGCAAGTTTCCGAGTGCTTTTTTTTTTCTCTATCTACTTCAGTGGTGCATACACAAAAGTACTCGTGCAGATACTGTTCAAGAATTCTAATGGTTTTAATCTCAAATGCTCAAAATTTGGGAGTTGCTCGAATTACAGTCATCATGAGCTATTATCTGGCACCAGACTCCGAAGAGGAAAGACAGAAAGAAAAGGTGTCTGGCTCTTGAGTGATTGTTCCCATTTATCTCTAGTGAGTGATGGTCTTTGGGGGAACAGAAAGGTTTATGATGCTGCTACACTTGGTCCAAGGAGGTAATTTAACCTTGTACTGTTAATGCTAATGTTTCTAACAGATTGAGTGGAAGAAAACAAATCATGCCTCTTGGAACCCTGCTTATTTGCACGGGAGCCATCAGTAAAATTGGATGTTGAATATTGGCAACTCCAGACACCATCTTAAAGCTTCTATAAGTACTTGATAGAGGATTTTAGTGTGATATTTCAGGGGGTTTTCTGACTGGTCAGGAAACATGACCTAGATCATTAATTTGGATCTTCCACGTAGCAGACTGCTCAAAGTTGCAGCATAAGCTTAACTTACATTTTTATCATGTTGTTTGGGGGTGCCATTCAGGTGATGACTCAAAAAGGTTACTGCTTGCCATGTATAAAATGCAAGAAAAGGGGAATGTTTGCAAACAAGCCCTGAAATTTCACCCTCCTCCATGTAAGCCAATTAAACCCCAAAGCATTCTGTGGAGAGTGGGGATGGCTCATACAAGGCACAGCTTACAAACGGCGTGTGTTTGCAAAGCAATTAATGGCATGATAAATCCCACTGAGGGCAGACTGAAGTCTGCATCGCTTCAGTCTTGTAATAGCAGAGATCTGCTGAGTGTTCCTTAACCTCTGCAGACACTTTCAGAAACCCTTTCATTTCTGAATCTTCAAAAGGTGCATATGAGATTCAGGAAAAGAAGTTGCTTTATGGATCTGTATGTAGAGTTAGATTAATAGTAACTGTTAATAGTTTGCCATTTGAGATTTCCTGTTGCATTTTAGAAGTACTTTTCTGAGTGCTGTAATTCAAATTCTGCCACACAAGCAGTTTGGATTTGGTTGTCAAATGGTAAATGGAGGCATTTGTGCCAGCAGCCTGATTGCTACAAATTGATGTGGCCCATAACCTTGGTATAAAGGAGCTCTGTTTCTCTTTAGTGTTCACTCATGTATCACAAACTTAATTAAATTTTTTTTTGCTTACAAGGGATGTTTGAGGTCACCATTAGCAGTGATTAGCTTTGTTTTAATGAAAATACTGAGAAAATAATTATAAAGGATTTTTCAGAAGTGTGTTGCTAAAATGTTCCACAACTATCTATCTGGATCACAGATATGAGCAATACTTTTAATATTTTTATATGAAAACACATTCTTTACAGAACCAAAAATACATCACAATAAATGGGTAAAAGAGTATCAACTTAGTAAATTACTAGATTAATAATTTACATGGTTTGTATAGTTCTCCTACTCAGGAAGGGTCAATGATTTAGTAGTTTCCATCAGTTTTGTTTTAATAAAGATTTGTTTGCAAGATGTGTGTTTGTTTTGTACTTTGAATGGTTGCCAGCTGATTTGCCACTTTTGTCGCACAGGGGTTATCTACTTGAAAAATATGATAACCCAGTATTGGCCAGACCGTGAAACTGCACCAGGAGAGATCCCACCTTACTCCATCCCAGAAGAAGATAGACATTGTATTCGTGAGAATATTGTAGAAGCCATTATCCACTCTCCTGAGCTGATCAGGTGAGCAGTTTGAGCCTCTCTATGAATTAATTGCCTGTGGATTCTGACTGTTGGGTGCTAAGCATCATTGTCATACACTGTGTATCCCAAGCATAGAATTAATGTAGATGGAAAAATAGTTTTCAGCTTGTGTGGCATGTAGAAATTTAAGGTTCCTGAAATGGAGACTATGAAGCAGAAAGTACAGAACCTAAACCTTCTAAAGAAAACCTAACTTTAAGTCTAAGTATGGACAATATTCACTGTTTAAACACTAGAAGAATATTACTAAAATAATAGTAGTGACTGAAATTTAATTATTGTGCCTTTGATTTCTAGAGTACAACTTACTACTTGCATTCACCACATTATCAAGTATGACTATCCTAGTCGCTGGACTGCAGTTGTGGAGAAAATTGGATTTTATCTCCAGTCTGACAACAGTGCTTGTTGGCTTGGAATTCTTCTTTGTCTTTATCAACTTGTGAAAAACTATGAGTAAGTTCTTTCTACCATAAAACCCAGCAGAACTGATATATTAGTGTGTGTTCTTTGTATTCTCTGTGTATATTGTAACCATATAGAATTGTCTGTGGGACTGCACAAAGGTGATGGAAGTCTAATTTTAGCAAATATTCTTTAAATACTTGCCATGTAGATGTTGACTCATGTATCTTCTCCACTAAAAATTACAGGAAATACTGCCTTCATTAAGGGTTTGAGATGAGAAAAAAAGAGGATGTTTTAAAGCCTTCATTTGGTAGTTGTTATGTATGGATTGATAGCAGTAAGAAAGTCTGCTCAAAATCATAACTTTTGCAGACAATGATTATCTAAGCCAGGTTTAAACACTTTGCACTCAAGTACTCGGTGACAATAAACATAAAAACGTTTCAAAGTGTGAAATCTGGAATGTCAGAAAGCTCAGAATTAGCTGACTGTCTTTAGAATGATGACTTTGATAGCCTCATCCAACCCATCAGGGTACCTTTATCAAAGCCCACTGTGCTCTTATATCAAGGCATTGGGCTGGGATATGTGAACGTTCTTGGCTCTGTATCTGTGTCTGCTCAGAGCTTTGAAGTTGATGATGCACTTTGAGCAGCTCTGTGGGGCTTGGCTGTTGCTGCTGCCATGGAAGAAGCTCATTTGAGCTGGGTCAGAGAAAAGTACAGTCCTGGAGCCAGGGAACTGGAGTAGTGGAACTGATGGAATCCCAACTTACTCTTTTGAAGCACTCGTGTGCATAATGTTTCTGTTTCAGGTATTTGATTTAAAGTGTTACATTGAATAATTTCCCTGTATAATGTAATGAATTTTACATAAATTAGTGTAAACCAGGTGAATGCCACTTCCTCAATAATACTTTTACAGGAATGCTTATAAAGACCTTTGTAATCCCATGTGGGAGTTTCTTTAGTGGATAAAAATTGCAATTCCTGCTAGAAAAGGAAAGCAAACTAATTTCTCACTTGATTTTCAGTTTAAACATCTTGAACCAAGTATGCTGCAGAGATCTGTGAGATATAAATCATGAGGTGTTCACTGGTAGTGTATTATGATGGTAGCAATCCTTGTTTAGGGAGGAATTCTGATCTGAGCAGAGTCATTGTGTGATCAGCTAAGGGTGTGTCTGTAGTCTTAGCTGATCAAACACTTCAGCTGAGCCCGGGAACCGCTCCTGCTTGTTCAGCTTTCTGGTGAAGTCAATAGGGGTCACTTCCATGTCACAAATCATGTAGGAATATGCACACTTCAGTGTGTAACGATATGGCTGCAGGCAGGTCTCTGTAAAGTTTGTTACTTCAGTATGTAGCTATTGAATATTTTTTTTTCTTAGTGTGGAAGGTCAATATCTTGGGGTTTTCAACAATTTTTTTTCTCCAAATCCAATCAGCCAGATCAAATGGCTGCTCTTTGCATAGCCACTTATTCTGGTCTTTTTTGATTGTGTCTTGCAGAAATTAGAAACTGAGTTTTCCTAAGCAACATTTAATTTAGGTTTCTGTTTCAGAAAATGCATGGAAATTGTATTATTGAACAGGATTTTGGAGCTCAGTGTTTCGTAGTAGTTTTTACAGAACATGCCATCTGGCAGCAGATTGAGCAGTCTTTACCTTATATATTTCTGAAAACTGGCACTGTTAAAGAAGCTGAGCATTGCTATTTAATATTAGTGAAAAGTCTATGAAAAATTTGTTTGAAAAACAAACCAAACCAAAGCCCAATCCTGTAGCGCAGAAATCTCCCATGAGTCCAAGAGTATGACAGCATTAATTGCTTAATCAAAAAATAAAGCTGTACAATCTTAAAGCGATGTTTTACCTTGTTGTCATCACCAGTAAGGACAAGTCTTGTTTGTAAGTTAAAACTTGGGGCAAAGATTTCAAAACGTGGCATCGTTTCCTTTCAGGAATTTTGAAATGTTTGAGAAAGGAAATGGAGCTTTGTTTTTCAGCACAGGCAAAGTGTGAGTGTCACCAGCACAGGGGGGTCTGAGGTGCTAATTCAAGGGTGATTGCAATCACCTGCTCTGAGTCTGCCCAATATGGCCTTGAAGCCTCCCTTCTCTGTCAGGTAGTTGGATTTGGGCAAATGGAATGATAAGATGTGAGAGACATCAATGGTAGACTGAGAGACTTCACAGTTTACTTTCTTCAGTGTCAGTGAAGTGATCTAGCTCCTGCAAATATTTTGATAAATTGTGCACTCTGATAAATGTATTTCTCAACTGTGATTTACTGTCTGGCCATAGCTTTATTTCAGATTCTGTAACAAGAAATGGCTGGGGGACTTTTTTAAATCATATGTTGTTATGAACATGTATATGTGTATAACCTACTTGTGTCTACACTGGGGAAAGGTGGACTTTTAAAATTTGAAAGCTGCCTGAAAGATCTACAAAACTGGTTTGTTCTTCTCTAAAGGTACAAGAAACCAGAGGAGCGGAGTCCTTTGATAGCTGCCATGCAACATTTTCTACCAGTTCTGAAGGATAGCTTCATTCAGCTCTTGAATGATCCATCAGATCAGTCTGTCCTCATCCAGAAACAGATTTTCAAAATATTTTACGCCCTTGTGCAGGTAAAAAAATAAACTTTTTACATACTTGATCAGTAATTTAAATTAAAGCATTATGCTTTTCCTTAAAATAGTAAGTGACACAAATATTACAATATTAGATTACATCTGAATCATTTCCCTGCTACTCAGCTCTGTGAATCACAAGTTTCTGGTATGTTTGATTGCCTTGTGCTTTTACTTCTGCACAGTGCTATTCCTGGTTGGCATTAGATAGATACAATTAGAACTGGCACATGCCATCCTGTAAGGTGGAGTGTTTGCTGGAAAACCAATTAGAAAATCAGTTTTCTAAGGACAGATTGTGGAGGCCAGCCTACATAGAATTACCAGTGTAAATAACCACTTTGGAATGAAACTGTTCATGTGCTGTTCAACGCTTCAGAAATTAGTGTAACATCTGTTTAAGTAGTGTTTTAGCATTGCATAAACAAAGCTAACTGGAGCAAAGACCTCTAGCACCTTTGGAGATATTTAGGATGTAGGCTTAGGTTGTGTTAAGTTCTTCAGCATAATTTTCCAGGTAAATTGCTAATATTTCATGATAGCTAAGTGTAGGCAAAGATTTGAAATCTAAAATTCAAACTGTGATAGTAACATAAATTTATTTTAAAGCCATTTAAAAACAATTTTTTCTTTTCTTTTTTTTTTTAATAATAAGTACACGTTACCTTTGGAGTTGATAAATCAGCAAAACCTGACGGAGTGGATAGAAATCCTGAAGACTGTTGTTGATAGGGATGTACCAGCTGTAAGTGGCTTTTGGCTATTT
This sequence comes from Myiozetetes cayanensis, assembly GCF_022539395.1. NCBI lineage: Eukaryota > Metazoa > Chordata > Aves > Passeriformes > Tyrannidae > Myiozetetes > Myiozetetes cayanensis. Next base: position 51,556,978 of record NW_026087853.1, read on the forward strand.
ATATCTTTAAGCTTAGATATTTTTCATTCATTAGAATGTTAGGAAGTTTAACTTTTTATTTCTGCATTCTTTTTGCTCTAAAGGTGCCAATAAAATTAAATAAACAAAAAAAAATTAACCTGAAATGGAGTGTTTTAAACTTGACAAATTTTGAAAATATGGAGCTTGTATGGGAGTTGTGTTGTTTTCAAATTGTAGCAAAACTTATTTTGGCTTCTTTTTTCAAAAACTGATTGACCATTTACACAGCATATATTGTGGGATTTTTAGATATGCTGTACTTCATACTTATATTAAGCTAAAAGTGCAAATGGCAGGTTAAAAGCAACATAGTTGTTCGAATTACATATAATTTGAACTCTTTGTGAGTAGTTGGTGAATACTCTTTTTCTTCTGAAAGGAAACCCTTCAAGTTGATGAAGATGATAGACCTGAGTTGCCTTGGTGGAAATGCAAGAAGTGGGCTTTGCATATCTTAGCTAGGCTTTTTGAGAGGTATTTTCTCTAACATTTTTATTTATTAAAAAAACCCAAACAAATATTCGAGTCAGTAATATTGCTGCACCCTTGAGTTCACATAATTACTTCTAATTCCAGGTATGGAAGCCCTGGCAATGTTTCCAAGGAGTACAATGAGTTTGCTGAAGTGTTCCTGAAAGCCTTCGCTGTTGGTGTTCAGCAGGTAAGAAACACTAAATGGAGGGGTAGTAGGATAAGTTTACGTTCAGTAATAATCTCTTCTTTCTTTATTTTCTGAAAAGGCTTCTTTCTCTTCTTCACAATTTTTTTTTTCAAGCCCATTGGTGTGGAGAGCACTGATGTCGGTGTGTTAAAATAGAATGATTAAAGAGATTATCAATCCACTTTTCACTAACAAGCCATCAGATGAGCTTCAGTCCAATGTTACTAAATTTTCCTCTCTGAAAGAGATGGTTATAATATTTATGTGGTGTCATTCACCTTCAGACCTACCTTTTAAATTCTGATACAGTTTTTCTTTGACTCAAAGTCAGTAAGTACTAAGCTTTCAGCCTTCTGCAAAAGCCTGATCAGGCAGGGGCTCACTTACAAATAGGTAAGTCTGATGGCTCCTTTCCACTTGTTTCTCCCTGTTTTGGAGTTGCTACTTGTGCTGTGTTTTAGGGTCTGTTATTTAGAAAGCATCTTTTGGACTAAAGCAGTTTCTAAGCTGATTAATGAATGTTATGTCAAACTATCCTTGATTTACCTTTATTGGAGAAATTTGATGATTCACAAAGTCCTGACAGATGGCAGCAACCTACAGGTTTTTCTGAAGAGACAGAATGGATCGGTCGGGCAGAAATTGTCATCTCCCTCTCTTGCAGTGTGTGTGTTTAAAGTCAGTAATTTGAACTTTTTGGACTGGCAAGGAAGTTCCCTTGAATGTTGGGAATTTGTTTGATCTGATTCTTCTGGCTGTACTGCTGACTTTAGTTCTTTTGAAACTGGTTTATTTATTAAAAAACTTCAAGTAGTTTTTGTAAAAGCTCCTTGTATTTGGCTCATAAATACATTTATTTTAAGGTGAGTAGGTTGTAAATATAAATATAATATTAATTTATTAAAATCTCAGAGAGAAGAATGTTTTCTTCAAAGCCTTGATCTGAATCAGAAGAACAGTTCTTACTTCAGTTTGTTTTCTTACCTTTGTTTTCTAATGAAATTAGACTACAGGACTTTAAAAGGAGAAAAGTAGGGAAAGTATCTCCTAAATATTTGTTTTTTGAAGGTCATCCAAAGTACAAAGAACATTTGTCACATTGAGTGTTAGGAAATATATCCCAACATTCTACTCAGACAAGGGCTGTCAGCGTTGCCTTCTGAGGTGCTCATCTGTCACCTGTAAATGACATCAGACAGATAATTGTTACATGTTCTTTAAGGCCTCAGTGGTTGCTTTGCTCTTCCAAGGCAAAATGAAGTTCTGACAAAAGGCTATGGGCAAAAGTAGTCTTTGGAAAGATAAATGTGAACAGTTCGACAGAATACTTTGTCTTTTTGTCTGCATTCTCTTTGAATCAAATGGGGTCCTTATGTTACTGCATCTAGGAAACACTAAGAATTCAGGTTTTAAGAAATTTTAAGAAAACCCTGTTTGTTCCTTGGCACTGTTACAGAATTGCTTTTTTATTTGCCTTGGAGCATCCATCCCATGTCCTGCTTTACCTCACTGCAATTCTTAAACCTTTTGTTAGTCTTTTAATATCTTTACTTATTGCATCTAAATCATGAAATGGCTTAGATTTGTGTAAAGAGAGGACAAAAACACTTGTCCTAAGTAGCATGGCTGCAAGGACCATTTGTTAGGCCTTTGCTCTCTCCTCATTTCCAAAGACTATTCCCCATTGCTGATTGACTGTTGATGACTTTACACTTTTTAGTGTGGTGTTCTGCTACATGGGAGAATATTTATTTAAAAAAATAAAATAACACCACACAAAAACCCCAAGAAACCTCATCCTTCTCAAATTCAAATATACCAGCAAACTGGACCTTCTTGAATAAACTCTTCCACAAAGAATATATATATATTAACTTCAAGGTTGCTGAAGACCCTTTGCATTACCAGTACAAACCTCCCCAGTGAGCTGTAATTTAATTACTAGCCATGGTCCCATGTCCATTTGATGTCCTTATTGTGGAGAGCCATGGACTTTTAACAAAGGGAAATCCCTGTGAGTAGTTCTGCATGCCACCTCAGGAGAAGAATTGAAGCCAGCAAGCCAAAAGGGAGAGGCTGGCTGATCATTTTTGACACACATCCATTCTTCACTCAGTATCACTGCTGTGAGGCTGCACACAGGCAAGAATCAGTAGACTGTGGGAGTGTAGAGTATTTGACAAATCCTGTGGCTGGGCGAGAATTTCTGCCCCCCAAAGAGTGGCAAGATGGAATAATAAACCTCTGAGGGACGGGCCCCTGGGGCATGGTGGTGATGAATTAGTATGTGTGGTTTATCTTATTAAAGGATTATATTTTTAAAAGATGTGCATGCAGCACCTGATATGAGCTGCAAATTGCCTCATAAAATTAACAATGACATTTGGTAGAAGGATTAGTCAGTACCCGTTTTAGTCTAATGAATAAAGGGGGGATTTTATTCAGTTTGGGGGGGTTCTTATGTAGGCCTGTGAGGGAGGGTAGAATTGTGGTTAAAATGGTCTGTGCTCAGTGTAAGCTATTGATGAGATCTGTTTTTTCTAGGTGTTGCTGAAGGTGCTGTATCAATACAAGGAGAAGCAGTACATGGCTCCCAGAGTTCTGCAGCAAACACTGAATTACATCAATCAAGGAGTGTCACATGCAGTCACCTGGAAGAATCTGAAACCTCATATTCAAGTAAAGCATTTTTGGGGTTTAATACTTGGTGACTCAGCAGTACATTAGTCAGTCTATTGTACAGAGTTTCTGCCCTTGCTAGAATTCACATTTCAGTGAATTCTCATACAAATTGCTGGTGGGAAGAGTTTAAGCCTGTTTGGTGAAGGTTACCTTGATACATGAACAAAGCCAGCTAATTGCATTTTTGTTCTCTCTCCTTAGTGCTTTAGTATATTAAGGATTACAGTGTAACACAGCAACACAACAGATTTGGAGATGGTGTTAGCCATTGAATTTATGGCATTGAATTATCTCCACATACCATTACCCAAATCCAGTGTAATATCTTGTATTGTATTGTAACTCTGCCTAAAGGTAACAGATCTTTTTGGTGAACTACCACATAAAATCCACTACATCCAAATAGTTTTACAAGTTTGCACATTATACAAAGAAATGACAGGATGGACAAAATCTGTGATACACAGGAGAGAATATAGAGGTTGATTTAGAAGTGCTAACCTGTTTTCATTTTTTAATTTCAGGGAATTATCCAAGATGTTATTTTTCCATTGATGTGCTATACAGATGCTGATGAAGAGCTTTGGCAAGAAGATCCATATGAATATATTCGCATGAAATTTGGTGAGAATTTGAAATCTACTTGTGTTAAAATATGATTTCACACAAAGATGGGATTTTTAGAGGTTCTTTTTTGGTGAAAGCTGCCACCGTGGAGGACACGGGAGTTTCTGCCCTTGTAAAAGTATTTAATTTCTACAGTTACAAAGTTTTTGTTACAAGTCAAACAGTCCGGGTCTTGCTAACAATAACTACGTAAGGTTAATGTTAAAAGGTTATGCTTTACAATAGCTAATATTCCAGGCCCTGGATTTCCAGTGGTCTTATGGAATTTCACATGTGGTACAGATAGAACAGATTCACCCCAATGGTAAATCAAATGTTGTGGAGCCAGCCTGGTGTTCCAGACTTGCTGGATTTCACCTCCTGTGGCTTGTTGGGGTTTACTGTAAGTCCTTCAAGGCTGGAGAAGAAAGAAATGCTTCAGACTTCCTGAACAAATTAGGACTGTTTATGTGGCTAGAGCAGGGGATCTTGAGAGGTTTGGGAATTTTTATACCTCAGGTCCGAGGCACAGACATGTAAACACTACAGGTATTACACAAGGGTCTGATAATCCTCTTCTGCAGATAAATAAAAAACTGAGCACTTTCTAACTCAATTAATTCAGTGTTCTTGCCTGTAGAGCAAATAACATACAGGTCAATACTGCAACTGCTTCTACTATTTCAAAAGATTCATCTTAATAAGAAAGACACAATTCCAAGTTAGTCATATAGAGCCAGTGATCATGAAGAACATGAAACATGTATCCAAATATGTTACTCTTTGGTCTTGGAATATCTGTAGCAAGAAAGCACAATTAACCACCTGAAAGGCAAATTATTGCTCTTTTGTTTCATACTAAATACATTAGGTCCATGAACTGTAATAAAGGCTCAATATTTATATCTGTTACATGTTTATTTAACAGATGTATTTGAAGATTTCATTTCTCCAACAACTGCTGCTCAGACATTATTGTTTACATCCTGTAGTAAAAGGAAAGAGGTAAGCTGTTCAAGGATTATACTGAAATACAACACTAGCTAAATTAAATTTATTTGATGAAAGAGCTATTAATAGACGTTTTACTTTTCTGGTCTCATGTTGCAGTACACTAAAATTTTCTATTTCAAATTTATTTTGCACTGGTCTATTTGTGATCTTTTTATTTGCTGTGTGTTTCTTTTAAAGACATAAAACATTAACCCAAATTCCAGGCTTGGAGCAGATTATTAGATATTCAGGCATTTCAGAGCACTGAGAGTGGTACCTGAGATGATTGACTGGAATACTTTGATTTACCTTACATGTAATCTAGGTCCTGCAGAAGACAATGGGCTTTTGTTATCAAATCCTTACCGAACCAAATGCTGACCCTCGTAAGAAAGATGGTGCTTTACATATGATTGGTTCTTTGGCTGAAATTCTCCTAAAAGTAAGTGTAACAAATCTGGTGGGTCTTTTGGTTCTTTTTTTTTTCCCCCCTTCTTTCCTTTCTTGCACATACAGTGTCTTAGAAGAAATGCAAGTAGCAATTCATGCTTAATTGTTACTTAATTGTTTTGGGTTTGTTGTCAGCTTAATTACTCAAATTTTATGGTTCATGTTCAAGTTCAGATTATTGTTTTAAGTTCCTCTAAGTTCGGTGTTTCTAGTGAGAATTACTACACCATTTTTCTGTGCTGTGCTTAACTACATTCCCTTTTTTGTGGAAGGAAGGAGAAAACATTCAGTGAGAGGCTGTTCATTTAATGAAATGAAGTGAAGTTGGCAGCCTTGCTCAGTTGGAATGGTAGCAAAACAGATGCAGGCCATGGACTTGTATTGGACCACAGCTCTAAGAAGTTTCCCTGACCACTCTTGCTTTTTTTAATGCTAGAGCAATGTACTGCCACATAAAAGGTGTCTCTAGGGATCAAAAATGGCAGAGAAAAAAGTGTCCCTATTTGACTGAAAATCATAAAAATCCACGTGGGATCCAAGTTTAATTACTATAAAGGGTTTCATTGTTGCATAATTGACTTTATTAAAGGGCTAAACTAGAAGTCTGAGGGTTTTGTTACACTGTTCAGATTTGTATCGTATGTGACATTTTTTTTACTGGATTAGAAATACATTTTTATGTACAGTTTTAAACTGATGTGTTTCTGTTCATATTTTGACAGAAAAAGATCTATAAAGACCAGATGGAATATATGTTGCAGAATCACGTGTTCCCTCTCTTCAGCAGTGAGCTGGGTTACATGAGAGCACGGGTAAGGAAGTGTGACATTTACTGTTAAGATACACTGTCTGTTCCAACTGGAAGATTCAGGAATCTTTTAACTTTTTCCCCTCTAACAAATGCTCCCTTCTTAGCACCTTTTAAATTGTACACTTATTTCAGAGATTTGTATCAGTCTATGTGTGATTACAGTTCCTGTGTAGTTTTATCCTGGCTGCAGCACTGTGTGCACAGTTTTCCATCTGTGTCTGGTGGTAGGGTCTATATGTGTTTTGCATGTAGGCTGTACTGCTCACACAAAACCTGTGGCCAAAGATGAACTTGAGATCATAGTACTGGTCTAGTGATGTCTGAAGGGCAACACTCCCACTGACCAGCCTCCACACTCTCAAACATCTTCATTATTGTGTCTTTCTTTATTCTACAGTATTCAATTTACTTATTACTTTATTCAATGTACTTCAGATTCAATGATTGAGGTTATGGGTATACCAGTAGTTGATAATCCTGGTTTTAGGTTTTGCAGCTCTGAATTTGTTCAACGTGGGGGTTTTTTTTCAGGCTTGTTGGGTTCTTCATTACTTTTGTGAAGTCAAATTTAAGAGTGACCAGAATCTCCAGACAGCCTTAGAACTCACCAGACGGTGTCTGATCGATGACAGGGAAATGCCTGTGAAAGTGGAAGCTGCAATAGCTCTTCAAGTTCTGATCAGTAACCAAGAGAAAGGTAGGTAGCCCTCTTTGCTTACAGCTACAGCAAACTTTAATGGAACAGGTGTTAGCATTGTGATGTTCAGGCACACTCATTCTCTGCTTTCCTGATGTTAATTTACTTTTTTTAATTATAATTTGTAATCATCATAATTTTTCAGCTGGGAAATTTTATGTTGTTTTTTATAAATAACATTGTAAATTACATTCTGAAATATTAAAATTATTGTACCGTTATAAACAACAACTTAATAGTACAGTAAATCCAATTTAACAGCACCTAATAATTGAATGAGAAGTACAGTGGCAATATAAATGTATCTGTCTCAGCATATACTCATTTATGTGAAAATTTATTTAAAAAAAAAAAAGTAAAGCTGTCTTTATCCTGGCAGGTTTTACATGGCTTAGTATTCCTGAAGCTGACATAAAAGCCAGAAAGCAAACATAAAATCTATATTTAATACCCTAAGTAATTTGACAAAAATGTGTACGTGCCATTCCTGTTGAATTAACATTTGTATGGATAAGTAATCTTGCGTTCTACAAAGACTGCAGAGCTCTGGTTTTCATACTTCAGTTTTGATCCTCTTGCTATACAATTTTATTTAAAAGTTGTTCTGAATGTTAGTATTGTGCTATAATGATTTATGCTACCCATGTTTTTGGCATATTAATGCTGAAGCATTAAATATTAATAAAGTATATATTGAATTTCTTACACTGATCTGTGGTTTTCTAAGAATGTTAATTCAAACATTTCCACTTGTTTTACAGCTAAAGAATATATTACTCCATTCATTAGACCTGTAATGCAAGCTTTACTTCACATCATTAGAGAGACTGAAAATGATGATCTTACTAATGTGATTCAGAAGATGATCTGTGAATATAGTGAAGAAGTTACTCCAATTGCAGTAGAAATGACACAGCATTTGGTGAGACTTTCTGGTGACTTGGGAAGATGCTTAATATGTGAAAGACTGGTATTAAAAATTGATAGTTTCCCATCAGCAAGTAGCTGTTGTTACTCCAGTCTGCTGAAGTGCATTGGTTCAAGTAGTTTTCTTCTACATTTAGACAGTTTTTCCTCAAAACTTGAACCAAGGATTGGCTTCATAACTTAAACCAAGTGGAAGTTTCTAAGAACAATTCTAGAAATGTTTGAGAAATCTTTGTACGTATTTTCTCCTGATAGTGTTAATAATGAAACTGGTAACACATTTTAGGTAGTCTCTAAAATGTGATTGAAGTTTTCTGGTTTAAAATACTAAGATTAAGACCAGATTTTTTAATGAAAAATTTGGTGTGAAAATAATGTTATGTTGTCAGTAATGTGAAAATAAAATTGAATCTGCAGGAGAAATTCACAGCTTCAGTGGCTGTATCTAGCAAGTTGTACTAATGGTTCCAAAAGCAGAGGTGAGCTCAGTGCTTCCCTGTTCCAGGCCCTTGCCTTGGAGTTTAAACAGAATTATTTGCATGTCCTCTCTGGGAATGCCTGTAAAGTTTTCAGTCTAGTTCAGCCACCAGTCAAACCTTGTGTTAGAAGAACTTGCTTGTAGAAAGTGTGTTCTTTTTCATGGGATGCAATGTAATTTATAATTTTATTATTAATAATTTTTATTTTATTTATTATTTTTATGAATAGATAAAGGATAACAGCTCCAATGGCTTAACATACAAATTTTATCATCTTGAGAAGAAACTCTGGAATGGAGCAGTCACCTGCTAATATTCATGTTTTCTTAGCAGAAGTACTCTGTAAAGTGTGTAGAAAGACAGACTTCCACAATTCAGTGATGTATTTATGGGTTGTTCTGCTATTACATGCAGGCAATGACATTTAACCAGGTGATCCAGACGGGTCCAGATGAAGAGGGCAGTGATGACAAAGCAGTGACAGCAATGGGAATATTGAATACTATTGATACACTTCTCAGTGTAGTTGAAGACCACAAGGAAGTAAGTAAAAATTACTTTAAAGCTGATAGGTGTTGTCTAGGACACTGTTAAGTCTTTAATACTTCCATTGTTTCTGGCATTGTTACTTGAAAAACTGTCCTTTTGGCCAAAAAGATATTTAAACAGGAAACAGTGAAGTACTTACCATGTAACCAAGTTGTAACAGAGTGGGTCATATTTCTAATGCAGTGAATGTCAGTAAGAGATTACAAATGTTGCCACAGTATTTCCCATAGGAATCTGGGTTCTTGTGCAAATAGGGGTGGAACTCTGTCAGCTCAGCTGAAACAACCCCTCTGATTTGATGAGCTCTGCCCTTCAAACAGAACAGATGAAGCTTCAGTTGTCTCCTAACACTGACTCTGCTGACTGAGTTTGCTCCCTGGGACAGAATGGATGCCAGTAAATACAGCTCTCGTGGCTGTGCTCAGTGATGGCTTGTTGTACCTGCCTGGTCTGCCCTGGAGAATTCTCCAGTGTGATGAAAGCTCCTCTTACTTTTTTTTGTTGTACTGACTGGACTAATTTCTGTCCAGAGGACAGCTAGTTTGAAAGATGCTATCCCTGATGAAAATCCTTCACTACAAAGTCAGCTACTATTTCTCTGATAAATAAGTTTTAGATTTTTTTAGTGACTAAAGACTTCAGTAATAAACTGTACTCTCAGGACTCTGAAGACTTTACTAAGGAAGCAGCATAATACAAATTCCCAAGGGCAGAATCCAGTGCTGCCATACAACAAGCCAAGGACCATTTCACCTCATTTAGTTGTTGCTGAAGCTGCTCAGCAGGCTTTTCATGTACTTGTTTTTGTCAGCAAACCCCTGCCACCTAAATTAAAAGTATGTGTAACAATATGCTAGTCCTGAGGAACTCAGTTTTAAAATGCTGACCACTAAACATTTATATTTAGAGACATCTCACACAGGATGACCAGTGTTGCAAGAGATAAGGTATTTAGCAGGTTAGTTTCAAATCCTGTTCTGCATAGCTAAGACCAGAAACTCAACCCTTATTTGCCCCTGTGCAAGCTAAGTGCCCTCAACAGGTTGATGACTGTTTTATTACCTATTCCAGGGAGTAATAAATACTAATTGGGAAGACTTTCTGAATCTGTAGGACCAGCATTTAGATAGATTGTTCCCATGCCATATGAACATCCTAAGCTAGCTTCGGGAGGTGGTTTGGTTTGTGATTTGATTTGTTTGTTTTAAATTTCACTTTTCTGGAATAGCAAATATTTCCTGCAATTTCCATTGCTTCCCCCTTTGAGATATACATTTATTTACAGTGTTTCAATGGGACTTAACTGTTGCATAGGGTTAGTGTCAGGCTTTTCTTTTATATGAGATTCTTCTAATGTTCCAAAAACACCTTGCATTAAGAGCAATCTTGCAGATCCTTAGGTAAGAATGCTACTCTTACACATTTAGTGGGAAATTTGGAATTGGTTTTGAAAACTATATTGTATTACTGGAAACTGCTTTAAGATGTGTTTAATTGCAACTCCCAAATATTAAAAATAGTCATAAATCTCCTCCTTTTTTTTTTTTCCAGATTACTCAGCAGCTGGAAGGGATCTGTTTGCAGGTGATTGGAACAGTTTTGCAGCAGCATGTATTAGGTATGTCTGCTTCTGTTGGCTTATTTTTCAAGTGTATGGAGTTGGCATTACATTTACCTAGAATTCTGTTTGTTTCAGAGTTCTATGAGGAGATCTTTTCCTTGGCTCACAGTCTGACCTGCCAACAGGTTTCTGCACAAATGTGGCAGCTTCTTCCTCTCGTGTTCGAAGTCTTTCAGCAGGATGGTTTTGATTATTTTACTGGTAAGTAACACAAATAAACCAGAAAGCCAAATGGTTTTGTAGATGCAATTTCAGCCAGAAATAATAAACTGCATCTTGACTGAATATTAGGAGAACACTCCAGTGAGGTTACACTTAAAGTGTTTTATTCTGCTGTTGCTGCAACCAGACCTGCTTTGTTAAGGCATGTATGACTAGATAAACATTTACCTTGAGAAACGTTAAGCAAGAACTGTAATTATTAATACACAGATTTCAACCTGATTTTAACAGTATCTAACTGTGATCATTCTTCTTTTAATACAGACATGATGCCTCTCTTGCATAATTATGTTACTGTTGATACAGATACACTTCTGTCAGACACAAAATATCTTGAAATGATCTACAGTATGTGCAAGAAGGTGAGTAGGTTGCTTTGTGGTAACAAAACCTGCCATCCTTGAAGTAATATGCTGTTAAACTGGGTACTTTTTTCCACAACAGCTTTTGATGTCTGTTCTGTAAAGCATTTTACTATTTAACATCCTCTGAGGTTCCACAAACTACTAAGTTATTGCAGAGAAATTTAAAGAGGTTGCATTAAAATTTCAGATGCACGCTTTTGCTAAAAGGCAAAACCAAATCATACACCACAAAAGCAGAATAAACAAACCAGGTTTTGTGCAATACACTTTGTGCATATGGGCATGCAAGACATATTGCAAAAGGTAGGTGGTTTCCTTTATCTGGGATTTGTAGCCCTGCTGTGGCTAGGATACCACATGCTGTGTGTATGCTAAACAAGTGCAGTAGGGATGGAGGGTAAAGGAATAGGAGTAGGAAGTTATTTTCCCAAGTCAGTGATGAAATCTGGGAGCACTGATGTTCTGACTCAGTCCAGGCACTTCTGGGTGGGGTTTCTGTGTTTAATTTCTCAGCTCCTGTGTGTTACAGGTAGCTGCCAACTGGGCTTGCTTTGTCCAATCAATATATAGGATACACAGCTTTCCCTGTGTGAGGAAATGAACACTTCTTTATGGCATGCTGTTAATATTTTATCATCTCTAATAGTAATCTGTAGGGATTTCAGTTTTGCACCCCTGGATATCATGTGTGGTGTCTATACAAGAGCTGTGGTGAACTGTCAGCACTGCTCATGGTATTTCCTGAGTAATTCTTTTGAAGATGTTAAAATACTGTAGTGAATAACTCTTGCCAGCCTTTATTTGAAACCAGGTTGCAACCAGGCTGATTGTAAATTCTTGAAACATTTTATATTGAAACGGGCAAAATAGGATAAAAATAAAATCAGCCTGCCATGACCTGTTAGTGATTAGTGATGGCTGAGCACAGTGAGATCTTTAACACAGGTTTTAAATATTGCATGGTCTACCACTGGATATCCCATTTTTGTAAATAAAACTTACAAGATTCAGTACATTAATGCATAAGACAAGTTTTTGTTTTGTGTATGGAAATAAACCTTTGCAAAATGGAAGCTGATGCTTATGCAGTTACTGTGGTAAGCTCTGCATCCATAGTTGTATTGAATATTTTCACATATAAGTTACTTTTGCCCACATTCAACCATTTTCAGTCTTTGATTGTCATACCAAGGCATTGCTGTGGATTTGGCTGCTTTACTGATGGGTGTTTATGCATTGTTATAGAGAGGGTAAATTCATATCAGCTTTTCGAAGTAAAGCAGTATATGGAGAACACTTCTGGTAGGGATATCACCAACAGTGATGGTTATTTTTCAGGTCCTTACAGGAGTTGCTGGAGAAGATGCAGAATGTCATGCAGCAAAGCTGTTAGAAGTAATTATTCTTCAGTGTAAAGGGCGTGGCATTGATCAGGTTGGTAACAACTTTGGCTGCTAATACTAATACTTTAAAGAGATTTTATTCTGTAGAATTGATTATGTATTAACTTGAGTTTTGTTACACAGATTTTGCGTGGTGTGACTGATAATCCTCTCTTCATACCTCAGTGTTACTCAGTTAACAGCACTGCAGAGATAGTTATTGCACACTTTGCCTCCAGAATTTAGGACATTGCAAAACTCACATGTTTTCATGGAACTGGAATAGCACCAGTTTAGGAGCATCTTGGTTCTAAAAAGTCAATTAATTGCATTCTAAGTTAATCCTAGTTAATATTTAATTTAAATCATTCAATCTTTCAAGCTCATAGCTTTGAAATAAGTATGAAAATGAAGTTCCTGGAATCCCAATGAATGTCATAGAGGAACCAGGGACTCGGTTATGCACATATGAAAACTGTAATTGGAGAGATGAATTTGTGTGCTTCTGCTGTGCACAGGATAAGCACTGAATACTAGCAATTTAAACATTTTTGCATCCTTTTTAATAGTTGTGGAGATGGTCCTTGGAAACTTTAATTTTTAATTTATTTGGAAAAAAAAAATCTTCAATTGCGAATCCATTTTTTTAGTGTGGCATCTCTGAAGAGCCTACACCTTTGAATAGCTGTTTTCTTGGAGTGTTAGTAATATTTCTTGACCTTGATGTACGTATTAAAAAATACTAGGTTGATTTTGTTGGACTTCCTGTTGTATACATTTCCTCTGTTTTTCATTTTTAATGCACAAGATTATAGAACCAGGAGCTACAGCTGCTGTGCAGGATGTCACAAAATCCATATGATTAAATATTTTCACATTTTCATTTAATCTTTTAATTGCCAGCAGAAGTCATACACAAAATTGCTCCCATTTTATGCCCTCTGTGTTTATGTGCCAGACTGTTGAAATACAGAATGACAGATTTTAGTTTCGGTCACTAAGTTTGTGGTGGTTCCCACTCCTCAGTGCATACCCTTATTTGTGGAAGCTGCCTTGGAGAGACTGACCAGAGAAGTGAAAACCAGTGAACTACGAACAATGTGCCTCCAGGTTGCCATAGCTGCTTTGTATTACAATCCTCACTTACTATTAAATACCCTGGAAAATCTTCGTTTTCCCAATAATGTGGAGCCTGTCACCAATCACTTCATAACACAGTGGCTTAACGACGTGGACTGTTTCTTGGGGTGAGTGTTTCTAATTTTGAAGATGATTCTCTGTGATACACCTGTGTATGACCTGCTTGTAAATTGTAACAAAACTGACACCATTTTTGCTCTTCTGTTTTGTAGGCTTCATGATAGAAAGATGTGTGTGCTTGGCTTGTGTGCACTTATTGATCTGGAGCAAATACCACAGGTTTTAAATCAAGTTGCTGGGCAGATCCTGCCAGCTTTTATCCTTTTATTTAATGGATTGAAAAGAGCATATGCCTGTCATGCAGAGCATGAAAATGACAGTGACGATGACGATGAAGCTGAAGAAGATGAGGAAACAGGTATGGAAACTGAAACTGTTATTCTGTATTCTTACTTTTTTTTTTTTTTTTCTGATGGAGATTCCTTGAGCTTTTAGTTCTCTTTCCATATTTTTATCTTTCCATCATCTATCTGAGTGATTGTTTGGAAGCACTTTCCATACTCAAAGGAATTTGTTTGTTTTCATCTATCTACTTAAAGCCCAGTTTCTTTTTGATCTCTGCCATTTAATTCCAAACTCTTCAAACTATTGTCATTATATGTATTGTTGTACTATTATATTTTATATTTCTCAGGCCATCTTTTCAACAGCCCTTTTGAAAATGTTTTCATGACATTATTTCAGGCTTTCTTTGGAGTGTGAATATTGCTTTGTTTAAAGCTTCATCAAGTGCTGTTCCAAACTATCTGTATATACATTTTTATGACAGTTCTCTTTTCCCACTTATCCCACTGTTGTCTCTGAGGGGAGAGGTTACATGAGCTCCCGCCTGTCTAACCTGCACTATACTGTGACCACTTCCATTGCCTGTTTTGCATATTTGTCCATATTTCTAAGTAATTGTTCTTACTGTTCCCAAGATAAACCTTTTTTTGTGTATTACATTTAACTCAGAGGAGTTGGGGAGCGATGAAGATGACATTGATGAAGATGGTCAAGAATATCTAGAAATTCTAGCAAAACAGGCAGGTGAAGATGGAGATGATGAAGACTGGGAAGAAGATGACGCTGAAGAGACTGCTTTGGAAGGCTACTCCACGATTATTGATGATGAAGACAACCCTATTGATGAATATCAGATATTTAAAACAATTTTTCAGAGTAAGTAACTATATTTCCTTTCCTGGCCAACAAATTACATTGTAACTTTAGAGTGTACTGTTATAAACTAGAACCTGTTGAAAACGCCCAAACAGGCTTTCCAATATGTGCTTGAACCAGTTCTTCCTTTGGAAAAGAGAAGCCATCAGTAAACCTTCAGAGCAGGGGGAAATGCTTGAATGAATTTACAGTGGTAGGGAGGAGGTCAGAGGCTTTAGTATTGTTTTCAAATGTCTTGATTTGTGTAACCATAACAGACTGTCATCGTGACTAAAGCGGCAGTGAGTTGATAATCCTTTGAGCTACAAAACATTGTACTCAACACTTTCCTTTTGCTTATGTTCTCTTCTGCAGCAATTCAGAACCGTAACCCTGCGTGGTACCAAGCCTTGACACAGGGTCTTAACGAAGAACAAAGGAAGCAGCTGCAGGACATAGCAACTCTGGCGGATCAGAGGCGGGCAGCACATGGTATTTTCCCCCCTTTATACCATTAATGGCTTCTTTTGCTGTTGGAGTGCTCTGGATGTGCTCAAGAAGCATAATACAGAGAATGCCTGATAATGTCTTCATCAAAGCAGGGTTTTTTTGCACTCCAGAAGTGTTTGGAATCTCTTAAGGTGGTCAGGTCACAAAGCCTCACTGCACAAACTGTATGGCATTGCCAGAGGAGTAAGGAATGATAGAAATGGCCTCCTGAAGTGGCATAAAAGCAAATTGTCTTAATTGCTTGGATTTGAAAACAATTGATTTGTTTACCTGAAGGTAGATGAACTCCAGGTATGTTAACAGACACATCAAGTGGCTGATAAATTATTTCCTGGCATGTGACCTAGTCCAGCTGGGATAGACAATGATTCTATGGACGGGAGAATACTAAATTATGGAAGCAGTATTCATCTGTAAGGCCACATTATTAAGCTCATTAAATATTTTAGAATGTTAAACTTCATTACAGATAATACAGATTTTAAAATCTATGTTCTTTTTTTTTTCTTTAAAGTTTTCCCTTACTTTTGAAAGTAAGACAATATGTATCACTAAAATCAAGACTGAATTTTGAGAGCTCAGTCCAGCCTCATATCCCATGTTTTACTGAACAGTTGCTACAGGTGTTTCAAAACAGAAGTTCAGGTTTTTTTCAACAGAAAGATTAGTAGTAAGAATACACATTTAATATGTACTTATGGGAAACCAGCCCAAATTACCTCACAAAGTTTTGTAAGTGTCCAGAAGGATCCAGTTTTAGTTGTTATAAAATACAGTTTCACTGTGTCCCCTGTCAAGCACTAGACATTGTACTCATGAGATCATATACTACTACTGCATTTTATGGAGGATAAAAAATATTTTTTATCCTTTTTTTTTTTTTTTTACTGCTTTTTCATAGAGGAAACCAGGTCCAAGTTGTGAAGTTTAACTTAAGCAACTAGATCCTTACAGGAAATTCTTGCCTACTGTCAGAGCACACTGATACTCCATTTAGGCCACCTACCTCACTTGGGGACATCCTTTTAGAAGGATTTGGAATATATTTCTCCCTCATTAATGTAGCTTAGAAGAAATTCCATATGCTAAGAGATTTGTCTCCTGTGGAGCTGTGAAGGGGTCTCCCCCCATTAGCCATGGCAACATTCTTCTGGCCTGTTTCCAAAGAAACTGAGACAAAATGCAGATTTTCTAGATAATATGAGCTGTCCTGTATTCCCAGAGAGATTGCAACTGTTTTGACGTAGGAGAAAGCTCTTAGACCAGTGTAAGACATTAGTGTGTGTTGTTATCTTGACCTGGGAATAATACAAACCACCTTCTGCACTATCCAGATGGATCAAAGATACAACCTAAATTACCAACCTAATTTTCAGTTGTCCATGTATTAGAGCTTGTAAAAACCTGTCTTACAGTAAAACCTGTCTTACAGTAGTCTTTGAAGGATGGTAAAACCAGACACCTAAACTATTGCTCATAGTTACAGTGATGGATTGGTGGACCTCAGATGGCTACAGATCTTACAGTTTTGGTTGAAAATGAAAAGTGATGGTGTTGGTTTTCTCTCAGAATTATGTTTTATGGTCTAGTGACCTAAAATCCAAATTACCTGCTTGGATAGGAGCACATATACTAAAAGTCCATTTCTGGTGCTTCAGTGGCTATTTCTGCTTGTATTGATGAATTGAGGTAGGAACACAGAAAATTTAGCTAATATCTCTGTATGCTTTTATTGTACATGTGCTCTGTTACTCATTTGACTGCAAAGTCTACTGATGTTAACCAAAAAGAATTAGGTGCCTTTAACAAGTTTAGAAGTGCAGCATTCATTCAGGTCCTGCTTCTGAAACGTGAAAATTACGTAGTTGTGTCCAAAAGCTCAAGTGTGCCCTTTTTAAACTTATAAATTCATTTAAGCATGGCTATAACAATATTGAGAAGTTAAAATAGGTAAATAACCTGTCCATTTGTTCTTTGGGGCCTGGCACATTTCTGCTTTGTGGGTGCTGATTCCTTTCTTGGGTAACCCCAGATTATTAAACCCTCATATCTCTGAGAGACTCAAAATGGTCAGTCACAGAATCTTGATCTGTCTTCCCCACTACACTACCCATGCACTGAAATATGTTCATTTTGTTTCTTTGTTTTGTTTTAGAATCCAAAATGATCGAAAAGCATGGAGGATACAAATTCAATGCTCCAGTTGTGCCAACTTCATTTAATTTTGGAGGCCCTGCCCCAGGAATGAATTGAATTATCACTTTTCCTGCTACTGTGTGATTGTAGTGAAGAGCTTGTGTTCCTCCCAATAGTGGTTCCAGAACTGGTTCATGTTATCTACAACTCACTCTAAACTAATTTATAAATAGATTGGACAAAAGCCCCAGAAGTGGGACCTGATCGTACAACCTAATACTGGAAAGCAAACCAGAGGTTTTATTGAAGATAGGAAGAATCTGAATTTAAAGCTTCAAATGACACACTTTGGAGATCGGAAATCAAGAGGGGATGTCATGAAGGCAGCTTTTCTTTTTCTGAGGAAAAACAAAATAGACATGGGCTGCAGGACTATTTAAAATGTCTCATTTACAGTACAAAGTAGAAGGCAGACAATTTTTACACCTGTGGCAGTATGAGTATTTGCCCAGTTTATTTCCCTTTTCTCCCTACTATTGGGTGTCTATTCTTTTAATGTAAATAAGATAAGGTAATCAGATAGCCTTACTTAATCTTCATCATTTCCATTTATCAAGATTGTTCATATGTAGAATATTGGACACTTAATGTAGCACTACATAACTGATAAATCTGTAAATGAATTAGCACTTTCATATTGAAACAAGCCTGCTAGCCTATGTACAAAAATAGCAAAAATGTTTGCTGTTTATAAAAATAAAAAATAAGGGATGTACTGGGGAAAATAATTTCAAGTTATTAATTTAAAATGAACTAGCAGTTTTGTACCTGGTGACTTTGTGGTGCAGTCACCTCTGGTTGTGACTTGAATTCGGTTATGTAAAAAGGGGTTAGTGATATTTCATTGCTGCTAAAGAAAAAATAGCAACACCCTCCGTGTCCTTTGTTTTTTTTAAAGATCTCACTGTACAAGGTAGAGAATTGATACAAATGTGTACTGTAAGCACAAAGAAAAAAGCTACCCTGTTAGGTAAATGAGGGGTGAAGATCTTAAGGTCAATTGAAGTGTGTGGATGAAACATCTACATATGCAATCTACTAAAAACACGACAATGTCATTGGCTGATCTGGGCTATGGTGTATAAATGCAATTTTTTTGCCCCAATTGTGCAAAATAGTCTTTTTCCAGCTCATGGTAGTGCACGTGCACTACTCCTGCGTTTCATTCCCCCTCTTTTTGCACTTGCAGCATTAGTGTGTGCTGTTGTCTGCCTGATCCAGACAGTGTATTTGAAGTTTTGCCAATCTTTCATTTTTGAAGCCACAATTTTCTTCCTTCAAAGTTGCTATAGTAACTAGTATTTTAGCTAGAGAGGCAAAATACAGTTCCCTCTGGGACCACTATCAAAACCACTGTATGAAGAAGCCAGCAGGGAGATGCTGTGAACGGGTTGGCTTAAATGCCCCCTTTTTCTTTTCTAAAAGCAAAAATCCATTGGCGTTTGATCTTGCCTTGAGATCATTGGTGTCAGGTCTTTTAAATCAAATGTTTGGGTTGGTTTTTTTTTTCTTTAGGCTGTTTTTATATAAAAATGTCACCTGCTGTTACAATTGATATTAAACGAGCTACCTTTAATTTAATGTAAGCCTCCAAAATTTAAATACAGGTTAAAAAATAAACTTTTTATCTGTAAAAATGAAATGCACATATATATATATTATGATACTCAAAATGCAGTCTTCAGAAAATTGGTTTGTGTGGTGTGGTTTTTTGCATCAGCAGAGTAGCAGGATTTCGTGGTTTGGGGTTTCCTTCTGAGCTGACCAGCACCACACTCTGCCTTCCACTGGTGCACAGCCGCTTCCCCGGGCACTGGAAGGGATTTTCCAGTTGCTCCTCTCCCAGCTGCTCCAGCAAACGCTTCCCTGCGCACAGGGCGCAAAGGGGAGAGGCTGAGCCAGAGCTGCAATGCCGTGTTGCCCTAGGGAATACCAAAGGGATACTTTAAAAGCAAAGCGTGGACTAAGAGAATATTGCACCTGATGTGAAAAAGCCTAAAAGGATGAAGCCTCGGATGGAGTATCCATCCTTGGAATGGTAGGAGAACCACGGTGATACTTGTGCACCTGTAGCTGACTGGCCAAGGGCACAGAGCGGGGCTGGGTTGGGTTTTTGGTGAGTGCGTAACTCATGGGCACGTCCAGGTGTGCTCTGGCCCCCAGGTCATCCCTAGACAAGGTTTTATTTTTGTAGTAAAAGGTGACAGACAGAGCATGCCTTCTGCTGCCTTGGAAACACCCAGTGGGACATAAATCATTTCTGAACATCTGCTTGTTGGGTATCTGCTTATCTTGGTATGCATCCAAAAAATGTAAGAGAACCTCTGAGGGCAGATGAGCCACTTGTGCCTCATGGCACGAGGTGTGTGACGGCAGCAGTGAGAAGGCTTTATGAATAAAGCAGATGATGAAGGAATTGGGGGAAATTACCAATTTCAGTGCCATTGTCAGTTCTGGAACAGTCACATTTTTCAAGTCACAAGTCCAGGGAAGAATGCTATCTTGGTGTGAGGAATACAGTCTTAATTCAAAGGTGCTTTTATGTGTCACTAGACTGGTTAGCAAGGAGCATCTTTTTTAAGAGTGATCTAGAACTTTGCTTTCCTTTGCTCCCAAGAAATGTATTTATATAAATTGCAAAACAACTTTGCATTGTTGGTGGTGGTGATAGTGCATTTTGTGATGCAATATATCAATTTCAGTGATACACATGTCAAATTTCGAACTGATCTTCCTCCTAGAACTTGCACTTATCCACTCCAATTTCAAGGATAATGCAACTCTAAAGGAAGGGCTGGGAAATTTAAAGCCTCTGTTTTTTTCTATTATGGAAGATCTCCTTGGATTAATAAACATCTAAAGCAAATCCTTATCTTCACTTATTTCAGTGTGGTGTTTTGAATGTAGCTGTATTCTTGAAGTGTAGTTCCTGTTCTAGTTACATAGCTCTAAGGTTTGTATTTCCTTAATATTTCTTCAATCAAATATTAGGCACAACCACAGTTCTCTTTATTGGGTTAGATGTAAAAAAAATACTTTTTTAAAATGTTGGCATACTGGGTAAATATTTTTTTCCTAAATCACTATCTTAAAAGAATTATTAATAAGTGTCAGCATAGTACAGCAAAGCTCTGTTCAAATCTCTTACAGCCTAGAACTACTGCTGCAACATTCCTCAAGTCTGCAGTGGATTAATTACTGACTACCTGACAATAAACACAGGGATTATTTTATTTATGCCTAGTAATTGATACCTTGTAAGTTGATTTTTTTTTTTTTCCTAAAGGAAATTTCCTCCACTTGACTATCAGCTCTCACAGCAGAATCATCATGAGGCATCTCGACGCATTTTATCTTTGTTTCTGTGTAGCTCTCTCTCAGTCCTTCCCTACATCTCCTTTCTCTCTCTAAACATGTTCAATTTCCGGGCCTGAATTTTCAACCCTGCAACTCAAGTTTTAACCTGCATGCAGAAGTAAAATAGAAAAAGGTTTCTAGAAGTAAGATAAGTTTGGAAGGTCGAAGGCTCTCTCTCGAACAGCTCCATGCTGTTAGGGACTTGAGTTCCTTGAGCTGGGTTTTTCCTTCCCTGTGCTCTGGGACCTTCTGAGTACCCAGAAGGAGCAGTGTGGAAAAGCTTTGTCCAGTGTTGTGATGCTGATTTTCAGTTATTTTCAAGCAATATGTAGCTTCTTTATCTTAAATGGTGTGTCATTGTTTTGTGTATTCTGATTTTTATAACAAAACGCTGATGCTAGAAACATAAAGCACTTCAGAATGGGAGAGTGGTAGCATTTCACAGAGATGTTAACAAATAATCGGTTAATACAAGGGAGTTGGGGAATCAGAATTTTATCTTGGGTATTTCTGTTTCTGTACCTCAAATCAAACCGATGGCTGCAGTTTCTACCTTGGGTGAAAGTTTCCCATTAAGAAACAATAAGGAAAACTGTAAGCTAAAACCGCTATTAGGCCTGTTCGGGAATAAGCTTTTCCCGGCCTTTGGTATGCTTCAAGAACTTACAGCTGTTATTCAGAGCAAAATTTAAATGCTTTTACATCTCCCATGTTTGGAAAGATGGAGCAAGCCCCTCAGAACGGGGTATCAATGGTGATAATTCGCGTGAACTCCAGAACTGGGTTTTCTTGAAAAATCATCTACTCATTTAACCATAACACCTTTAGACTGGGAGCTGGTAAGACTATTTATTACACGTTTCCGCACCTAAAAATCACATAAGGATAAACACTCCCAAGCATAGCTTTAAGCACAGGGTCCTTATCCCCAGGGGCCGGGCTGGCATGGCAGCCGCAGATAACGCGGCGGGAGGCCGGCAAGGGCAAGGCGCTCGCTGCCACCGGCGCGGCCCTGCGGCCCACGCCCCGCCGAGCCTCCCCAGGGCCCGCAGGCGGCCGCAGCCGAGGGGGAGCAGCTCCCTGCAGGTCCCGTGTGGCCGCCGGCGGTCCCGCCGCCTCAGGCGCTCGGCGGGCCCGACCTGGGGAGGGCAGGAAATGGCGCCGCTCCCCCTGGCGCGCGGGCGCCGCGCCGCCCGCGGCACAAAATGGCGGCGGCCCCGCGCGCGGCCCAGCCGCGACGCCATGAAGCCGCGGGGGCGGGGCCGCGGGCGCGCGGCCAATGGGCACCGGCGCGCGGCCCCGGGGCGACCAATGGCGGGCGGCGGCGGCGGCGCGCGCGGCGCGGCCAATGGGAGCGGCGGTGGCGGCGGGCCCGGCCCCGCCCGCGGCGCGCGGGGCGGTGCCGCGCGGGCGGGCGGCGCCGAGGCGGCCGTTTCCTGTCCTGGTGCATGGTGGGGTCGGACGGAGGAATTGTTGGAAAATTTCTCGGCGAGGTTCGTATATAAATGTGCTTTTACCCAGTGTGCCTTATGCTCCCTCCGCCATCTCCGGACGGGGCCGCCGCACAGCGCCGGGCCGGGCCGGGCCCGCCGGCGGCGCTCGGGGAGGCGGGCAAGGGGCAGCGGGCGCGGGCGGCACCGAGCCGAGCGGCGGAGCCGTGGCGATAAAGCCGCTCCGCTCCGCGGGGCTCTGCCGGCCCCTCCCCGCCCGCGGGGTCCTCAGGGCCGCCCCCGGCCCGCTCGGCGCTGCGTCACGGGCGGGGGCGGCGGGGGCGAGGGGGCCGCGGGCCGGGGCGCGGCGGGCCCCGCGCTCGGCGGGCGGCGGGCTGGGGGCTTCGGCTATTTTTCTATTTTTCCCTTTTTCATTTGTTTTTTATTCATTTTTAATTTTTCTTAAAAAAAAAAAAAAAAAGATGATATTCCTGTTTTTTGTCGGTCGCTCGGCGGCACCGGAGCGGTTGCCGCGGGAGCTCCGCGGCCCCGCGCCCGCCCCGGCAGGGACAATCCGCGCCGGCCCCGGCTCGCTGCTGCTTCACGCGGGGCGGCCGCCTTCGCACGGGAGGAGGCCCTGGCACCCTCTCGGCTTCTGAATCCGTCTATTTTAGTGCATCTCTTTCAGCTTGCCAAAGTGCAAGAGCATCTTAATTTTCTTTTTTTCTGGTTTTTTTTTTTCCCAATACAACTCCTTTTTGTCGTTCCCGTCAGCTTTTCTCCTCCAGAACTTCCAATAGAACGGGATAACGAGAAGCTGCCTCCTCTAGAAAAACCGCCTGCAATAACTCAAAGATTTTTTTTGTTTTGTTTTCTGATGAGGTCTTACTCGTGGTGCTTTTTTTCGTCGAGAAAAAAAATGACGTGACTTCCGTGGAAGTTTTAATTTTCTATTAGGACAAGCCTGCGGTTGAGCAGGTCCAGTTCTGTATGAAGTCTCTTAGGGGTTGGTTTTGAACTATCAAATAATTGCATTTGTCGTCAGAGTGATGCCAGTACTCGTAGGGAATGTTACTCCTGTTTCCATTGATGTAGGAACTTCTGCGTTACTGTCATTCAAAGAAAACATATTTCTCTTGTCATACAGTTTTATGGAGATTCTGCTTCAGGTGCTGTGAATCTGCAGCCTTAGAGGACTATGCACCAGATATTTCTGTTTTAGCTTCAAGGTGATCATACCTGAAAAGTTAAATTCGATTTAATTGCTAGCTTTTTAAAATAGCCTCTGCGTAGTATATTTTTAGCTTTGTGCATTTGCCATACGGCTTTAGCATGGCAGAGTGCGATGTGGCCGTGTTTTCATGGCTTCTTTCTTTGTATTTCTGCATTAAGCTGTACATGTGTCAAAAGCGATTCGTCTGAATCAGTGGATACGAAACGCAGGCATATGTAGTCAAATAATCGATGATTGTTTTGGTAGTAGATGCAGCTTACATGTGAAAATAAACATTTTAAAGAGTTTTGAGTATGTCAAAATGATTTTGTAATTTAGGTAAACATTCTCGTTGTAATTAAAATTTCATTTGTAGTACCGTATCTGAGGAAGAGTAATTTTGCTTAAGTCTAAAATGTTTTTTAGCTAGAAAGTCCCACAGACTTCTTTATGTCTTTATGCTTTTCTCAGGAGAGGGGCACAGCAATAGCCAAGTGATGGAACAGGCCTGGTTATGGGTGCCAAAATTAGTCTGTAAATTTGGGGTTGTTTTCTCTAGAATATCTCAAATCATGTGCGGCTTCGGCTCAGCGGACTGTCTGCGGCTCACGCTTTTCTGTCCTGTGCTGTCCAGGAGGAGGGAATTGGCAGGAGTTGGAGCAGTGAACAGGTCTAAACTGCGGGCTGCTGCTGGTGGCTGCCTGCTCACCTGCAGTTCTCTGTGGGATGTGCACAGGATTAGGCTGAGGGTTCCTCCGTTTAAGTTTGATCAGGATGGCCTTGTTTAAGATTAGGGGATGTTGATCTTCCCGTGCCGTTGCATGTGAGCCTTAAAGAGTTTTGGGTTAAAACGTGCTCAGCGTAGGTGGAGTCTTTGAGAAGTACTTGTTAATTAAGGTCTGAGCAGTCTTTAGTTGGCTCCTGTGAAACTCATTGTTTTCTAAAGTGTAGGGCTCAGCTGAATTTGGATGAGTCTCCACACAAAACCAACAGCACATTCCAGATAATCAAGGCAATAATCAGGGCAATTCTTCCAGTTTCAGTCATTACAATGGACAGTGTAAATATTCATGAGGAAAATCGAACTGCCTCAGTGCTCTTGTTCTCCAATTCCTGTATTACTCCTCTGTGTCTGTATTTTAACTTGTATCTGCTTCCTTGATCATCCCCACGATTTCTGCTGCTTTTATAACTCCTGCAGCCTCTGACATGTATGTACATAGCACAGCATCGCAGGCCAGCCTTTCCTTGCCACTGGCTTTTTTGTCTGTGTTGCCACATCTGTTGCCCATCTCTTCAGCTCACCAGTAATGATTTTCTGCTCGGCATCAATAGGGGGCAGTTTGTTTTTTCATTTCTTCTGTGCTAAAAGGAAATCGGAGCACCTGGTAAAGAGAACATGAATTGGGTAGTCTGCTCCTGTACCTTATGTCTCAGAAAGATCCCAAAAGATGGAAGGAACGCATTTGCTTACCTTGCGGATCCCTAAAATAGACTGTGATCCAAACAGATGGATCCTCTTCTTGAATCTGAGCACAGGTATTGTTCTGAGTCTGAGGGAGGTGCCTCTCCATGGACACCACTTCCAGGGAGGAGGTGAAGGAAGCCTTGCAACCCATAGCACAGTGGGTATTGTGGGGGTTTGCCTGTACATTAGTCTGTAAATTCCTCTGCTCTTGGTTGTATTCTACCTAAGTGAGTATGATTTTGGTTCTCTCTGTGCACCAGCAACTCTTGATCAGTTACTGAAAACCAGAATTGGATTAAATGAGTAAATGCTTTTAGTGATTTAGGCACTGCTTTTTTAGTTGTATAGTTGGGTTGTACTTTGCTCCAGCAAGATAATATTTGTTAAATAAGTACTCGGTTTTGAAGGGAATTTACAGTTCCAGCAGGTTCTGTGATTTTTCAAGGTTGACATTGGAGTTATACTTAAAAAACTACATAACACTTCCCTCAGTCTGTATCGTATTGTCTTCAGAATCTTTCCTTCTCTATACGCTTCTTGAGTGGAAAATTGTGTTACCTGCCCAATGCCCTTGGACTTCATTTGTGATGACAGACTTTTCTAGAATTGGAGGATGGGCCCATATTTGCAAGTTAATTGGTGTTGCCCATATTTTAAGTATATGCACACTGAGCTAATAATGTACTACACAGACTTCTGCAGAATGTACTTAGATGTACTGGTTTTCAATTTACATTTGTAATGTGGTTTTGGCAATCCAATAGACTGCCTGTTCAGTTCATGAAATACAAGCCCGGCTTAAAACGCTGCCGTTAACTGTCATGGCTGCTGCTGCTACATCTCTAATGTAGTTATCAGATTACTAATTAACTCCTAACCACACAAAAAAACCCACTCAAAATTCCTTCTTTTGTTAGCAGTCTCAGTGGATTTGCAGGATTTGAAAGGGCATGGCCAGGATTAATTTGTTTTGGTGATGTAAATAAGTCACTTCTGTGATTCCTTGACAATTAAGAAAGAAGTCTGTTTGACATTCAAGTAAAACATGGATAGAAATAGTTGGTCTCAGTTTCTTTCAGATTTTTGGCCCTTATGTATTTACCTGTTCACCACATGTTCCCAGTTTTATTTAAAACACTGATATAACTGGAGGTTTTATGATTCAAGGATTAAGTAGCTCCCTGAAGCTCTCCAGAAATTAACTGTATCTTTTTTTTTTTTTTTTTAACTGCAAATAGGCATTATTCTAGGAGTGATTTGGATACAATTGTGACATGAATCACCTGGATGCTTTCTTGATATAGCCAGCATTTTAGGTATATATACACTTGATGTTTCAAACAAACAGAAGCCAAAAAGAAGAACTTTTTTTAAAAACACACACTTTTATCTCTTAAATGCTTTCAATCTATTTTACACTTCATGACTTCCATGGTGAAACTCCACTGGAATGAAATCTTGTGCTTTATCTCATGAGCATGCTGAAAAGTTATTTTAAGTTTGGGTGTTTTTTTCATCTGTGTCAATCACGTAAGTTTTTTTCAGAAAATCACATAACCTACCACAGTTTCAGGGTTTTTCCCTGAATTTGCACTTTATAATTTAATTTATCCTTACTTTTTTTTTTTTTTTACTCTTAAAACTCAAGTAATTTATTACCAGTTAGTCCACAGTAAAGAAAATGAGGGTTTTTTTTTAGGAAAGGTGTGCCTGAGCATTAATAATACAAGTTTGGCCAGGAGAGAAGAAATGTGTCTTAGCTTTGAGCAAGGAATATCATCTTGACTTGAGAGAAACTTGATGGCCTGTTTTGGTAGGTGAGTTCCACTGTTCCTCTTGCAGTAGGTCTGCAGGTCGTTCCATGCACGCAGCCAAGCATTCCCAATGACAGAGGTGTTTTCAGTCACACCTGAACTGGGTGTTTTGGTACAGATTATATGGATGGCCCTTTCTCAAGCCAGGCCTCTGGGGCACTGCACTAATAATAATAATAATAATAATAACTCTCATTATGGCATTGCTCATTGACCAGATGCAGTAGTACACTTTAGGTAAGTAATTTTCAGAATCCCGATCTCTACCTCTGCAAACAGTGCTGTGTGGATCTCAATGGCTTGTCAGCTTCCATGCAGGATTTTTGGAATTGGCACTGTCGAAAGACTCCTGAATTGTTCCAAACTGCTGGCTCAAGGCTGTGCTGCTCACTTGGAAGCAGTGGTGCTGTAACAGTGCACCCAAAGCAGATGTGGTCATGGAACTGTGTGTCTGCTGTGAGGTGCTTGTCCCAGAGCTGCAGCAGCAGTTTAATTTGCTTTCTGTCAGCACTGCTGACAGCTCACATGCTGATGGAACTACTCTGGCCTCCTTTGATTAACCAGTAATTTCTTCTCTCATATATTCAAGGAGCATGTGAAGTAAGCAGACATATTTGGAATCAACCTGAGTCTTTTCTACACGTGTAGGACTTCTTAGTGGGTGGCTTTCTGATCTGCCTGTGTTTAAATACCATACATTTGGAAATAATAGCAACCCTAGCACTCCCACAGTGTGAAATTACACACATATGCATCATCTCATAATATTATATATAAAATGCCAACGTTGATCTCTGACAATTTGTAGATGGTATTTGCAATGTAAACTGTATGGTAATGACTTTTTGGGGAAAAAGACTGCTGGAACATGAAGTGATTTTGTTAGGCTAAATGCAGTTCTCACTGCCCAAGTTCTCATGGCTCTCACTGAAGTCAGATTTGTGCATCATTATGGAAGGGATAAATTTGGCCTTGCATTTATCTATTATTTCTGAGGAGATGCCAAACCCTGCGGCAGTGAATCAGTCTTGGACTGCATTATTATCAGGACGTATCTCTTATGGAACAGAAGAGTTGAAATACTATAAAAAGTAAAAAGGAGCTTTGAGTTTGACTTCAAGCCTCTGCTTTGGGCACCATGAGTCTCTGCAGGTCAGCTGTGCTGCCACCATGAGCGTGTACATCGAGCTTGTGCAGTTGGCAGTGCTGTCAGTCTTGGTCAGGTTCTTTTCCAGAGCCAGGCTTAGAGCCCATGGTTGATAATTCACACACTTCTTTACCATGTAGAAAATTAGAAACTAATTGTGTAATTTGCTGTTAAATTGCATATCTTACCCCTTTATCTGAATCCAGCTATTGTTACCAGAGTCCATAGTAGAGATTTTTGTTCTGTGTTTCAACCTTGTTTCTCTCTTACACTGTGGATGATTAATGTGGTGGAAACTGATGTTTAATTATGTTTTGCATTTACAAGAGACAGGAGAAGATACAGTAAAAGACATTGAGATTATATGAGAAATATTTAGAAGTGCCTGACATTGAATAGTCTATTGTATTTATTTGTTGGAAGTCAGTCTCAATGATTACAGCATAAACCTCAATGTTTCAGTGCAGTGGTAAAGTACTGGAAAAGGTAAGAGCTGTTGATGAAGAAAGAAATCCACGTCTGTTGAAGCATTTGTTCAGAGCACCCACAGAATGTAAATTTCTTTTCTGACCCTGCTCCAGATTTCTCCTGTAAAACTGATACATAGGGAAACAGAAGTAAGATTGTGAAGTCTTTAGTTATCCCATGTTTGTATTTCTAAGCTTATAGGTGACAAATGACGTCATATAATTAGTAAAACAAAATGTTACAAGTCCTCTTGAAACTTTGTGTGGACAAGCAATTTTCCAGTCCATTCCAGACATCTTTTGCCTTGAGACCCAGAAGGCTGTACTGCATATCAGTTATCAATTCAAGTGTATTTGACCAGATTATTAATTGTAGGTACTAATTTGGTCTTTCACAAATGTTTGTTATTCAGACTAGTTTTGTGAAATTACAACTATTTGCAGTCATGTCAGTTAAGGGCCCTAATGCAGCCAGTAGCCAGTTCAGAAAAAGCTTAATTACGTTACTGTGCTGACATACTGGAACTGATTTTGGGATCCAGCTTTCTCAAATGTGGGAGTGCTGTTTTCTAGAAGTTATTAATGAAAGTTTTACTACTGTGAGGTTATATGTCATTTGCTGTCTTGATTGGTTTTTATTTGCCATTTTTATAACTTTTATAAAATTACAATGATTTTGTACATTGTTTAGACATGTATTGAAATAAAAGTGATGTTTCTTTTAAAATGAAATAAGTGGGTATTATTTCAAACTTCTCAGTGCTGTCTTCACGATGGGAGTGAACAATGACAAAGTTACTGAATGTCTGGAGTAGCTTTTTTCCTGTCTGACTTTCCCATTTCTTTCCACACATTCAAGATTGTATTTTATAACAGTAAGTTTTCCATGACTGCTATTACAAACTTTATTCCATTTCCTGTGAATCATCCTCTAAGCATCATCTCTTTTTCTCTAAGGAGTTTCTCTACTGCAGGTTTTCTCCTTTATCCAGCAATGCAGTGATTTAGTCTTTCTTTAAATGATAAATTCCTGCTACTTTCCAGTTTCACTGGGGTCTTCTCATGCTGTACTTCCTTTCAGCTGCTGGAGTTCCCAAGTGCCCCAAACCCCTTTTCTGCTCCATGGCAGCCTTGCCCTCTGCCAGCTCTTCCCTCACTTTTTAACTGCCTGAATCCACCTGCTGTGTCTCTGTTGCTTGTTTCCTGTTCTTATTGGAGATTTCTGTTTCCAGTTGCGAAATTGAGTTTATGTAAAATCCACTCTTTTAACATTGCATCTTTTCTCCAAAACAAGTGATGGCACCCAGAACATGTTATTTGAGTGTTAGTGGAGGGAAAAATACAGGAGGTGGTCTCTAGATGGGCAACTTGATGAAGTCTTCATGAAAAATACTTTATTTTTAACCACCTCTCCTCAGTGTTGAGAATTTAACATTGCCTGAGTTCACAGTTTTTTCTGTTCAGATAATTTGCAGGAGGGAAAGGGGTGGTTTGGGATTTTTGGTGTTTTGTTTCTTTATGTTTTTTAAATAAAACATTGCACCTGTGTACTTAATCTGTCAGTGTTATACTGGAGTTACTGGCTGTTGCTTCCTCTTGTCAAACACTGTTTCCAGTTCAGAGATTTTTAGTCTCACTTTTCTGTCTGGGGCTGACTTTTTTTGAGAAGTATTTTAACCACCTTAAAGAATGGTAAGATTTTCTCTACATGAATACCATAGGACTGTTTTGGTGACTAATTGTTTCAGGAATGCAAGATGTGTTACTGTCCTTGTGAAAGTCTTCCCAAATACCATTAACATGCCTTTGAAAATTACAAATTACATGTATATGATCAATGGAGATTTGCAACAGAGTTCAGGAAGTCAAGTCTCAGGTTTTCACTTCAGTGAGTATTTCATGACTGAGCCTGTACTTGTCTTTTCTGTTGGACAGCTCTTGAGATTAAGAACACATGTGCATCAGTCTTGCTGAGCTGCCACACAGGCTCCACCCCAGTTCCCATCTTTTCCTAAAAATGGGTGCTTCCAACTGCTTTTCAACTCATGAGTTGCAGTATTTGCAGTGGGTAAAGGAAATCTTTCTCTTCCCAGATTTTTGCTGACAAAACTCCTGACAGGTTTAAGGAAAAATGCTTAGTGATGCAGATGCACAGAAATAAAAGCAATGAGGTCGATTAGGGAAAAAAAGCTGGTGAAATCCAGATTGGAAAAAGGATGGAGACAAATTTGCTGGAAGCTCAGGAGAAAGTATATAAGCCAGTTAGGGGAAAAGAGGGTAGAAGAGAGTGACTGGTGGAGGTAAGGGAAGATACTTGAGTTTGATGAAAACAGACTGGTTTTGGAAAAGCAAAGCAAATTAAAATACATTAGGAGAGTAGATTTGCAGGGTAGATGATATACCAACAGCATGGGGATACTGTTTTAAGTGTATGCATTATAAAAATTATCCTAGAGCAGTTTAATATGGAAGGGACTTCCAGAAGATACCTGCCCTGATCAAGGCAGGTCTCTTAGACCAGGTTGCCCAAGGCTGTGTCAAGTTAAGTCTTGAACACCTACAAGGAGGGAGAGCCCATAACCTGTCTTGGCAATCTGTTCCTATATTTGACCACTCTTACAAAGTAATGCCATAGCAGCAGCCTCTCTTGACAGGATGATCATTTCTCTACAGGCCAGCTTTACATCTTTCCTTGTTCTCAGAGCTCATAGCCCTGTCTGGTTGGTCTGTGTTCTCCACTGGGGAGAAGGAACGGAGGTTGAAAGGGAGCAGCTCATCCACTCTTGGCTGAGGGTTCTCCTCCCTGCACAGCAGTGACAGAGCAAATCTGCTGTCACCAAAGGAGTGAGTCCTGGGGGTTGCTGTCTGGGAGGGTTCCAGTGCTCCAACCTCTTTTATGGGAGATGTGCTTCCAAGGTGAGTCTAAACATGAAATGTCTTAAATCAGAGAGGCAGGAAGGTGATAGACAGTGGTGTGATGGGCATGTAGAACAGAGCAGCAGTAAGAGAAGACTTGGAGACTAGTGCAGAAGGAGCTGGTGTGGACATGGAAGTATTTTAGATTGTTCTGATAAGAGGGATGTCCTGGAAATTTAGTACCATGGTAAGACTGGCTGAAGAAGGAAATTGGTACTTCAAGGAGAAGGGATAGAGCTGAGAATAAGAAACTTAGTGGAAGGACAGAGGATTGGGAAAAGGTTATATTGGAAGGGATCATTTCAAGTGGCTAAAATTGGGAGAAAGCAGCAGTACAGTCTGTAAGTTACTGTGTAAGATAGTAGTGATTGTCCAGTTCATGGGGAATAGAGGAAAGTAGTAGAATTGCTCTGTGCAGCAGTTCACTTTGGTTCTTTTCAAGCGTGTGATAGTTGTTAGTCAGCAACGCTATAGTAACAAACACTGAAACAATATAACAAATACTATTGCTGCTTCGGCCCTTGAATTTATCTTCTTCCAAAATAGTTACTGACCCCTTAAACTATTGGTTCTGCTCAGACTCTGTCAAGAACTGTGCAGCTGCCTGTGCTGATGGGGTTCTTCACTACTGCCCCAAAGGTGAGAGAAGGGCCCTAAGCCCTGGAAGAAGGCATATGGTACTTTAGAAGATCCTTACAAGATACTCAATCTAAGATGGAATACTCGTCAAGCTTACCTGAGCTGAAAGGCCTTTGAGGTACAGTCCCTGCTGGAATTGTTTCACTGTACAGTTCTAGTCAAAACCAGTGGCTGTGTAGCCTTTCTTTGCTGTGTGAAATGGTCTGGCTGTTTTGGAACCTGCTTCCGTGAGGTATCCTGAAAATTCAGTGAATGGAGAATTCAGGCCCCACAGACCTCTGTTAGCAGTTAAGAAGACCCCTCTGTGCACCACTAGCATATAATACTATAATTACTTAATTTAACTTCCTACAAGCTGGAAGTACCTCCAGAGAAACAGTCCTTCAAACTGGTCTGCAATAAATCTCATTTTGCTGCTAGTTGATTTTTTTTTTAACTGCATCAGTTCTCTGATCGTATTTGCTCCATAATACGTGAGTGCTGAGAGTAGGGCCTCTTGAGTGCCTGGTTAGGCTACAGATGTTGTCCCATATTTGGTTTGCAAACAAAGTGCTTCTTAAGTATTTTCTCCCTATTTTGATACTGGGGGTGATAAATGAGCAGTAAGGAAAGAAGTTACTTGTCCAAAGTCACCGTTGTGGAGATGGCAGAGGAGGAGTTTGAACTGAGGATCTCTTATGTCCTCATACAATTCCTTGTCCCTTAGGTTATAGTATCAAAAAACCCTTTCTCATTTTTTTCATTTCATTTTCTTCAGAAACATCTACTATAAATGCAGTCTGGATGGCTTCTATGCACCAGCTCTTTTTTGGTTGTATTAGAACTCTTTTAGTGGCCTCATTTTCTGTAAAAGCTTTTCTTGAAAAGGATGCTGGGAAGAAGAATTACCCATCTTCTCTTGGATGTTAAAAAAACATCTCATACACATTTTGAATTATATTTTGGTTTCTATCTTAATTGTATTTTCTTTTCAATGCTAGAGTTGTTCCAGGTTCAAATTCCATATTATAGACCAGTATTTTAATCTCCTTTATATTCCAGGTAGAAATTATGGAGGATTTTAATGTTGGAAAGCATATTTCTTACTGATGAACTGATCATTAGTCATGTTTTTTTTCTTGTGTGATTTTCAATGTAGCACATGAAGAAAAGCGGGAGGCTTAAAACCTTCCCAAAGGTACCCTTTCTTTCCATTTTCTTTTTTAAATTCTATCTTTTCCATTACTGGGCTCTTAACAGTTAAGCACGATGTCAGTAATATCCTCACACCTGTCAAGGGGCTTTTGACTCCACAGGAGGTGCTGTGGGTACGTAGTGTAACAGCACATTAAAAGTTAGCAGGCTGTGGGGACACACTGGTTTGTGCACAGCCCTGGCTGAAGTGTGGCCAAAGGCAGCTGCTCGTCCTCTGCTCAGACTAAGAAGCTGAAGTAGCTGCCCACAGATCTAGGAAATAGTCTGGCTCACTATGTACACTTGGGTGTATTTGGAAAACATTACTTGGGTATAACTTTCAACTACTAAATGAGTGTACTAACCTTTTAAATGCTGTAGGCATGCTGGAGTACCTACATGGTAGGTACTAATTTTGCGTTCCTTATTCTTTAGTTCTGACATAGGCGTGGTTTTTTCAGTGGTCTTTGAGACTGTTGATGGAATTATCCAAGGGTAGATTTCTGAGAGCTCAAAATAGTTTAGTTATTTAGAAATGTAATCATAAGTAAGTTAAAAACCTTAGATTATTCGTCTCAGCCTTGAATTGTAAACCAGCAGGTCATAGAACCATAGTAGGATTGAAAGCTGTGATTGTTTATCTGTAACCTCTCTGTGAGATTATCTAACTGCTTCTTACTGTAAGAAAAACTCTTGACTATCAAGAGGTTGGGGGGGGCAATGTAATGCTCTGTAGCCTAGATTCCAGTTCCATGTGATGCTTTTTTTCTCCTCTCTTTTCATCCACATCTAAGTGGATGTCACATTAACTAAAGGCTTTGCAGAACTCAGTTGGTTTTTTGTTTGGTTGGGTTTTTTTGTTCCTTGTGGCTAAAGCCAACATCTGAGTTAGCAGAATGCAGTGTTATACATTTCCTTTATAGCTTCTTAATCCAGTAATACTGAAAATTATTAATAGTCTTTCAGGTTCAGTAAACTTATAAATCTCCCGTATTGAAACATGCCTGGGTAAAAAATTCAGTATCCAAAGGGATGGCTATATCTGGTTCTGTGAGACACAGCAGTCACTCCCTAGTCACTGTGCTGTTGTGTCGTTAACACATTTCATCATGAGATACTTCACTATTTTCAAGGACAGATTTTTTTTTTATTATTATTTAAAAAGAAATCTTTCTGGAAAGTCTAGGGAAATAGTTGGATCATTCTGCTAGACTTACTAATGAAGTGTACATTTCCCATTGTGTGATAGGTTCGGTCTGGCACTGAAGAGGTGTTTAATTTATGCAGGTAAAGGTCTGCTGTTGTCAGGGGTGATGTGGGTGAATTGTCAGCTTTATTTTAATTCTGGGGACAAACAGCTATCATTACTTATACTGTCATTACCATCATTGTTCTTTATACACTGGTTAAATAATTTATATTTAACTGAAATTTAAATGTAGTTGATGCACTTAAATTTAGTAACTACTATGTGAAGTCCTTAACAGCTTAGTTAATTCAGGAAGTAATGTTTACCTATTTCAGATAACTTTTATTCCTCTGAAGTATTTTCCAAATAAGTCAATAATTCTTTGCCTCTTTTTTATATAAACCCTAACAAAATATTTGTAGCAGCCGTATAAAAATCACATTAAACTGGGATTAACTGGTTCTGTATTTAAATTTTCTATTTTGTGAATGCTTTCTTTCTAGGTAGACAATGTTACTAGCTCAGATAAATCGAGACTCTCAGGGAATGACTGAATTTTCTGGAGGAGGAATGGAGGCCCAGCACGTGACTCTGTGTCTAACAGAAGCTGTAGCTGTGCAAGGTGAACCTTCAGGTTA
The DNA here is from genome assembly GCF_022539395.1 of Myiozetetes cayanensis. NCBI lineage: Eukaryota > Metazoa > Chordata > Aves > Passeriformes > Tyrannidae > Myiozetetes > Myiozetetes cayanensis. The sequence continues at coordinate 51,591,941 of NW_026087853.1, forward strand.
AAATATCTCTACATTATTGTGTCTTTCCTCTTTGAAACTCGGATAAAACACTAAAATTCATGTAGTGCATTTGAAATGAAAAATCTATCAGAAGATGGTTAACTGAGGTTGGGTTAAATTCACTAATTTAATTCTGAAAGGAAATTATGTCTTGATTGAGAGAAGTGTAAATGTGCCACAATGTGAAATATAAAATCTGACTTTATTCTCAGTATAGTCTTACTCTTTTATATTTGTAACTTCAGTTTATATCTAAGTGGGTATTAAACAAGTTTTAAAATAGGTTAATGACCTAAGAGTGGCTTAAACTTAATGTTTTCTGACAGCTTTATTATGATTTTACATGATTACAAACTCTTTCCTGTATTTTATCGTAAATAGTTTTGTGTGTATCAGTGACAGCTGATGTTGTACAAAACAGAAAGATCAATACAAGCATATATAATGGTATTTAATTGTTGATTCTCATGGCCTAATTTGTAGTTAGTTATTTAGTGTCGTATATTTTTTTAGTTAAGGAAAATAACATTTTAGCTGTCATGTTTACAGAGCAAAATCTTGAACATATGTCCCAAATATGTGATCAAGGTTCAGAAACCAGAAAGCAAGTAAGAACTACTTGCCATTATTCTTTCTGAAGTCAGTATGCTTTAAGTTGAGGTTTCTAGGGTTTGATGCTGTTTATAGTGAACCTGAAATTTTTTTCCCTGCCAGATGGGGATAACTTGGAAAACATGGAAGGTGTAAGTTTGCAAGCAGTTACCCTGGCTGATGGCTCCACTGCTTACATACAGCACAATTCTAAAGGTACGTTAAGGACTGGAAGTTGATGAGTATTGAAATGATATCCCCTTTTTAGCCCTCTCTTTGGATTTTAAAGTCAGGCAAAATCTGTACAATGTTTATGAAGTTCCAATTACAGTTGGAAGTTACAGGTATTACAGTAATACTGTTAAATAAATATTTACTTATGCTACTAATAAGATGCAAAAATCAAATTCAGAACATGAGTCAAACAAAAGTGAAGTGATCTTTACACTTCAAACTGAAATATCAACATTCTGCCCACTGGATAGGACAACAGACCTTTTCCATGTGTATAATCTCAGAATTTTAAAACCTCTGTACAGCTACATTGTGCTTACTCTTTACCTAACATTATTTCTTGATAATACTTTATTTATATTTTAATCCAGAAAGTATCAACTGTGTGTTTAAACTGTGATGTGTTAGAATATTTTTAAGAATTCTAATTGTCTGTATGTTTCAGATGGTAAATTAATGGACGGCCAAGTGATTCAATTAGAAGATGGTTCTGCTGCTTATGTTCAACATGTACCTATGCCTAAAAGCAGTGAGTGCAACAATACAAAAAATATGTTATAAAATAATTTATTACTGATAAATATTGATCAATTAATTAACAGTCGAGATAATTGCTTGATTTCTTATTGTAATGGAAACAGTCATAAAGAGATCTTAGGTATTTTGTAATCTTATGTATTTAGTGTTTAATCTTTCCAGCTAAAGTATTCTTCAGACTATTGTTGAAGTTCTGTAATTCTGTGAACAGGGGACAGCTTGCGTCTGGAGGATGGACAGGCAGTTCAGCTGGAAGATGGAACTACAGCATTTATTCATCACACCTCAAAAGGTAACTTTCTATTTTGAAGTGTGATTCGTTACATTAGTGTTCAACAGAGCTTCAGCAGTATCAAATATGATACTCTCTTACAACTATCACGTTAGTTAGTGTGATTCCCAGTGTAAATTACTTGTTGCCTCTACTATGTAACATGTGAAAATTGCTGAAATGAGACTGGTTTGGTTCCTTATTTGGGCCTCCTGTAACAGTTATAAACAGAATCCAAACCAGCATATTCCACATTTTCTTATTAACCCAGGTTCACATTAGAGTAAGTGAATGTCATGTTAGTAGAGAATGTAAGGCCTTATGCAGATGTCAGCAATAACTGCATGTGAAAATGGAAGAGAAAGAATTAGGTAAGAGTCAGTCAGTCCTGCTTGAGCTAAAGAATGTAGAGATTGGCCTAAATTTTAAAGATCATGCGATTGATGATTTTGCCATTAGGCAGTAGGGCAGAAAATGTGACAGCTGACAGGCAAGAATGCAAATGTATTTATTCCAAATGCTAATTTATGTTTCTGTAGAAGATGATTATACTAGTCCTGGAAATAATACCACTTCTCTAGAAAAAGTGATCAAGTATATATTTTCGGTCTGTTTAAACCAATGTGACAATACCAAGAGCAGAGAATGTAATAAAGATTTTTTTTTTGTTAAAAGTAATCATATATTTTATGTGTTTCTTCGCATATTTTCGTGATTATCTACTGAAAATGATCAGATTCATGAATTCTAAAATCTGAAGTATTGACATCAATAAGTGTTATATTATTTTAATTTTATTAAGAGTGGATATTAAATGGAAAGCATATTTGAGTTCCTGGTTTCCATTGTAAACAAAGCTAGACCAATATAAATTTTTGCTTGTACTTTCATAAGTGCAGAAATAAAACTATAGGAGGTATTGTCTTGAAAAAAATTTCCTCAATGCTATTCATAGTGTTACTTTAAGTGTTTATATTTCTCATATATCTCATATGTATTTATGACTTCAGGAGGCATTTCCTGAAGAGCAGTAGTTTCCCATGTAACATGCAGACACTGCTGTTCCTTTTATAATCCTAACACTTTGTAATACCCTTTCTCAGACAGTTATGACCAGAGTGCATTACAAGCTGTCCAGCTGGAGGATGGAACCACTGCCTACATCCACCACACGGTGCAAATGCCACAGTCAGATACCATTTTAGCCATTCAGGCTGATGGCACCGTTGCAGGTCTTCACACAGGAGATGCTGCCATCGACCCAGACACCATCAGTGCTTTGGAGCAATACGCAGCCAAGGTACACTGAGAGATGTTTCCTCCATCCATAATGTTTTAGTGTAGCAGCAAAAGCCAACTGTTGTCTAAGAATTAAAATTATAATTAAGAGAGTCTTAGACTCTTAGAAGAGAGAACATCAAATTGTCATGACGGTGTTTCACTGTCATGAGCAGCTCCAGTGTGTAGTGTTGCAGAAAAGAAAAAGATTGAATGCTGAAGTCAGACCAATTTGGAAAGCGATTTACATAGCTAGATAATAATCTTCTGTATAATACACTGTTACAAAGGAGTCTCTTGAAAGGACGCTCTTTGGAAAGAAGGTCAAAGTTAAATTATCCTTGTTAGCCACTATTGCTGGATTTCTTTTTTTCCTGAATCGGAAGAGAACAGCCTGGTGTACTGGGCAAGGACAACACATGGTATGAAGTGTAAAACAGATAATTGACAGTTACTGACTTCGGAAAAAACTTCTTTGATCCATACTTTCAATAGTAAAATGTAGTATGATGCTCAAAATTCTATGTTGTTCACTCTACTGGACTTCTGTAAAGCATGTTGTAAGTATAGCAATGGGTGATGCAACTTCAGGACTATAGTTTAGCAGTGTCCCAGTTGCTGGATAATGACCATCAGTGCTTGTATTGCTCTGGAAAAAGTAGAATAAATTTTAAAATCTTCTAGAGTCACTGGGAGTTGTCAAATTTTGGGAGAAGGCCATTTAGGATAATTAAATGGCTTATGCGCTCTTCTTTCTATTAGGCTTCTGTCTGTACTAGTATTAGAAATACTAATACAGCCAGTCAAACGGTGTTGTGTTTGGCTATACCTTAACATTTCATAAAATAAAAGGTAGTTCACAAGGTCAGTTGAACTGTAATGAAAAGCTTTTACATATTCTGTTACTCTTTCTACTATTTCATTTAGGTTTAAATCAGTCATAATTTTGCCCTTCTTAACCAGCAACTACATTAATCATAATTTCTGATAAGTTTCTGTTTTGAGAAGGTAAAGAAGAAACAGAAGAAATTCAAATAAATTTGCAATTTTGCCCTATTTACCTCAGTATGTTTTTTTTTAATTCTGTAATGTAAATTTGTTTTCTGTAGCGCACTTGTGTCTATGTTTAGGAAAAATTCTATTTATTTTCTTTAAACTTTCGTCTCAGAACTTTATTCTGAAAGGTACTGCTCAAACCTCTGGGGAAAGTCAGTAGAAGTGAGTTTCCAAGTACTACACCCGGTTTACTTACAAAAGCAAATAATAGCTCACTGGTCACAACCCTAAAAGGAGTACTGTGGTTTTGGGATTCTACTCCGTGTCTCTGTACACTTCACAGTGAGGCAATGTACACTTTCCATAGCAGCTTTTCAATGGTATAGACATGTTGAAAAAGGTACAGGAAGGCATTAAATACATAAATTAAGTGTATGATAGAATTTTATAACATTTTAAGTGGCACAAAGAAGAGTAGTGATTTGTCATTGTCTGTACCAGTTTCAGAACTGGAAATATCAGATGAAACTCTATCAGGTGATGAGTTCAAGAAAAACAAGGGAAGAATACTTTTTCAAACAGCACAAAGTTAAGCCACTGCACTGCTCGTAGGATATTGTGGATGCTAATATATCCCTGGATTCAAAGAGTAATTAGATAAATTCATAGAAGAAAAATGTGTCCACAGCTATTAGGTAGGAACATGTGACTTCTGCTTCAGGAAGTTCATAAGCCGCAAATTGCTTGGAGGTTGGAAGAATATTTTAGGGAATGCATCACTACATGCTTGACCTGTTCGTTTAGTATTCTCCAGCATCTGCTACTGGCTGCTGTTGGAAATGAAATGGTGCACTAGTATGGCCTTTAGTTTGACTCAATGTAGGTGTTATTATGTTTTTATTGAAGGCAGACTAAAGCTTTCTTTAGGAAGAACTCAAAGATCTGCCTTGGAATCCTTCCAGAATTCTCACAATACTGCGAAAGAGAGGTTTAAAATTTTTAAAGGCGGGTTTGGAGGGTGGTGGTTCTTCTGTTTCCCTGTCCTACAGAACAGGCAAAACCAGCGAAGCTCAGTGGGCTGCCCAGGATCAGTACAGAAACTATTAAGAGTTCATACAAAGAGATACAAGGAGACTACACAGAAGCTCACTGGTGGAATATGTGCATTTTTCATTGTCCCTCGCTTCTCCTTCAGGCACGGTACTACTTACCCACATCTTGCAAAACATATGCAGACTTAACTATAGTCCTTTTAATTTTGGGCTGAGTCAATGCCACTTTCCTCCCAAAGCAGCCAAGGAAAAAAGAGATCCTTGCTCTCTGTGAACATAAAGTCAGGAGGTATGTGATAGAACTGTGAAGAGGTTACAACACATACTATCCTTCCATAAGCTCTTTTCCTGCCACATTACAGCTGCTGGCAAAGTACAGTTCCTGGGATTCCTGCATGTCTCCACACATGCATGCACGTTCTGTTTGGATCATTTGTTTCCAGTGGCATTGATGAAGTTCTAATTTCATTTCAGTTACTTTCTCAATCAACAACAGGAGGATCAGGAGGAAGTAATTTAAGTCTCCTTTCTGTGAAGGTTCTCTCCCCTTCCTTTAAAAATTCTGCAGGAGAAGGTCCCAAAATGGCTATTGTTTCCTTTTAAAAAACCCATCCAAAAATTACCTGCTTTCAGACTCTGTTTGCAATCTTTCTGTAATGTAAACTTGCCTCTGTTTGGGCACTTTCCTCTTCACTGTTTTAGCTTGAAGTTCCCAAGAGTTTATTACTGACAACTGTCTAATTTGGAGAGAGAATACAGTCTGACAGCCTTCTTAAGGGAAAAGTTCATCTCCCACCTCCAGGTGAACTGATGCTTCAGGCATCAGCTTTACATAACCACAGCATTCTCAGGAGCCTGCTCTGGCCTCCTTAGGGAAAGGGCATGAGCATCCCAGGTGAGGTAGGTTCCTGCCAAGCTGTTGTAGAGAATAAAAAAATCACTTAGACTAAGTTTAGGTGCATCCCTCTCAATCTTGAGTATAATGGATGCAGAGAGTATTGTGAATGCCTCTGCTTAATACAGAGGCAATTAAGGAAAGGGAAACTATATAAAGTATACTTTAAATTAATTTTTTCTACAGTGACTAATAAGACTGTTCTTCGAGTTGCTGCATGCAAGATAGTTCTGTTGTTTTTTTTTTTAAGCTGAGGAGTTATATTTTAATTTAAATAAAAATGATCACATTAACATCTAATACACTTTCAGATATTTTTATAAGCTCCTTGGAAAGCAGCAATATCTTTCTTCTCCTGTAGAATGTTTTTAAAACCAAACCCATAGAGCAATACACAAGTCCTTGCTTAGCTGTTGTAATTTGACTAGTTCAAATTGAGATGTAATACATATTGTCTTAACCCCATTGGAATCAAATTACCTGTGCTGTTCAAAACAAGTAATTTCTGCTTCATGGGGAATGAGATAAATTCCTTATTATAAAGGAAGTAAATGTTTTCTTTTTTTCTGTCAGAACTTAGTATTGTTAAATTTACAAAATTTATAAAACAACTTTGATACACTCCCTTTGCCTGTTCTGTAATGCAGGTGCTGCATGTGGTGATTTTTAATGCACTGCAGGATCACTGTGTTTCAAAGGGAGGGAGCTAGAGAGCTATGAAATAATAAGCCCTCAGAGTCTAGTCTGTCTGTAACCCTCTGTCTTTCAAATGAGTAAAAATAATTTGTAAATGTTTTTCCCATTTCAATTTTGTTTTTCAGGTGTCTATTGATGGAAATGACAGTGTTAGTGGCACAGGAATGATAGGTGAAAATGAACAAGATAAAAAAATGCAGGTATGTTCCCAATACAAAATAAGTATATTAATTTCTTCTGCCTTCTTTGCCCAGCAAGCTACATGATAGTCCTGTAGCCATGAACTAGGGTCTGCTACTATCCCTTAGGAGTTTTAGATCTCAATCCTATGCAGATAGATTGTACTATCTCACTTTGTACAAGATGCTGTCACAAGATTTTAAAAAGATCATCTAGTACTTATTATTTTCTAGAGTTTTTTTCTGTTAAAAGGTAATTAAAAATTATGTTGGATTTCTAAGATTTTTTTCAAACTGACTTGGGTATTTCATCAGTAAGAGTGTAAGTTTTTCAGAAGTTCTTTTCCAGGGAATGAACTCACTTTTAATAGTATTTAAAGCAGAAAGAATACTGTCTCAATTAATTGTTTATTTCCTTCTCAAGAGAGACCATTCCAGGCATATGTCTGGAACTGTTCTCTCTTTGACTTATTTGGATTTCACTTTCCCTGTTAGGGTGCCTCACTTTTATTGCAGGTTTTATAAGGAATCAGTAGGTAAGAGCGTTGTCCCTAGTGAATGCTTAAAGAAGCAGAAAAATACTTCCATTTCTTATTCTGGATTCGTGTTGTTAGTACATAGAAATATAAAATCCTTTTCAATGTGAAAAGATGATCTTTAAAGTTCAAGGGGTAATGGAGAATACAGGTGCAACTTATTAAGTCTCAAGCTTTTTATTCCCCTGTGATCCTTAAAATTATGCATTTGACATAATATTTTATTTGGACTTCAAAAGTTATGGCCAACAGCAAAAATAGTACTAAAACCTCTATACCCTCACGTGTTCAGATGACAAAATCAAAACTGGAAAAGTCATTGCATTGAGAAAGGTTTGCCCAGAGAAGCCCCATCTTTCCTTTTTGTTTAATTTAAGAAACAATGAACTAGATAAGGAGGAAAAATATCTTCCAACGTAAAATACAGTACTGTATTCCAGAAAATGAAATTAAGAAATTCAGAGGGTTTGCACACTTGTAGGTTGGAATAGGGATACAACCCCAATAAAAAGCAAAATTCAAGGACAAGTAAGAGAAGATCTTGGTTGGTTTTAACTGAAAGTAAGAGCCTATTAAGCAAAATTCCTTGTGACCAGTATCCACTTAAATGTTGATTTTGGCCTCAGCCCCACACAAAGTGAATCTAAACGTTGTTTTATCTTAGACATGTATGGCAACATATGTGCCATGTGGAAGTGTGCCAATCTTATGGAGCATTATATGTTCCAAACAAAAAGAGATCTGGTATTTCAAAAGGGATTGAGGCTTAGTCTCAAATTCTGACCCATATAAGGTGTCTTCAGTTGGCCAGCTGAAGGGGCCCAAAGCTCTTAATTATGTATGAAGATACAAATCATGTTTATATCTTGATTTAAGTGGATACCTACTTGTAACTCATTCTGAATTAATATACTACTTGGGGTAAAATAGAGTCATATTTACACGTAGAATTAATTGGGTGTATATTTATAAACATTTTAAGTCCAGAGGTAACAGATGTAGTACTGTTAGGCAGTCATTCAGACTTGCGTGTGGTTAGTGAGGTGTTTCACCACAGAAAAAAGCATAAAACCTCTTTGTGATTTCTACTTGTGGAAAGAAAAGACTCTGTGTGCCCAAGTGGATATCCTACACTATTTCCTTTCAAACCTGTCATACCCATCTGTTCGTAATACAGACCTTGGTTATATGATTCTGCTTTTACATATGCAGTCTAAAAAGCTTACCCGAGCTCTTTGTTACCTTTGTTTTTCCCCTGTGTTACCTGTCTGAACTCAGGATGCATTTGTGGTCTCGTAAAAATAGCGGGTTTTTAATTCTGTGTGTTTAGAAGTGGAGGAGAAAGATAAAATAATCTTAACATTGGTAAAATTATGTCTCGTTATTTCCTTACAGATATCAGCACATTATAGAACTGTTTTCATTTTCTTTTAAACTTTGGCATATTTCAGCTTTATAGCAGATCTCTGAAAATATATACATATTTTGTATGTTGAAACAACAAGGAAATAGTAGTAGGTTTACTGATAGAAAAAAAAAAATCAGTGCTTCAGTGCAGATGCTCAACCAAGAATATTCTTCATGATCCTTAATATATTGAGGTGACTTTTGTGATTCATGCTATCATAGGTTAAACAATAGTGTTAATAATGGGTTTCTTGATCCAGGAGGTTTTGTTTTTCACCATGGTTCCAGAGAAGCTTTTCTGAAGTGATGGAGTTGAATGTTTCAGTTGATTAAAATTTTATATGTAACTTTGCTTCCTCAGTCTTAAGAACAGTCTGAAGGTAATGGGGGGTATTGCATCCTCTCTGAAGAATCTGTAGGAATGTTGTTCCCAATCCAATTTCTGATCTGTCTGAGTGAGGAAATAGAGGTCAGTGTGTAGTTGCAGGGCTACAGTCTTGCTGGGATGAGAGGGATGTGGTGGGAGAGTTCAGACAACTGAAGTGCTGTGATGGATGGATCCAAGGCTCTTTAATAGGGCCAGGTGGGGAAGGAGAGGAGCAGGAGCTGCCCTTCATGTGGGAACAGCAGGACTGCAGAGGGCTCTGCTTTGGGATGGGTCAGAATGACCAGCCTGGGTGGGTTGTGGTGGTTGTGGTCTGCTGCAGAGAGCATGGTCAGGAAGAACATGAGGCCCTCTTCAGACAACTGGAAGAAGCCTCATGTTCACAGGGCCACGTCTTCATGGGGAATTTTAACAACTTCAGTATCTCCTGGAAGGGCATCACAGCAGGGCACATGAAATCCAGGAGGAATCTGGAGTTCAGGGGTGGCAACTGGCAATCTAAAGCAGGTTACAGAGCAGCTGGCAAGGTGAGAGACACTTTGCTGGACTTCAGTTGCCAAGAAGAATTAATGGGAAATGTGAAGGCTGGGGGCAGCCTTCAGCAGTCTCCATCCTTAGAGATACTCGGAACCCAGTTGGATACTGTTGTGAGGAACTTGCTGCAGCTGAAGTGCTTTGAGCTGGAGGTGTTTTCTCCTCATCCATTCTGTGAAATGTTCTTTTGGCAGTTAAGAATAGAACTGGATCCATAAGAAAAGGGAGGTGGTCCAAGAGGGCAGACCTTTACAATAGTCTCGATTTACTTTGCATATATTTGTATCAAAGTGCTTACATTTGGGCCTCTGTTCAGTCTGTATGAAAGTTTCTTGTATGTTAGCATATGAAGAAGCCTTTAAAAGGGGTTTAAGTTGCCTCCTGAAGCTTAGATGTAATCTAAGATTCTTCTGTCTACTCATTTGGTCATTTTAACACTGCCTTATTTTTTAAATTATTTTGTCTTTGCTATTTAGCTAATTAATGCAAGCATTTAAATTTGGTAGCTACAAGTATGTTTTACAGTTTCTCTCATCAGAATTTATGTTTTCAGCTATTTATTTCTAGTTAGTTTAGTTTATTTATTGAGGAGTAAGAAATACATGGCATAGCAAAGAGAAACAAAAGAAACCTGTCATAATCAGCTCTGGCTTGATAGCAAAATAAAGTTGTCTGACGTCTCTGATCCATTTTGGTTGTTGGTTTTTTTAGTGTGTGGTTTGATTTTTATTTTTAATTTTTTTTAAATTTCTTTTTTTTTCTTTTTAACTTAAGATTGTCCTGCAAGGACATGGAACAAGAGTGACTGCAAAATCTCAGCAGACTGGAGAGAAAGCCTTTCGCTGTGACTATGATGGCTGTGGCAAACTGTACACAACAGCTCACCATCTTAAGGTGAGGAGGTACACAGTGTGCATTGTTACTTTGTAGACATGATTCTTTTGGAAAGTTTGTGGTTAATAGTAATGGAAATGAACAGGGAGCCAGCTGCAGTGGGGCTGTTTTGTCAAATGTTTATTGGATTGATTTGTCTCAGGTGCTCAGCTGAGTTTGCTTAGTGTTCTGGGTAGATACAGATGTGTTAAGCCACTCTGTTGCCATAATATAAGAAGTCACTTGTTGAGATTGTTCCCACCAGAAGTGTCACAATAATTCTGGAATCCAGTGTTCACTTCATGGACTTTTTTATTGTGTGTGTATGATCATGCAAAAATTCTATTTTTTTAAATATTTCACCATCATAATACAAAGTCTGGCTCTTCAAAATGATCTAACATTCAAAGTGAAAAGCTGGAGCATCTTTTCTTTACAGATGGCAACTCCTTAATTCTCTTCCTTTTTAAACTAAGTAAAGGAATTACTGAAACAGTAAGGGTGAAGAGCTGTTCCCTTTCCAGCTGAGGCTGAGATAATGACTTGCTGATGAGGTAACCTCTTTGCAGTGCTGCCTTGTCTCAACTAAATACAGGAGCCAGTGAGTAGCTGACTCTGTGGATCACATGTTAAATTTGTGTCTTTGCTGCAGAGCTTTCGTGCAATATAAGAGGATCATTGGAAGCATTCAGTGGAGTCAAAAATCAGATATAGAGTGGGCTCTGAGGCATGTTTGCATACTGTCTTTAATGTACATGCATGATGGCAACTCTGCCTGTGTTTACGGAAGTGTTTTGTGCAAAACCGACTGGAAGGATCAGGTTAAACTTTGGAAAGAGGCATCTTTAGTGTTAAGGAAAACATTACTATATTTTGTTATTTTTCATCACTGATATAAACAGACACCTGAATGTGAATCTTAGGAAAAGAAATAAAATATGTTGACTTTGAGGATGAACTGTTTCTGTGCTGAAATAACCAGATACATTTCATTAAGTCTCTGTCTTGGATGTCAACAGGTGCATGAAAGGTCACACACAGGAGACAGACCATATCAGTGTGAACATCCTGGATGTGGCAAAGCATTTGCAACAGGTAATCTTTTGTAGACTAGCTCCTCCTGCTTGTTAGTGTTTGTCTCAGAATAAAGTAAGTTTTTAGTATTGTCTTTTTTAAACTGCTAAGTTGCTTGGGAGAACTGCAAAAAAAAAGTAATCTTTTCAGCTAGTGTAGAACAAAGAAATGACTTAAAAATGATTTAACTCCTAGTTACTGAAGGAGAAATGACATGAAACACTTGACACTTCCCTTACTCTTCACCTGTTATGCTACAGTCAAATTTTATGTTGACAAATAGGCCTTTCTTAACATTAAGCTAATAGCAAAAGTTAAATTTGGTGATAATAGAAAGCTTTAGGCTAGAGGTAGATTCATGATCTTTTGGTCTAAATTTGAAAGGAACTTCGAAGGAAGATCCTGTTTTAAGTGTTCTTTACTGAATTTGTATCAGAATGACATCTCTTATGAAGTGAACTACAATTCGTACAGACTGCTCTGTTCATAAATGATGCTCTTCCTGAGATTGACTTTGATTGTGCAAAATGTAATTACGAAGAATGAAACATGGAAGAAAATCGAAGAGCAAGTCTTGTTTCACATTTTATTCTTTTCCTTTGAATGTAAATTAATACGATGCTTAGAAAAGTTAGGCTTTATTTTTTTTAAATAAGGTGTTTTTAAAATAAATTCATCTGATCTAGTACATAAATGCTGATGAGAAAGGTCAGAAAGGAAACAACCACACTTACAGAACTGCCCCTTTAATTATATAGTGTTTGTAAAGGGATTTCAAAACTACACAATGAAATATTCTCTTCTTTTGCAACAGACTGTATGGATATAAACAGCTGTTTTCTGTAAATACCATATTTTTGGTCAGAGCTGTTGTACCACTGTAGTTCAGCAATCCTTGCCTTTGACAATGTTCACTTGAAGTACTGACTGCTCTTGGTTTAAATATGAAGAACTCTCCTTGACTGGATCATGAAATTGAGTTCATTTTAGTTGTAAAGAGTGAATTAATGCTCAGCTTGGTACACATGCTTTGCGTTTTTAAGAACATCAAGAATAGGAATTTCAGTTGTTTGGGGAGAACACGCTGTGAAATTAAAGCAAATGCCATTTTCTTACAGACTTTCTTTATTTTGTAGAAATATACACATCATTTGTGGGCACAAGTAAAATTCAGGTTTGTTTTCTAAAATGGCTGTTTCAGGCTTCTTTAGTCGTTATATTTTCAGGGAAATGCTGACAGAAAAATCTTGATAAAATCCTCATTGCAAAATAATTTACAGAGGACCTGATCCAAAGTTCACTTTCAACTGGTAGAGTTTTTGATGATGATGAGTTCCTAAAAGTTATCTTAAAGGGAATGAGTGTCTGTGACTGCTATCAGTTAGCACCTATATATGCTTTTACTGCTGACTCCCTTAGTGGTACTGCTTTTTCTGTGAGCAAATGTCATTTTGGTGGCAGTAGTGGGAAGAGGTAAAAACTAGATGGAATGCAGAGCACACAGCTTCCTCAGAAGGCAGAGTAAATATTCATCCACATTATAATGATTACAATTTATCCTTCTGAAGGGAAGGAGAAGCATTATGCAAGTGTATTTTCTTTCTAAATGAAGGATGAAAGAATTTCTAAATTGTTATCTAGAGTTCTGCTGCTCTGTATGGTAGAATGAAGAGATTGTGAAGAATGAAAGAGCAAATTTTACTCATCATCCAGTTCCTGATTGGAATGGCAAGCACGGCTTTTGATGGTGATGGTTTATGAGTATCCTAATTTTGTGTTTACACTACTATAACATCCCTTCTGATCTTCAGGGTATGGGTTAAAAAGTCATGTCCGAACACACACTGGTGAAAAGCCTTATCGGTGCACAGAAGAAAATTGCACCAAATCATTCAAGACTTCAGGAGACCTGCAGAAACATATTCGAACCCACACAGGTACTGCTATCACTCAGTACTTTTCTGTTAATTCACTCAGGTGGATCTTTTTTTCTCTTTCCTCATTCCGTGACTTTATACTTACAAAATCAGCCTGTGTATATTCTCTTTCTGAAGCCCAGTGAGCTCAGCAGCATTTCAGCATGGTAAGCATTTACTGCAAATCCAGCATGCTTTTCTTGGAAAAAGTGTCCAAGCATTCACACTGCTTTTGTAAATGCACTAACTTTAGCAATGCCTCACTCACATTGTCAATGAGTCACTTGTTGCCTTTACAGTTTTATCTGCAGCTGTAACAGAACAAGGAACTTTTCCTCAATAATATGTCTCACCTTTTAAAAATGGCATCAGTGTTCTTTAGTTTTGTTCCTTTAATACAGCTTCAGGAAGGTTGATACTTCTGAGCTTGTTATCCTGATTTCCCTTCTCTTTATGCAGCAGAAGAATGAACAAAAATATCATAGAAAACCAACTGTTAATAAAGCTTCCAAATGCATTAAAAAACCTTATATTTTTTCCAAAAAAATTAATTTGAAAGGCAAAACACAAATAAATTCTAGACGGCATACTCTACAACTCTGCAAAACTCTGTGGGTGCACTCATGTAAAAAAGCTTGCACGGTGTCTCCTTTGCTCCTGAGATCTTAAAAAACAACAACAACAACCAAACAAACAAAAAAAACCCACAAAAAAACCAACAAAAAAAAACCCACCCACACACAAAAAAATAAAACAAACAAAAAAAAACCCACAAACCAAAGAACCCTTAAATCTAGGAAGAATAATCTATCACTTGCTAGCCTATACCATTAAGTATATTTATGTTTCTGCTAGAACACCGGTAAGTTTTTCTCACAGCAGTCCAGGGACCAGAGTGCAGGGGTGACGTTTTTTAGATTTCGGAGTAGTTTTAGGACACTAAAGAATGAGAAGGAAATTGTGCCAAGTCCTTTGTGCAGATGGATGGAGCAGTGTTTGCTCATGCCCTATGCAAGCTGCAGCAGTGCACCCGATGGAGGCAGGTCTGGGCTCTCCTACTCTCTCCCATGGCTCTGAAGCCTTTTCCTTCCTTTATCAGGCAGATCGGGGTTAGTGCTTTCTTGATTTTCTGCCTGTTTTAACAAAAAGTGACTTTTTTCCCTCTCTTTGAGTAGCAGTCCAGTCTCACTTTCTGTGCCATCAAATGCTTTCCTCGGGTTCCTCCGTGACTTTCCCAGGCACACAACTCGGGGATCAGAGAAGCTGGTATGGATGGTACCTCATGCTGCAGTGGGGGAGAGCTTGAAGGCTTCGGACTTGCTTTGCATTTCTAGTGCTGCAATTCTCGTCACCTGGAAACAGGTCGCTTTGCTAACAAGGACATTAGAAACTGAAAAGGCTGCCTCCTCTGACCGGTCTGGTGACATTCCTGCGGGCATTCTTTAAAAGCGCTTTGTTTTGGTTTCTAGTGTAGGGTCTGTTGTTGGGCGGGGTTGGCTCTGCAGCCCTGCTCCTTTCAGGCATGTTTGAGGTCCTGGCAGAAGCAAGGCTTGGGGGAGCCATGGTAACACAACACTGAGGAGTGTAGCGTAATACACACGCACTGCCTTGGCAAGAGGCTGGAAAACCTTCCCGAAACAGCTGGCCGAAGGAGTGAATAGGAGTTTCCTCTGCCAAGGAGTTAACTGCTTTGGAGTTTTGTGGTATTAGTGTCGCTATCAGGACTTGGTTTTTTATTTCTGTCTCTAAGTACCTATTGTTGTATCTGTAGTGGTGTTCTGCCCTCTCTTGCTCTAGGATTCTTCTCTTTGGTAAGCAGTACAATAGGTTGAATGTACTTAGCTCTAGAAGTGTTGAGGCAGAGGACAGCCTGTCAGGTGGCTCGAACTTCTCCAAACTTCACCCCCTTTGCTCTCTCTCTCTGTGTGCTTTGATAGATCTGAAAGGTCAGGGGTTTGGGGTGTTAGTGGTTGACCTTGTCTGGTGTTCACAGTGGAACGTTCTGGTGCAGGGTTGTAAGTTATTGTGCTTAAATTTATATTATATTATTAGACTTACTTTAAAAGAACTTTTATTTATGATTGCTCTGGTTTTGGAGTTTGAAACTTGAGATTTGTGGCTGTCTCTCTTTATAAAGTTTGTTCTTCTCGTGTTCTCTATAGTGAGTTTTATTTACCCATTTGTATCTTATCATATGTTAAACCATTAAGGGTTTTTTTTTTCATTTTATGAATTAACAATTGACAAATGTGCAAATGGTATGATACACTTGTTTTGGATAATATAGGTATGAATTGGGGAGTGTATTGACTACTTGTTAGAATACAGACAATGTGGAAGCTCATCAAATGAACTGAGTCTGTTTTATGCCTTATAAAGTACTAATCTAAATGCTTCATCATTTAGCTTACAGACTGTATAATTTTCCCAAATTTTGCCAGTTTTGGCTAAACTACAACACTTCACAGTGGCATGTTCATGGTATTTCTGACTGAGGATCTCAATGATAAAATTGGTAGCTTTGGATTCCTACATTCAGTCTAAATGTAACGGAGAATTTTTGTTCTTTTGTAACTTTTGCATGTGTACCTTTTCTTGTCTTTTTTCAGGTGAAAGGCCTTTTAAGTGTCCCTTTGAAGGATGTGGCAGGTCATTCACAACGTCTAATATTAGAAAGGTTCACATCAGGACACACACAGGCGAAAGGCCTTATTACTGTACAGAGCCAGGATGTGGGAGAGCTTTTGCCAGTGCAACTAATTATAAGAATCATGTGAGAATACACACAGGTATATGAGTGATGCTTTGTATTTTGAAGTGCAATCTGCTTAGGAGAGGCTGTCATTCTCCTTGTGAGCAATATTTTGGTGTGCTGTAACTGGGTATAGTCATGTTCATATGACCTGGTTTGGTGCTTTTCTTTGGGTCTTCTCTCCCCTCAGCTGAGGAGAGTTAAGCAGTTAGGTTTCCCACCTTGCTGTCAAGGCAGAATAATTTTGGTTTGGATACAGAGTTTTTAAAAACAGATGCAAAACCTTGTCTTCAATGGACATTGGACTAAATCCTTAATGTGGTTCTGGGGCTTGCCTCACTTGTGACCTGTTTTGTAAATAAATAACAGTAAAGGACAAGTCTGAGCTTAACTTTGACTCACTGTAATGAGTCACCCTTTCATCCCAGCTGTATTTTCCTTGCTGCTGAAACTGTGGTCATAACTTCCTTTTTATCGACTGGAGGTGAAAATATGTACCCAACTTGATTTTCAGGGTTAGCTGGCAGAAAAAATCACCACAAATTTGAAGATTCTAAAATGTAAAAGCCTGTGATAGCCATATCATCTTGGTAGCATTACGTATTTTATAAAACACGTGCTTCCTAGATCTGTGTTTCGTATCTCAGTTTATATTTTTACTTTACAATGCAATTTAGACATTTGTTTCCTTGGTTTTTAAATAAAAGTTGTTTCTATATGAAACCGTAATTGTTTAAACGTGCTTCCTGTAGATTTCTTCAGAGCTTTACAGACTCAGAAGTAGGTGATGCTATAGTGAATAGACATACCTGATCATTGAGGAAAAGTGTAGGGTTTCCAGTAATAAAAGAAAAAAGTTTTCAACAGATTGGCAAACTGACATGGCAGCTTTCAGTCTGTATCATTCTGTCTTCATCAGAAGCATGTTTTAGATGGAACGAAAGGGGGAAAAATGGGCCCAACTTATACTGGCAGTAGTTTTTAAAAAACACAGTAAAAGACTGCATTGATAAACTTTGTGAGGATGAGCTTCACTGTTGCCTTTGAAATAAAAGTGTGGTCGGTAATGAAGGTGTGTCACTAAACATCATTTGCGGGCAAATTTTTTCTGTGCATCCTGGATAAGGTTTTCTTTGTCCCTTTTGTTTTCCCCTACAGGGGAGAAGCCCTATGTCTGTACAGTTCCTGGCTGTGATAAACGTTTTACAGAGTATTCCAGTTTATACAAACATCATGTTGTACACACTCATTCCAAACCCTACAACTGTAATCACTGTGGGAAAACCTACAAGCAGATTTCTACTCTTGCTATGCACAAGCGGACAGCGCACAACGACACTGAGCCCATTGAGGAAGAACAAGAGGCTTTTTTTGAGCCACCTCCAGGTTAGAATTTCAGTCTTCAATTCTCTTGTAAAAAAAACAGGCTGGATAGTATTTTTCTGGGGTTATTGAAAATTAAAGCATAGATAAGAATTGGAAGTACTTTATAAAGGTATCCTAATTTGTCTGTAAGACTTTACTGTGGTAGGCAACTTGTAAACAGAAATCGAGAGAGTAACTGGTCAGATAATAAATTCATTTACAGCAGTCCTGGGTGTAAGAGAGACATTTCAGTCGTAGTCTCAGCAAACCCACAATAAACATGAATGTGGGGAAGGGACTAAGACAATCTAAACTACTTTGATTGCAACCTATTGCATTTTTCTAAGAGTACATATAATCCATGGTTGGTGACAGTCTTTTGTGCAGGAATAAAGGCTCTGCCTTGAGGAAAAAAACATTGTTTTTGCAGCATGCTGATAGTGGGCTGCTTCTGCTGTGGTTTATAACTGTCTCTAGGGCACTCCTCAGAACTGAGATGAAAATAAGCTTCTGTGCTGCAGCACCCCTCAGAGTATGTTTTTCACGGTAGCATGAGTGTTGAATCCCATGACTATAAAAGATGAGACCAAAGGAGGTACTGTGACAGGACAAATACCACTTGTCAAATGGTGATATTTAGATGAGGCAGAATATCAGAAATATTGTTTTGGTTAGAAAAGTTGTTTTGCTACATGCTCATGGGAAACTGCACTGAAGGCCTCAAGAAGATTTGCTATAGCCTAATTCCTTCTCTTAAAGGAATGATAAGATTCATTTGCTGAAGTTAAACATTTCTTAAGATAATGAACTTACTTAAATCTCCACACAAAGGTGTCTCTGTGTTCTTTTGTATGTTCGTTAATTAATAACTTTTTTAAAAAGCTTCCAGTTGTGTTTGCATGAAGCCCCTTGTGTGGAGAAGTTAACATTTAATGATAATTAAATTAGGAATGTTTGCCACCATTTTAATATTTGCTTATAAGCTAAATGTATAGTTTCTTCATATATAGTATTTATGTGTGTAAAAACTCACTGCTAGAAGATTATATCCCGTGTTCCCAAAATAACAGACTTTCTGGCCGGGTTTTGGTATCTTTTATTTTTCTCATCTTTCCACTACATTGTTCCATTGGAGTGTTTAAAAGCTTCAAACCAGGCTGGGACTTAATCCTTATTTGCTTTCCTGGCAGCGTTTAGAGTATGTAAACTCTCCTCTTGCCTTTTTTTGTCTCAAATAGGTCAAGGTGAAGATGTTCTCAAAGGTTCCCAGATAACCTATGTGACAGGGGTAGAGGGAGAAGATGTAATTTCTGCACAGGTTGCTACAGTTACTCAGTCAGGATTAGGCCAACAAGTGGCACTAATATCCCAGGATGGAACCCAGCATGTAAGTAACCACAGCGTTTGAGGGCTGACAAAAATAAACTGAGAATTAAGGCGCGTGTTTGCAGATTCTCGATAAATATGTGCGTGGTTTTCTTAAGGAAAGAAGCTTCTTTGGAGCTGCATCAGGATATATTTAGGGTTTTGCCTCCTGTGGGATACCTAAATGAAACCACATATACTGACATGTGAAACTTTGTATACAAAGATAGGGGGTTTGTCTATCCTTGATATCTTTGTCACTCTTAAATGAGCTGTTTTAACAATTGTCTGATACACCACCTAGTTTCTGAGGTTTCTCAGAATTTCCTGATTGTGCTGTTAGTAGATTGTGGTCATCTTCACTGTTGTCTGCACACACTTTGGGGGGCTGAAGGATTGGGAAGTCTTTCCAGTCCAGGTGCCTGCTTTACAAGGAGTTTGGTAGTGTGCAGTTCTTACCATTCCTAACATAAGCCAGAGGATAAGGAATGCTTTGTTACCTCCTCCACTTGAAAATTCCTATGGGTATATTATTGTAAGGATTCCTAGGGATGTTTTTTTTTAAAGACTTCATATGAAATTTCATTGGGAAGGGACTTCAGCAAAACTCTCTTGATTCACTGTAGCAATATACTGAAGGCTTGTGAGGAAAGGTTTATATCTCAGCTGGAAGGGCAGCTTAAATATCAGTAGCATATGAAAGATATATTCTGAATTCAAACTGAAAATTAAATCTTCAAGGGGGCTCTTACATTGTCAGCTTTGGACATTGCAGCAGTACTGAGTAACTGGCATTTTTACCCTCTAAAATGAAGGTCTGCAGAAACCTTGACAGAGAGTTCCTACATTTATTTAAATTATCCTTCAGCTTGACTTCAGTTCTGGGATTTATTTCCTTGTAAAACAGACATAAAATCATGTGTCTGATGCCCTAATGCATTTATACTGGAGACATCGGTAATTTAGATCATTAATTTTTATGAATTTATTTTGGTTTAAATTCTAAGCCTTCGTAGGCCTCTTCAGTATTTCCATTAAGGTCAAAGTATGTCAGGTGGTACTACCTTAAATCCCATTGTCCACTGTGTAAGACACATGCATAGATAATCAGTCATGCTGTTATTTGGGATATGATCTGATTAACATGGAGTTGTAGACTCTGGAATTAAGTATGCAAACTTTTATTACTGGGAGTCAGATTTTTATTTCTGTAAACAGATAAGTGTGTCTGAAAAGGTCATGAACTATTAGATCCCAATGAAGACAAAGACAAGGGCTCTTTGTCACAGATGGGGACTTGGCCAAAGAGTGATGGTGATTCCAGAGGAATGAATGAGCACACTGGTCAGGAAGTGGAATAACGGCTGCTGGATCTTTTGGCCAGTTTGACATCATGGCTTAAAATGTTTTTCTTTGCTATTGTGAACAAGTTGACTTTTTTTTCTGGGTTGCTACGCACTGTTTCAAATAAAGAAACCGAACTATCAGGAGTATTCCTGCTGAACCAACTGGCAGGAATTTTTGATAAATGTTGTTAAGAATGTCATCTTTTTGTTTAAACCTTACTTAAAAACACACGATATGTTGCCAAAACCTTAAGACACAAGTATGACTTGAGCAGCAACCAGACCTTCTATTTTTACTTCATGAATGATTTTGTGTTTCAGGTCAACATATCCCAGGCAGACATGCAGGCCATTGGCAATACTATCACTATGGTGACACAAGATGGCACCACCATCACCGTCCCTGCCCACGACGCTGTCATCTCTTCTGCAGGAACGCATTCCGTGGCGATGGTTACTGCAGAGGGCACCGAAGGGCAGCAGGTAAGAGATCATCCTGCACACACGGGGAATGTTCCTTTATGAGCTGGTATAAAATGGGCATCTAAGCCATCACAGTTCTGGTGTTTGTGTAGGTTTATCTTAGTAAAGCAGCTTTCAGCACCTGGCTCTAGCATTCCCCTCTGAAGTGTCTGGTATGTTCTACTCCAGTCCTATACATCGAGATATGGCAGAATGTTCATGTATTCTGCCAAGACAAAGTTCTGAGGTACCAGTCTAATAATTCATTTAGGTGAATGGCAGAGCTAAGAATAGAATACAGTATGAACTGTATAATTTTATTGCTTAATACTATGGGATTGTGACTTATTTGGCAGATAGGAAATTTGTGTAAGTATGTATCTATGGATTTGTTTTTAATATGCATACAATAGCTACCTTTTTAGTAGAAATATAAAGATATAATCTTCATGTTAAAATGGATTCTGCTGCTCTAAAAATGCACCAGATGAAAATGAAGATACTTATTCTGCCTCTGTAAGTGATCACAGGCTTATAGGCACACTTATTGAATTTCTGCAGTCCTGAGGGTATGTATATTTTAAGAGCTAGTAGATAACTTTGAGAACACAATTATGGCAACCTTTCTTAAAAAACTGCACAGTCACAGGATTGAATTTAACTGTGAAGACAGTGGTTGTATGAGATCAGTACAGGACCAGAGCTGATTCTCTTCTTTTGGTCTTGAAGGTTGCCATTGTGGCTCAAGACTTAGCAGCATTTCACAGTGCCTCCTCAGAAATGGGACATCAGCAACACGGGCACCATTTAGTGACTACAGAAACTAGACCTGTTACATTGTTGGCTACATCCAATGGGACACAAATTGCAGTACAGGTAAGATGGGGATAAATGTTTTTTGGAGTGCTTCTACTCGAGTTAAAAGTTCCTAGTCATGTAACGAAATGATTCAAATAAGCTTGGCATCCCTGCAAAAAAATTGACCATAACCATATGGTCTCATATTTTAAGTAATACATAGGGTTAAGAAGAGGAATAAGCAGCACCTGATTTTCCAAATCTACTTGTAGCATTTCCATAAAAGGGGGTGAGTCCAATTTCAGGTCAACTGAATTGTTCATGGAGTCACAGGTTTTCAGTGGAAATGTGCTTTCATTCATCCTTCAGCTTTACATGTAGAGCTGACATGTATAAAACCAAACTCTCAAGGGTAAATTGCTATGAACTTATAAAATTAGTGAACTCGTTATTTGAACCTTGAAATGCTAACAGTGAAAAGGTGCAAACAGTTACATAGAAAGATTAACTATTAAATCTCTGGAAATAGGGACCTTCTTTGTATGTGCCAAACCAGCACAGTACCAGCAGTAGTCTCTGTAAATAGTTCCTCACGTTGTTCAAACACTGTAATGAAAAGGTAGTTTCTAGGTATGAAAGAGCTCTTAAGAGCTCAAATTGAAAGGAAAAGTGTTAGTATCTTCAAGCAGAAAGGAGAGACTGTTATTTCCTCCTTTGTTAAATGGAAAATAGCAAGTCAGATGCTGGTTGAAGAGCAATGAAAATTGAGCAGCTCTGAATTCTGAACTCTTCTCTTTTGAGCTAAGTTGGCAATAACCAAAACTACTTGTTAAGAGAAACCATATCAGAAGGTAATTGTTTGCAGGAAAGCATAGTTGTACCCTCAGCAGTGTTCCCTTTGAATGAAAGGAAAATATAGGCACTCTCTGCTCATGCCCCTCTTTTTTTTACCAACAGTGGAGCATTTGGTGAAATAGCTTTACTTTTATTAAACTTAAAATATATAATACAAATAGAAGACAGAGAATTCAAAATTAAAATATAATTAATTATTCCTGAGGTTTTGATAGGTTTCTTTTGTACTTTGATTCTAATAAATAAACCCGTTTTATTTCTAAATACTGGTAAAGCCTGATGGTCAGGTTAAAGTCCTAACGAGGTGATAACAGAGGTCTTCTTGATTTGAGTGGCTCCAGAAGGTGATATGCAATGACTGTAAGAATAACAAGGGATACTTACAACTGTCCCATTAGGTCAAATAATCTGATTTTATCTTTCACACTCTCTTGTGTTTTTACCCCAGGCCAGCTGTATGATTTTTTGTGAGACTGAGATTGGCTTCAGTGTACCAATCACTGGTTGTACATGCATAGCATCCATATTATAAAATTCCACGGATTCTTTCCCCATATCATGTCTCCAGTCTTTTTTCAGGTTATGTTGCTTCTGGTAGTGCCAGATACATCGATGACTTTCTAGTTGCAACTACAAGATAATTTCCTCTCTAAACTACTGTGGAATCAAACAGTGTCATCACAACAGTTTTTTTTTATACAGTCAGGATTCTGCAGTAAATATATTTTTTTCTATAAATTACTCTTATATGGTGTTCCACAGAGCTGACTTTGTGTAACAGAAAAATGAAGATGTTTGTTTGCTTTGCCAGTGTTAAAATGTAATCCAGCAGCCACCATGACTTTAGAAAGCCTTGTTTTAGCTTTGTAATATCTGCCAAGTTGAATTATCACCTACTTTGTGTGTCGTGAAGTGTGTTTACCTTGGAGCAGTTCTTTGAAGCAAATGTATTCGGTAGATACTTAGAAACTCAGTTTAATCTCCTATCAGCAGCTATCTTAATTGTCATGCTGATTAGATAGCTGCTGGTATATATTACCCAGGAGAGGTGTGACAATACTGATCATGTTTATTTGGGCTAAAATATTATTTGATATCTAGATCTTTGTTTTCATATCTTTTTTTAGTGCCTTTATTATCCATGTATAACACTTTGGATTTACCTATGTTTCAATGCATTTGTTTCAGCTTGGAGAACAACAGTCTCTGGAAGAAGCCATTAGAATAGCCTCCAGAATACAGCAGGGTGAAACACCAGGGATTGATGATTAACTTCTAAAACTGCTACCAGAACAATAGAGTGAAAGGTATTTTATTTTCAATCAGCAAAGGTCCATGCCAGCAGCAAACCATAAAAACTTTGAAGTCACCCACTCACTGGTACTGTGTACACATTTTATGCAAGAGTGAAGAACATTTTCTAAGTTTTGTGTACATAACCCTTGGAATGGACTGACATCATCTACTTCCAACCGTTGTATTCAGGAATATGGAATTAGGATTATATAGTAAACTTCCTTGTTATCCTTTCATCAGATTTCAGACTGGTCTACAAGCAAGTGAAAAATAGAAGTATTGGAATTAATTTTTAATGTCATGTACAAATAATGAAGGCATTACTGAAGATTTCAGATGTTTAAATCACCATTTCAGGAACCCTTACAAATAATAAAGGCAATAAAGCCTTTTAAATCGCATTCCATCAATGGAAAAGTCTTGGATTTTGAGCCTACTACTGTAAATCTTCGTATTTTGATTTGTTTCATACAGATTTGAATACTCTTTAGATTATCTACCCCATCTCATTCATTGTAAATACAGACTGTTAATGCTGGAAATGCTAATTATATTATCTTTAAATTGGATTATGTACAAAGGACAAACTGGTTGTTCAATATTAAAGAAAGTAAATCTAATGGTTTTGTTTCTTTACATATTTTACTTAAGATGTTACTCTCAGATTATTATGCAATAAAATATAGCAAGATTGTATTGTTTAGATAGGATGATATTGTCGTGTGATGTATTGTTTTACTTCCTAATGAGACTGAAGTTCAAATTATTTATTTACGGCCTTGTATAAATTTTTCCAAAGTTTATTTATCATAAACTTAATTTTTTGACGTATTAATTTTGATCATAATCCACTACAGTGTGTTAAGTAATTAGTGGTAATAGTTACTTCAAACATTCTAAAACACTACAAGAATAATTTTGACTAAAAAGTAAAGTTACCCGTTCTCAAGAGAAATATCTTCAAATGGTGCATTTGCAGCATAAGTATGAGTACTAATAGTCTATTTTCAACAGTTCTGAGTGCCTGCTGCTACCATTCAGTACCTAGGATATGCTGATAATCAGTGCTTTTGAAAATCAGGACACAAGTTACTAGAAAAAAGGGATTAATTAATGATGATGTAAGTACAATGCTCCTCTCCAATGATCGTTCTGTAAAGGAAAAAAAAATCTGTTGTAGATATGTCTTAACCCATACAGCAAAATGTAACTTCTTTTTATATGAAAAGTGTTTCTACTCTTGTCTTGTTAGTAAGCTGGTTAAGCAAGTTAAATTTTTTTTACTTCCTGTAAGATTCAGTGCTTATTTTAGATGAGTGTCGAGAGCACTTCTGAAACTGAAGCTTCATTTTTCTTCCTTCTCAAGGAAAGGATTAAACATCCTCTGGACAAAGTCTTTATCAAGTAATCACAGGCGTTATGAGGTGCACATTCTACATGAAAAAATAAAGTCCATTACTCCGTACTTTGAGGTATTTGACCTCAAAAAGGCCAAATTTGAATAGAACGAAGCTAATTAATTGTGAATTACTCTATCAGTGTGGGTTGCAGCCTTTTATATTTTCTACACAGAGGCCAACTGTAAAGTGCAGTGAGAGAATACTGTAATGTGGGATAGATGGGGACAAAGCAAAGACTATTCTCTGGATCCATTAGAGAGTACAACTTGGAAACAATTAGGCTGTCTGTAACTTTTGTATAGGACTGAGGCTGCTTGCTCACTTAGGTGCCAGTTTTCCTGAAATGTTGTAAATCTTGATATCCCATGGAGATAAATGTACTATGCAAGGAGGATTAATTGCCTGTCAACTAGACCAGTTTCTTAGTACTTATCACCTTTTAGAAATTAAAGTTGTATCATTTGACATGAATGTTCAAGGTTCTTTTTTTTTTTTTCCCTTAAATTTCATTGCTAATAGTTTCTGGAAACGGTGGCTGGAACAGTGGCTTTGACTTAGCAAAGAAATAACTTCAGTTCTTCATCTAATTTCCCAGGACACTTTCTGACCACTGTACAAATGTGAGTATTCCTTCCCTTTTGTACGGAGTTGATTTACTGCAAGGCATTCATTCACTACCAGCTCAGTCAGGAAAAGCTGTAGTGTTTTTTAATTGTTTTTGACTGTTATTTTACTGGTTACTCTTGCAAAAGTCCCATAGTGGGGCTTCCATGTCTTGCTAGGTGCTTCTGCAAAGGAAAACATAATGAATAAATAAGCTAGAGTGACTTTGTGTTTAAAGAGAAGCTGAGGTGATTACATGTGTCTTAGCTGTCAGGTCTGCATTCATAACAGACTTGTCTTCCCCGTGGAGAGCCCTGGGTGACTTTTCCATCCTTCTTCCATTCAGGCATGAGTGGAAGGAGCTGTTTTGCTAAGCTGATGCTGCATGTTGGTGTTGGAAGGTCCTGGAGTGGAGGTTAGACAGGACAAAATCGGGTTCAATAGGAAAACTGGCAAAAAGGATTTCTGGAGGAGGAAAAAGAGATTGTGACCGAAAGGACTGGTTGCTTGGCAGTAGAAATCTCTATACTTTCCCCATAGGTTTTACCCCTCTTGAAAATTCTGTCTTGAAGGGAGTGCTTTGGCACAGTCGAAGGAAATAACTTGTAAAAGATGACTCCTATTAAGTAAAACAACTCAGTAGATTACTTTCTCTTGCAAACTGACTCCCACACTTCCAGTCACAATTTTTCTTTCAGATCTGGGTTCCAGGCCTACACCAGTTTCCCCCACCAAGAAGTAAAACCAGAATCTCTGTAGACTTCGCAGTCACCTTTCCTCTTCTAAGTGTTGCTACAGGTTTTCACCACGGTGGGTTTTGCTTTACTGTGCCTCTCCTGATGGTAGAAGAGAGGATTATTTTCCTGGCTCCGGGCTGATGACCTGTTGTGCCAGACACACTGTGCATAACAATAGCACGGCTTTTACCCTAAAGGGCTAATGGTTTTCATAAGAGTAAATCCTGTTGTAAACAGCCATCATCCCTGATGGTCTAATTACCCCGAGCAATCATCAGCTGACCGATACCGCAGATCTCGGGCACAGTGCGAGACAAGGCACGTGGTGTCTGCTCAGCACACAGGGGGAGGGCAGAGCTGATAGTCCTGATAAACAGAACGTCTGAGCTCAGGAGGCAGTTCCTCCTAAACTTTAGTCTAGTTCCTGACCCTCCTAACCCCTCCAAAACTGCCGGGATTTGTCTGAGTGGATACTCTGGTTTCTGCGCTGATCTTGCTGTACTGGAGTACAAGAAATCACTCTGCATTGCTGTGTCCCGAGTGCAGTCAGGGAGCCTTCCCCAGGGGCAGGAAGCTATTTAATCGGTATTTAAATACCAAGAAAAGAGGGTGTGGAGCAAGGATGTGATGAAGAGTGTTTCTGAATCTGGCAACTTCAGCTGTACAGCTGTTGAGGTTAGTCAGACTGCACGCTTTAACCCGACCATAGCTTCTACTTAGCAAGAAGCAGAAGTGCCCTGTAACAAATCTATTCCAGTCACTCACAGTTTGTCATTGAATGAAAACATTAAATGTTCTGTAAAATTTTCTGTGTCATTTTCGATCAGAGAATGGATGAAATTTCGCTAATAGTTGGGTGAGAAGCAAACTGATTTTCTTCAGCAGAAAAATGGTAAAGGGACTGGAAATGATGAGGAACTTGTGTCCTGTTCAGCTATTACTTTACAGGTGTCTGGAGCTTTAAAATTTATTTATACAGCATTCATCATTCTTGTCTTGAAAAAGATGGAAATTGCCTTGCCTTTGCAGATGCAGAAATTCAAACTCCAGCTGGTTGTTTATAATAAGGTACTCCTATTTTTTTTTTAATTTGCAAAGTATATATTTGAACACCATATTTCGCAAAAGTATTCTGTGCTCTACTGATAAAAACCTTCCAAAGCTTGGACTCCTATGACAACAGAACAAAAATCAAGAGCCACTTTCAGTTCTTTTTGTTGTAAATAGTAAACTACACTCAAACTGAGGTATAGAAACAAGCTTCTTCTTGTTGTGTTATGTGTATTTTAAAACATCCCATTGGTTTGGCATTCCTTCGATTCTGTTTTTCATGCTGCTGGTGCAGTTCACTTGGCCAGAGAAAAATCTAACAATCTAATTAGGCCATCACCATTAGCAGTAAGTGTTTGACACCTTGCCCTATCAGGAATAGGGTGATACCAGACTTTTTCAACTGAGCATTACGTTCAGAGCAGACTTTAATTATCCCAATAAACATACAAACATATCAATTATCCCAATAAACATGCAAGCTTGTATCAACAAGCAAGCATTTTATCTTAGTCTGTGTATTTATCTCTTATTGAAATGATACACCCCCCTTAAATCCCATCCATCTCAGGCTTTGAAACAATAAGAGATTTTATTTAGATTATTTTTGTTCTGTTTAGATTATTTGCAGCATTTTGCTCGAAGGAATACAAACCATTTTCATTTTCAGGGCACATGTGATTGTGTGGAATCTTTTCTGTAACAAAAATGTGTTTTATGTCGCTGTCAAACCCCAGCATTTTACCCTTTCCTTTGTTTAAATCCATCACCAGCCTTTAGGTTGGCTGGCTGCCAGGTTTTACTTATTTTATTGGAGAGTTTTAGACTCTCCATCATGTTACTGCTTCATTCTGTAGAGGGGGTCCCAAACAGCTTTCTTAGTGTGAGGCAAGACAAGTAAAAAAGGCTGACTTCCTAAAGTCTGGCAGGTCTGCTGGAATAACAGAAACTACCACGTGGCTGTAGAAAGCTCCTGGAGATGTGACAGTGTCCCAGAGCTACATCTCCAGTGGGCCTTTTTTCCTTGGTGTAGGGCTAATTCAGACTTGAATATAGTTTGTAACGACTGAAAAATCCAAGTACAAGAATGATTTGTGGGACAGACAGGCATAGCTGTTTTTTGGTTTTAAACAAAACATTCAAGACAGTAAGAGACAGCTTTTTGAATGTATGGAGGTTCCTGAGGATGGTGTTAGTGGGAAGAAGATGGCTGAGCTGCTTGAAACTCTTACTAGGCTTTTATCTTTTTTTTATCTCCACATCTAAAAATGTTTGCAAAATGACTCACCTTAAATGATATGCATAGGAGATAATTAAAAGAATAGTAGTAGATTTGAAAAAAGGCTGAGTACCTCTTTGTGGTTTTGCATGTTCCCTGAAGGAGAAAAAGGAAACAGGTTAGTGATACAGGTAATTAGTAGTGTAGTGACTACTTAGTTTCTCTGCATTAAACACTTTGAGGTTTTTAATTGCTGGTACAGCATCTTTCCATTTTGATCATTTTAACTTGACTTCAACACAGGAATGGGACATTCTGATTGTACCTGGTTTCAGTCACGGCAATCATTCTGTGTCTTCCACTTTTCACATGTTTTGGAGGAAATTTCTTACCTGAATACAACTCTTGGGAACAGATTGTTTTGCCATTTTCTTGGTAAGCAGAGATTTCAAGTGTTAAGGGTCAGACATGCAGGCAAAAAGGGAGTCACTAAAAACTGTCATGAGTGTGTTTTCTCAGTCACAGAGACTTACTGAATTCTGTGTGACTGCTTGGCAAAACCTGTGCTTTTCTAATGTACCTTGTGCATTGGGACTTCTTTTCGAGTATCTTCAGATCTTTGTTAAATTCCCAGATTTTGGGTGCAGAAGCTGCTCTTTGGGGAAACATCCCAGGTGCTATCAAATTCCTTGTTTTATTCTCCACCTTGTTATCTTATTATTTGGAGTTCCTGGGTGAACACATCCTTGAGAAATGGTCTCTCTGCCTGCAGATTATAGGCTAAAAAGAGTGAAAGGACTGGGAGCATCACCTCCAGGCACATCTTAGGATGCAAAGTCCATTTTTGGTGGGGAACCCATTCAACTCTGGACCTTGTAATGAAGAAAAAGAGGTTGTCAGCTAACTGGAGCTGTTATCAGCACAGCCCCAGATAAAATAACCTTTGAACTGTTCACCTTGAAGCTGTCGGTGCCCTGGAGGCAACATGTCCCACTTGGCACAACCACTGAGATCTCTGGGCCTGTATATGCCAAGTCTTGGGTGAACATGGGAATGCTGTCACTGGCACTGGTGACAACCACACTGGTCCGCCAGGTACCTGCTAAAGCCCAAGAGAAAAGCTGGGAAAAGCAAAGATCTGTCTTTCCTCTCAGTTCTCCACCAACAGCCTTGGCACGGAGTTTGTTTTTCATTCAAGCAACTTAACCTTCCTCCTCTTCTGCCTTTTCACTCCATTTATGCCTCTCATAATAAGATGAACTCATTGTAAACTATGCTGGCTGATGTAGAATGGGTTTCATTCAGATTTTGGCAGAACTCTTCCAGTTTGATGAAAGTTGACTTGGAGGGTTGCAGATGAACTTGCAAGTGCAGGAATCCCAACAAGATGTCAGTGTATCCAGTGCTGTGGCAGTTTTCTCTGACAGACAGATAAATTGGCCATTGTTCCATTTCTTCCCCATTCATCATTATTTCGGCTCCCCTGCTACTCACAAAAAATGAGTGACAGCTTCCCTTGAGCTTGAAAACTAGTTAACAGCAGTTGTTTGTCTGTGAGTACGTGCTGCCCCAGATAAGTGTTTCTGGTAGCAAAATCTTCAGTGCACCATATTGAGACATATATTTATATAGATATATTGTTATATTATTTTAAAAGCAAGTATTATTGAAAGAAATCATCCAGAAGCCAATTTCGCAAATAGTATCCTGAAAGCCCTTAAACCACTCAAATTGGTAGGAGTATCAGTCAGGCACTGCCTGGGCATCAGTTTATATGCTGTTATATCTATTTGGAGAATCAGGGCTTTGGTTTGCAAGAAGTGGCTCAGAGGTGCAATTTAAACAGTTCCAGAGAATTTGGGATGAATTTGGCTTGGAGAGTATGACACAGCAGAAGCCTGCAGAGCTCTTCCTCACTCACCTGTCTTCCTCCTGTGATGATATTCATTGCTGATGTGCTCTCTGTCTAAGGGAATGGGCTCTGCGGTGCTCATTAGTGGGGCTGTAGGCCTCGTAATGCTAATTACAGGTGTCGGGGGACAGGGCAGCAGAGTTGCCACACTTGGTTTGGACAAAAAATCATCTCTTCAACACAACCATTTATGGTCCTGTCAGACCACAGCAAAGCAACAACTGATGTAAGTTCAGAACAGCACGTACGTAGAGCCTGTGAATGTGGCCCTCATATACCAGCTACGCACTTTGTTAGTTATGTATTTATTCAGAACTTCCCTTTCTTATTTGCTGTCAGTTTGCAAATAAACTTTCTTTTAAAATAATTGTGTTACTGTTATTCCCCTTATTTCTCTATTCCTTTTTTCCTTTCTTCTCACATCTGTCTTCTCTTCAGAAATACTTCTTTTTCTGTACAAGCTCTGAGTTGTTCCATGTGATTTTGTACCACTTAAACTGTTCCAGTGATTGGCAATTCATTAAACTGTACAACAGGGCTTCAGAATTTCAGTTTGCCACTTGCTCTCACTAAATACCTGTGTTTGTACACTCCATAAAGCACTGCAGAATGGGTTATATTTAGGTTGAGTTTGGGAAGGAAACTGCAGCTTTGGTGTTACAGGGGGAGGGATTTATCAAAAGCTCAAAGTCTTTAAACTTTTTAAAAGAAAAGGAAACTTCATATATGACTAAAGCTAGCCACAAAGAGTGGCTGGGAGGTTTTGAGTCACTTATTAAGTATTGATTTGCATCTCCCTCTGTGGGCTATGAACTGAGAAAGAGGGGGCTTGTAATTTTAATAGCCTTCACTTACATCATCAGTTCTAAAACTTGAATCCTTCAGCATTTCATCTTTAAAATTTAGCATTTTTAATGGGATATTATTGTGATTGTAAATTATAGCACACTGAAGGTGCTTGCACTTGGCTTGACGTAGCTGTATCTCTGTAAATGCTGCCCAGTCCCATTTTCATAGGTTATGTTGGCTGCTTTCAGTTTTCTGAAACTAGTTTTCAGTTGGTTTCTCCAAAATGCAAATCTCAAAAATTATGTTCATGAGGCTCATCACTGCTTGTCCTGAAAACAAAAAGTGTCATTAAGCTTTCAGAGGATTGGAAATGTGAGAAATACACAGGGATGTGACATTTCATCAGAAATGTTTCTATGGAGGCCTTGCAAAGGAAAAGGTAGTGAAATAACTGTCTTTTGGAGATACAGGTGTCCTGTTACAGGAGACAGCAGAAAAGGGACTCCAAGCCCCGTTCTTGACCACAGCCCTTCCTTCAGCAGTGGGAATATCTGCACATTCACGGGAGCTGGAGCTGTGTCTGAAGTTTCTGCTGAGGCCTCTCCCCATGGACACCGGGGACCAGGGACAGGAGACCATCAGACAAAGTAAATGTGGTTAAGTACAAACATCTATTTTCTATTCACGGCCCTTAGCGGTTTTAGCTCCTCACCTCTGAAGTTTTCAGACTCCCGGTCAGAGGTGCTGCTCTCTATGCCATGGGCAGCACATGCAGATTTGTCCTCCAGGCAAGGAGGGGCAGGCCTTGGGGAGGAGGCAGGAGAGGGGCTGTGCCTCTGAGCATCCCAAAGCCCTCAGCTCCGAGCGGTGAACCCTGGCATTACGTTCCTATCCAGGGAATCGAGTACGTTTCCTGGAGAGTCTGGGGAAGCAGAAAGGAACTCAACGCGGATGCACACCAGACATTCTCTAGGACTTCTGAAGCTGGAAAAAACCCTATATTTTCATAGGGTTACCTTTGTTATCCAAGGGGCTCATTTTAGGGTGATTTGGTACAGGAGACTGGCAGGTTTGTATGTTGGGTGTCACGAGATGGAAAGTGGAGCCAGGCTTCGATGTGGTGGAATCTGTAGGGAGATGGTCTGGCTGATAAACGGCATTGACTGTGGTGGGACTTGGAAGTGTTTGCTAGGAGTGCATGGTGTGTTTGACTGCATTTTAAACCACGTGAATTAAGTTACCAGAAATACTTTGGGTTTTTTTTTTTTTGCTTGAGCTTAAAAAGGCGTCTTTAACAACCCTCTGGGCCAGTTACTGTATTACTACCAGAGATTAAACAGTTATTATAACATCATTATTGAGATTTCTGCGCACTCAGTTCTAGTAGCCAGAGGGGAGGAAAACCACGTTGCAGTGAAGCGGGGAGGAGCTGCACCCCGGGCGGGGCGGCGGGGTGTCCCCAGAGCTCCCCGGCCTCAGGGCTGGGCAGGGCAGTGCGCTGTGCCGCGGCGGTGCCGCGGGCGCTCCCTGGCAGGGTGCGGCGCTGTCCCCGCCGTGTCTCCGCCTGCTCCCGGCCCTGTCCCCGCTCCTCCCCGGGCGGGGCCGCCCCGGGCTAAGATGGCGCCCGCCTCGCGCCGCCCGGGCAGACACGTCCGCGCGGCCGCCTCGGGGCGTGGCCCCGGTCGGCCCCGCCCCCCCGCGGCCGCGCCGCTCGCGCCAAAGCTGCCCCGTGACGCGGCCGCGCGCGGCCCCGCCCCCGCGCGCCGTGTTTTCAAACCCGGTGGGCGGGCGCGATTGGCCGGCGTGCGCGGCACGTGACCAACGGTCGCGGGAAAGCCGCGGAGTCCGAACGGCGCGCGGCGGGGCCGTTCCCGGGCAGCGCGAGCCGAGCGGAGCCGGCGGCGCACGCGGGCGGAGCGCGGGCAGCGGGACCGGAGCGGAGCGGGACGGGACGGGCCGGGCTGAGCCAGCGCCATGAGCTTCCTCAGCCTGCAGCGGGCAGCGCCGCCCCGGCGGGTCTCGGCGCGGCGGGCGGCCGCCCCTATCCGGCAGAAGCTGACGTTCCTGAGCGGCCACAGCGACTGCGAGGAGGAGGAGGAGGAAGAGGAGGAAGAAGGCGGCAGCAGCAGCGCCAACAGCACCGGCGAGGACTCGGCGTTCCAGGAGGCGGACTCGCCGCTCTCGGCCGCGCGCACCCCGGCGCGGAGCGAGCCGCCCCTGCTGGAGGAGGAGGAGGAGGAGATGGAGCCGGCGGCGGCGCCGCTGCCGGACGAGGGGGACTCGTGGGAGGAGGAAGGGTTCGGCTCCTCGCCGGTCAAGTCGCCCGGAGCGTATTTCCTGCTCGACTCGCCCTCGCCGCTGGCCCCGCACAAGGGGCGCCGCTGCTGCGAGCGCTCCCCGCCGCACCCCGCGGCCGGGGCGTACCGGGGGCCGCGGGACGAGGAGCCCGGATCGCCGCTGCCCGACTACCCGGGTACGCCGCCGCACAAGACCCTGCGCAAGCTGCGCCTCTTCGACACGCCGCACACGCCCAAGGTGAGCCTGCGGCGGGGGCGGCGGCAGCACCGCCCCGGGCCCGGCCCCGGCCCCGTCCGGTAACGGCGGGGCCGCCGCCGCTCGGGCCCCGCGCCGGGGGCACCGGCACGGCCGGGCGGGGCAGGGCCGCGCCGCCCCCCGACGGGACACCGCGGCACCCAATAAACCGCTGATACATGTATTATATATGCAATTATGTTATTCGCTTATAAACGGGGTTTGGCTGTGTTTTGTGGAAAATATATTTAAATATATTTTTAAAAAAATGGAAGCGTGCTGAAACTCCTCAAATAAACGCTGTAGTGTCGTGGGGGCGTTTGTACGTGTGCAACCAGAAAGTTAAAGCTTCAGTTGGGGTTTAACCCCCGCCCCCTGCGAGTCTGTCAGTGAACTGGCACGTCCTAGGAGGAATTCCTTCACGGAAAGGCTGATTAGACATCGGAACGACCTGCCCGGGGATGTGGTGGACTCATCGTCCCCGGAGATGTTTAAGGAAAGACTCGATGTGGCACTTATTGCCGTGGTCTGGTTGACACGGTGGTGATCGATCACAGGTTGGACTCGATGGTCTCAAGGTCTTTTCCAACCTGATGGATTCTGCGATCCTGCCTTCCTGCAGCACTGCTGTTGTTGTGCCGTGTGCCAGCGCTGGTTCAGTGTCTGCACTCCTCATCAAATGTAAAAGGCTATTTGAGTAGCCCATGCTGTTAAACTGATGGATTCCAAAGCTTTAAGGGATAGATGGGCAGCTCTTAACTCTGTCAATAAAAGACTCTTTAGAAGGCATCTCAACTTTTGAACTCGACGCTCATGTAAAACACTGTATAGTGAATTTAAATCTAGTGGTAATTGGCTTCCTTTCTTCATTACTTTTCATATAGCCCTTTAGAATTAATCCTGGGATAATCCCCGGGGATAATCTCCCAGGGGTCTATAGACTATAGATGGAAAACAACTGACTTAAGGTGCGACGAAGGCAACCTTGTTAATTGGTTTTCTACAGCTTCCATCTCCAATCAGGTTTCACTGGTAGAAATCAGTGGTGCAAGTTTGAAAATGGTAAAATTGGTGATGATTTTTATACAGAGTCAGGAGCAGATGCTTCAGAGACCCAAAAGTTTTGTGGGTTGTGACACTAAAAGCTAAAGTTTTAACACAGCAGCTCAGTGGGATTCTTAAATTAGGTGCCCAGAATCTACCTGGGTTATCTTGGGGAGGTTATCTTTGGCATCTGGAAGAATCAGTTAGTTAAGGTATCCAGTGGAAGTACTGAAATGTGTCCTGAGATGCTCAGTGACTTAAAGGTCTTTATGTAGTGAAGATTTGAGGAGTGCAGTTGAGATTCCCAAGTATTGAGCCTTCTTCCCTATGGTGGTTTAGGCAAATGTGACATCTTTATTTCGAAGGGTGTTAGGATAAGGCAGTACTCCTGCTTGTGATCCAGTCGTTGGCATCCTCATCAGGATGGAAACTCAGGTGCAAACTTCCCAGTGTAACTGGGAGAGGTTTCATCATGTGCCAGGAAAATGCCTGATCTGACAAATTACCACCCAAAACATCTGCTTTGGATATTTAACTGACAGTACAGCAATTCTTGAACATTGTTTTGTAGGCTCACGAAGATGCACCTATGCATCAGTATTAAATGTTTTATTTGCTAGATAATTTCCCATCTGGTCTAACTTGGCATCCAAATGTGAAAATCATGGCGATATAGTACAGGATGGTCCACGGATTTTGTCCGTGTTTATTTCATGGACAAAAAATTGTCCAAGACGTTTAGATGATGACACGATTAAAGACAGAAAAACATTGCTTTCATCATCTTTCCTGTCTTGTAAAAATTATTTTAACATTCAGTGTTTGCTTGAACTATTTTTGTGTGGAGTACAAAGCATAATAGTTTCTTTGAAATTTTTTGATGGAAATGCAGGTGTTTAAACAACTGGTCCCAACTCTGATTAGAGAATATTGTAATGATGGCTTCAAGTATGATCTGATTGGTTTTATGTCTAAGGCAATATCAAGGCTATAAATGTGTTTGTTTTTCTTTTAATACAGAGCTTGCTTTCTAAAGCACAAGGACTAGGTTCCAGCTCAGTCAAACTTCGAGGGGGCTCACTGTTTATGAATGTTGGGAAATCTGAGAAGCAAGAAGAAGATTTTAGACAAACACCTCATGTGAACATCAATCCCTTCACTCCTGATTCTATGTTCCTTCACAACTCTGAAGGAAAATGTCGTAGGAGGAAGAGGATACACTGGAATGAGTGAGTAACTTGGAGCTTGCTTTGTTAAGCTTATATGTAGAACTACTTTTAGGTGCAAAGGTTTTGTTGCAAATTGCATCTGTGAAAGTATTTTTACTTGCAAATTGTCAGCTCTTAGAGTATGTGCTCGGAGATGCACGCTATCATGAAATAACCATTTAGCACTAGATCTCTTGATTAGTGTACAGAGAGGATAGACTAGGCTGTGCCCTACAGTCTTTCTGTCGTGGAATGAGTTATGCACATGATCTTTTCTTGAGGAGGAAAAAACGCATTGAATACTGGTATGAAACATGAAAGAAATTACAAAGAATTAGCATGGTACCTTTATGGGTTTGCACTTACAGATATCTAGTGTTCAGTTAGTTAAACTAGGGTGGAATGGGAGAATTAGCTCTTAGAAAAAAAGAAGTAGCTGTTGGACTTCAGTTTTAAGTTTGCTTAAGCCATTATTGCTGCAGAAGTAACTGGTGTGAATTTCAGCTCTTGTGGAGAGGACATGGAACCAAGTGATGGAGAGCCTGAAGAGGAAACCATGAGACCTGCCAAGGTAATTAATCTTTAGAACCTGATACTTATTTTGGCAGTTTGTGTATCTGCAGATCTAAGTGTTTCCCTTTCTAATCTTTGCAGAGGATAACAATAACAGAAAGTAATATGAAGTCACGGTATGCAACCGAATTTCATGAACTGGAGAAGATTGGATCTGGTGAATTTGGGTCTGTGTTTAAATGTGTGAAGAGGTTAGATGGCTGCATTTATGCCATAAAGCGATCCAAGAAACCCTTGGCTGGCTCAGTGGATGAGTGAGTACTTCTTGCTATTTAAAGTCTCCTCTTGGTGCTTCTTCTTCTCATGTCTCTTTGTGTTGGTGTCTAAAGAAGGTGTTTCAGAGAAAAGTATAAGCCAAAGATAAATTAAATGTGAAACAGATACAATTTTGAAGTCAATTTTCTTTTTTTTCCTTCTCCCCCCCAGATACTCTGCAGTACTGTGGAGAAAAGGCTAATTGGCCTTTCTCCTAGCAGATGTTTGTCCTGATATTTTGTGTGGAAACAGATTGTTCTCACCTGGAAAGTAAGAATAAAGCTTCCTTGCATTAGTGGCAGGAGAGACTGGGTGAATAAATTCCAGTGGTGATCCTTTGAGAGGTGAAAGTAATATTCCCAGCTAAGTCTGAGTACTTAGCTTGAGTGATACTCAGATGAGTCAAGTCAGTTTGGGGGTAATTTTTGGCATTTGTGAATGGGCCTGTGATTCATGACTTTTCCCCACTCTGTTCTAATAGTTATAATATAAAACTCCACAAGTTTGAGTTGCACAGAATTGCATTTGAGACTTACAGACAAAGTTAGGAATGATGAGTTTAATCAAACTCTTGACTTACGATCCCCATTATTTTTTTCTCAGACTTTACTGATGCATCTCAAAGCTTCATATATTGATACTGGTTGACAATTATGCATAATTGTCATATCACATAATGCAAGTGGTAGCTCCCTCAAGAACTATCTGTACCAAGCTGTGGGGTTTTTTTGATGTTCCACATACTTAGTCTTCTAATACATGTCAATTATTTTAGCTGTTTGGATGTAAGTACAAATCCACCTGAATGTGCCACCTAACTATGATAATAAGAAATTGTACTATTTCACCTTATAATACTCATGTGCTGTTATTTTTTGTGACTGACAGGCAGAATGCTTTAAGAGAGGTCTATGCACATGCAGTTCTGGGACAGCATTCTCATGTAGTGAGGTACTACTCTGCATGGGCAGAAGATGATCATATGCTTATACAGAATGAATATTGCAATGGTAAGTAAAGTTTATTGCTTGTTCTGAACTTTCAAAAAACTTAATTTGTGAAGATACACAGTTATCTACAACTTCTCAACACTAATTAGGAATTGATTACCTCATTTCATACCATCTTTCTCTCAAGTATCTGATGTTTCTTCTGTTGGAAAAGGCGTATCAGATACATGAAGCAAAGACTGTACAAAATTGCAGACCAAGTTGTACGTGTTCAAGCATATTGGAAGTACAGGGAGGCGTTTGCGAGCAGCAGAACTGTTCTTTCTTCTGTACAGTAGTACAAGCTGGAATAGAGAAATTTGCTAGAGAGTTTCCATTTAAAAGGGAGATTAAACCTGATTTCTGATGCATTTTGCTATTTTTGATGCCCTGCCAGAGACTTGGAAGAGGGAGAGAGACCTTTTACCTTGTGTTGATACCATGTTAGTTTGCATGGCAACTACAGCAGAAAATAATTTTATTATATCACATGTCTATAAAGAGAGGATACAGTTCTAGATTTTACACTTACTATATATCGTTAGCAAGTTCTTGGTAATGTATTAATTAAATTTTGGAAGCTATTTGTTATTACTTTGTCAACTGTTTGATGTAAAAAATTAAATGTTTTCTTTATTGTTGTTTTAGGCGGCAGTTTAGCAGATGCCATAAGTGAAAATTACAGGAATATGCGTTACTTTACTGAACCAGAACTGAAGGACCTGCTACTTCAAGTGGCTCGAGGTTTAAAATACATTCATTCAATGTCACTGGTACACATGGATATCAAACCTAGTAAGTTTGTATCTGCTTTACTCTGTATTGACAATTTCCTCAGTTAATTTAATCTGCTGTAGAAAAATGAGCAGTTAGCCACACCTTACTAACTGTAAATTCTTCACTGAAGTTCTGAATAGCAGCACAAAGATGTCAGTTATAAAATTGGCTAGCAGACCTAAACTGTTGGGTTTATCTTGGGCTCTTTTTGTGTAATTGACTCTACTTGCATAACACTTGGCTGCCTTCCCAGCAGAGGGGCCACAGCAAGTCAGTTATAGTTTCTCAGTCTGTGAACTGGGTATGTATACAAATAAAACTTCTGTGTTGCTAAAGCAAGCTGTAGTGAAACTAGATGAAGTAAAAATTATAGAGAAATGTTTTTTTAACAATTCTATTCTTTTTCAGGTAATATTTTCATATCTAGGACATCAGTCCCAAGTATAACTTTAGAAGAAGGTGATGATGATGACTGGTCATCTGATAGAGTCATATTTAAAATAGGTGAGCAGCAGCACACTTGTGGTCAAACGAATTGCATCATCTTGTTGTCTTCTGAAAGATAACTTCCTTTGCTTTTTGCAGGTGACCTTGGTCATGTAACTCGAGTATCCAGTCCCCAAGTGGAAGAGGGTGACAGCCGTTTTCTTGCAAACGAAGTCCTGCAAGAGGTAACTGTTCTGTTTGTGTAAAGCAGTGATGTTCAGTCTGCATGCTGTTTTCTTTAGAAAAATTAGTAAATTTGTTTTTCTTTTATTTTTTTTCAAGAACTATACTCATCTGCCTAAAGCGGATATTTTCGCTCTCGCTCTGACTGTTGTCTGTGCTGCTGGGGCTGAACCACTTCCAACTAATGGGGACCAATGGCATGAAATCCGACAAGGAAAACTACCTAGACTACCACAAGTGCTTTCTCAAGAACTGCTAGACTTACTAAAAGTATGAACTCTTGTACTAGTGGCTCGCTGATAAGTTAAATTTATTGTGTTGTTGACTTTAACAGGAATACCTTATTTTCTTTTTTCCAAGGTTATGATTCATCCTGATCCAGAGAAAAGGCCTTCAGCTGTGGCACTAGTCAAGCATTCAGTGCTTCTCTCTGCCGCAAAAAAGAGCGCAGAGCAGCTCCGGATAGAACTGAACGCTGAGAAATTCAAAAACTCGCTCTTGCAGAAGTAAGTACTTCCTTGGGGTCCTTAAATATGGCTTAATTTCTAATAGGTTTTCACGTGATAGTAAAGTGATGATAGAACAGGAGTGGCCTTGTTTGTGTGTGAGGTCCCCACATCTGTAGGCATGTGTGTACCTGAGAGTACAAAGTGGGTCATTGAAATGTACAAGGAACTTTATCCATAGAAGGAACTGCTGGGCCCTGTAAGGGAATCTCAGCTATTAGTATTCAAGGCATACACAAAACATTACAGTTTTAAAAGAAGTGTTTGAAGCACAATGCATGCTTCTGTGACAGGGATAGCCTGGGTTACATCTCTGTATTATCTGAGTCTGTGTTTTCTATGTCATCTGTACATTAAAACATGTTGGAAAACGTGACTTAAATTACGTAATTTGAATTTACATGAAATGACACGTCGGGAATGTGTTTGGATTAATTTGACTTGCACACTGCAGTGTTACTGTGTTACCAAAGAATCGTTTGTATCAGCAAGTCATCTTGTTCTCCGCCCTGCTCAAACACTCAACTCTATTAAGAAGAGATTCTCTTTAGAAAAATCTGATTTCTGCTAAAGTTTCAGAGAAAGAGCTAGTAAATTAAGAAACAATTGTCTGAATCATTCACTGCAATTAACTTTGCATGTGTTATGCATAATAGGCAGGCTTTTATGAGGGAACATAGAACACTGATTTCTTTGACTGGTTTGTTTTGAAGGAAGACAGTAATTTCGTGTTTGGGTTCACTCTGGGTTCACTCCATCGCTGCAGTCTGACCAGAGCCAGACATACTAGTTTAGATAGTTATCTTTATAATCTTATGAATCACACTGAAAGAATAATTTGACAGTTTGTGCAGGTTAAAGGACAGATTTGCTGAGGTAAGTTGCTTGCTTGTATAAAGACAACATATTTTTGTATCACATAAAAGAGAAAGTTGGCAAAGGTAGTATTTTGTGAAAATTGCTTCTGGCCTGGCAACAGGAAGGATACATCCTTATAAAATAACTATAAATCCAAGAATGATTTAAAAAGAAAACTTAGCCACAATAATTTTTAATGTGTGGCATAGTGTTCCATACAATACTTCAGGTAGTTATTTGGGGGTGGAGGTGTTCATTTTTGTATGTTTTTTTTTAAAAATTCCTGCATTTGACCTATTTAAAATACCACTTGTATATGTAAGTTATCTTCAGTAAAAAGTATCCTTTTAAGGAAGCTCAGCTTTTCTACTGTGCTCATCCTCTTCAGAGAAAGGAAGAATTCAAGATTTCTAGGAAAGAATTCAAGAATTCA
Source organism: Myiozetetes cayanensis (assembly GCF_022539395.1). Classification (NCBI taxonomy): domain Eukaryota; kingdom Metazoa; phylum Chordata; class Aves; order Passeriformes; family Tyrannidae; genus Myiozetetes; species Myiozetetes cayanensis. The sequence continues at coordinate 51,633,188 of NW_026087853.1, forward strand.
GGACTTCTAGGGGAGAATGGAAGGATATTGTAAAACTTAATTTCCTGGTAATGGTGTGGTGGTTGGGTGAGCACACGTGCATTTGTGACTGATGTTCACAATGAAGAGGACACTGAAACAAAAAATTGATAAAAATTGATTGTATTCTCTGCAGTCAGCTGGCACAGTGATAATGTGTGGATGATTAGATGGGGCACAGCTGTTATTGAATAATACTTGGGCTTCCAATAATGAGAATAGCTTACTAAACTAAAACATGTAACTTAATTCTAAATACAACAATATGCAGCAAGCTTGTAAAATTTGATCTTGCTTTGCAGTCCAGATGTGAAGTGAGAATACAAATATCGTACAGTAGGGAAAGTTCTTTGACAGTTATTTTGAGATAGGAGAAGGAAGAGAGTATGGAGGGAGGGCTTAGCTTAGCCATATGTCAGTATTTAAGGAAGGGAGAAAAGCAACAAATGGGGAAACCCTTTATAAAGATAGATTTGCTCTTTAGTCAGACTATTTTATACTTCTCCCTGAGTTTTATGTAACTTTGTCCTCAGACTGAGTGTTGGTAATTCTCTGAAACAGAGCAGCTGGCAGAATGTTGCACAGGGACCATGTCCTGTGCTCCCTTCAGTGACTCTGCCTTGCAGGCTTAAATTTTTATTAGGCAAAAAAAATGTAGGTGGTGCTAAGCGTTTGATGTGGGTATGCAAAAGGGAAAGGATGCTTCCTGAGTTGTCTGTTGCCAGTTATGTACATCTGTGTTCATCTAAGTGTGTGTCTGTTTGAGTCTCCCACAGAAGTTCAGTTGTGGCTGAATATGCTTCATTTGGGCAAACCTCAGTAATTAACTCTGGTTTAACATGTGGCCCGTGCGAGGAAGTAAACAGCACCCTACTGTGTTCTGGTAATTGAAGTGCTGAGCTGCTTGTAACAGTCTGGGCTTCAGAATCTGAGTTGCGTGAATTTTTCACTTCCTACCAGTGATTTTCAGAAGAAAGAACATCTAGACAAGTAATGAGCATCCCACTTCTGCCCTCTGGGTTGTAAACAGGTGGATGCGAGTGTTAACCATCTTAGTATGACCTAAATTGCCATGTTTTAAGTTCTGAAATGCTGTAGTTCGTTTGAAGCACTCTTGCTGTGATCCGCCTGTATTCCCTGCGGACACTGCCAGGTGTGACACTGTCCGTGTCTTGCAGAGAGCTGAAGAAGGCACAGATGGCGAAGGCTGCGGCCGAGGAGCGAGCGCTGTTCACTGACAGAATGACGACGAGATCTACAACACAGAACAGACCATCCCGACTCATTGGGAAGAAAATGAACCGCTCGCTTAGTCTTACCATCTACTAACTATGAAGTCTGAAAGAACTACTGAGATGGCTGTAGCATCTCTGCTAGACTGAAGCCTCAGGAATTGAAGGAAGCATTCAGTTCCTGGTTTCTTGTCCTATCTGTGATCAGTGTCACTAGTTTTACATCTATTGCTTCTGGGTTTTCAGTTGTACTCTATGGCTCACTATAGCTGTATTAACCGTTTGAGTTCATGGACTCGGTTACTCTCTTGTCTGTAGAGGATCCTGGATGTTGATCCACAAGCCTTTCGGTTACACTGTTAGATGTTATGTTGTCCCAGGGTTAACCACTATAGTGGTGTGCTGCTTTGTAGTGTTACAGCATTGTAAAAAGAAGCAATATCCCTAATCTTTAAGAAGGAGGGAGGGGGCTTTGCTTTGATAGTTAATTTTTTTTGGAGCAGTGGGGAATAATTTTTGAAAGACAGGCTTTAAGGCCACCTACAGTCAATGTACCTGATGTCAGGTAGACTTTTGTTGTGAATTTTATTTGTGTATTCAACTGGGAGCACTTTGTAGGCATTGCATAAACCACAGCTTAGAAACCTGTGGAATTAAGTGCCATGTGGAACTGCTGCTATTTTTAGTTTGTTGTCCTTGCTGTAAACTGTAGCATTAAAACAATCATTATTGTGTTAATAGGCTTCTTGTTAAGACAATTAAGTGAAACAAATGTAAGCTGCATTTTAGTGAAGGCAGCGTTTTTCTCTCAAAGCTAGTGCATTGTGAAATAATGCACCAATTTAATATTTGGACTCTCTATTAGTGTAGTGCAATTGTTAATGTCTTTGCTATTGATGTTTTGTAATTCTTTCTAATAAGGTTCTCAAAATGTTCATATTTTCTTCAGTTGCCTGTTCTTGAGGCTATTGTATGTTTGTTTTTTTTAATGTTGGAGTTCTTGTAAATAGTTTAGCGTTTTCAGGTTGGTTTTCATTGTTTATGTACATAAGTTTGATTGTGCTTATAGTGTACTATACTGAAACTGCAGTCTGGGATGCCAACAGCTTAACTATTTGGTTTTAGGTTCCAAAATATGGGACAGAATGTGGCCATCAGAACCGGTGCTGATACTGAACCTAGGCTGACAGAAGAACTGTTCTAATTTACTGGCTTCTCTCTTCATTCATTTTATTCTAAAAAATGTTTCCCATTTGTGCTCTATTTGTTCTTACTAGTGTTGAAATTTGAATATTAAAGTTAAAAGTTTCGTTTGTTTAATGTTGTCTAACACTTATTTAACTTTTGCAGTTGTGGGAATAAATGATTGAGTCAGGGTTATATTATGGCAAGTCCCAATTAGATCTGCTTCCCTCTCATGCCTAGTGCTTGTGGTTCCCTCTCCTGGGAGTGGGACAGAGAGAACACACTTGCTGATGGTTGGGAGAGGAACACCCCCGTCCATGTGCAGTGTCTGTAGCAGTCTGTCTCTGCAGCCTCAGGAGTGGTATTGCACTGGGGAACGTGAAACCCCTGGAAGATTTGAAGTGGAACCCATGACTGAAGATGGAGGACTAAAAACTATGTGAAGAAAGACCTGGGTCTGAGGTAAGGAAGAAAACTCATGAATTGCTGGGAATGGGAAGAGAACAGCGTGAGGAATTGGAATAGTTTTGGGAATGCAATATAATGGCATGTTCTGTGATATGGATGCAAAGGTGAAGAAGAGAGATACAGTAAGTAAAGCCTTATTAGGTGAGTCTGTTGGGAAAGCTTTTATATAGCTATATTAGAGTTGCAGGTGACAGAGAAGCTGTATCTGAATTGAATGGACCATCATAAAATTCAGCTTTGCAACTAGCAAAAAATGACTGCTAAATATTTTAATCTTTTAGGAATTCTCCATTTGATTCATATACGACAGTGAAATTCAGAGGCTTGGTTTAGGTAACTGAATATGCAGTTATCAGTAAAAATCAATACATTGCAATACCTTTAAGTTTTTACTTTGTATGATAGTCCTGTCTTGTTTGTGAGAGAACTTAGAATATATGGTTTTGTTGCAGTGTTTTCATCTACATTGAATGACACCTTTCTTAAAGCATACTTAACAGTCAGACATACCAGTTAGGGGGGGGATCAGTGAACTTAAACCTTTCTTCCCCTATAGTGTAAAAAAATTTCGTCTGCTGATGATACTTACCTGCTTTTGCCTCACCTGTTTTCAGAGGTCTGTCACATCAGCACAAGTATTGCTGTGCACACAAGCCATGTGCAGTAGTGCTGTGGGCTCGTGGAGCTGTGTCTTGGCTGGGTTAAGAACTGGCTGGGTGGCTGGGCCCGGAGAGTGGTGGTGGATGGAGTTCTATCCATGTGGCAGCCAGTCACCAGTGCTGTTCCCCAGGGCTCAGTGTTGGGGCCAGTCCTGTTAAATCCCTTCACTGATGACTGGACAAGGGGATTGAGTGCTCCCTCAGTCAGTTTGCAGGTGACACCAAGTTGGGTTGGAGGGTAGGAAGCTCTGCAGAGGGATCTGGACAGGCTGCATCAATGGCCTCAGCCAACTGTATAAGGTTCACTGAGGCCAAGTGCCAGGTCCTGCACTTGGGTCACAACAACCCCAGGCAGTGCTCCAGGCTGGGGGCAGAGTGGCTGGAAAGCTGCTCCGTTGAAAAGGCCCTGGAGGTGCTGTTTGACAGCAGCTGAACATGAGCCAGCCCGTGCCCAGGTGGCCAAGAGGGCCAGTGACCTGTATCAGAAATCAAGTGGCCGGCAGAACTAGGGCAGGGATTGTCCCCTGTACTCGGCACTGGTGAGGCCACACCTGGAGTGCAGTTTTGGGCCCCTAATTACAATAAAGACATTGAGGTGCTCAAGTGAGTCCAGAGAAGGGCAGTGGAGCTGGGGAAGGGTCTGGAGTACAATCTCATCAGTGGCTGAGGGAGCTGGGGCTGTTTAGGCTGGAGAAAAGGCAGCTCAGGGGAGACCTCATTGCTCTCCACAAATATCTGAAAGGAGGTTGTAGCCAGGTGGGGGGCGGTCTCTTCTCCTGGGGAACCAGGGACCGGATGAGAGGATACAGCCTCAAGCTGTGCCAGGGGAAGTTTGATTGGCTATTAGGAAACATTTCTTCACTGAAAAGGTTATCAAGCACTGGAACAGGCTGCCCAGGAAAGTGTTTGAGTCTCCATCCCTGCAGATAGTTAAAAACCATGTAGGTGGGGTAATTACTGACATGATTTAGTTGTGGACTTGGCAGTGCTGAGTTAAATGGTTGGACTCTATGATCTTAAGGGTATTTTCCAACCTAAAGGATTCTGTGGGTCTATTCTAGTGCTGGTCACAGGTTTTGTGTACCACAGAAGGGATGCCCAGCTTAAACCATGTGACTGAAGTGACTTCATATGTTTGAACTTTCTCCTGTGTGCCAAGCATAATGTTTAAAAAGGAGCTTCAGCCTTATGTAGTTTATGAGGGCAGTAACAATGATGAAATTTTATCTCAAATTTTCATGAGTCTTCCTGATGCCAACGGTGAGGCTGCAAAGATGTCCAGTGGAAACAGGCAGAGAATTTGGGAAGTGTGTATTCATGCTTCCTATGAATATTCCCAGCATCCAGTGATTCATGATTCAGATGCTTGCTGAGTAAGAAGTGGTATCTATTTTTACTGACAATTTTTTTTTAAATTGAAACAATGTTACAGTAATTTTAATAGCTTACAATTTATTGCAAAACCAAGACTTGGGCAAAACTTGTATGTAGTTAAGCAAGCTACCTTTTCAGGTGGAAGAACAAGCTACTAACCTCTCACAAAAATGTAGAAAGTCAGATGTCAGTTTAAAAATTCTACCAAGCTCAGTGTAACAAGATGACCTTCATCACTCTAAGAAGAAAGCTTTATCTCAATTACAGAAGCAAGAAGTAGGATTGGGTGGCAAATGTGTTCTTCAAAATAGCTAAATTTAATGTTTAACTGTCCTTCTCATGAATTCATCTCACTTAGCTCTCCAGTACAGAGTGGCATAGTAGCTTAATTTTTTTGATCAGCCTATGTGACTTTCTGAAGAACTCATAGGAAAGAGAATGTAAAAATACCTGAAAGCAAGTATTTCATATCCCCACCTCCACTAGACATTTGTCTGCTCCTTTGTTTTCTCTGTCTTCTAATTATACATTACAGTACCTGCCTAGTCTTGCTTAGTTTTGCTGCATCTTGTGCCCGAAGAGTGGGTGGTGTGGTGGACTAAAGCTCTTATAGAATTAGTTTCCTGTAAAGACATGACACCATTTAACACTGACAAATGCTGCTTTCCAAAAGAATATTCTGAAATTGTTCTAAGTTGTTTGTGAATTAATTGTCTTCCATTTGTACAAAAATTAATTTTTGTTAGAAACAAACAAAAATAGTATTAACACCCCCCAGCTTCTTAATATGAATTTCAAGTATCAAGGATTGATTCACTTTTTAGACAAGTCCTCTTGTGAATCAAATCTTTCCATTGACTATAGAAATACTGATGGTTTTGCAGGCTAAACTATTATTGAATCACAAATGCTATATTTAAAAAAATATCGAGTCACATCTGGTGTTCAAATACCATACAAAATTCTATTTATGCCATTACAAAGAGTCAAAATACAATTGGATTTACTTGAATACTCTTTTCAGAAACCAATACTGTGATAGTCAAGCAAAATACTGGTGCACTGCAGCCATGAAGACCAACAGTCAGATAAGGAGTGTGTCTGAAAACAGAAGTTGGCACCTTCCAGCTGGAAACTGTAGCATAACTAGAAATTGTTCTACTTTGATAAGATTGCATATCAGATTTCCAGCAGTTTTTGCCATGAATTCACAAAGGGCTAGCCGGCTGGAATGATGATGGTCATCTTTGTCTCCTTTTTTGTTTTGTTTCTGTTAAGTTTTCGACACACAGTGGTTGTCTAGGGTCTTTTTGTGGTTTTTGTTGGGTTCATTTTTCAGTTTCTAAGTACCTTGTTGTCCTATTGGCTGTCATGGATCTGAATTAGTAGAATGTAGAATCTGAAAAGCTTACTGTCAAATTGGCTTTTTTATAAAGTTAGAGACAAGCTTTGCCTCCACTTAGAAATGGAGTTAGGGATTGCTTATATATTTGAAAGTAAGATTTCATTGTCATATATTGCATTATTTATAACACTGAAAAATTTCGTGAATAAAAGTGTAATTAGTCACCTTATCCTTGCTGATCCGGGGCAAGTCAAACCATCAGCGTTTGACACCCTCCCAAAAGCTGGCCCGCTGGACCTTGACTGAATGTGTTTTGTAGTCTCCAGCAACACCTGCTGGACAAAACTGTTAACTGTACACTAAATTTTTGTCTTTAAAGTGTTTGTGTGCTGGTATGACACTCGACCCTGATTGTTAGCAATCATTCTCTTGTTCTGCAGTACTGGTTGAGCACCCTTGCCAGCAGTAGCTCAGGTAAGTGTCTTTCATCCACACTCACCCCTTTGGTTCCGTAGGCTTGGGAAAACGCACCCTCGTGATGTCACAGTGTGTGATTTGTTTGTAACACATATTTGTTTAATAAACCTCTGTGTGTGTGCTACTGACAAATGTCACTGGGTTTGAGGACTCGGGTCTAAAGCAAGAGTCAAAGGCAGGGCTGTGCCCTGCCTGAAGCCACCCTTCTTCCAGAGAACTTGAGGGAATGCTCTGAGGGAGCGCTGCCAGCTTTCCTGATGCAGAGGTTCTCAGCTCAAGAAACACGGCACAGAGAAAGCAGCAAGAAGCAGCAACTGGGCAGAACAGCACATAGGAAATAGATGTCCCACTCCTGTCTCAACAGTTGGAATTGGATGAAGATGCTATTTTCCCTGAGTATAATGGGACTGGCCTAGGGGAAAGGGAGGTTACCCAAGGAGAGAATATTGCTGTGCTTAATTAAACAGGAAGCAATTTATTTATTACTGTTTAGCATGTTGCTCAGAGATCTGAGGTTGTACATGCCTAAAAATGAACTGAGATTCTGGATAGTCTTGAGAAATCTGGAGAATTGGTTTTAAAGGTCTTCCTTTTGCCAGTCATTTGACTTCTTATAATAGTCAACATCAGTATTTAGCGTGACATCTGAATAATCATGCTGGTGTAAAGTGATTTCTATTTATTTCAAGAGGAAAGACTAACTGGCCTGATTCTGACTGATGATCTTCTATGTATCCCTAGGGTTGCTGCCAGATAAGTGGGCTAACAGACCTAAAACCTGCTGCTGTTACTGAATTACCGTTTATGCACAGGCAAAGGTTCTGTGTGTTCAGCTCGTATCCTGATGGAGAAGACCTTGCTCATCTACTGAATTACAGACAACAGAAGGAACCACTAATAAAAGTAGTTTAGGCAAGGTGTTTTGCAGAATAGGGATGGGGGGGACAGGACAGGAGAAATACTTCCTATTCCCAACTTTTAGTAGTCTCACCAACCTTAGGTGATCTTTCTACCTCTGCACCTGTTTCCTCTTGCCTCTTTTCACTCTCATCTACTTAGGTGTTAGGGTGTTTAGGGCAGAATCTCCCCATGTATTCGATCCATGCCTTAGCAAATGGGATTTTATACTCCTTTTGATCTTCTAGACATTGAGTCAAGGCTGAATCAATCAGCTAAGGCCAACTGTATAAGATTTAGTGAGGCCAAGTGCCAGGTCCTGCACTTGGGTCACAACAACCCCAGGCAGCACTACAGGCTGGGGGCAGAGTGGCTGGAAAGCTGCTCAGTGGAAAATGACCTGGGGGTGCTGTTTGACAGCAGCTGAACATGAGCCAGCACGTGCCCAGGTGGCCAAGAAGGCCTGTGGCATCCTAGCCTGTATCAGAAGTCGAGTGACCAGCAGGGCCAGGGCAGGGATTGTCCACCTGTTCTCGGCACTGGTGAGGCCACACCTTGAGTGCTGTGTTCAGTTTTGGCCTCTCACTACGAGCGGGTTGGACTTGATAGTCTTAGAGGCCTTCTCCAACCTTCACGATTCTGTTATTCTAAGAAACCATAGAATCTACACTGAGGCACTGCAGAGTGTCTGAAGAAGCACAGCAGAGCTGGGCAAGGGTCTGCAGCACAAGTCTTGTGACAAATGGCTCAGGGAGCTGAGGTTGTTAAGCCTGGAGAAAAGAAAGCTCAGGGGTGACCTTATTGCTCTCCACAACTACCTGAAAGGAGGTTGTAGCCAGCTGAGCTTGGCCTCTTCTCCCATATAACAGCAATAGGACAAGAAGAAAAGGCCTTAAGCTATGCCAGAGGAAGTTTAGACTGGATATTAGGAAAAATTTCTTCACTGAAAGGGTTGTTAGGCATTGAAACAGGCTGGCCAGGGAAGTGGTGGATCCAGCATCCCTGGAAGTTTAAAAACATGTGGATGTAGCTCTTAGAGAAATGGTTTAATTAGTTACAAAACCAAACAAATCCTGTTCTGGCAAGAACATGGGCAGTGCTGGGTTAGCAGCTGGACTCAGTGATATTGGAGGTGCTTTCCAACCTTAAAAATTCTATGCTTCTGATTGACTGCCTTCCACATTAACCGTGCTTAAACAGCCTTTTCTGTTGACCCTTTCTGTTTCCAGGTTCCATCCCAAACCATAGTATTAGATGGTTACTGCAGCACACATGGGATTTAATTTCCTCTTCCTTTCTGCAAGTAATCTGTGGTGTTCTGTTGTACAGCGAGTTCTGTAACTTGGTGAGAAACACCTTATCAGCTACACATGCAGAATAAGATATGTGTTACCAGGGAGAAACCGAAAGGTAACTTAATGCTTTACCCCTTCATTATGTTTCTTTTGCTAAGTTTGAATAAAAATGTGTGTGTTGTGCATACTTGTATAAACAACAGAAAACTATAATGAAGTAGGTGTGCTTTGCTGGAATCCCTTTAGAGATTGCTCTAGAAGTCTTGGAAGTGAATGGAAAATTAACCTTTTCTCTTTTTTTTTTGTAGGAGAGACTGAGGCTGCCATTCTGATTCAGCATCTAATGCTGCTTCCTGTTTCACCTAAAACAATTTTCCTGCTTAATTTCTACATAGTTTCAGTGAGAATGTTTGAAGCATGTGTATAAGGCCAGAGATAAAATTTTTGAAGTATTTTAAAATAACAAAAACCAAATTCCTGAGATGGCTTAAGGACTGGGTCATGGTATAATATCAGATACACTTAGTGTTTTTTACACTGACCCCCAACACTTCCTTGAGATGGTTTATGGCAGTCTGTTCAGAAACTAAAACACTGATCACAAACATTAGCATTTGCTTCAGTTTTACTTTCTACTGAAACGTCGCTGTGAAATGGCAGATACTGGAAATACAGTTTGCTATGAAGCTGGCTTAATGGTCTTTGATTTCTGTTTGCTTCCATTTAGTTTTCCTGTGAAGAATGAAAACGACTGGTCTAGCCACAGGTCAGGAAGATTTTCTCTGAGCAAACAATGAGCAGAAAACTGAGTTACTGATGTGCCTGAATTCTTTCCTTGATGTCAGTTTAACTGACTCAGTGGCATAAAACAAAATTAGTAACGGTTCAAGTGCGTAATCTTTCCTCTGGTTAGAACCTCCTTTACAAACACTTATTATTTGGCTAACAAGGAGTAATTAAGCTTCTGCAAGGAGGACCAAGAGAGAAGTGATTGACCTCTTAAGGCTGAGCCTCAGCAGGGTCTAACTAAAGCTCCTTCCTGAAAGCGTGAGTCACTCTGTGAGACTGTGAGCCAGTTTTCCCTCCCTGATCTCCTCAGCACCCTTCGGACATGTTTGTAACTGCGGTGAGCAAACGAAATGAGAACAAGCACAGATTTAAAATAAAGTTGCTGAGATCTCAGGCAACTTTCAAGAAAAGCAGAAGTATGTGAAGTTGCATCAGAATCTACTTTTGTACTATGCAAGTAATTCAGAGTTTATGTAGTGCTATCAAGGGTTTCATGGTTAAGTGTGATTGCTGTTAATTAATGTTTAATGGATTACATGTTAATCTTATCTTCAAAGATTTAGAATGTAAAGTCTTTGATAAGCAAAGATCCAGACTAGCATATCAGAACAGAAGGGTTGCTTAAAATAACTCACGCTTTGGGTGTGGATGCAGTTAGTCCTGTAACTTTGTTAAAGCTATTTCGGGTAAGTATAAAAAACAAAGGTTTTGTTCCACACTGAGTTTATGTCTGCATATGAACTTCAGTTTAACCGATTTTGCTCAGTTAGTTCAATCCTGTTAAAAACAATTTTAAATATGAGCATAACTATATAAAATCATGTACTAGTTTTATGCATAACTTGTAAATATCCTTTTGATTAACCTACAGAAAGCTGGAGCAGCTGAGGCTTATATAAACCACTCATTTTAATGAAACATTGAAGCGTGGACTGCTAACCTAGTGCCCTGAATGGAACTATTTATATTCTGAATGGAAAACAAATCCCATTCTGGCAAAAGATTTTAGCATTTTAGCATGTTATTTAAATCGAGAATAACAGAAGCCAGCAAAAAGAATGAACAGAAAATGAAAAGCTGAATACAAGTTTTGGGTGTTGGGGTTTTTTTGTTGTTGTTTTGGCAGGTGTTTTGGTTTGGTTTTGGTTGGTATTTTTAGTTGGTCGGTTTTTATGTGTGGGGGTGTGGCAGGTTTTTTGTTGTTGTTCTTGTTGGGTTTTTTAACAATTTCTGGGGCATTTTGTTTTAATTTCCTTTTTTGTACTTTATTGTTTTTACAAAAATGAGCTGCCAAAAAATCACTGTACTCTGTTCAAAACAGAAATGAAGTCCCTGTCATTAAGAGATTCACGTGTGAACTATATTAATTGCTTTTCTTCAGTGGCATATCACAGAATCTAACTATATTTTAATGCACTTAAATAAGGATGTTCTGTGTTTACAGATGCTCAGCTACCAAATAAGATTTTTAGGTTATCTGCATATACAAAAGTAGTCTCTTTCCTTCTTAAGTGGAGTAGCTGTGGTGAAATCGAAGAAATGCTAATGTATTTCAAGATGTTTCTGGTAATATTAACAGCTGTAATGAATCAAGTTCCTTAGGAGATTTAATTAATATAATTTTTAATAATAATTGTGTAGCTCACACCATTCATCTTGAGGAAAGTGCATAAATAGTTTTTTGTGGATTCCAAAGGCCTGAATGGAGAAAAAGTTAAGAAAAAAGAGGGGAAAAAAGGCTGTGAGGATATGTCTTGTGAATAAGGGAGATTGTGTCTGACTGTTTTACTGAGAGACCACGACATCTCTGCTTGTGCTGAACTCTGCTGCCTGTCCAGCCTGGCCTCCAGGTCCATGTGGGACAAATTTTACCTGGTTCATGGTCCCAGAGGAGCATCCTTCATGTTTGGCAGTAGAAACAATGTATGGAGTTGGGTTTTTTGTAAGAAAATTCTGTAATTGTTTGAATGGCCAAAAGGGTGTAACTTTTCCAGAGGCAGGATCTGTGTGACATGCTGCACCTTGCTCAGAGATGCTGCACAGATCTGGGTTCCCAGCACCTCAGGAAACGTAAGGTTATCCACTCTGTTCTCCCCATTATAATACTAGCTCCAATAAATGATATTCTGAGTGATACTTCAGAGTCTGAGTGCCTTTCTTACTGGCATCATAAAGAACCAGCACTGCCTGGTACAAAACAGCCATCACATTGTACCTGCCAGAACTATTTCACTTGGACTGCTGTTTTTGTTCTGATGATGAAGTTAATCAAAGATTAAAATCAGACAAAACATAATTTCCCCCTCCCTTGTTTATTTATGTGTTTTGAGTTTGGGATCTTAATGGTTCGTTATCTTAATTATTTTTAATTATCATAATAATGGGATCTTAAAAGGTTCATGAAAGTGAAACCTTGACATGACCATGGGCTATGTAGTGTGACTGACAGTCACGTGCAGCGCTTAAAGCAGCCAGGATACATGGGTTCAGCTCCTACAGGCAGAAAGATGAACAGAAAACCCCGAGCTTTGCCAGCAGTTGCAAGAAATGTTGCATACAACAGCCTTATTTCTCAGCCTATGCCGGTCAGTAAGGATTAGAATGGTTTGCACCTTCTGATGCTAAGGCCATGCCCACCATCACTTTCTTCTTCTCACCCATTGTCCTTTACAGCAAAATAAGCTCACAGAAGTCTCAATTAGTGGCTAACATTTGGGCCTAGGGCTTCAGTGCCTTTGAGGTTTGGATCCTGTCTGTGTTGCTGACATGATTTATAGTGTTTGCTGTTCAGATCGAAATGCTGAAGGCACATGTCAGGTTGAAGAAAACAGCCATTCCATCATTTCTCTCTCCAGAACGTCTGAAGAAACGCTTTTTGGCCAAGTACGACAACCAACACTGCTTAGCTGGAAAAATAGAGATTCCATACACAGAAAAAAGGACTGCTGAGGTCACAGCATGTACATAATAAGTTGGTTTTCCTACAAAATGCAACAGAAATGCTACATAAACTTCTTTTGTTTTATAAATCTCAGTTAATTCTAAGCACAGCAGCTGCACTCAACAGTGCTTATTCCCAACCCACACCTTTAAAGAGGAGTTAACCCCTCTGCCAAAAAAAACCAACAAACACCCTACCACCCAAAAAAACCTCCCATCAACACAGCTCCTTCCTTGTGTCCACATTTTGTCCTGTTTCTGCTCTGGAAGTAGTGGAGAAGGAGGTTTTTTAGATCTCCCTCTGCACTGTTATTGCACTTCACTCTCTCCAGCTGCGTGCAGCCTTCCTTCCAGGCTGCTTTTTGACAGCCTTGGGACAGGAAAATTCCAAGAGGAAAGCTGCTCTCCTCAGTGTGTACATCCTGCTGGGAACGTTGCACCTGAGACTTCTGTGAATGGAATTTGTAGACTCAGTTGTATTCTAATTCTCCCAAAAGTCACAATTTTCTAGAGGGGAATTATTTGGAAATGTAAAGTACCAGGCTCATTGCTACCTTCAAGACAGCTTTCACTACCCTGCAGTACTTATTTGGCCTATCTAGTGACACATTTCAACAACAAGGCCGTTTTATTTACTATCTCAACTGATGCGTGAGAATCCTACCTGGTATTTTAACAGTACTGGAGAACAGCGAAGTGACTTAGAAAGGCGGGTGTGCAGCTCAACTTCGATGGCGATGCACCCCGGAGGGGCGCGGGGCAGGACCCGGGGGCTCTCCCTGGTCCCCGTGCCCGGGCCGGGCCGGCGGGGCGGGCCGTGCTCCCGGGGCGGCGCCTTCGGGGCCGGGCAGGGCCGGGCAGGGCTGGGCACCCGCCCCCGGGGCGGGCGCGGCGGGGCCGGAGCAGCGAGGGCAGAGCGGCGCTGGGAGCGGCGCGGGGAGCGGGCCGGCCATGGTGGGGCTCAAGGAGGAGCTGCTCAAGTCCATCTGGCACGCCTTCACCGCCCTCGACCTCGACCGCAGCGGGAAGGTCTCCAAGTCCCAGCTCAAGGCAAGCGCGGGGTGGCGGGGCCCGATGGGGTGCGAGGGGCCGTGACACGGCCCGGGCTGTCCCCACCGAGCGGCTCCACAGCCGGCAGGGGGGACGGGGCTGGGACCTGCCCGGGCTGGGCACGGGCACCCGCGTTCAGGGCTCTCTTGGGGCTGGGCGTTGCGTGTTCCCCACCCGGGCTGTGCTTCGTCCCACGGCATCGCCTGTGCCCGCGGCCCTGGGCGCCTCCGTCCCGCGGGAGGCTGGCCCGGACACCCCGGAGCCCGAGCAGGCTGATTTTCATTCAGCCCAGGCAAGCGCTTCGTCCTGCCCGAGATGTCAGTGCACAGACCCTTGTTGTGCTTCTGGTCCGCTCTCAGCCGCATGTCCTTGGTACCATTTCTGGCCAAAATCTTTTGTGGGGTAGCCACAAGGTCCCATCTATAGGGGTTGGCTGCGTCCAAGTGAAATTCACAGCTTGCCAAAGGGGAGAGCAAGGTTCCACAGTGCCCTCTTATTTGGATATAAACAGGAGAATTACTCAAGAGGCTCCAACTGTGCCATTCTTTCCTTAGCTTATACGCTGAAGTAGTGTTTGTGCTCTTAAAAGAGCTCTCAGGCAGCTCGCTGAATTCAGTCCCATCTTGGCCCTGCTTTATGGGACCATCTTGGCCTGGGAATAATAGCAGGAATCTGGCTAAATAAATATTTTGAATAAGAACGCAACACCTGTTGACATTTGGGACTGTGGGTCCTTGTACTGAGTGCTGGGGTTGTGTGGGACACAGCAGCTAGCTGAAGTTGGCGCCTTTCGTGGGATTAACTCCATGAGTGGCCGAGCTGTGGGCGGCATTTCCAAGTGTGGCTGGTAGCTAATGAACTTTGGTTTTAGAATTATGTAATGAGTGTCCAGAACAGGCAGCGTTCTGCAAGCAACCTGTTCCTCTTCTCCTTTTCTTCTCTCGGGGTGATCGGGCCGTGAGATAGAGCTGAACTTGGCCAGAAGTGACTGTGGGGCAGGAGCCAGGCGAGAGGCCAGACCTGACTGAGCTCAAGCTGAAAACCTGTGCAGGTTCCGGATCTTTTACAGGTGGCGTTGTGAAAGGGAGTATTTGTGTAGCAGTGCTGCAGGACTAACTGAAGCAGGTTGCAGAGAGGCTTTTTTTTTTTCCATCGACCTGCTTTTTAAAGAATCCTGTTTTCCTGTCACGCTGCCTTCCACACCTTGTGTGCACTGACGTGACACGTGTGCTCAGTGCACTCACCTGGGAGTGTGTCTGCAGCATGGCTGGTGGAAAAGCTGCAACGTGGTCCACAAGTGCTGGGCTGAATGAAATGGCTAAGGAAGCAGGCCAGAATGCTGGTGGGCTGGTTCTGCTCCTTTGCCTCTAAAATCACTGACTGGCCCAGGTGAACTAAAGCAGCAGTTGTATTTCCAAACTGAAGCACAGTGTTGTGCTCTGCTGTCTCACTAGAGCCCCATGTCTACAAACACTCGTGTTTATAAAAAAGGTAAAAAAATAAAAAGGAGAGGGAAATTAAACTTGTCTCCTTGTTACCTATCAGGCATCTTCCTGGACAGTTTTGCTATTTCCATCTGCCTGTGAGAGAGAAGGGATGAAAAAAATGTGGGGCTCTAGATGTCTGTGCAGTTCTGTCTGTAATATCAAGGCTCCCGAGGGAAGTGTCAAGTGGAGAATCTGGGAGTGCAGAAACAAGTCTGAAGTGAGGCTGCTGCCTTCTCCTTTGGCCACCAAGAATTAGTTTTCAGGAGACACAGGAAGGGGTAGAGATTGTTCTTCCATAGATTTTTTGTGGCAAATGATGAATGTGGTGTCAAACTGTGATAGTCCTGCTCGGGAGAAAAGGTGTGCGTGATGGCAGCAGCCTCGCATGGGTGTGTTGGAAAGGGCAGGCAGGACAGCAAAGAGAAGTTTCTATCTGATTGAGGTGGGTCTATGTTGTACTAAGAGGGCGTTTCACAATAAAGTATTTCTCATCCACATTACCATGAGGAAGATAAGCACTCTTGTAAAACGGAGAGATGATGCTTGGAGATAAAGAGGTTAGTAGAGATCTGTGACACTAGAAAAATGTTTAATAATTTAGTGAAACTAATTAAAAAAATAATAAAATCATATTTATTTTCTGAGAATGGTAGTGTTGTAACCTGATGAACCCTTCCCTCCTCAGTAAGAAAACTTACTGGCAATGAATCTTTGGTTTGTGTAATCCAGTATAAGGTGTTGCCATCATACTGAACAGATGTTCCTATATATAACAGGTTTCTTTGTAAAATACAGTGATTTCTAGTTACTCTGCCTAGAAGTGATCTTTGAGCCTTCCATAAAAATAGATAATTTTCTTTAAATACTATGAGAAAAATAAGTGTGTGTGTGTGTGTGTTATGTAGCTGAGACCCTACTGTGAAGGGTTTGCATCACACATTTGTTTTTAATACATCTGGAGCAAAGGGATGGAGGTGAGTCAGTTGGGTCTGGAGAAGCAGCAAATGCTTGGAGGAAGAACCAGGACTTGCTTGGAATAGTAAGGATTTATGAGATGTCTTTTATCCATTTGTATCTTTTGTATATGTTCTTAGCTGCTGAGAGAAGAGACAGTCAAATCAGTCCTCTGTGTAATTTTGAATATTGTCTTCTTCCAGTATGCACTGATTTTTTTTTTTTTACTTTTTTTAATCTGTAACCTTCATAAATTCTACTGTTATGCTGGCTGCAGATCTTATCCCTTTTTCTACACCAGCAGAAACATTTGTGTTTCTGTTCTTAAATTACAGCTTTAAAGCTGGACACAATCATGATTTTGTCACTGTGTTTCAGCACATTCAAACACCGATACAGCAAGGCTCAAGTGTCAGTTCTGTGTGTGCAGGTACAGCTGCTGCTGTGGTTTGAGCATGAGCTGCATGCCAATACCTTCTCTCCTATATTTAAATCCAATTTCATCTGCAATCTGCAATTTTAAAACTGACTTATTTTAAAAGTTTCTGTAATGTGCCAACATTAAATCCGCTTTTGTCTGGATCTTCAAACCCCGTGGTTTTAAATATAGTTGCACTTGACAGCCAGCAGAACTGCTTGTAGTGTGTGTGATTGGGTCTTGGAAAGAATACACATCAGTTAGTTTTTACACTCTCTCTGGAAGCTCTTGGTATGTTGCTTCGTGGCTTGTATCTGCTTAGGCAGTGAGTTTATTTGGCTCCTGTTGTTTTATGTGCTACATTGGGGAGGGTTTTCTAAGTCTTAGAGTCTTGGGTTCCTGGCGTGATACCTACAGAACGTGGATGGTGAGCCACTTGTGAACGTACTGTCTCATTTGGGCCCGTAATATGTGCGTGACCAAAGTTACTCGTTAGGCTTAGAAAATTTAAACTGGTCTTTTCTCATATCTGGGGTGTTTATAGGGTTATTATACCTCTTATCTTTGTTCTGCCTTCCTACTAAATGTGCAGTGAGTGGCCGGTGGGAAGAGGAAGAGTGGTGTAATCAGGGGCAAGAGGGATGGTCCGAAGGGAGAGGAAGACCTTGAACAATGTAGCAAGGCAGTGGCAGGGGTGAGAGCCTGTGACGGGTGGGCAGGACCCAGGCTGGACAATTGGCTTTGTGCAGCAGTGAAGGGGGGTAGGAAATTAGTCAGTGTGACTCACTATGAGAGAGTCGTACTCTCGTGCTCTTAACGCGGCTCAGAAGTGTCTATGTGAGGAATTCCGTGAGGAATTGCGTTGGTGAAGTGTGAGAGGAGGGATGCTCCTCTTCCACAGGAGGTCACAAACCAAGGCAACTTGTAGACCAAAACAGGGGGCATTAGGCAATGATGGGGCTGTGAGACTGTACTTGAGGGGAGCAGCTCCCAGTGGAAAAACAGGCCTGTTTAACCCTTGTCCTTGAGCCAGCAGTGTGCCCAGGTGGCCAAGAAGGCCAATGGCATCCTGGCTTGTGTCAAAGAACAGTGTCATCAGCAGGACTAGGGAAGTGATTCTTCCCTAGTGAGGTGAGGCACTGGTGAGACCACACCTCGAGACCTGTGTCCAGTTCTGGGCCCCTCAATTCAGGAAGGACACTGGGGTGCTGGAGTGAGTCCAGAGAAGGGCAACAAAGCTGGTGAAGGTTCTGGAATGCATGTCCAATGAGGAGCAGCTGAGGGAGCTGGGGGTGTTTAGTCTGGAGCAAAGGCAGCTCAGGGGAGACCTTATTGCTCTCTATGACTACCTGAAAGGAGGTTGTAGCAGGTGGGGGTCAGTCTTTTCTCCCAGGGAACCAGCAACAGGATGAGAGCTTAAACTCCGCCAGAGGAGGTTTAAGTTGGGCATCAGAAGGAATTTCTTCACAGAGAGGGTGATTAGATATTGGAACAGGCTGCCCAGGGAGGTGGTGGCATCACTGTCCCTGGAAGGACTGGACATGGCACTTGGTACCGTGGTGGTGTTCAGTCAGAGGTGGGACTTGATGATCTTGGAGGTCTTTTCCAAACTAATTGATTCCGTGATTCTGTTTTGTTCACTGGTTTCAGGGGAGATGTAGAAGAAGGGTGCAGTACACAGAGTATATTTACAAGGAGCTTTTCCTAAGGTCTAGGAATGGCAGGACAGAAAAGCAGTTCCCTCAGCAATTGGACAGAAGCAGGCTGACACCAGGGTGTGTCGGGGGCCAAAGGGGGCACGCTGATAATGAAGGCAAGAGGAAGAGTGAGCCCGTTGGAAATGGTGACAAGGGGTCTGTGAGTGCCCAAGGGCAAACAGAGCAAAAGAAGGAACAGCGAGGTGATGTGGGTGAACCTGAGCTGGTGGAGGCTGGGCTGGAATACTGGGAAAGACGACGTTGCACTAACCCCGGTGCTACATCAGTGAGACTCCGACAAGGGGCATATACGATGCTGCTTTCACACTGGTCATAAAAGGAAAAAAGGGAAAGCACTTGTGAGTAGCCTTATTTTGGCTGGCTGGCTGCTGACATGGATGTCAGGGAGAGATGAGCCAAGAATGTCTTGGAATGAATTCACACAAAGCCTCTGAATGGAGCTGTCGGGATCTGTGATGCCAACATTTTACAATCCGAAAAAGAGACGGGGGAGGGAGAAGACTCCCCTGACAGATGGAAAAGAAAAAGAAAAAAACACCAAAGAAGCTGACAATAGCAACTGCAGGATTAGTCTGCCCTGGTAGTGCTCCTACTGTCATCTGGGCCAAATTTTTGTTGCTGAGCAATAAGTAGTCCAGCAAATCTTCCCATTCCCTGTAGAAACACAGGTCACTTTTATGGACATGGTTAAATGGAACTACTCAGATGGTAACAATTCAACACGTGCTGAAGTTTTGGAAAATAGGAGCTCAGAGGGGAGCAGCTATGGCAGAGTAGAGCTGAATGTAAAGCAACATGAAATGGGCCACAAATAAAGTAAATCCAAAGTCTGTGAGGACCTTCGGTGTTCAGCTGGCGTGTTTCATCTGGATATTTGTATTTAGAGCAGAACGCCTGCAGTGTTCCCAGGGAAAGATGGCATGCCACTAGGCATCTTTGTTACAAAACTCCTCATGGAAAGTGAAGGAATGACACCTGGAGTACAGTGGTGTCATGAACCCTGTGCAGGCTGCTTGTGCTGTCTCATGGACTCCTGTTTGGGGAGCCCCTCTGTACCCGTGTGCTGCAGCACAGAGATGAGCCTCCGGGCTGGGGTAGGAGTTGGCTCTGGCGTGAAGGTAGATTGTTGAAAGTGGCATCCAGAGCATAGTAAGTGAGGAAAGAAAAAGCTGCCTAGCAACCCTGTGGGCGTGGTGAGGAGGGGAATAATCCTCAGTGGTGCAAAACTTCTTCATGGTTCATGGAGTTTCTGCAAGACGAGGTGATTTTTTGTACCCTAATTAAACTAGTGCTCATCTATTTTTTTTTTTTTCAGTTACTCATTAGAATAGAGTATCTTATGGTCCAGATAATGTGTTTTGAGAGAACCAAACAAAACGAGACCTCAGTGCAGAATTTTTCAGGCTTACCCTGCAACTGAAGAATTCAGCTGGCGCTTGGCCGCGTTGGAGAACGGCAGGCTTTGGCAGGCACCGAGGAATTTCCTCAGTTATGAAAGGAGAGCACTGGGCACAGGAGAGATCGCAGATAAGGCAGATATTAGAAAATCATTGAAAGTGGAATTCTTTCCTAGTAAATTGCTTGCTTAATGTGGAAACCACCTAGGTTTCTGATAGTCCAAGCACAGCAACCAGGCTGAAAAAAGGAGAAGAGAAATAGGTAGAAAGGACGTGATAAGAAAGTATTTTATTGAGACTTCTAGTTTACTTTGGTAGTAAGCTTAAATGAGTTTTGCTTTTAGAATATTTTTATTAGCTGAGTATTTTCTTTTGTTATAGTACCAGCAACTACAGTGTGGTTGGAAAATGGTGGTCATCTCTCTCTCTCGGAAATTCAAGAATTCCTCAGGCTTCTATAAATAACAACAGAAGCCTTAAATAGAAGGGGAAACACATATGATAGTATGTTCCCCCAACCCATATGTAAATCACATGGACTCAATTATTTGATTTGATGTGGTGGTTAGAAATAAGGATAGACTGAAGGAAAATACACCGTTGATAAAGGGTAGTGTGAAATATGATAACTTTTAAATGGTGTTTTGCTGCTTTCTGAAATGTAGCTTTTGTTGTAGTATGGCTGATGCTGTTGTTTTAAGTGTTTTTAAACTTTTACACCTCATTAGCTCCAATGCCTTAGTGCTAGCATTCTTCACTGAAAATATGTGTTTCTCATGGAAATGTCTATTCTTCTAAAAAAAGTTTAACTTTGGAGGTATGTAGAGAGGAATTCTCCTCTGATCTAATCATGCATTTTGGGCACAATCCTTGTAGAATTTTCTGCTAACTAACTCAGATTCTGCATATCTCCTTATCATACATAAGAAAAGTAAATGTACTTTTGGGGGAGGGAGGGTGGGTGGGGGAAAGCCCAGACATTTTAAGTGTATAGCATTGGTTTGATTTCCTAGGCTTTCAGAACTTCAGACTTTCACTTCTTGTTTTGCAGCTAGCTTCATCTTGACCACTGTAGACATGCTTATAAATTTTCTACACATTTTTTTTACTGCTTTCTGTTTGCATCATTTGGGTATGGTTTGTGGTTTTGTGTTTTTTTTTTTTTTGGTTGGTTGGTTTTTTTAATTTGGATTTTTAAATTTTATGAAAAACTAGACCATATGCCAAAATTCAATTGCAGTCTGTTCCATGTAGTTGTTGATTTAAAAAAAAATAATACCACCAGCAGCACACCTTTTCAAAAGATGGGTTCTGTTTTACTTCTGCTTAATTTTGTTTTACCTGTGCTTTTTGCCTTTGGTACATTTTTTCCAGGCAGACCATTCCAGGGGGTGTGAAGTTAAATCCTTAAGCCAGTTCGTGTAGCTGGTACATGGTCTCCAGAGGCTCAGCTCTGCATCATGCCAAGGGAGAGGGCTTCCCAGTGACAGCATGCTTAGGGTGAGGTGGGCAGGACTGACCTGATTCCAGTGTGAACAACGAAAGGGATGGTGCTTTGCCTTTTCTAGGGAAAGTGCCAGTGGCACAGGAGTTGCTGCTGCTCAAGCTCTGCCTTCCTGTTGGCACTGAGGTGTTGGTTTGAGTGTGCAAAGCTCAGCTCAAGCTGAAGGAGTTGAGGTGTGTCGGCTACCAGTTAGTTTTCAGTAACTCAGTACTTCCTTAAAATTAGTCAAGTGTGTAGTCTCTTCTAGAAGGTCATTTCTCAAGAACAGACGTGAGTGCTGGTGGCTGTTATGCTCTTGACATAATTCATGCAAATACCTTTTTAAAATAAAAATTTGAGAAGCACGCCTAAACCCTTCCCCTTTCTGTAACGTTACTTTTCCTTGCCAGCTGAAACGTGGGGTGAATGTTGAGAAGCAGCCCAAAAGCAGATGAGAGAAATCCATAGTTAATGCTTTAATCTGACTGGTCACTTCTTAGTAAACGAAAGTTACATATTGAGTTGTTTTCTCTGTTACTCATTTGCAGTAGATATAAATATTTATAATTTCAAAGGCTAGGTGTTTGTGGTTGTTTTCCATAGCTATATCTGATTTCACTCTGTAAATACTACTCTGGTATTTCTGTGTGCCTCTCCTGCTTTACAGCCCCATGGGTATATGTGTACAAAGGGGAGCTTCTGTAGCAGCCTTTGCAGGGCTGTAGGGCTGGACCTCTCTGTGCTCACACTGCTTCTGGAAATGTGCAGCTGTCTGAAGCCATTGTTCTAGTTCTGTTTTGTTTTTTGACAAAAATTCATGGGGCAGAACTTGTGCTGACATCAAAGTGTCACTTTGCACGTGGTTAAGGCTGACAGCAGTGTCACTGGTATCTCTTCTGTCCCTAGGTCCTTTCTCACAACCTGTGTACAGTGTTAAATGTCCCCCACGACCCGGTGGCCTTGGAAGAGCACTTTAGGGATGATGATGAAGGGCCAGTTTCCAATCAGGGCTACATGCCTTACCTAAACAAATTCATCTTGGAAAAGGTAAGTTTTGAATTAGTGCTGTTGTTGTTTTTTTCTTTTATCAGTTGTTGTTATTGGAGTGTCTTTACAGAAAACGGGTGTGAAGACACTGGTGGTGGTGGGGTCATGGTGGGGCGGGTTCTCTGGAGAGCCTGTGCCTAAAAATGGAAGGGTGCACTGTTTTCTACTTCTTTCTTCTCTCCTTGGTTTCTGTTTCCTGTTACATCTGGCCCTTGTCTAAGCTGTGTTCATGCACAACCATGTTCATATCAGTAAAGCACCTCAGCTTGAATCTATCAGAAAGCGTCTTGGAGCTCTAGATTGTCCTACTGTATCCTACAGCTACAACAGAATGTTGTCACAGACTCCTTTGCAAACAGAAAGGGCAAAAATATCTTCTATGTTCTTCACAACGTATTCTAATAAGTACATCCTTTCAGATAAGTTACAGTGGGTGACATTAGGCAGCATTGTTGAGTTCTGTCTTGCAAGTTTTTTCCTTTCGTGTCTTCACTCTTTTGCTGTGCCTTGTTTTGGGGGAAACCCTGCTACAAAGCCAGCAGGGTTTCCCCTGCTCTCCTCTCCACTGTGTTCTGAGAGGCAGTCACTGAGTTTGAAAGTTAAAAAAAACCCAAACAATTATCTTCCTGCTCTTTTTCTGAGAGCTGATGTTGTGATACTGCACTGGACAGTAAAAAGCAGCCCCCATGGTAGTGCTACTATGAGCTTCAGTACCACTGATTTCTCATACACTTGGGGTCAACCCCAGAAACCCTCAAGCTTTGATGTTGTGGCTGCAGAGATACAGAGCTGTTTGCTTTCTTTTATTATGCTAAAAACTCCTGAATCGACACACTGTCAAAAAGTCCGAAGCAGCAATTGCAGATGATGCAAACTCCTTAGCCCGATTGGCTGATTTTTACTCATTCTTTATTCTACATGTAATACTGGTGGAAAATGTGAGATATATATATATATATATATATATATATATATAAAAAATGCAGTCTGGCAGCTTGGAAACAGTAGAAGCATACCTAGCTAAGACTTAAGAGCTCCTCTGCTTCTCTGGTCTGTGTTTCTCTCATTCCCAGAGAGTATGAGAGACACCCCAAGAGTGTTCTGTTTGATGTGTGGGAGTTGTTGGCCATTAATACACAAAAAGGTACCAGATTAGTGTCTTGATTGTTTGATGCTGAAGACTCTTGCTATGTCCCTAAGAAGTTGTGATCTCATTTCTGCTTCGTGTTGGCAGTCTGAGCTCCTGTAAGCTTCAACAGAGAGCAAGCAGTTTAGATAAAAGTTCTATGAAAAAAGAAAAGGTCTTAATTTATTTTGACCAAAGGATTACAGTGGGAGAGGCTGAGCCACAGTCTGCTTATATTATTTGTAGGCAGTAGCAAATCATTAGGTTAAAAAAAAAAAGAGAGATGTGGAAGGCTTTTTCAAATATAAAAGTGCTTTATTGTTAACGGGTGTTTATAGGAAAAATAGTAAGGAAATGAGGAGCAATTGCATTTAAATAACATTTTAATTCGAAAATGACAGACCCCCTATGTAAGCAAGTAGGTGAGAATTTGCAGTGTTTAGCTGCTCTGGGATACCATGGTAAAAACAAAAGACAAGCTACCTTGCTTTCTCATGAAAGGAAAGAGCGTGACTGTATATAGCTTCTGGTGTTGTTTTTTCAGACACTGATCTGGCCTTATATATACCTGATATACCCGTGCCATTAGTTGATCTTTAAAGATCAAGGAACAGGATTAAATTACCTGTAACTTCACGTTATTTAGTCCTGGCTAAATGCTTGTAAACAGTTTAGATATATACTATTAAGAATTAGTGCCGTTGTTTTGACAGAAGGCTTTTTGGATGGGAAAAATCTTGACTGTGACATCTCTTCTTTTAGAGATGACTCTACGTCAGTGCCAAAAACCAACATGCAGTGGGATGAAGTCACTGGTTCATAGCACGTCTCCTTTGTTTAAAACAAACAAGCAAAAAAAGCACACAAGAAACTCCTTCTTTCTTCACTCTTCCAAGGCGTAATCTGTTCTTTTAGGTGGGGTGATCGTAGCAGAAATGCTATTAGTCTCTGCTAGTGAGCAGAGCTACTAAAGAAGGAGTGATTCTTTATACTCCCAAATACAGAGGAGGTTCTCTCAATTACCAGTCATACATCTCGTGGTAAATTAATTGATTTGAGTAAGAGCCACCTGCTCAAGAGAGATATTTTTTTGATCTCAAGATATTTTGCTTTATGACTTTCATAAAGTGTTTAAGGAACGAATTCTTAGAACTCTGCTAAAACTATGTGACTGTGACTTACAATTTTATTGAGAAGACTTTGTAACCTTTGAAAATAACTTCTATTGTACTCTGAAACACAGTTGTAGCTTTTTATGTTTTCTGGTGCTGGCTTATCCTGTGTGTTACTCTGCACTAAAACCTTTTTATATTGAACGAAGAAATCATCAAGAAAGACACAATTGCCAAGAAGACCGAGGTAGTTAAATGAGGTAAATTGGTTGCAACTAATTTTCCTTTATCCACATAGGGAATTTTAATAAACAGTTTGAATAATTAGTGTTACCTAATTGATGGTTTCCAGTATCACACAGCTTGTTACTTAGCAGATAGATGTATTTTCTTGCATCTGAAACAAAATCTTTCTTGTTCTACGTTTCTTTCAGCTGTCATTTGCCAATACAGTCTTTTCATAATTTCTTTTCCTTGGTTTCATGATTATATTTTAGCATGTTCTGTTATTTTCAATCTATATCTTTAAATACCAGTTGAAAATGTTTCCTTTTCAGCGATAGCGATGGTGCTGTTTTACAACAGGCCTTATTTATAGCCAGGGAGAGTCGTAGTGGGGGGAGACAAAGAAAGACATTGTTCTAAACCTCAGGTTATCTCATCTTCCAGGCAACTTCATGAGTGCTAGTTACACTACCAATGCTTGTTATATTTTTGGAAAGCTGAGGCTTGTATGCTGATGTAATTATTGTTCCTGAATAATTCCTAATCAGTGCCTCTGCTCTGGATGACACGTGGGCTCCACAAAGTCCCTTTCAGAATCAAGGCTGTAAAAAGGACTTACATATCTAAAATGGGACCGGTGGCACAGAAGAACCTATTCCCCTGTGGCAAAATGGTTCTGAAACCTCCTGCACAGTCCTGGTGGCAGTAACAGGTGACCTGGGCTCTGACACGAGTTCCTGAGGCGAGTGCAGTCCGACTTTGCTGCACTTGCCCAGCCAGGGCCTGTGCCTTTCTCCACCCATCTCCCTGTGGTCACTGATTGCTGCCATGCCTTAAAACATGAGCTGCTCCGAGGGCATCCCATCTTATTTACAGTGCTTAGAGCACTTGCCAGGTGGTGGCTGCAGGAAAGGAGGTTTCCCGCCCTGTTGGCGTCTTCCTCGGGAGCAGCGTAACCACTAGGACATTACCAAGGTGGAACTGCTCATCTTCTGGGTGGGAGAAGCTGTTCCAGAAAAGAAGTCAGGCTTCATTGGGCAGGGTGGGGAGGACAGACAGAAAAAGCACAGGCAAGAGTAGCCAAGGGATGAAGCTCTGCCAAATACAAGGAAGGAGAAGGAAACATGGCTTCTAGCCCTTCTTCCAGAGGGTGTTTGTTCTCTTAGTTTGTGTTTCATTCAGGACCCATGTTTCTTGCACCTCTCATATTAGGAGGGGCTGAGAAAGTTGGAATTGTTCAGCCTGGAAAAGAGAAGGCTTTGTGGTGACCTAATTGCAGCCTTCCAGTACCTGAAGGTAACTTACAGGAAAGATGGGACAAGACTATTTGCAAGAGCATGTAGTGACAGGACAAGGCTTCAAACTGGAAGAGAGTAGGTTTAGATCAGATATTAGGAAAAAAATTCCTTACTGTGAGGGTGGTGAGGCACTGGAGCAGGTTGCCCAGGCAAGCTGTGGATGCCCCATCCCTGGCAGTGTTCAAGGCCAGGTTGGATGGGGCTCTCTGAGTAACCTGGTCTAGTGGAAGGTGTCCCTGCCTGCAGCATGGGGGTTGGAACTAGATGATCTTCAAGGTCCCCTCTCAACCCAAACCTTTCTATAATTGTGTGATTCTGTGATTCCTGTGTGAACAAGAACATGAAGTAGCTGTAGCAGCTGTGGCTCCTACAACTTCCACCTCATTCCCAGGGCAGTTCTAGCTTGGAGCTGGCCTCTTACATGAGCACTGACATTGGTGGCCCACTCTGCAAGCTTGCAAAGTCTATGGTTTTCTTTCATAGGCTCACTTTTATGCCTGGAAACTGTTCTGTAAAGTGCTTCTTGGCATGGGGTTGGTTTCTAGTTTACTTCTGCCTTTTTTTCTCTTTTTCCCTCCACCCACATCAGTTCAGTGACTTCCTTAGTCTGTGTTTGACTTGGCCGCTGTGGCTCACCCTCCGCTATATCTGACCACTTACCAGAGTGGATAGGAAATCATACAGTTGGCTTTGGTGTTCTTGAAGCATCTGAGATGCATTCTCAGGCCTGTCTAAGAAAATATCACTGACCAGTACTGGTGCCATTACCACAAGAGGTACAAGAACATGTTTCTTAGACACATTTTCCAAAGTCTCAAAGGCAAAACATGCCTTTATCAGTTACGTGTTGGCAAAGAAATATCATTGCTGAGCTGTAGGGAGATGATAAATAGGTTTAATCTGTAACATAAATGAGGGTTTAAAAGGAAAACAGAGGACACTAAAGCTCCTGCATATGCAAATAATTCACTGATCAGTATGTCCGGTTGCAGGGTACAATAAAGGATAATGAAAACAGGAGGCATTTTTTTATCAGTGAGGTGAATATTTGCAAGTCTGAGAACAGGGGAAGGTTTAAAGTGGATTAGCAGTCAAGAAAAAATGACTCTGTGAATATCCTACAGGAGTTACGTTTGAGTAACGTGAAGTGGAAAAACATATTACAGGTCTTTCCCAGCTGTTGTTCCAGTATTGCCTGTAGCATATCCACATTATAGTTTTGGCTGTGCTGGTTTCCAGATTTGCTATATACAATCTCAGTAACCCGGTGCAATAGAAGGGCAGTTGGAACTAAGACAGTTCTGAAGATGGTTTGGAAGCTAAAGCTAATGTGCCAGAGGAAATGCAGAATGCAGTGTAGCCTCCTTCCCATGAAGTCAGGCTGTTATTAACTCGACCAGAAATTGGAGGTTGGATGTTAATTTTGCTGGAAAAAAGTCCTTATATGACTCCACGCAGACTAGGCTGCTACCATGCTCTTTTTGGACCTTGATTTGTTTCTTGCAAACTAGAATTTTCTTGCTGCTTTTTGTATCCTGTTAAACTTTGTCTGTCTGCTATTCTGTGTCATTCGTGCGTATAATTTTTTGTTGTTGTTGTTCAATTTCTTCTTTTTAGGTTCAAGGAAACTTTGACAAAGTTGAATTCAACAGGATGTGCTGGACTCTCTGTGCTAAAAAGAACCTCTCTAAAAGTCCTTTGCTGATTAGTGATGAAGACGCATTTAAAGTGTGGGTTATTTTTAACTTCTTATCAGAGGACAAATACCCTTTAATCATTGTACCTGAGGAGGTAAGAAACAAAAACTTAAGCTATTTAACAGCAGTTTGCTTAATGTCCCAGTTGAACTATGTTAGTTTTCTATTCTCTAGATATTTAAGAGAAAATGTTTTTTATTATAAAACTTCTATTCCCCTTCTTTTAATAATGTAAGGCCTTGGGTGCATTTTTCTTGTCTTCCAGGGTGCATATATGGGGATTTCCACAGGATACTTTGTATATTGATAGCTCTGTGTGTCTGTCGTTTAAACAGCCTGGACTAAATGGAATGTGCTGCTTGTCCTCAGTAAATAGCTTATTTTGCTTGTTGTGAGGACCGACTGGTGCTGGGGACACAAGCTCCTGTACCAGCACTCAGAGCTGGTGAGGTTCTTGCTTCACTCATGAGTAGTTCATGGATGTGATCTCTAATCACTGTGCTTGCTTAGAGGTAGTTAAAATTTTGCACAGCTGGTACATCGGTGTGATTTTGAAAAAAAAAAATCCCCCCCCTCTGTTCTGTGTTACTGTGACTTGCAAGATGAGTGTTCAGTCTCATGTCACCCTCCTGATGAAAAGGAGACATACAGACTTTTCTGATGATGTCTGTTTCTGATCAAAAGCAGCCACCACCTGAACGTTTTTGCTTGAAATAATAATAGCACAGAGATCTCTTTAAGTTCACCAACAAGTATCAGCAGTGCTCAGATAGGTATTTTAACCCTAAAGCAAGATTTCAGTATTTGTACTATTCTCCCCTTAGGGAAGGGTGGGGAAAGAAGCAGAAAGATCAGAACTGTAGGCATAAATAATCCCTTGCAAAACCATGTACAGGAATCCCAGGGGTTTGCAGTTTAGCACTGGAGTACTGAATAATAAATATTTGCAAATTGCTGAACAGCCAGAGATCAAAACAGTGTGATTAACATGCCACTAACAACGTAACCGTTGGGCTCCAAGGTGTTGTGCCAGACCATAAAGTACAGATAACTTGACTATCAAAATAAACTGCTCAGTTTTGCTTTCTTACTCACTTTTTAGCAGGAGACTTTCATTCTGTACAGCGTTTCTGTTTTTGCCAGTCTGACCCTAACTGGCGTGCTATATTCCCAGGAGAAATGGGACAGTCTTCTTGCTTGCTTTCCTCTTTTTGATGTTGGTTCTGGGAGATAGGGATTATGGTTCTAAAAGGTAGAACAGCTCCCTCCTTAATGTTGCCAGATTTGGCTTTGGCAGAAGGTCAGAGCCACTAATAAATGTGAAAACTGGGACTCGGATCCAGGCCTTTGACTTGCCAGTCTGTTCCCCACTGTGCAGCCTGCCTTACCTGCAGGCAGACATTTCACATCTCCTAAACTGTTGGCATGGTTAAAAGCTTCAGACCTGCCAGCTCTGGGGTGTTTCTCCTTGCTCCCTCTCCACAAGCAAGCTCCAGATTCGTGCTGCCTTCTGTAGCTGATGCCAGGTGATCACAATGTGTCTGTGTGTTGGCAGATGGGCTGCAGAATCGGCTCCCAGCCAGGGTTTTTCAGATTTCCAAATTTCATATCTGCTGTTGTTTACTTTCCTTCCCATCCTTAATGCCCAGGGTTAACCTGTATTGCTCTTCTACTGGGATTATTTTTCAGATTCTTAGTGTGGATCTGTGTTTGCATCTCCTTGATTGCAGCAAGATTTAAATTGTGCAATCTGTTTAAAGGGAGCTTACAGGAGCCTGACTGACAAAGAAAGGCTGCTCTGTTCTTATCATATACAATGCCTGTATTCACTACACCTTCTGCCTCAGACCACACAGGTAATGTAATCAGCCACTGGAGGAATGCTGGCTGTTGAAAGCACTCCTTTCTGGTTTGCACTGATCCTCCGTCAGGTTGTCTGCGCTTCTGGAAAATTCCGCTTTTACTCATCTACCCTTTACACAAAATTCCAAAAGTAAAGATGCAAAGTCTCAATTTCAGTCAGTTTTGCTTTTTCTCTCTGTGACCTTTCGTGTCTGCCTCTTTTACAAAATGGCTTGTACATCATGTGTAAAGTGAGGGGATTTTTGCAAAGTGAAAAGAGAGGAGAAGGGCGATGGAAGCACCACTGTGATATTGATGTTTTGCTGAGGGCAATGTAAACTGCTCATGTGTGACTACAGCTTCCCACCCAGGGAGCAGGCTTTCCTTCCCTGCCTGGCTGTTGCCCTTATCGTTGGCTGAGAATATTGCAACACACAATTTACTGCAGTTTCTGGCTTGGAGTCCTTTGTGTGGTATCCAGCTGTTTCCCCTTCTCCCTCCCTTCCACCTTGTTGGCTTTTGGGGATTTTTTTTCCCCCCACTTTATAAGTAACTGAGAAACTTGCTGGCATACTTTCAGGTTGGAAGGGTGATCCCTTGAAGATTTTTGCCTCCTGTCTTGTGGATGGCAAGAGTTCTTAGATCTCCAGTGAATGTATTAACACAACTTCATGTGGTTAAAAGGATGCCTTTTCTTCCTCCTTGCAGACACTGCTCTTTGGGACATGCTTGGGAGTCTGAATTTCCTATTTCGTTATTTTTAAAATGAGATAAGTGATTTCTGCAGTCATTTCATATCTGGAAAATTCTCAGGTTTGAGTGCAGTTCCCTTTGCACTGGCTTGAAGAAATGTTGAAGTTTCCTTCTTACCCATGTCATGAACTTTTGCATTAGTGCTGCAGTGCTGGGCCTTTCATATTAGACAGCTGATTGTGGTGGGGCTGTCACCCCCATCTGCAAAGGGTAAAGTCTTGATTCCCTGCTGAGGTGTTGAACATGCAGCAAATTGGGAATGGCTGCAGCTCAACCAGAGAAGGGAAAACAGGCTACTTTGGAAAGGTTTCTGAGATGCTGGGTGAGAACAGCTTTAGAAAGAGCAGGGCACTGTGCTCAACTGGTAATGGCCTTAGACCGCAGTGTTGCTTCTTCTAGGTTCTGCTGGGCAGCAGTTAGGAAAGTTGGAAAGGAGCAGAGATCCATGAATGTCTGTTTTGCAAAGGTGCTCATGTGCCAAGCAAATGGTACCAAATCTGAAAGCTCTCTCCCCTTTCAAGTGAGAGGCCTTGGTATGCAGAGTGAAACACTCCTGTGAACTGGCTGTGTGGTATTTCAAAAAGATACAGATGAACTGGAGGAAAACAATGGTGTATTTTGTTTGCTGTAGTTAAAACTAGTCCTGATGGACAGCTTTCAGTGTTAATACAATTCCTGGCTAACAGCAGAACTGCCTTCTGGTGCAGGCAAAGCTTTACCAAGCACTTATCCTGCTAACATTCCCAGAAAGCAGGGGGCCTGGTGGGAGCTCCTTCTCTTCCCCACAACTGGTCTTTTCCTTTAGATCATCTGAGATGCAGACATCCAAGTTTCCTTCAGCTCTTGCAGGCATTACCTCTTCCGTGAGAAGGATAAAATAAAGATGGACAGAACTGAAGCCATAAGAGGTGAAATACTCTATTTTGTCATGAGCTTTCCTTACAGCTTGCCTCTTAGTTGTTACAGACCCATTTGTGTGCCTTGGGATTGTTTAGCCGGACGTTTTCTGTTTTATAAAAAGGTTTCTGAACACTTCCCCTTTCTTACTTTTGGACATGTGACTGCAGCCTTGGGAATGCTTTATTGCCTGCAGGCTGTGGTATGTGGTTTAGCTGTGTTTCTGGGCCATCCTTCATGGGGAAACTCACAGCTATGTACCCTGCGAGCTGTGTTGTAATCTAGCATTCACATAACGTGTTTCAAACAAGCCAAACATATTTGCTGCCTTTGCTTTTTAAGCCTGACTTCGTGAGGAAAGATTGGAAAATCATTTTTCACTTGTACTTTAGCCTTCAACTGTATTAGCACGTGGCATTTCTAATCTTCCTAAGAGGACCAAACCTTGTGTGGCTTTTTGTGGCATTTCAAAAGGAGATGATGTTTTTTAGCCTGAGAAGGTGAAAACTCAAGGTGTCCAGTGGTGATTCTTCTGGAGGCCTTTCTTGCAGAAAAGGTTATTTTGTGACCATGTTTGCTTCCTTGTTCTGCCTTCTAGTGTCAGAAACTGAAACAGTAATGAAGTACTGGAAATTTACCCTTGCCCCTTCAGAAATGACATCAAAACTGATACAGAAAGAATGAAAGCGACTTGTGTGGGGTTTTAATTGGCCCACGATCTCTACAAGTTAACGTCGATGGTTAGAAAGATTTTTGGTCCCTTACGACTTGCATCAGTTCTTTCCCTTTCACTAACCTTTTCCTGGATTGCTGCAGGAAATAAGACAGTTTTCAACTTATGCAGCAGGTTGGGTTTTTTTTTGATTGACCTTTATTATACTACTTAATGCAGATTTAATTTTGAAAAAAAAGACAGGAGGTAGTGGCTTACAGTGGGTAATGAACATGGTTTTGCTGGTGAAAAGGAAGAAACAAGTAGTTGACTGAAATGTAAGTGAGATTCTGTTGGGATGAAAAAAAGGGGTTGTTTATGGCTGTGAAAGGGGATATGATTGCTTTCATGTGCCTTGCCCCATAACATATGCTTCTACAGGATTTTGTACTATATGGGTAGACTTTTGACATCTGCTCTGTTAATATCACAAAGGTTATTTGAATATTATAAACCAGAATAGCCTCATCTGCTCTGCTTTGCTGGACATGAAGGCCTCCTTGGCATTATTTTTCTTATTCTGAGGGACCCACTTGTATATCAGAAAAATATGTGAAACATCTATGATACTTCATTCCACATGGAGGATATTGCCAGGAATACCTGGAAAACAAATAGGTACTGAAACATGGGGAAAAGAAAGTGCCCTCTGAAAGAAGATACCAAACGGGCTTCACAGCTCGTGTTAGACCTCTGTTCTTTATATTATTTTTGCTTTCTCTAGGCAAAATTCTGTCTGAAAAGTTTCTGTTGATTTGAGATGGAGGCTGTTTTTTGTACTGTGGAGCCAGTTGGTCCATACTGGTGTATGTACTGGTGTATGTAACTGCCATGTATTTTTACACCTGTCTCTGGAAGTAGGGTCCATTCAGAATAGCAGCAAAAGCTGCTTCACTTTTACTTTTCAACACTGTTTTTCAACCACAAGAGTAGGTTATATGTGAGACAAGAGACTTAATTTGTCAGTTATTTGCTGTGTTGTGTCTGTGAAGGGGGGGAAGTGCCATTTGCCCTGAGGTTCCTGATTTGAGCACATAATGAATGGTCTCTATTTGCTTTCACACTGATGCAACTTATTTCTTTATATTTCCCTCACACTTCCATATTCACACTGCACTGCAACAGGCACTGTTGCTGTTGAGCAGATATGTTAATTTTCTTCTGGGGACATTGGTTAGCCATGTACTTAAGTAAATGCAAGATAAACCTTGAAATTTAATTGTTTGGGTTTTTTTAATTTTAGAAATTGAATTGTGACATGCACAGGTAATTTTTCAGTTTCAAAGAAGAATTAATGTATTTTAAAATAGAGAGATATTTTATGCACTTTAATGGGATTATAGGATATTTGTGGTCATGTTAGTGACTTGTAGATGGGAGGGTTAGCAGACTTATATGTTTAATTCTGTTCTATGAATCACAGGGATGAGGAGAAGGCTGAGGTACTTAACACCTACTTTGCCTCAGTATTCACCCGTAGGACAGGTGGCCCTCGGGACAACTGGCCTCTGGAGCTGGTAGACAGGGACAGGAAGCCAAACAGCCCCCGTGTATTCCAGGAGGAAATAGTCAGTGACTTACTGAGCCACCTGGATCCACACAAGTCCATGGGACCAGATGGGATCCACCCTAGGGTGATGAGGGAGCTGGCAGAAGAGCTTGCCAAGCCGCTCTCCAACATTTACCAACAGTCCTGGCTCTCTGGGGAGGTCCCAGATGACTGGAAGTTGGCGAATGCCACGCCAATCTACAAAAAGGGCTGCAAGGAGGACCCAGGAAACTCCAGGCCTGTCAGCCTGACCTCAGTGCCTGGCAAGGTTATGGAGCAGGTCATCCTGAGTGCAAACACACAGCACCTACAGGATGGACGAGGGATCAGAGCCAGCCAACACGGGTTTAGGAGGGGCAGGTCCTGTCTGACCAACCTGATCTCCTTTTACGATCAGGTGACTCGCCTGGTGGATGAGGGGAAGGCTGTGGATGTGTCTATCTGGACTTCAGCAAAGCCTTTGACACCGTCTCCCATAATATACTCCTGGAAAAGCTGACAGCCCATGGCTTGGACAGGGGCACTCTCTGCTGGGTTAAGAACTGGCTGGAGGGCCGGGCCCAGAGAGTGCTGGTGAACGGGGCTGCATCCAGCTGGCAGTCACCAGTGGTGTCCCCAGGGATCAGTGCTGGGCCCAGTCCTGTTTAACATCTTTATTGATGATCTGGATGAGGGGATTGAGTCTATCATCAGCAAATTTGCAGACAACACCAAGTTGGGAGGGAATGTTGATCAGCTGGAAGGCAGGAGGGCTCTGCAGAGGGACCTGGATAGGCTGGAGAGTTGGGCCGATTCCAACGGGGTGAGGTTCAACAAGGCCAAGTGCCGGGTCCTGCACTTTGGCCACAACAACCCCTGCAGCGCTACAGGCTGGGAACAGAGTGGCTGGAGAGCAGCCAGGTGGAAAGGGATCTGGGGGTGCTGATTGACAGGAAGCTGAACATGAGCCAGCAGTGTGCCCAGGTGGCCAAGAAGGCCAATGGCATCCTGGCCTGGATCAGGAACAGTGTGGCCAGCAGGAGCAGGGAAGTGATCCTTCCCCTGTACTCAGCACTGGTGAGGCCGCACCTTGAGTATTGTGTTCAGTTCTGGGCCCTTCAGTTCAGGAAGGATATTGAGGTGCTGGAGCAGGTCCAGAGAAGAACAACCAGGCTGGTGAAGGGACTTGAGCACAAGTCCTGTGAGGAGAGGCAAAGAGAGCTGGGGTTGTTCAGTCTGAAGAAGAGGAGGCTCAGGGGTGACCTCATCACTGTCTACAACTCCCTGAGAGGAGGTTGTAGCCAGGTGGGAGTCAGTCTCTTCTCCCAGGCAATCAGCAATAGGACAAGAGGGCATGGGCTTAAGCTGTGCCAGGGGAGGTTTAGGTTGGATATTAGAAAGAAGTTCCTTACAGAGAGACTGATCAGGCATTGGAATGACCTGCCCAGAGAGGTGGTGAATTCACCATCCCTGGAGGTTTTTAAGATGAGGCTGGATGTGGCACTGAGTGCCATGATCTGGTAATCACAGTGGGGTTGGATCAAGGGTTGGACTTGATGATCTCGGAGGTCTCTTCCAACCCAGTTAATTCTGTGATTCTATGATTCTATGAAAGTAAGATAAAATGTGTACAAGTTACATTAAAGGAAAGGATGTATTGGCTTGTTTTTAGTG
Organism: Myiozetetes cayanensis; assembly: GCF_022539395.1. Taxonomy (NCBI): domain Eukaryota; kingdom Metazoa; phylum Chordata; class Aves; order Passeriformes; family Tyrannidae; genus Myiozetetes; species Myiozetetes cayanensis. Next base: position 51,668,285 of record NW_026087853.1, read on the forward strand.
TATTATCTGATAACCTGTACTAGCCAAGAGTTTTGCATTGCTTTATTTCCAGACCATTAGTTTGATACGCATTTTATTCAGATGGCTTGAGCAAAAATTGGAAAAAATTTATTCAGGTGTGTTCTTTTTTTCTGTGTGTGTTCCATTGTCAGCAAGTGAGTCCTAGTACTTTGAGATAATTAACCAAAGGAATTTCAGAGCTGCATGCCTCAAGCACTGTAAGAGGTTGTGAAATCTTGGAACAATACATTTTGAAGTTAAAAAAAAATCATTGAAACTTAGGAACTTTTTAAATTACTATTACTGTCTGGCATTTTGGTAGGTATATTATCTACCTAATTAAGCCTGGGTTCTTTTAGCTTTCCTTCCAACTAATTGTTGGAAGGATTGTAGTTCGGAAATTATGCTGCTCAGAGGGAATGAGCAGAGTGGCAGGAGCAAAAGTAAGTAAAAAAGTTACTCCAGCATTGATGCCAAAGCTTGTTCCAGCTCATCAGATCCAGGTTTTAGGAGGTTTGTTTTGAAACAGCTTTGCAGTGCTCCTGTTCTTGCATGCTGTGAAGGCTTTTTTGTGGGTTTGTTGGGTTTTTTTTTTCTATAAAACTTGTCTGGAATAGGAAGTAAGCTGCTTCCTGCCCTTAACTGAATTCTGAGGATTTATGGTAGCTGATGCTTGTAAGCCTTGAATTAGTTTTTTAGCTTAAGGGTTTTGGAGAGTGAAAATCAGCAAAGCGTATTTTAAAGATTTTGAATTTGAATGTCACTTTTGCAGAGGCCGCTGTTAGGCGATATCTTTGCTTGTAAGAATTGCATGAGGAGCTAAAAAATACTGAAGTGTCTTACTCAGTGAAGGTGAAATGAAAAGCAATGTTCTCCACAACTTCTGGACCCACCATGGAGACATATTCTGTGCTTGGCTGGCCTGTCTTCTAAGACAGATTTAACAAGGAGGATATGACAGCCACATCTTGGAGGTATATGCACTTCCTGCTCCTTCAGCAGAGCGGGAACTTTCCTCCTGGCAGTGAAGCAGCTGCTGCAGCTTCTCCATTTTGCTGTGGCCCGAGCCCATGTGCTACCAGAGCAGGGGCTGTCAGAACAAGAGCGGTGACCGAGCTGAAATAGTAAAAAAACCTGACTTCTCTGTAGGGTGAATTTGGTAATTTACTGCTTCAGCAGATATGTGTTCTACTGCACATTTGTGTGTTTGTTGATCATAGATGTGAGGGGTGAGGGAAAGGGAGGCATTTGCTTATACCAGTTGCACCAGAAGCAGCCACAAAATTATTATGTGTGCTGCATCAAAACCTTGGGAGTCCTTGTGGTGAAATGTGTTGGGGGACAAAAACACTTCTTTTATTTCCTCGTACTCCAAAATCTCTTGCATAGAGACTACTGGGTGCTCCAAAGGCAGCTGAAAGGTGACTCTGAGCTGTAGCCAGAAAGTTAATGTGTTCTGTGGCAAAACATCCTCGGGCTGGCTCTCTTGACCAGCGTTTTTCGTACCTGTAGGACAAATTACAGTGGCTTTTTAAGCAGTGCCAAGGAAGAGAGGCAAACCAGCATTGGTGATTAGAAAACTGAAGTCCTGGAAATCACTTGGTTTCACTGCTTTTCAGTGAGGCATGTTTGTGGGATCATAATGGGATTCAGGCTCTTGAGACACTCCGTGTTTCCAAAACCATGGCTAAAGTAGATAAAATGAAAGTGGAGCAGAATGCCCTGAAGGACTGACCATCAGAATAGCAGCACTTGAGCAAATCCATGTTTTTTCCATATGCACAGAGAGAACCTGTACCAACCTGCCATGAAGTGGTTCTGTGTTGGGTCTGTGGTGGGTGAAGAGCCAGCCCCTGGGGGAGCTGCTGCTTCCCTGTCCCTGCAGTGCCTGGTGTGGGATTACTGGGCACCTTTGCCCCAGGCTTCCCCCCTGGGAGGGTTTCCTGTCTGCCTTGTCTGGTTCCCTGCAAAGCTGGAGAGGAAACGCGGTGAGCCGTCACCCAAAATAGCAAAAGGCTTGGTCTGTCTTCAAAACGGGGCTAAGTGCTGTAATTGGTATCCTGCTGTTCTAAGTCACAGAAACTCAGAAAGCATGGCTTTTACTTTGCTGTGCAGAGGTCTTTCTAGAAAGGCTCTCACCAGTTACTTTGTTTAAAGAGCTATTAAAAGCATTTTGCATGTGCTTAAAGCTGTAGATGGGCTTAATTTAAAATACTGTGAATGAACAGTGATGAGTTTAAAACCAAGATAAAAACCCAGACAAAACTAGAATCCGAGCCTTCTTTCCCTCTTTTTCATTCTTGTGTTTGTTTTGATTAGTGTTATTGCTGTTACTATCCTGTGTATGGTAATGCTTACAGAAAGATGAAAGATTAAAGGAGAAGGAGAGTTTATTTTCTCAACGGTAAAAACGGACATGAAAAATTTGTATTTCTCTTGATACCTCTGCCAAGATTGTGTCCAGGGATGAGAGCTAGAGAAGAGGGGTCAGGTGAAGGCTAAAGTATGCGATACCTTGGTAGTTTTTGATTTCTCTTTATGTCCAAATTGCCATATTTTCTTATTTTTTTCCTAATTTGTTTGCTTTTTGTCTTACAAGAATACTTTCTGAAACTTCTTGCTTTCTCACACTTCAGTCATCACAGTTTGGAAGCTGTTGCAGGGAAGGTCCCTTGTGTTCTGTAGGAATCTGAAATATTAAGTGAGGCTGTCAGGTTCAATTCTTTGTTTTACTATGAAAAGAGTAATTGTGGGATGGGCTTGGCAGTCAAGAGTTCAGCTGAGACAGGAGCTTAAAACCTTTGATAATTAAACCGCCTACACTGAAGGGCCTACATGTGAGCGTAGGAATCTCACTGTCACGTCTCTGGAGAAGCTTAGCTTACAGCTCTGCAACACTTGACTTCCAGGCCTGCTGAAAATGATTGATTTCTGTTTGTGTTTCTGCACAGATTGAATATTTACTCAAAAAAATCACCGAAGCAATGGGGGCAGGCTGGCAGCAAGAGCAATTTGACCACTACAAGATTGCCCTCAACACCAGTCGGGAGGGTCTCTCTGCGTGGGAGCTGATTGACCTCATCGGAAGTGGGCAGTTCAGTAAAGGCATGGACCGACAGACCGTGTCCATGGCCATCAATGAAGTCTTTAATGAGCTCATATTAGATGTGCTCAAACAGGTAAGAACCACAGAGAACTGATATTTTAACGCAACAATTTATTGTCTAGTTAGAAAATGTTCAATTTATACTGAAATGTTTTCACCCAGTGAATAACAAGCAGGAGAAAATGAGATAAATTATGTGTAAGGGTTCTTTAATATGAGTTTATTTTTATAAAAGAGAAATTGTGCTACTGTTCAGATTGTTGTAGTTGTTGCAATATTATGAATGAGTTGCTTGTTGGGAGAACTTGTTTTTACAAAGCGAAAGAAGTGGGCTCTGACTTGAAATACGGCCTTTTTTGTACTACTATCAGCTGCTTGTTAGTTGACAGAATAGCTGCAACACGCTTCAGCTGGTGACAGCTCTTCAACCTTTTGAGAATGCATTCTTGTAGTTTCAGTTACATAGTAGGAAATACAGATGTGCTGGTGACAACCTCTGTATTCTTACTTAGGGGTCTGGACAATGATTTTGCTCCAGCTGAAAGATCTGCTTTTAAGTTGCCCCACTGGGACAGGGCAAAGAGTTGTGGAAGAGCTCCAGAGCACTCTCCCTTCTTGTTCTGCTTTGCAGGCTACATGACTGACAACCTGCTTACCTGCACTCAAACACAAGAAGTCATGCTGGCCTTTATACTCTTAGCAAACATTCTTCCTTCAGATTTCCAGTGGCTGGATTAACAGTTTAGGAATGTCTTTAAAAACTGCATTGCTTTTGTGGGATGTAAAAATATCACAGGAACCTGAGGGGTCACAGCAGAGTTTACCTAGAGAGCTCTTTAAAATTGACTTCTACCTGGCAGAGATTTTTTTTCATCTTTGATTTCTTGGTGAGGAGAGAAACAAAGGCTTTCTTGGCAGGCTTTCCTAAACTGCTCTCAAGAAGTCATCAGAAAGTCTTGGCACAGGAAATTCTTTCAGAATATCCACAGAACAATGCAAAAGTCTATTTTTGTTAACTGCTGGTTGCCTGTTGGAGGTGAGGGCTGGGGACACACACACATAGTCAGTTGAGAGCAAAATGAAGTAATTCTGTTTTTTGATACCGTGAAAATAAAATAACCAGTGTCAGATCAGTCCTTCTTGAAACTTGTGAGGAAGTCAGATTTCTTTTCAGTTTTGATACTGCACTGTGTGTTTTCCCCCCACACTTTTTTTTTTTTTTTAAACTGTCTCCTTTCTTTCCTCTCTTGGTGCCTGGGCCTCTTACTCAAGGATGTCTGCATGCCTTTGAAGGGTTGCTTGACACTTAAAAATAGTTTATGGCAAGGTTTGGCCCAGCATCTCCTGGATAGTCACTGGCCCAGTGGAGAACAGAGTTCCCTGTGTGACTTCTGGATGTGGTTCTGTCACAGCCTGTATTCTGATACCTTGCTGATTCACAGACCTGTCCTGTTTATTGTAGTAATCATATGATTACTTCAAGGTATTAATTAGTGACATATGGTATTGTAGCCAAGTCATCGTGCTGCCTCTTTTATTGTACACATTATGGATCTCCAAGGCTTATGGAGTGTTAATTAAATCTATAATACTTAAATTTCTGAAAAATGTGTCCTTCATGTGATAGTTGGTGTGAAAAAGCTCCTGCTTTTCAGGAGCTCTCAAGGGGCTCTTGGAAGATGAGAAGCAGCTGATACACTGAAATAATAGGTAAAGATTTTGCAGAAATTTGAGGGAAAATATCAGTCTGAATTGGCTTTGAAAGCAAATTCGGTATGTCAGGAAGGGAGAAAAGAACCTGGTTATGACTTAGACTCTGCAAAGCATGGGAGATTAAAACTGCAGGAGTCCTTCACGTGGCCTTGCACCCACCCAGGCCTCAGACCCGAGTATGGAGGCGGCAAACAAAGCTGTTTCTTTGTGCATTCCTGTTTGGGAGCAAGGGAGTGGGATGGCACATGGGAATAGGCATGGCCTTGGCTCGGGACACGTTTAAGTGCATCGAAGAGCTGAGTACAGATAAGATGTATGTGTAGGGAGCTGTTTGATTTTCTGTTTGGTTTGGTTTGTTTTTTAAACAAAAAATCTTCTCCAACGGTACTGAATTTTTTTTTTTTCCTTTCAGACCTGTGCAGAAAGATACCTTCGGCTTAAATGTGTCACATTTTACTTGTGTGAAAAATTGTTATAGATGAAAGCCATTACAGAAAAAATGTCCCTTGGTCTCCTTTCCAACTTTTCTATCTCTTAATCTGGAATACATTGATTATACTTTTTGTATGGCTTGTTCATAGCTATGTTGGTGTTTCAGTTTCATAACTGCACTTAGTATTGCTGCTTATATTTTAGATATGTTAATATTCAGTAGAGGCAAACTTGTATGATTTGATCATAATACCAGCCTGGTAATGACGTAGTTGTTCTGGACAGAACAATTCCCCCCTCATGGGCTAAAGAACCAGCAGTGTGCTGGTATTAGGAATGAAGTGTGTAGGTGAAATGTCTGGGGCCATGAGGTGACTTTTCCGTGTGCTCTGTTGGGCCTTTACACCACATAACCAAAAGACCTGGTGGCTTTTGGCCACAGAGGCCAGGCATTTCAGCTGATCTGTTGCTTTTAACAGGGCTATATGTTGAAAAAAGGTCACAAAAGGAAAAATTGGATGGAACGATGGTTTGTGCTAAAACCCAATATCATTTCCTACTACGTAAGTGAGGATTTAAAGGACAAGAAGGGAGACATCATACTGGATGGCAACTGTTGTGTAGAGGTAAAACCACCCAAAAAACTAAGTATGTCTCTAAAGATAAGAATTAATCCTTTTTTGTGTGCAGGATTGACTCCTTATATCTTTTGTTAACAGAGCTTTTTAAACTTTATAGAAAAACAGTTCATAAACACCCTTTTAATAAAGGCTCTTAGTGCTGGTATTTACAGCTCTGTGGCTCACATAACTGCATACATGGGGATTGACTGTATAACTTGATTTCAGTGTTTGCAAGGCTAATCCTTTTGTTACCCATTCTAGGCCTTGCCTGACAGAGATGGAAAGAAATGCCTTTTTCTCATAAAATGTCTTGATAAAACCTTTGAAATCAGTGCCTCTGATAAGAAGAAGAAGCAGGAATGGATTCAAGGTGAGGTTTCAAAAATGGTAGTTATGTGAAAGTTAGGGTGAGTGGAATTATTACAGCTGTGCTTTACTCAAATTTGAAATTCTTGGTCTTGTGATTTTTTGATGCCTCTGTTTTGGGCACATGGAAAGGATCTTTATGGGACCAGAGACTCAAGAAGAAGTAAGGATCCATGCAAGGGAAATCAGTTTCTGTCATTTAGATACCGTAATTTAGGCAACCATAATCAAAATGAAATGGTTATTATTGTTGCTTTTTCTATATTGGCTTTTCTTCTAGGGATGGGGAAAGAAAACAGCATTGTAAATTGTTGCTTTGGGAGAGAAAGGGAATTTTATGATGCTTGTTCAGCATCATAAAATACTGGCTTAGCTTTTACAGTTTTGCTTGAAGTAATGTGTCTGGGTGAGCTGAGAGTAAGGCTGGGAATTAGGGCTTTTGTTTCTACTCCATGGTGGAGTCACTTCTCCTGCGAGACCTTCCCAGATACGTGCTGAGTGATGGTTACATCCATCTGCAGAGTGAGGTAGAAGCCCTTGCAAAGCTTCTGCTGCCAATGCCATTGGAATACGTGCAGCAATTAAATATTTGGAGCTGTGATCTTTCCCTCTTTACCTGCAGCATGTGTTTTGTTGCACCAAAGTCAGATAGATGTATGATGAACGAGTACATAGGTCCAAAAAGGAGATTTTTTTTTTTTGCAGTTGTAGTAGGTGAATAAAATACAAAAATCATCTGCCACTCCTCAGCTTTGCTCTCAGAATATTTCCTCTGAATATTTCACTGCAGTGAAATGAGAGCTACTGTCTTACTGGGAGATAGTTTTTCCCGTAGACTGTCAGTAAGAATACAGGGAGCTAAGTGATGTGTATGTTAGATAACATCTTTTATTGCTCCGTGAGAGTCACTGAATCTAGGTAGTAAGAAATCCTGAGACGTCAGGGTTTCTTTCTTGCAGCTGGTTATAGAAGTCTTTTGGAAATCAATATTGGAATTGGCATAATGCAGTGGAATTACCAGACGTTACCCTTGTGGCACACAGCCAGTGCTGACAGCCAAGTGTCTGTCAGTTTTGGTTTGTGTTGACAGCTAACCTGATGAGAATCAGGACAACTGACACCAGCTATTTCTCATTTAAAAATATTTTAAAGAAACCCCAGCCTGACGAACAACGCTGCAAGGATCCATTCACAAAGTCCATCCAGAAAGTTTAGCTCTTCCCTTCACTGCTGTTCTCTTCCTGTCCCTTTGTCTCTCCTTTCCAGCCATCCAGACCACCGTAAACCTGCTGAGAGCAGGGAGCCCTCCACCCCACAAAGAGGCGCGCCAGAAGCGGAAGGAGTTGCGGCAGAAGCTGCTGGCTGAGCAGGAGGAGCTGGAGCGGCAGATGAAGGAACTGCAGGCGGCCAACGAGAACAAGCAAAAGGAACTGGAGGCCGTGCGAAAGGTGCGAGTGGGAGCTGCCAACGCTCAAGCCTTAAACTCAGTCCCTGTGGTTGAACTGGGCTTCTTGGAGTGTAACTGTGCATTTGTTTCCTGTTCAGGTGCTTGAGGCACATTGAGCCAACTTCTCCAGAGGAGATGGGTTTGTGTCAGCAGCAGTGCCCTGAGCATGTGGATCTGCAGTCCCTTTCCAAGGACTGCTCAGCAGGCTCGGGGAACTCACTGGCCCAGCCCTGTCCCCTGTACTTAGCAGGGTATTGACAAACTACTGTAGAAGGATATTCCAGCTCTGTGGATGGGGCTTGGTGACTGGAGAGACTCATATTTTCAGTTACTTGTGGGGGTTTTGTTTTCCTTATCTGTCCTTTTGACAGATAAATCTGTCAAACTTAGGGCTTTCCATTAAGGTTTTCTTACACAGTTTTCCAAAATTATGTTGTGTGATTTGTATGTGTTGGGAACTGTTCTCTTCACACAGATGTAGTTTCTACTGATGTAAATTTAATGTACAAAGATTCCAAAGATGCAAAGTGATTTTATGAGCATGTCTAGGCATAATTTTATTGGAGTAGTTTGGGAGAGATTTGTGGAGCTGAGGCATATAGTAATGTTTAAATGCATGTTCCTCATAAATGCTGGATTAACTTCTGAAAGCCTGAGAATTGGGTTAGAAATGTCCACAAATTAGAAGAAGACTTGGTAAATACACTGTCCTTGTGAACAGTCCTTTAGTCTGAGGACTGGCAGGAGACATCAAGGTGCCTGCACGCTCCAACAGCAGATTGAACACGCTGATCCATCTTTGGACTTCGGAACAACTGGTGCCTCTGCAATAGTTCTCCATAGGCACTTGATTAATATCCAAATATAATTTCTGTCTTTAAAAAGAAGAGACTTGCAAGAAGAGTTACTGTGGCTTTTATTGCCGTGATAGCTTTCAGTGTGGAGTGGGCCTTGGAAACAGCACAACAAACCTTCCTCCCCACTACTGTCCCACGTGTCACCTGCTGAGTCCCTGCTGCCAGAGCAGTCCAGGTCTTGCTCTGTGCTTAGTCTGAAGAGTCTTTTGTCCACTACCTTCCTAATTTAAGGTCATTTTTCACATTCCCATTTAGAATAAGTCTGCATCATTGCTTGAGTTTTTCATAAATCAATCCCACTAATTTTAGCCCTGTTAGAAAAAACTTTAATGATCTGTGTAGTGGGGGGAAGCTATAAATATTGTGAGAGCATGTCAAAGGTTTTCAGTCTAGAAAGCAAATAAGCCCATCCAAAATACATATTTTTAAAAGTCTTGTCATTAAGTCACAATTTGTGGCAAGGACAAATTTTTCTTTTTTTTTTTTTAATTAACCCTGCACTGACAGTGGTTATTATTCTATTTGACTTAAATGGAGTCCAACAGCAGAAAGCCATTTTTTAAATTTAATTTTAGCACCTATAATCTACCACGTGTTTAAGATTCAGTATGAAAAATAGACTTTAAAGGGTAGCCTGTGTTACCTGCAACTGGCAAGTAATATACCTGTTAACAGAAATCACAAGGCCAGATTTCTGTGTTGTTGACTCCATGGAGAAAAAGTTAGGGGGAGAGAGAACATGAGAGCAGCCTCAAAGGAGCGGTAGGATGTTGACAGGCTTCAGGGAGTTTTATGAAAATCACAAACTAAAGGGATGGAGTTGTGGCCAGAAGCATCTTTTGAAGGGGACTGGATTAAAATGACTTCTCAAAGAAAGTAGCTTAGGCTTGGACATGAACTACTGCATTTTGCCTAAGTGGAATTAGTGGGGAAGTACAGTGTTGTAGGAACTGAAGGTGTTTGATTACTTAGAAAAATGTTCTTCAAGGAAAAGGCTTTGTAAATGGTTCAGGAAACTGAATTGTTCTGGAAGGCTTAGAGATTGATTTGCTCCCGATGGCAGTGAGCCACCATTTGCACACCACTTACATCTGCGCTCTGAAACTGGTTTGTATTTTGATAGCTCCTGCAGTAGAAAGCTTCAAAGGAATAAGAGCTTTGGTCTAAAACAGATTTTTTTTTTCATATTTTTTAATGGAGTTTTCAGATGTGCACATTGAACAGACTGAAAGGTAAGTTTTTCTAACAATGAGAGCAGCATGTACAAGATGTGTGTACCCTTTCTGTTTCAATTTGGGGTCTTGCATGGGCTTCAGAGACTGTGTGCTATCTAACAAACACCTGCTGGAATGGTGTGTTCCTGTTGATCCCCTCCCCAACATTTGTGACTTTTCCCTGAACTGCATAGTTCCCAGTAACCTTACCTACCAGGAATTGATGTTCCTGAATGAAGCAGGAAGTTGCTGATATGGAGAGGACAGAGTGTTTTCTTGTTGGCACCCACCCTTGGCTGGAACTCTGCACGTTCGCCCTCTTGGCTCAGTATTGGCAATGCTTGTTTAATTTCAAAGCAGGGAAGGAAATGAAAAGGAAATTTCACTTAAATAGGCATCTTGAATTTGCCTACAATTACATGCTTTTGAATGTTCTGGCAGAGGAGGAATACTGCTTCTAAAACACTGGCATCATTTAAGCCTTTCAAAGGAGAGCAATTCTGTACTGTGTTCTGCAGCTTAAAAACAGCAACTTGAGCCTTCTCCTTCACTTCTTCCCATCTATTTCAGACTAGAGTGATATCACAAGCACTTACAAGAATGGAAGCTTTAGCTTGGCCGTTTTAATTGCTTAGGCATCTCATTAGTTCATCTAGGTTGTGTGAGGGAGGATGCTTTAAATGTGGCACCTTCCAAAAATACTAATGAGCATGATAGAGTCCTAGAATGGTTTGGTTTGGTTTGGTTTGGAAGGGACCTTAAAGATCATTTACTTCCAGCCCCCCTGCTGTGGGCAGGGACACCTTTCACTAGATGAGATTGCTCAAAAAATCCAAACTGACCTTGAACACTGCCAGGGATGGGGCATCCACAGCTTCTCTGGGCAACCTGTTCCAGTGCCTCACCACCCTCACAGTAGAGAATTTCTTCCCAATATTTAATCTAACCTTGCCTTCCTAAAGTTACCTCTTGTACTATCACCACATACCTTTGTCAATAGTCCCTCTCCAGCTCTCCAATAGACCCTTCAGGCACTGGAATGTGTTCTAAGGTCTCTCTGGAGCCTTCTCTTCTCCAGGCTGAACAACCTCAACTCTCTCAGCCTGTCTTCATAGGGGAGGTGCTCCATCCCTTTGATCATCTTCTTGGCCTTCCTCTGGACTCACTCCAACAGGTCCATGTCCTTTTTGAGTTGTGTCCCACTCTTACTGAAGGTCTGTGGAAACAATTTCCCCAGCCCAGCAAACTGTAAAAGAAGCATCACGTTAAGTTTTGCTTTCACTACTGGTAAAGCTTTGGCTGGTACTTGAAGAACCTTATGTGCATCAAAATCCTGATGCAAGGAAAAACAGTGACAACTGTTTTTATTTGTAAAATGAAGATGCGACAAAAGTTGAAAAAAAAAAGCCGTTTCCTAGGCCTTAGCTATGAGTAGGCTAATTCTCCCTCTAATTCCAAGTGATGATTATCAATCAGGATTTTATTACCTTACCCTTACTTGGCAGTTTAGGGGATGTTAGAGGGATGTGATTCACAATAGCACAATCACTTATTCTAGTCAAAGTTCGTGGCACTTCTGTTTTCCCATGGCAATTCAGTGCTTCTCACTTCTGTTTCTATATGAAGTCTCTGCATGTGGGAACTCCAATGCAATCCTGCTTGAAATGTGGTTATCCTTAAAAGTTTTCCATCCCATATAAGGTAGAGAAGGAAATAGAGTGATTTCTCTCACTTGTGCAAAGCAGGACTCAAAGGAGGCTTGGAGATAGTTGGGATAATTACCTTTTCATTGATAAGTTTCAAATTGTCTTGCAAATAAACAAGATGGAAAATTATATTTAGACATTGAGAAGAGTGTCAGACTTTAAAAGTACCCAAAACTGGTGCCTTAATACTTTTGAAAGTTTCGTCCATGTTTGTTTTAACTTCTTTGACAAATTGGTTTTATCCTCCTTTTCTTCCCCCACACCCTTCTCTTCCAGCAACTGGAAGCAGCAGCTGCTCGTGCTGCTGAGGAGGAGAAGAAAAGACTTCAGACTCAAGTTGAATTACAAGATCGCTTCAGTGTGGAGCTGGAGAGAGAAAAAATGGTGAGCAGAGCTCGTGGGTTTTTGCTGTGATTACATACTGTGAGCTGTGCCTTCAGCAAGGGCTTCCCTCACAGGAGCCGCTGAAAGGATTCCAACTATTGCTTTTTTATGCTGTGTCCTCTTTTACGTTTATGCACACACACAAATATAAAAAATAAAGTTGCTATTAACCTACACTGAGACTTTCCAAAAGAACGAGTTCTCAATCTTCAAGGGCTTTGTCAGGCATAGCAAGTTTTTCTGTTACGTGGAGAAAAAAAGCAGAAATAGTTCAGTCAGCATGATGGGACATCTCAGGACATAAATGCACACAGCACTGCTTTATGGGTGAGTGTGAATTCCTGAATGCAATCACTTTCTGGGTCACTGGGATTTCGGTTAGCTGAGGGAAAGCAAACTGCAGACCAGTAGGGCAGGACATGCCACCCTCCCACGCGTGACTGCAGCCTGTCGGGGCTGTGCAGGACATGCTGTGTGTTGGTAAATGCCAAGGGCTTGGTGCTTTATCCCAGCTGCCTCCTGCTGACCCAGCACAGGAATGGGCTCAGTGGGAGTCACAGTGCTCCTGGTTTCAGTCTCTGGTCAGTGAAAGAGGGATGATAAGGATCAGAGACTGGGGGATTGAGGATATGCAGCATTCCCTCACCTTCCTCTGTCCCTTACCTTTCTTTGCTGTAGTGGCTCTTCCCTTAGCAGAGCCAGCCTCCTTAGCTGTTTCCCAGCTGTTTATCCACCCTGTGCTGGTGTGGTGCCATCATCCAGACACATAAGTGTGTGAGATACACTGCTGCCAAGGGAGGACGTGCCTGAGGAAGGGAGTGGAAACTGTCACTAAATCAGCCTGACCTTTGTGTCTGGCCACTCTGCAAGCATTCTCTTCCTTCAGTTTAGTGTGTATCTGTAAACTAAGAAGCAAGACCAAACTGACTGAAGTTAGATTTGAATCCCCTGTAAAAATCCTGCACTGCAGGAAGTAGGGCAGTGTTAGTAATTTAATAATAATATAATAAATAATTTTTTTTTAAATGCTCTTAGTTACACATCTACAGATCTAGCCACAATTTTGTCAGTTCTGCTCTGCAGGCAGCAGGAAAAGGTTTGTCTCTGAAAACATTATCTGAGGGAAACCTGGCAATTCCTTTAAAAATTGGAAACCTGACCTGAATGTCAGCTCATGTGCCTCCAACTTATGCTCCTAGGTAAGGCAAAAAATGGAAGAGCAGGTTGCTCAGAAGTCATCTGAACTGGAACAGTATTTACAAAGAGTACGTGAACTGGAAGAAATGTATAAACAGCTACAGGAAGCATTGGAGGATGAGAAACAGGCACGTCAAGATGAAGAGACTGTGAGGAAACTTCAGGCCAGGTATGGCTTTGGCCAGGTAGAAAAGTATTTCATTTCCCCACCCCTCCCCTGCCAAGAGTAAGTAACTTTGCCATGCTACTAATGATTGTTTGCCTCCTGGATGTGCTGCTGGAATGGGGGGCTACCTTCAAGTCAAAACACGGGATAGATATTATTTTTCCTCAAGATACGAAGGCTGAAGCTGGTATTTAAATGTGTTTGATTAGTCCTTAGTAAAGGGAGTGCTCAACAATTTCAAGAAAAGCAGGCACACATTTTTCCATCTGGTGTTGTGCTTGTCAGCACGTGGAAAACTGAGATCACTCTATGCTGTGATAAACAGCTTTTCTGTGATTTATTTTATAAAGCACTAACTGTAGATGTGATTTTCTACTGTATTTTGTCACAGGTTTAAACTGTATTGATAAAGGGTTAAGTTTCCTCTTATTCATGTGGGCTTTTTTTAGAGTGGTTTGTTTCTTCATATATTCGGTACCCTAAGACAATGAAGATAACTTATGCATGCTTGTTTCTTCTGGGGCTCTGTGTTGTGTGTTTGCATTATTGACTAAATTTTCTGAATAGCCCTTTGTAGCAGTCAGACTGCTTGCACTGCTGGCATGACCAGCAGCTTGATGCTGAAGGCAAGCCAACAAGCAATAATTTTTTCCCTGCTTCCCAAGCTTTTTTCTTTGAAAAACCAATATATTCCTACCCTTTAAAAAAGGGGGAAGGAGAGGGAAGCTAAACAGTTAAATTTGCTTCCATACATTTGTGCTAGGTAATGGATACAACTCACTTTAAAGTGCAGTTAACAAAACAATCCCCGTTGCAGATTGCTGGAAGAGGAGTCAGCAAAGAGAGCTGAACTGGAAAAATGGCATTTGCAGCAGCAGCAGACCATTCAGATGACAGAAGCAGAGAAGCAAGAGCTGGAAAACCAGAGAATTATAAAAGAACAGGCTCTTCAAGTTGCTATGCAGCAACTGAAACAACTTGAACTGGAAAGGAAGGAGGCCCTTGAGCAGTATGAGGTGAGCTGTTCAGCCTCTCACCCACACATTGACTGAATTTGAAGTTCATCAATGTTACGCTTCTGTAAGGATTAGTATGGCACAGAAGTTATGATGAGAGCTACGATAGTTGGGGCAGGCTTTTTTGGTCTAGACCAGTAGATACATTTGAAGAAGGGAACCTATTTCAGACACACCACCTCCTTTATTTATTTTTGTCCCAATTTGCATATAAGCCAGCTCAGTCATATCCTGAAATACTCTGTATGTATTTGTCTTCTACTGTAGACTCACTTCATATGCAGTCCCATTGCTGTCATAACTGAATGCCTTTTGCTTCTGAATTAGTTATTCTTGCAGTGTTTTGATAATGTAATGGCACAATATTGTCTTCTACAGATGAAATATCAATGTGTTACTGTAGGCACTCAAAAATATATTTAAGCACTGAATGGAAGTCAAGGATAGCTATGAATTAGCTGAGATTCTCAGTGTGTAGCAGTGCCTCCTGTCCCAAATGCCAGGCCTGTTCTCTGCTCTGCTGAGTGTTTTTGGTGAAGGTCAGTAGCTGTGTTTGTGGAAGAAATGAGAGCCAGAATCCAGCGAGTACAGAACCTGAAGTGCAGCACAATTTCCAGGACTGGGGAGGTGTTGATCCTGCATGTATTTAGGTCAGGAAACAAAACCTGGCTGGGTTTCTGTTTAACTGGGGAGAGTGTTTATGCTGGCCTCTGTGCCACTGAGGTGAGCTCTGTGAAGGACAAGCCAGTGAGCTCTGGACTGGCACAGAATACAAATGCTGCAGTGACTGTGAGCAAGGGCCCACGTGGGGTAGTTGTGGATTCTTTACAACTTCCCGTGCTGGTGTTACATCTCACACCATCATTAGATTGCTTTTCACTAGTACTTGCCATTTCTTTAGGTGAAATCTCACTTTTTTGTATGTGAAGCATCTTTTAGTACTCCAAAGGAATTGCTGAATACAATAGATGTTAAAAAACCCCAAAAATCCACAAAACAATTATTTTAGAAATAATTAAACATTCTAGCCTTGCATTTGGAATTGTCCAAAAGCCCAGTTCAGACTGTAGAATGCCTCTTTCTTGCTTGACTGTAACAGCAGTGGTCGTTTTTCTTTTTTTATGATTTCTCATAGTGAGAGATACTTAGTTTGGAACAGCATCTCCCTGTTTTGAAACTATGCTTTCAACCTTTATGAAGATGAGCCCTGCTTACACAGCTACAGAATCTTTTAAAACCAAGTTATTTTGGAATTCTGGTTTGACAACTCATTTTTTTTTTCTCCCCAGTGAGGACTAAATTACTTGGGATGTTTAGAAATGGAGCTTTCACTAAACGGAGGGCTGGCTGAATTAGCATGGTTCTGGCTTCGGGATTAAAAGATGTTTTATCTTTTTATATAGACAGGGTAAAGTTGTTCTTGTTTTCAAGCAGGCTGTATCTTATTTCAGGAGGTCAAGAAGAAGTTGGAAACGGCAGCTAATAACACCAAGAGTTGGAAAGATAAAGTAGCTCATCATGAGGGATTAATTCGACTAATAGAGCCAGGTAAGTTATCAGCAGAAAAGTTACAAAAAAATGGATTAATTCTGTCTCAGATCACCTGGTGATTTACTGAAGTCTGCCTTTTCCTGTAAGTTACTGGTTTCATGGCAGCCTATAAATATCACATTTGTGAGAAGTGCTGATGGTAACTTTCAAGTCTTTACATTTACTGGCCCTACTATAAAGATTTTATTGTTGTTATTATTGTCGTTATTTATTGGCATTATTATTGTTGTTTATTTCTCTTATGTTTAAAACAAAGCAAGGATCAGCCTGAACATTGCATCATGTAGGTGTTGAATGCAGTTAGCATTCAAAACCATGAAGTAAATATTTGGTTTCTGGAAAAGTTGAATTTCTTAGCTTAATTAATAGCATGCCAGCCCAGAGGAAAGGGGCTTTGTAATGCACTTCTGAAGAGATCCCTTTTCTTCAAGGACACCACTAAAGGCAAGGGGAGAGGGGTTTCTTAAGATGGAACTGTTTGAGGGTGGGGGTTGGAAGTTGGGAGATGAGGATACAAAAGATTGCAGCAGTTGACAACTCACACTAAGCTCCTTCAGTGACAGCAACCCAGGCATTCCTCCCTCCTTGGACAGGCAGGTCCTCGGGTCACCTTTGAGAAGGTTTCCAGTCACAGAAGAGGCAGCACTGACCAAATCCTCCTGTGGTGACACTGTCCCACTGACGGTGGGTGTGTAACATCCCTGTCAGAAATGCCCATCTCAAGTATTGCACTCTGTCTTCCAGGCTCCAAGAATCCTCACTTAATCACAAACTGGGGCCCAGCTGCCTTCACTGAAGCTGAACTGGAGGAAAGACAAAAGAGCTGGAAAGAGAAAAAAGCCACTTCTGAGTGACGGCGGTGGCTGACGTGTTGTCAGTGACTGGCAGCCCAGCTCCCCTCGTTCTGCTTTGCACAGAGCAGCCCCTCGCTTGCAAAGTTCTTAGTTTGCTCAGCAGGTTGGACCTTTGTACAGGTGAAATACTGTTTACCACATCAGAGTGTCTGCTCAGAGCTGAACAATTACAATATGTGGTGTATGACAGTACTTGCTGTTTGTTCTCCCTCGTGTTTCCAGAAATTCTGTTCTTTTATAAAAGACTTTTCATTGACTTTTTATTGAAATGTAGCTTGTGACAGAGTTATGTAGTAGCCTGTAACAATCTGACAGCAGCTAACCAATCAAGCAGCTTCACTTTCCTTCCAAAAAGTGAGGGAAACAATTGTTCCATTGGTTTAGTATAATTTAAACCCAGGATAAGTCAGTCCTGAAGGTTGTGTCCAACTCTGAGACAGAGCATTACCTTTCCTTCCACTGAACCTCCTTTTTCTCTGTCCATCTGCTGCTCTTCGCATGGTGCTTAGTGCTCAGATACATCCTTAGTGAGGGTGGGCTGGCAGTACCTGCTGCCTGCTTGGATTTGGTGTCCTGTTTTCCTCTGTTTGCAGGAATACAAACAAAAGAACTCGAAATAGGCATGTAGAAAATGCTGCTGGAAGAAGTTTGGAAAAAAGTAGTCATGCAAGACTGTTTCTGTACTGTCTCACACTTGAGAAGTGCTAAATAAAGCCTTGAGAGTTCTATTAAGAGTTTAAAAGATGCAGTTTTGGCTCACAGATTTCTGAAGCAGATGAATGGAAGATGGTAGCACAGTCCAGGTATCATCTGCATCAAGGCTGTGTTTGTGCAAGAAATCTGATTTGAACATACCACCATTTTTAGATGTAGCACTTTTATCTTAACTGGAGGCCAGATTGAAAAAAAAAATGGAAAGATAAATTCCACTTTTTTTTTAATAAAAATTATAAATGTGTAACAATAACAGCTTTAGAAAAAAAAAGTAATTCCTGTCAGTAAAATAACTTCAGTGTTTCTAGTACCAAGGCTTCCCAAAGAGCACGCTGCTCTGCCTCACAATTCTCTCCAGGGACAAAGCCAACTATTTCTGTTTCTTTAGGGAAAAGCAGCAAGTCTGTGACTTTGCTCTGTAGATCTCCCACATGAGACAAGAAGTCTGTCTATTGCTCAGTAAAACAGGATTCCTGCGAACTTGTACAGAGCTTTTGAGAACTCCCCCCTCGAGGAGCAGGTGCCCACTGGCTTTGAGTCAGCTTCGACTGTACCCCAGACACCCATCCCTTAGCACCTGCTTGTTAGTTCAGCTACATGTTAAATTATTTTTAGTAAATAAGAAGTGAATTTTTCAGGCGGATAAGCAGTGCCTTTTTGTGCGGCACTGTGATATTTGGATCTTGGAAAAGCCGAAGTTGTACAGAAGTGGTGTCCAGATTTGGAAGACAATACCATTTTATTTGCCTATTAACTAAGACTCACTCAAATACTGAATCTTCTCAGACATTTATTCTCTGGTTATATTTTTATACTAATTGAAATCTTTAATGTTTCAGTAAATGAAGTGCTGATTAGAATGGCAGGAAAATCCAGGATTTTCATATTTGTACTTACTGTACAGGAAAACAATAGTTCCTTAAGCTTGATAACAAGGCGTTTTTAAAAAACATTGATCGTGTTTACAGAAGCATTGTGAAGAAAAAAACCATCCAACTGTAATAGAAATACTAATGTGCACATGGTTAAACTTTGCTAAAGGAGCTGGAACAGTATTTATAACTACCAAACATCTTTTAGGTGGAGAGGGTGTATTGGAGTGTATTTTAGGTGTATTGGGGCTAAACTTGTTTAATTTTTCTAACGGTCTTTATTTTGAACAACTGTTTTTTAAGAACACCAAATGATGCATGTTTTGATATTTTTTACTGTTCTTTAGAATTGGCTGTTTAATAAAGTAATATAAAGTCATTTACATTTCAGAATTAATTGATGTCTTTTTGCCTGAGTTTCTTTTGGGTTACTGGTGTTCAAATTCCAGTAACTGTTGTGTGGAAGTATTACTTTGATGGAAGAAGTTTAATGATCAGATCAATGGGATGTAGATGAAAGCCATAATAAAGGCAGTGGTCACACAGATAACACGAATATAATTTAACAGCATTACTTCTCTTACATGTTCATATTCAGTACTTGGTACAGCATCATAGTGCTCAGCTCTGGCAGCCAGCCTTGCTCAGGAACGGTATTTGGAGGGTGCAGTTTAGCTGTCTCTGAAAGACAAGGCATGCCAGGAGGGAAATGAATCGATGCAGCTGTTGTGTCTACAGCAGCACGGGAACCTTGGAGTGGGAACCTGGGACAAGGGCAGAGCAGGGCTCAGCAGGAGCTGCCGGGAACACGGCTGTGGCGGGAGGCACCTGGGCACAGACACACACAACAGCCCGTCAGGGACATGTCAGCCCCATATGTCTGTCTGGAGTCAGCTCTTACTCACTGCTAGAAGAGGAAATGAGACAAGTTTCCTTTTAGCTTTGTCAGCCCTGCTTGCTCTGACAAATTCAGAAAGCTTTGTGTGACGCTCTGCACAGTAAAGGTGGGGGGGGAGAGGTTGGTTTAAAAATCAAACCATTTGCATTCTGAGCAAAAATACCACTTTAGAATAAGCCCCTTAAAGTGACACTGAACAGCATTCAAAGGGAGCTCAGAGCTGTGAGTCAGAGTCACCACAGCTCATGGAACAGGGAGCATGGGAAGCTGCATCCCGTTGTGGTGTCATTTCTGGTGAGGCCAAGGGTTCCAGCTCTGCTATTCCAACAAAGCAACAAGCCTGCTAATGGTGAGGATATCCTCAGTGAACTGTGGGCCTAAGGGTAGCTCTGTTCTGCCCCAGGAAGCCTTACCTACACCCTGGGCTTACCCATGCAGAGGCCAGTGGAAAGCTGTGGCTGCTGTTCCTGAACCCTTGGGAATGCACTGGAGGGCTCAGCATGCTTTGTTTTGTCCACCAGATTCAGGTTTAATGTACTTGCTGCTGGTGGAACAGTCCTGCAAACCACTACCACAGTACTGTTAACAGGCCAGTTTCCAGCTACTTATGTTACTTCTGTTTCAGTGTCCTGCATGAACATCAACAAAAGCAAAGCCTATGTGGGGAAAAGAAACAGTGTCTTAAGATCTGTATCTTGGGGCTCAACTCCCCAAGTAGTAACTGTTTGTACCTGTTCTTTGGGGGTGGGAGGGCTTGGAATGAGATGATCTTTAAGGTCCCTTCCAACCCAAGCCATTCTGTGATCCTACGGCTCAGTCACACAGGCCACCTGGAACACGAGCTGCGTCATTTATCTCAGTAAAAGTGAACTGAAAATAACGGCTCTGATTTTTATCTCAAATATGTGAAGCAGTTAAGTAAACAATTTTTGAGCTAACCAGTGCAGGGCCACGAAAGGGGATATCCATAAGGTCTTTCGGGGAGAGAGGTCATTGTTTGTTCCCAAAACAGAGGGCACAGAAAGGAGGCAGTAGTACACTCCACTGTGCTGCACACTTGTCCCCTCTCCAGAGAATGGCAAACTCCTTCAACACTTAACAAGATTTTCGGGACTTTCCAACTCTGTCGGCACCATGCTGGTTATTTGATAATTGTGGCTCTCTTTTGTTTGCCTTTTTAAAATAAATCTTTTCGCGCCCCCGCCGCCCCCCGCCTGGCTGCCCCCGGAGTTCCCAGGGCAGGAACACGCCGGGCCGGAGCTCCTCATCGCTTGGCTCCGGCTGCCACCTCGTGGTGGTCCAGCCCAGTGTTCCCAGCCCTCGTTCCTGCCGTGTTCCCTGCCTGTGAAGATGTCCCGGGACAGACACCCTTTCCCCCTCAGCGGGAGGTGCAAGGGAAAAGCGCCGTGAGCCAGGTCTGGTGCTGCACCACCATCACACACCTCCCTGCTGAGTCGATGAGCCAGTTCGGCTCCTCTGTTAGCTCAGCTCAGCATGCCCGGTCCCAGAGACTTCCCATCAGCCTAGGAAAAAGGATTTTATGAATGTTACCACCGGCATGGGATAAATTTAGGCTCAAAGCCTTGGAGCTAACTCATGCATATTCTCCCTGAACCCCCCCGCCCTGTAGCTCAGAAGGTCAGCGGGTACAGTCGGATACAGCATCCAGCAAACCTGCAGGCAAAGCCTGGGCTGCCATACAGCTTTCCTAAGGGCAGTAAAGCAGAGCAAGGAGAAATGGGTAAGGAAGTTTCCTTAGCTGCAAACAGTGTTTTCCCAGGTGCCTCTTGCACATGCCCCGAGGCTGCAAGAGTGGGGCTGAGAGGAGGATGTGCCCAGCATCACGTACTCCCCTTCTGAGAGCAGGACTCAGACTCATCCCTTCAAACCACAAACAGGGTGGGCGTTTGGAGGAGAAGATCTCAGCCCATGGTTTGAAACATCTGTGAGGTGGGGAACCCCACAGACATCATGTCTTGAGGATCCCGCTAGTGCTAATGTGGCCATGAGGTCCAAAATAATATGCAAATAGAAATTTGTGACATTGCTTGAATTTAGAGACTGTGGTGACTTCCACACGTTGAGTCTCACTGTGAACTTCAACTACTTGGAAATGCCAGGAAGCAAAAGTGCAGAAAAGCACATTTTATGAACATGCTTTCTGGGTATGTCAAAAATACCCATCCTTCAGAAAAGGCAAATGCCAGCGGTTGTTTTAACACATAAGATGAAAATAGATTTGGAAAAAGGTGACTGCTTCTCACCTCCAAAAGAAATTAAAATTGGAACGGTGTGATGCAAAACAGTAGATTAAAAGCATCCTGAAAAGCCTTGAGAGGGAGATTTAATGAGTTTTTAACACCTATATACACAGCCCTGGAAGCTCTTCTCCTGGTTTTTTTTTTCCTTCTTCTCGTATTTTAGCCTATTTGACAGCAGAAATGTAAAAGGATATGAGCAGCGGGTCACAGGAAAGCCCATGGCAGACTGGGCAGAATGTTGATAAAAAGAAAAAAAGAAATCACAACCTCCATAACAACTGCACTCACTTTTCCCCATCGACCATTCTTTTAAATTCATTAATATATGAAACAACCACAAAAAAAGTAACCCTTTCTATCCTACTCAGTGTGCTCATTGCTCACATCGCCTACCAAAGGAGCTTGATCTAGCACCAGCTTTATTTTCTGTTATTAATATCATTGCTAATTAGTAGAGCTACTTGCCATGGCTACAGCTACACAAACAGCTTTCACAGGATCTGGGCCTAAAAATGTCTTCAAGTAAACACTCACTGTTATTCCTGTTGTTGCCTGTTTTCTGAGCACACAACAGCGATTTGCTCAGGCAACACAGATTTCACCCTGGGGAACCTACCAAGGTGGTTGTGGGGATGTTGTTTGATGTGATTTGCACAGGTCTGGTTGGCAGACCTCGCCCACAGTTGCATAAGGCACCTGTGTCCTTTCACCTACCTTGGCCAGGAAGTCTAATTTGAACACATTAGTATCTCAGATGGGATTAAAAATTCAAGTATAGACATGAGACAGTTTCAAAAGCAGCCTGGACTTCCTCGGTGTTGACATTGATTAGCTCTTTCAATGCCTACCAGAGCATGGGAGTTTCTTTTTCCACTCGGAAAGAGCTTGTGCAGCTCAGCCTTGACACAAGGTGCGAGTGCTGAGGAGCTGCAGGTCCTCTGGGGTGCTGGTTCCTCAGCCCTGACTAAACAAGGAAAACAAAACAAAACAAAACACTTAAAAAACCTATTTATGGTCAGACTCTGCTTAGCCCCCTTCAGAAAGACCCTCTCACAGTGTAACTGGTACTGAAAGGTTGTGTTTCCCGAACCATCTCCTTTGCCAGAGATTGCATCCGGCCATTTTAATCTCTCCAAGACATGAAGTCAGCTACCACATCTGCCTGTGAGAGAGGAGCATGCCCTGTTTCGTGGTCAGGCTTTCCCTCCCTGCCAGAAAGACTGTGTTGGCCCTGGACTGGTTTTTCCCAGGCAGAAGGTGGGAAATGATGGAGGCAGGGTATGGCCTGCTCACACACAGGCCCCACCAAAAGCTGAGCGGCGTGGCTGCTCCCTGTGGGGATGGAGGGGGCATCTTCTGTGTTTTCTGCTTTGTTTTAGCATGGCCACTGCCTGCCTGTGAGGGTTGCATGATGCCCAAGGGGGTCGCTGCTGTCCCGTGAAGCTTCCTTGGAAGATGGCTGGCCCAAAACAACCATCACCCCAAGCCTTTCTCGCTGCATAGCTGCACGTGGCCCTGCTCACAAAAGAAACTTGCCTGCCCGTGCTCCAGCATGTTCCCTTCACTGTCGCCATTTCAGATGGCAAGAGCCAAACCTACAGCTGCTCTCACACCACCTCCAGCCAGAAAATCCTCCCCGACAGCAGGAGAAAATCCAGAGCATATATTCCTTGAAATCATATTTCAAGGAACAGCGCAAGCATGGGGCATGGTACAAGAACCAGCTCAGCAGAGCAGCTCACCAAAGGAGGAGGGAACAAGAACACACCACCAGGTGCTGAACACGCTTGCTGGGCCAGGCTGCTCCCCAGCAGTTCTCATGTTGGTGCAGAGCAGGGACCGGTCCCACACAGCTTTGAAAACAGCTCTGTGTCTGCCTCCCCCCTCATCCCCTTCTGACCAGTGCCTGCCACTGGTGTCCCTGTGCCCGTCAGCATCTCATTTAGGGGCATTTCCCACCCAGCAAATTCGAGGTGCTGTGTTGCTGCAGGCTGGCTCAGCTACTTCAGCAGACAGCTCCCGGGTGGGTGCTGAGAGCAGGGCAGCCTTGCCCAGCCCGGGGAAGCATGTGCCAGGCCCAGGGAAGCGTGTGCTGAGCCCACACCACCCCTGGGAGAGCGATGCTGCACGACTGCTCGCTGCTCTTCCAGTTTTCCATTCTTTTCTCACTTTTATCTTGCCCCTCCTGGTGAGCCCCAAGTCCCTACGTGCCGAAGCAGGGCGAGAAGACTGACACGATTTTTCCAAAGCCCCCGGCGAGCCGTGGGACCCGCAGCCCAGGGCCCCGCCAGCTCCTGCCCCGGCAGGCCGGCCAGGCAGCGGCAGCTGCTCCCCCAGAGACGGGGAGAACAATAAGAAATACCAGATCTGCCGCAGGAATGCGGGAGATACCGTGGCGGGGGGCCCTGGTGAGTCTGGGCAGGATTTGCTCACGGCTTGGCCGCAGCCCAGGGGATGCCGCTGAGCCCGGGCTGTCGCCGGCCCCGGCCGCGGCCGCGGGGGATGCGCGGGAGGTGCGCGGGGGATGCGCGGGAGATGCGCGGGAGATGCGCGGGAGATGCGTGGGGAGGATGCGCGGGGGATGTGCGGGGCCCCCCCCGGGCGGCGGACACCAGAGGGCAGCCGGACACCGCCGGGAGAGCCCGGGGAGCGCAGCCCTGCTCGGCAGCTCCTAATGCATCCCATCTGCGGATCCCGCTCGGGGAGGCGGGTTCGCGGGGATGCGGCACCCGCGGTGTCTCACAGCTGAGCCGGGAGCCGCCCCACTCTGTGTACGTGCAGCAGCACACTGCAGGGAAAACACACACCTAGCGCCCAGCCAAAACCTCTGCCTAGGGCCGGCATGACTTATCGCACCAAAGAAAAGGAAAGAGAAGGAGGACGAGGCAGATGACGGACCAGGCTGTCAGCACACCCACTCATCACAGCTCGGGGGGCTTCACCGACCTGCACCTCGCTCCCTCCTGTGCTCTGGGCACCCTGATATATTCAGGTGACCGAAACCAGGGTCTGCACCCACAGCTGCAAAGGCCTGACACTACTAATCTGAGACTCACACAGTTACTCTGTTGGCTAACATTTTCCCTCAATGACTTACGAACTTTAATCCAATTTTGAAATGTAGGGGAGGCTAAATTGGATTACCTTAGCTCAACTGCTCATGTCATAAGCCCTTCAAAAAGTGGAACTGGAGGGGTTTTCTCCTCCAGAAAAAGTTTTGTTGGCCCACAAAATCCTTGTTTTTTTTCTTAGCTCAGACACCAAAGGGGGGAGTTTTCAACTCCTAAAAATAAATCAAAGACACCACGATGCCTGCAGGGTATTTGTTTCTCCATAGGAACGTGAACCTGGTGGTTTAGTTTAAGAGGGGCTAAGCTACCTCTCACATTTTCTACATTCCTCTTTCTCCTGATATATCGAGATCGACAGGTCCGAACTGTTGTTTTAATGAAAACCTACTACTCCTAAGAGGGTTTCCTGTTTTAGAAGGATGATATTTCAGAGCTACAGAATTCCAAACCATTTGACTTGCTATCACCTTCGTCAGGTCCCTTAACCTCCTTAGGCCTCAGTTGTGCATTGAGGAAACACGAGTGATGTTTACCCACTAAAAATGCACAGAGACATCTCCAAAATAGGAAGCTCTCCTTGAAAAGAGGGCTCTTTAAGTGATACCCTGAAACTGTGTCCACAAGGTGCAAATCAGATTGCTGCAAGGGGCTTTGGGAGGGCCATGTGTACCAGGGCAACCCCTGTACAAGCACAGCCCCCTGGCACCAGCCCCTGCCAGGCTCTTGCAGGGTCACCTCCACCCATATGCCTCATCCCTGGCAGTCAGAAAACATCCTCTGAACCTTGGGAAAGAAGTGCAAATTGAAGCAGCCTTTAGCTCTCTAATTAGCTGGAGCTAAACCCCACATGGTTTCAGGAAAATTAAGCCAGCACTCCTGCCGAGCCCCATTTTTTGACCTCTCATTCAGGCTTTTGAATCAATCCCAGGTAGGTTTTTCCCTCTTTTGCGCATGTGGAGTTTTGGAAACATCCTGGGGTAAGTCTAAACATGACCAACCCCGATATTGCATCTCTGGAGAGTTTTCAGAGCTTAAGCTCTGCAATTTGGAGCAACAATTTTGGGGGTAGGTGCAAATCACTTGTTGAAGGCTCAAGTATTTGTATTAAACTCACAACTACAAGAAGACTCCCTGAATATATTTTTGGTCTTGGAAACTAGTCTTCAGCTCCCAGTTTTGTTAATTCTGCAATCCAAAATATTTTCTTTGCTGGCTTTTTTTTTTCTTGACTTCTAAAGACAATTAGGATTTTCCAACTGTTCAAACGATTTAGAAGCTCTAATATGTGAAAACACTTTCTTGCATTACAAATGTTTCTCCAAATGGTAAAATGCATTACAAAGGGGAGAGAGCCAGTCCCTTGTACATTGCTTGGGCTGCTCTTCTGGCAGCAAATGACCACTGGCAGCTTGCAAGGCATGGAAAAAGGACTTATCACCCAGATCCTTCAAACACAGTCAAAACTGCCTTAGCTGGGCAAACCGGCACTGATTTCTCAGAACTAATCCCTGGAGGTACAGGTCTGCTGACGTCAAGACTGCTGTGGTTACTGCAGGACTCACAGCCCTTAAAACATTTTATCTGCAAGCCCCAGTCCAGCCCACTGCACAGAAAAGCTCTTCAACCCCTTCTGATAGGGACGGCTGGGACATGAGAATGTCGAGTGCTCTTGACGCCTCCCCACTCACCTGCTCCAACAGTGTAGCCAAATATTTTAGGGACCTCTGAAATCCACACTTCGAGAAGCCAGTTGCTCTCCTGATGGACTCAGAAATCCTCCTGGAACATTGCTGCTTCCTGTCTGAATTCTTTTAAAGCCAGGCTTTCTGCTTCCTATCCGAAAGAAGCCTATAAAAAAGGAAAAGACAGCAAAGTTCAGGAAAGCAGTTATCTGATATGTAAAAGCTCACAGGTGCAATGGGAAGGAATGCACTACTCAGGATTACATGCCCATTAGGAAAATGGGAAAGGCACTAATGATTTTCAAAGCTAGACTCTCACTTGTTATTTCTATCTGGCTATTATTTTTGAGAGACTTGAAGGTTCTTTTTATCAGGGAATGTTTCCTGAAAATTCCTTGCAGTAAGAGCATTTTTTAAAATTCCCTTTGCATTTCAGGTAGGTGGAGCACTTCATAAGCTGCTCCTGCTCAAGGGCAGGAGTAATTGGGGTTTTGGGTGGTGAGGGGATGCTAAGAGTTATCAGCCTGCTGGAAGAGCTGGAGCAGAGCCAGCAGCCATGCAGTGGTCCTGCATGTGGTGGGATGGCATAGCCCCCCCCGAGCTGCTTCCTTCTACTGCAGCAGCACAAAGCTTCATGTGGGCTCATTTTCTGTTTCCCCTCATTTTCTGCAACGCAAACACTCCCCAGGGTCCCAAAGTCGCAGGATGAAAAACTCATCCTTCCTTTTGGCCCAGCTCCTGGACAGACATGTGCACATGCTTAGTGCTGAGCATGTGAGTAGCAACACTGATCTCCATGGAGCAATCCACATGCTTGAGCCTCTGCACATTTGGGAGTGGGGGAGAAAAGGACACTCGGTTCTTTGGTTGCCTGTTTTACATACCACTGATGGAGATCCCACCCAAAAGAGAGCAGTGCAGCAGGATGGCGCTGAGCTATATAGCTATTTTTATTTCCATCATTCATGTCCTTGCTGAGACCTGCTAGGAATTATCTGGGATATTACACCCCAGACGAGTCGAAACAACAGGTCTTGCTGCAGACAGTCTGTGTTTAGTGGGATGATTTAGTTACTGCTTCCCCCCACCCCGTCTTCTTCCTTATTCCCATTAGTGACACGCTGTCTGGAGAGAAAAGTTATTCATGCTCTAGAAATGTAATATTTACTCAAAACAATTTTTATTTGGCTTGGCTTCTGCCCAGTGCCATAAAGTGATAGCCAACCCCAAGTGCTTACATAGACAACATGTGCATCTGAGTCATATTTATGATCCCAGTTATAAAAAGCACACAATCTTGTTGTTTGGTGCAATAGGATGGGACTGAAGGCATCAGCACGTCTTGAGCATAGCCTCTCTCTGGAATCTGCAGAAATTTGCCATGCTCCAAATTTAGAACTTGTGGGTGGAAGCTCGTGCAGGAGCCAACTTTTTATACCATTACATCACAGGAATTGAGGGCTTCGTGCCAAAGATCCAAGGAAATTAATAAAGAGCAGAGGCTGTCCAGCTGTTTGAATTTAAAGTCATGGCACAGAGGTAATCATTAATAAATACAGCTTTATTCAGAACACAGTAATCCTGCTGCTTAAATTGAACATATCCCCTCTCTTTACTGCAGCTTGCTATTCTGTTAGAACTTGTAAAGATAATAGGAAGGAATTAACATCTGTAAGAGAGAGGCCCAGTGAACTGGGATCCTTCTGGATAGAGGAGGACACGCTTCAGTGATAACTCTCCAGCTCAGAAATGTTCATCGAGCGCACGCGTTTGCCAGGGGCATCACGGCTCCCCGGGCTGGAGGAGGTGGCTGGAACGTGGCGTGCATTTTTCCAGCTAAAACACACACAGTCTCAAATGGACAGCGATCAAAGCCACATACAGCTAATTTGAAGAGAAATTTAATTTGTTTGACCTCCCTGTGCTGGGGCAGCCAGGGTAAGCTCAAATGTCACAGCCTCCGAGGAGCCGATGGTAAAGCACTGGGGGCTGTTACCGAGAGGCACGGGGTGACCTGACTGACCTTCCAGCCTGTTTGGGAGGCTCTGTGCTTGCCCACAGCCCCAGCAGTGCTTGGTGTGCAGTATTTGGTCCTGGCTTGGGTAAGGGCCGTGCTGGTGCTGGGAGGAGGCCACTGCCCTACTGTGCCCTGGCAGACTGTTCAGGTCTACAAGATGCTGCTTTCAGCACCTTTGAAGCACAGCACACGCAACAAGCACGTTCTCAGCTCCACCCTGCAGCCCCCAGCAGGACAGGTTCTGCAGAAACACCCTGCTGCACATGGAAGGGGACTGTGGGGTCGAGGTGCTGAGACTCTACATGCCAAGGGCCAAACACAGGCTTGCCACGGAACACATAGCCAGGAGAATACAGCAGTGTCTTTGGAAAAGGGGCTCCCCTGATGCTTAAACCACAGCAATGTTGGTATGTAGCTTCAGAGATTTACAGCTTATACTCTCCTCAAGGGTATGCAAAAGCTATGAGTAATTAAAAATGTAGCTCTGGGTTTTCTAGGAAGTTCCCTCTTTCCCATTTTACAGATAAACAAACTGAGGTGGAAAGAAACTAAAAGCTGCTTCATTGGAGCAATACTGTCAAACAACCAAATGCTAGAGTTCCCAAGGAGATGCTCCTGTACCCACAGATATCTCATCATGTTTGAACATGCATTTCTTGCAACAGCACATACCAAACAGCTTTACACATCCATGCCTCATCAGGAACCAGCACAGCAAGGACCAGGACCTACAGCTTCCAACATTACCTGCTTTAGTCTAAGCTCCCACACTCGCACAGTATACCTTTCTCCAGGGAGAGCAGGTTAAAAAATAGTTTAAAAAAAAAAATCACTTCAGCCATGTGGTCACAGAGTAATAACTTCCACAATGGAATTAAGACAGTTACTGATAGGGAATAGTAAGGGACAAATAGCAGAAATCAAGTCAGTTCAACTCGATGACCTTAGAGGTCTTATCCAAGCTAAGCTATTCTGTGATTCTAAGTCACACTTCACTTCTTAAATATAGTGTTTCCACCTGCAACACAGGCATGTGCATGCAGGGGGTGTTACAAGAATTCAGGCTGCTCTAGATTCAACAGGCTCTATTACTAGATAAACTTCTTATATTTTACCTAGAAAAATACGATGCCAACCATTCATTCCTGCCAGAGAACCCACAGAGATCCTGGGCCTGCTCAAGTACAGTGCTGTGTATTTTTTTCCCAGCGTGTAGCTGATCATGCTGGACTGTGTATTTTACTTTTTGTGAACAGCTGTGAACATCTAAAGATTAAGAAATCTCAGGTTTATTAAACATTCCCCTTATCTATAACCGATGCCCTCCTGTGACACATGACTATCGAGGTAAGATGAAGGGCTGCAGTGGGTGGGGAGCCTTCAGTTTCTGCTTTTCTGTGGGATGGGAAATGGCTTTCTGGGAAGCTGTAGCTCCTGGAGCTGGCTTGTCCATGTGGCTGCATGCTGACAGCACTGACATGGCTCTGAAGCATTTCTCTGTCTCTCAACAAAAAGTGGCACGAGGAGACTTTGAGGAGGAACCATACAAGGGTTTTCCTTCACTGCGAAAAACACCTGTAAAATGGGACTGGAAAAGAGTGGACTTTAGTAACTGGAAAACTTGAAGAGAAATTAAAAAAAAAAAGAAAAGTTATTATCACGGAAACAGCACCCCAAAAGCTATCACCAGGTATTTGCCAGAGGAAAAAAGGCAAAAGATTCAGTTTTTTCCTACATGAGTGTCCCATGATAGGTTCAGTTTGACGAGTGAAGGAATCATTTTACCTGCAGTCTTATGCCGTTTTTTACTCTAAAATTTTTCTGTGCAGGCTCCTCTTGCACTAGAGAGAGTCTGGAACAGCATGCCCCTGCCCCCTAGACATATGGACAGAACATGGAAGAAAAAAGGTCAGCAAAACAAACAGTCTTAAGGGTACCACTGTGCATCCCAGAAGCTGGGAATGCCCACCTGTCAGAGCTAGACAGGGGATGCTCCCTGTCCTCAGCCCTTCCTTTCAGGAGTTGCAGGATAGTAACCTCACTTCCTTGGAGCACTGGATCAGACAAGTAATTGTAGTGGGCAAGTCATTCTATGGAAATAGCCAAGACACTTCCAGCTATAACCCAACAGGTTTCTAACCCACAGCTAATGTCCATGCTGCTGAAGTCAGCAGCAACCCCTCCTGCCCCATCTACGGCTGTTAGAAATGCAGCAAGCATTTAAAAATTTGGAGACCTTACCCATTCTTATAACTGGGCAACAGTCAGATTTTCAAAGTGCTACTTATGCTGCATAGAAACTTCCTTCCTGGAAGTCCCCCTGTTTCCAGTAGACAATGCCTTATTTCACTGCTAGTTCTGGATGCAGCCAACCATCATCCTATTTAAAAGTCATTCTCTTGGCCACTGTCTTCCAACAACAGGAGCAATAAACACATTTGGTCAGCTAATTTACCTTCTGCAGTCACTAACAGACTAATGACCTGTTTTATCTTCTGGCACGTAGCTTGTAAAAACAACTCCAATTGGTAGCACAGAAATCAGTACTAATATATTAAAATATGCAGAAGAGGTTTATGAGAAGATGGGTTTGTGGCTCTTATTTTGACTTCTTTTCCATGAGATTCTTAAAAGTCTCAAACCCTGAAACCAAGGAACCTTGGTTGTGC
This sequence comes from Myiozetetes cayanensis, assembly GCF_022539395.1. Classification (NCBI taxonomy): domain Eukaryota; kingdom Metazoa; phylum Chordata; class Aves; order Passeriformes; family Tyrannidae; genus Myiozetetes; species Myiozetetes cayanensis. The sequence continues at coordinate 51,699,101 of NW_026087853.1, forward strand.
CTTATTTTCCAGCAGTTTCTTTAAAAGATGAGTCGTTCGGAAAGCATGGAAAGTATTAGAGTAATTGCTTTGATGTCTTTAATAGAAATTCAGGATGGATTTGAAAGAAATGAGGAAAGTGCTGTTATTTCCTTTTGGAATGGCAGTCTGACATGACTGGTACTGTTATACAACAAAGGGACCAAACAGCAGTGCACACGCGAACTCGGCAGTGGGCTGAGGAACTCGTCCTCCTAATCAAGTTTATAGCTGGATGCTAATGGACTCAGCAAACAAACACTCGTGTTTATTGTAACAGAATGAACAGAATGTACCACAGAGAACATGACTCACTTTTCCATAGGACGCCTGTCTATTCTGGAGGTTTCAATAATGAAATATTGCACCTCTCACTTACAAGTTTGCTTTACAAGGTTTTAATGAGTTCGTCCCAATGAGCTGTCACTCTGCCACACGAAAACTGATTCATTTGCCTTATGAACATAAGTGTGCCTTCTGACAGGACACTCCACACCAGGCCCTACTAAATCAGCCGGAGAGGCCAGACTAACTCACAGGTGGTTTTAGTCTGGAGTGCTTTTTGAAACGAAAATATGCAGCCAGCTTCAGCAGCATGTCGGCTGTTTTCCCTTGGGTGACAGGCTGTCCTGCTGCATCCAAAGTACCCCTCCTCCTCCATACTACAGAGTCTGTCTTTTAAACTGACCCTTTAAAACCATGACTTCCCATAAGAAAAGGGTTTGTTTTACAGCAGAGTTTGGGAAAGGGGCAATTAAGGAATGATTACATTTTTATTTCAAAACACATAAGCCTCATAAAAAAGCTGCCTATTAACTCACAGGAAGTTCTGATTAAAGTAGGTGTCCTTATAAGACCCTCCTGCAAGAAATTCAAATGGAGGGGAGGGGAGGGAAAGAGATTTCTAAGTAAACAAGTGGAGAGAGCCAGGGAAAACAAGAGCAATAAGCAGAGTCTCAGGTGGCTGACTTGGCAGAGTGGGGTGTGAAGGAAGGAAGAGGCTGTGGGACAACGAACTGCTGGCGTTTACAGTAGTCAAGAGGCCTCCAGAGTTTGTGATTTTAACCACAAGTTGCTTAACAATACTGTATGCTCCTTCTCTTTCACATCCAGCCCCGGTCATGTGGGTAAATCCCTCTCTGAGTTAAGAGGGTGGATGCAGGTGCATGGCTGGTAGTGTGGATGGTGCTGTTGGACAAAGGAGGAGGAGGACCAACAAAAGGGGTGTTTCACTGCCCCTTGAAATTACAGGAATTATGATGAGAAAAGACAGCTCCTGACTCAGGTCTCAGTCCCTGGACAGGGGAAGGCTGGTGAGTAACAAGTTTGGGACTGAGAGACTGCCCTGTGGTGTAGGGCCAATCACAGCTAGAAAGAACTTATTTTTTTTTCCCCCCTGAAGCCAGTGAAGCCTTCAAGTGCCAGAAGAGAGTCATGAGAGAAGAGAAATGGTATAATTATCACTTCCCAGCAACAGATGCAGGAGAGCACAGGATCCATTAGCAAGGAGGTGAATGTAAGCTGGCACTTCAGAGATCAACTGCTGTGGCTTTCTACAAAGCACAGACAGTTACTGTGAAAGACACACTTGATTCATGTTTGTGATGGAGATTAACCATAGCTAAGACTCTGGATGGTAGAAAACCATTTCAAATTAAGAAATGAAATATTCCCCAGCTTAAAGATTGCTCAGGTTACATCTCACCCCTATGGGAATTTTCAGCAAATGCATTGTTTCAAGGTTATTTAAGTACCCTTTTGTATCCTGAAACACTAGCTGCAATAATGAAGAAACTAACTGAATGACAGAGAAGCAGACCCCAAAATAGCTACCATTAGCACCAGGAAGGCTGGGGGTGTGTTATCCTGTGGTTTTCTGTGCTCGGTAGTGATGTGTCATGATAAAGAACGCGAATTTAACCGCTGTTACAATGCTGTGCATGGTGTCACCTTCCCAAGGGCTAACTGTGCAACAGCTTCTCCAAACTGCTGAATTTCCACTGCTGAAGCAGTTCATTAGAAAAAAACCAAGCACCTCATACAGCTGGGAATTATAAAACTCTGCAAGAGCCTGTGATGCCAAGGACCTTCATTTGGAGGCACACCTACGTTTCTAGTGCTTTGGAAGCTGGTCTTTTCCAGAAATCTTTCTATAGATGCTAGAGCAAGGATGAATCTGGCCACAGTCCATTCACCATGAGTGATTATATCTTAAAGGGATATTCCCTCTCTCTAAAAATTCTGATTCTTCACATGTTTCTGGTTAAAAAAACAAAAACCAAACACAAAAGGACCAACCCTTGTGCCTATGTCAGTGTCTTTGCTGTATAAATTTAAACATTCCATTGTAAGCTAAGATTATCTTGCCTCTTGCCCACTGAGACATGTGGGTTTGGCTTTATAAGACTCCATAACTGGCCTGCTTGAACGCTATCCAGCAAGTTTTCATCTAAATTGATTAGGACTTGGAACATATTTTCTTGGACAAATTGTGTTCTAATGAATAGAACACTCCCTCACAGCTGTTCTGCCAGAAAGCCAAGATTTTTTCTGTCTAAAAATCATCCCAAAGTGACCCTTAGATAAAGTTCAGAATCCATTTTCATTTTTTAATTAAGAAAAGGTTTGCTTAATTCCATTCCATACATTTCAGTGCTAGGCAGCTGACACATGATTCCCCTTAAACATTTTATTTTAAAGAATTTGGTTGTGATGTCAGATCTGCCACAGACAATGCATTTCTAAACACACTGTTTACATTAAATGCAAAGCATAAAGACGGTTTCAGCAGGAGCAGAAGCCTCTCTCATCCCAGTACCTGTAGATGGCACAGAGAGCAAGCTCAAGGTCAGCTCTATGCTCACACAATAAATTTAAACATTAATGAAGACAAATAGGGAATAGCACTATGAAGCCTCGCCCAGGCACCAGAGATTTCCACAATGCACTTCTCCAGGGACAAGGCTCCCCAAGAGACCCCTCCTCATGCCCAAGAGGTAGCTTCATGAGCTCACCTTCAAGTCCAAGTGTGGACTGGCTGGGAAATCCTGTCATTAATTAATGCTGGTCACATGAAGACGGTATTTCCCTTCAGTAAGCTCTGGCCACTCCGAGGTAAGAGCTATCCCCAGTTAGGATGAATGCACGTTTTCTTTTTAGCATTTTGCTCTATAGTTGTTCTCCCAGATGTCTCAGCCTGAAACCTCAGTAAATGTGTTATGATTTGCCCATCTGGAATTTTTATTCTATGACCATTCCCATGGTACACAAGGAGGATTTCATTCAATCCAGAATACCCAGTGGACGTCCATGGTTACATAATTTTTCTTATCTCCTAGCAAAAGTATTTCTAGGAACCAGGAGTACAGTTTGAGACAAGATCTGATCTTTTTTAGTCTTGCAAAAGATGGTTCTGACCCGTGTGGAAATAACACACCTTCTGCATGTTTTCGGACTTTACTGACGCGTGGCACTCAGAAATTAAATATGTTTGCAGGAATTTAAAGGAACAGGTCTGTCAAGAAACACAACTTCCTGACTCTTTAAACATTGGCTGTATCTTTAACAAGACAGGAGACTGAAGCAAAGTCGCCTATGCTCAATCTCAAATGGGATTTGACTGTTTCAATGACTAACTGTGCTTACAGAAGAAAAGTCAATCATGAGAAATTGCTCTGCTACAAAAGTAATTAGCATTGTGGTACTGTTTGTGCAAAATCTGTCATAAGAAGACACTAAGATGGGAAGTTTCATCTGCTCTCAACAGACTCTGTTTGCTCACACTTGGGAGACACACTGAGCTTCAGGAATTTACCTGGAGTTCCCCGGAGAAGGTGATAGCTTCTGCAGTTCTTCTCCACTGCCATTATTGAAAGTTGGTCCAGTCTCATCAACACGATTAGTCAATCTACATGATTAGATAGAAAGATCTTATTTTAGCTTATGCTGCTTTTACTGACAGATTCACATGGAAAAATATCTTGCACCTCGCCTAAAGACCACGTCATCTTAGGTTGTGGGCTAAGAAAACTGAGTATATCTGCAGCCATTGATTTCAGCCCTTTTTTTTCTTTCTTTCTTTTTTTTTTTTTGTTTCTGTGGGCACTTGAGCCATTGGAATCTAAATATAATGACAAGGAATGAACACAAACGAGATTTGCCAACACGTTATCGCACTGTGCTCTGCAGCCTGCTATTGTCTGGAAATGTGGTTATAGTGGGCAGATTATCCAACATTAAACCCTCCTGAAAGCATACACAGAAAACACAATATAATCATGCTCGGAGCAGTTATCTTTAAACACAAGCATGGCTTCAGCACCCAGTGAAAAGCAGCAAGCAAAGTTATGGGCCCAAGGCAAAATGACGACCAACTGCCAAGAAATACCCTTGTTAGCCTTTGTTTGTCTTTTTAAAGTCATTGTGCAGCATAATTAATTTGGTAACATGCAGATGAGAAAGCGGAAAAAAATGTGAAGACGTAGGGAGATGAAATGCTAAAGCACTGAAAGATGTCACCTCCTCTGTGAAATGCTTACATTGTGAAAGAAAAAGAGAAGAACGAACGAGTCATTTCAGGATACGTCTGGAATGAGAGATAAGACCAGGAGATTACAATCTTCTGGTAGTCTCACACAAAACCTCTGTATTTGCGTTCTACATCATGCGGGTTGAGTATGAACAGAAAGCAGGAGGGCACTAAATGGAGAACAGACAAGATGAAGTGCAGTCTAAGAAATGGGATTTCAGGACATGGCGGCACTTTCAAGATCCTGAGAACTTGATCCATATGTTCCCTGAAGATGGCAACATTTATTCACAAGAGCTGAAGGTTTGATCAAGCCTAAGTTATCAGAGAATGATTAGCTCAGAGACCAAGGACATAAATGGGATAAGAAAGCAGCAGAAGAAGCAGAACTCAAGTCAACCCTTGTGATCACCCCTGGTGACCCCTGTGTGCTACCAAGTTGATCGCGGACTTTAAGCCCTTTTTTGGTTGTATTCCAGCTTGTGATACGCACACAGCTCCTCTCCCTGTTTATCTGTTTTGCAGTGTGGGATGTGTGAGTAGTTTTGTGAAATTATTTAAAGCTTTCAAGCAGAGACAGACAAAAACATTTAGACAGAGACAGCAGACTATTTCTTGAGCTGAAGAGGAGATTTCAGGTCAGATGCCAGCTATCATGTCCAGGTTAAGTTCCCCTTGCACCATTTTCAGATTTGAGCTGCCCTCAGGAGCAGCTGGGATTTCCTTTTCCTTAGGTGACCCATGTGTGGAATAAGGCCAGGCGAAGCCAGACTTCTGCTGTCTGCTCCCCAGCTACCTGGTGACAGGAGGGGACAATGGGCATCCAGTGCTGTGGTCCCCCAGGAAGGAGCCAAGCAGGCAGAAGTTCCAGGAATCACATCAGCATTTCCTGCGGTCACCTCAGCTAACAGCTGCTTTTCTGTGTGCCACAAGCACAGGTACTGAAACCAGAGAAAGCAGTGAGCTACTGCCAGGGGGCCTGCCAGGATCTTTGCCCCTCACCTGTGGAGCAAGGAGAGGGCTTTGCCCAGGCTCGTGCTCGTCCGCACGTGTGGCTGCCCTTGCCCATGACTCAAAGGCTGGCAGGTGAGCTGTCCCCCTTGCACAGGCAGACAGGTAGGAGACTCTGACAGCAAGACCAGACATTACATTACCTTTAACTCTTACGTACCCAGCAATTAATCAGCACCCGTTTCACCGAAGTCACGTGGATTGCCAACATCCTGGAGCAGCCCTGGCTCAGCAATCTCCCTGCAGACTGAGTTTCCACTGTGCTTAAAAGACAGTTTTTGTCCAGGAAATCGGTCTGTCTCCAAGAAAAAAAAAGAAAAAGAAAAAGAGTGCTGGGCACCAAATACAAGCTCTTGGTAGCTGGTATTTTGCAAGATCCATCCTTGTTGAGGGGACTGCACGTTTGAACCTTCCGCTATTAAATGAAGGGACAGAAGTGCCACTTGAACTCTCTGTAGCCACTATATAGGATGGAAGGGAATGAGCCAAAGTGTCAAAACAAAAGTATTTTGTTTGAAAGGCAAAACTGAGAAACAGAGAGATAGGAGTGGAGTAGAAAGCTCAAAATTATGGTCAAACTAATGAACTAGCAGTACTGTCAGACCATCATTCCATACAAGGGACAATGAAAAAAAAATCATAATTTCTGATGCTTTTGATTGAAACAGAGTTATGTAAGACTGATATTGTTCACACTGATTTAATTAAGACTCTGTCAGCACTGTCAAGCTTAATTGACCTGGTATTTAAAATTTATAGAAGTCAGTTATAAAAATGTGCTCTGCACTAAAAATCAGCATTCTGTAAATGGTCCCAGTCCTAGAAGGGTCGCCTTTTTGACACATCAAGCTCTTGAGAGCACCCCACTCAGGTACTAGGATATCTCTAGCTGAAAACTTTGCAAGCTCAAGCTGCATTCCTTGCCCACACAGACCTCTCCTTGCAGTTTGTGGGAATCTGGGGTGTCCAAGAAATGCAGATTCAAGCTTCCTGGCAGTATCCCATCACCAAAACTACTTCACAGAGAATTAACCCCCAACTCTGACGCTTCTCGTCATGTTAGATTCAAATCTCTGCATTTGCTGAGCTCTAATGAGCATGGAAAGGCAAAGGCTAGACAATAGACTCGTACCACTTGTGAACATTTTGGTTTCTGGGCTGGTTAGTGACAGAAGCAGTTCACTATGCAGAGAAACAAGCTTGTCTGGATGTCAGCAACAGCCTATGGGTAGAAGTATGCCACAAACCTCAGCTACTGTCATGTACAGCCCTCTTGACTGGGGCCACAGTATCTCTAAGCACTACCTCCTGCAGCTGTGGGACATGACTTTCTTCTTGCCTTGTGGGCAGCAAGCACACACCAGCCTGAAGTCACCAGTGAAATCAGTTAGGTCTCCAGTGGGCCGTCTCAGGGAGCACTATAGATAAGATTCAAACAGAGGCTGCGAAATTAATATAAATGAGAACAAACAACCAACACTCCCAGAAAATCCCATGTTCTGCAACTGTTATTGCTTCACCAGTGACAGGAAAGCGCAGTGTTTTAAAATAGAAGTTCACTTAATTGAATTTCCCTTAAGGCACAGAAAATAAGCTTCCATGAAGTGGTATCAATTGTTCAACAATAACATGCTCTCCCGACTGAAAACTGGGTTAGGAATTTGTATTGTATTTTCACAAAACATAATTCCTAGCCCAGTTTCCACCTCCTCCTCGAGATAGGCAGGCAGATTCCACCTCAGTGGTTACTGAGTTGACTGTGGGGGGTCAGTCAATGTGTAACCAGTGTCCAGCTTCTCCACATACCTCCTTAAGAGAGCCTGGTGGATCTTCTGTAGGGCTTTAGATGCACAAAGGCATTAAAGGAGTTAATTACTTAAATACCTTTGTAGATATACATCCATATCCTCTGTGCTGGGGCCAGAGGTTCACAGCTTTGTCAAGCCCAAGTGAGGTCAGCTGTGCACAGGACCCACATCCTTCTTCTTCCTGGGTTACAGGGCAGGCAGAGCTGTGAATCTCAGGATACTAAAAAAAGGGAAAGAAAGGAACACTCAAAAACTACAGAACAATGTACCTCTTTCTGGTAATACAGAAAGTGTTAAGAACCAACAGTCATGTATTTACGTGTAAAATACTATTTTTCTGAAAGTTTGTCATAAACGTGGCTCACACCACAGGGATGGCCACGCTTTCCAAGTCTGTGCAGCAGGAAGAATATTACCATGGGAATTAGGTCAAAATATTAGTATTCAACTGAATCACTATGGGCCAAATTAATGAAGTTACTACTCCATCATAGACTTCCATACATGAAACCTGAGAAAGTGGTTGTATCAACAGCACATCAATTCATGGCGCTGGTCAGCGGAACAAAAAACCCAACCTTAAGTTTCACAGTTTCATTCAGCCTTGGCACAGAAAGGTTAACTTGTGTTTAAACAATGCTTCTGAACAGATAATGTTAATTAAATGTTTGCATTCAAATCTTATTACACAGTGCAATAAGTTTGCTTTCTATACAAACACTGTGCATCCGGTGCGGAACAGAAAGCTGGGGGGGCAGACGCTAATGAGTAATAGTTCAACCCCAAGGATCTTTTTTTTTAAACCTAAAAACAAGGAGGGGAGAACATTTGCCATCTCCAGACTCCGTGTGTGTCCGCCTCCAAGTTTCTTCCTATTCTCCAGGGATTTGCAAAATTATGTGTTTAAATATTCATTATCCTTCTACTCTAATACTGCTTAAAACTCCTTTTTCAAGCCCAAGAATGACATAGCCTGTGGACGAAAGTTATATTCAGTAAAAGCAGAGTCTTGTAGCAGCACTGGGTAAGTCAAACGCCAAGCTAGCCCTGACGTGAAGCGTAGCAGATAAATCATCCATCCAGATGGGAAATGCTGATGGCCCTTTAACTGCAGCAGTTCTAGTTGCACTACAGAGAGGTGTGCAATTTGGCTTTGTCGGGCAGACATCATGGAACTATTTATTCTGTCCACAAATCGAGCAGGAAGTTTATTAAACTTGCATGTTGCTGGACATATCACCTGGCTGCTGTATTTCCTATTGGAATGCAAAATTGGATGGTCCATTTCTGTACTGACGTAATGCACTGCCATGCGGAGGATTTCTCTGCGAGCCTAAGACCTATTTCTCTGACCCCAGGAGCACATGGGATGTTGTGTATCCAATTCCTGACAGGAATTTTGCTCTTGAGCAACCATTTCTGAGCAAGCCAGGAGCAGAATCCAGATTTTCTTGGCTGGAAGGAATTGGGATGTCCCAAAATGGGGCTTTTTTAACAGATGAGTGAAAAAGCAGAGAGCCCAAAGGACCATCACTCTCCAAAGAAAATCATACAAATCAACAAGGAAAAATTCCTCTTTGTAAGTTAGAGTTTCTACGATGGTAAAACAGCTGTGTGCTGTTGAGCTTAGCTCTGCTCCAGCATACCCTGAATATCCGTTTGACTGTCTCAACAAGGCCCTAGGGGACACAACGAGGTTCCTGGTTCTGCCTTTGGCAGATGCTGGACAAATCGACTGTAAACGTGCCCTAGATTTCCTGCGGGAGATGGTCTTGCTTGGGCAGCTCCTCCCCGCTGAGTCCCTTCCTGCCACTCCAGCACACCATCACTCTCCCTCCCCACAGGCTGGAAGCTTCCCCTCTGTTGGGCTTCCCTGGGCTGTGGCCTCTCCTGTGCCAAAGTGGTGGGTTGCAGCCAGCATATCTGCTGGGGACACGCTTGCTGCTGCCACCAATGCACTCCCTCTGGCAGGCTGGAAAGCTGCAAACACAGCCCTGCTTCCCATGCAGCAGAGCTCTTACCTTCCTTCCCCCAGGATGGGGAGCCCAGGCCCAGGATGTTAGTGGGGTGCCACATAAGGGTTGAGAGCACAGCATTCTATCCACCTGAAGGCCCAGGGGAGAAAATGGGGGTGATCAAGCTTTTTACTTGTTGAACCACGAAGTCCCCTTGAAAATGCACCAGAGAGAACAAGGGAGTCCTTGTTTTGTAGCTTCTCTTTTCTGTGCAATGAGCTGAGCATGACCAGCCCCCATTACCAATATAGGCTGTGGGGCAGAATTGATTTCTCCCCAACTTGTTTGCCCTCCAGAAATAACTAACAATTCAATATGAATCCCAAATAATTTCTCTTCACTCTGATGAAAGTTTTCTTTTAACAGCAGTGTTGTTTTCAGGCTTCTCTTAACATCTCCCAATGCGCATGTAAAATTTTGCTGAATTTAGGCAGTGAACATCTTTTCAAAGTGGATAATTAGAAAGATGACTTGTTTTCAGCTAAAACAGTACAAAATATACTAGGTGTTTTGTCCAAAGAATCCCTCCCAGATTTACAGCAGGCCAACTGGATTCATAAACTATTCACAGGCAAGTAATCAGACAGACTTAAAATAGGAAACATTTTCTCCGGTTTGCGCTAACTTTTTCAAAATCAGATGACAGATACAACATCAGTATGATGTATCACTTTACAAATGTATAAAGGCCCTTCCCTGGTACTTCACTCTTCATAGCAGCCTGCAGAAGGTAATTTAAGATGTAGGCATTTTTTGAAATATGAATAAAGACACACTCATCCAAAGCACACCAATCTTTTTGGTTTATTCTGAGCAGAGAAACTTTGACTGCTATAAACATTTCAAGGAGGCTGGATATCTCTTGAGATGGAGCATTAAATTTTTTCACTTCTAGCTCAATATGGTGGGAGTAGACAAACCCAAACATATGTACAGGCATGTGAACTACCATCCCTCAACACTCCTTTGTGTCCTGATGCTATTGTAATTATTTCTTCCATTTCTGCATCTTGCCTGCTTGCTTGGCCTTGCACTTTACCGAGCTTCAGCATCACCTCCATGAACTACCACAAAACTTGGGTTGGATGGATGTTACTCAGCCCAGTCTCCTGCTTGAAGGAGGTCTATTACCAGTGCCAGAGCAGATGCACAGGTTCAGCTGATGTCTCAGTCACCAGCAAGTTTTGGCATAAAATCCATAGCAATATTCAAACTACAGCTCTACCTGAACCAGTGACCACTCCAGGAACCACCTGAATCTTTACAGTCCTGACAGTGGCCAGGAATTGCCTCCTGTGAAGGATACAGTGGAGAATGAAAGTCCTCAGCTTTCCTTTCCAAAGAAGTTGGCTTTACCAAGCCTGACAGCATTATGAATTTTCACAAACTGTAAAAATGACCAGATGCCCAGCTTTGAGGTGGGGAGTAAGGATAACTCTATACTATAGTTGCATTTGATTTGGACTTCTCTTTCCATACACAAGAGCTGGGGTTGAAAACACTCAGTACAAAGCAGAGAAGAACTTAAAGCATGTTTACTTATTAAAATCAGCTTCTAGCATTTTTGTTCAAAGTAAATGCACAACAGAGATAAAGTTTTAGTGTAACAGGACAATGCTTTTTAAATTGCCATCCTGTTTGTTCCCTTTCCAGAGAATTAACAATCACCTGTATGAATGTTTAACCTGTGCTTAGAGGAGAAGGAATGGTAGGGTAGGACTGCATAGGACACTGCTCCTGATGTGTTCATCCAGCTATTGAGGTTCCTCACTGAGGCGTGAGCAGAACGGGTACCTGTTATATTGACACTTCTCAACAGGTTCCTCATGCAGCTGCAAGAGGCCAACCAAAGAGGATACCCCCTGAGCAGCCTTCTGGGCAGGCCAGGTGCTAAGGAACAGGCTTTGGCTTTGGACTTTATGACACCCTCATTTCGCTCTAAAGTTTCTTGCCATTAGTCATAAGTCCTACGCATTCCATTTACTTCCATGGTGAAAAGCTTTTTACAGTGAAAAAATTCAGATATTTTCTGCAAGTTCATCGAAGTTCAGTAAGCTGTTTTATCTCAGTGGTAGGAACGTTTCTACTTCAGCTGGAAAACTTCCTGACAAAGTGCAAGTCTTTAGCAGAGGAGTCAGTACTGGTCAACCATGCAGAAAACTCGAGAGGTCCCTTCTCAGCAAGCCTTACACCTTCCTCACAACTCACTGTGCTTTTGCACATGCCTGCAACTACATGCCCCAGAAGAATACGCTGGTTTAAAAAGTTAGATTTTTTTTTTTTTTTCTCCAAGTTTGAACTTTGGCTTTGTTTTGGAACCTTCCCCTTTTTTCCTGATTCATGCAGCTCATAAAGGAACACCTCCCTCAGGCCAGAAGCATGGAAGATGCTTGTGATGATCTGCCAAGGTTTTAACAAGGGTGTCCTCAGCACCTCGAAGCTGCACATCTGTGGAACGTGGCCCGTATTAATAATACTTTAACTTCTCTCAACACGCTCAGAGACAGCCTTGATGCCAACCCACAGGTTCCCCAGGGCAGAATGACAGCATCCACATGGGCTATTAACCTGAAAGACAAACGCTTGCATTCTTTGCTAATCCCCTCAAGTACTTGGTATTTCGGAATCTCTTTCCTCATAGTCGCCCTCACAAGACCATGGAATTACTTATTTTAGACTGAAAGAGGCTAGTCATGTGCTGGCATTAAATGTGAGAACTGTCACTTGTTTATTACCATAGCGCTACTGGCATAAAGCAAATGTACCAGATTTACAGCTGAAGGATTTTGTTCAGGAAATCACTCAGACACATGCAAAACCTCGCTCAGAAAGAGCCTTGGGGGGATACAGGTGTGAGTCACTCACAATATGCCCAGTGAGCATTTATCTGCACATCCAGGAGTTAGCCTGGTAGGTCTGGACCCTGCCTCTCCACCCTGTCCCTATCCTGGAGCAAGCCAGGGAGCGGAGCAGTGCTGCAGCACTCCACCCAGTGTTACAAAGATGCTTTCAAAATACAGGACTAACCAGAGTGCAGAGTGACCACGGCAGAAAGTGGGCCAAGTCCTGCAGTCTCTTCTATGGTAGGTGCCACCATGGCTGCAAGAGAGATCAAGAACATCTTGATTTGGACCTATACATTTGAATTACTTAATCGGAAAGAGTATTATGGGTGACGGGGATTTAAGAGAGTCACGTAACCAGGGTGATTTTATACTGGTCTTATCGGAAGATGTTGCAACAAGTTACTTTGTGCATCGTTTATATTTCCAAAATGATGAAACCAGAGGACAGAACAAATGAAACTAAAACCCTGGGCTGCTTTGTGTGGTTTCTACACCTTGGCAAATTAAAGTCAAACCCCTAAAATGTCCCCACATCATCTTCTCCCCTCTCACTAGGGGGTAAAGAAGGATTCTTAAGGGCTGTTAAAAGGCTAAATTTTAGCATCACTTCCTCAAGTTTGTTGAGAAAACACAGTGGTGACTCCCCTAGTGCCTGGGGAAGAAAGCTGACATAGGAAGGTGAAGAAAATACCAGCAGTACTGCGAGAAAGAACAGCAAGAAAGCAAGTTTAGTGTTACGGACTTGTTGCCAAGTGGAGGCAAATCTTTTCTTGTTGACATGACACAGGCTTTACTCTTGGGCTAGGTGTGCTGTACAGGAAAGAGCTGGGATCGCCCCCAGCTGCTCCACTGCTCTTGGTCTGGTTAATCTCTACCAGAAAGACACTTGCCAACCCTCTCCCTTTTCCAGCCATCGTAAGTATTAAGGTTAAAGATCAAAATCGGAAAACAAAACATGTTGAAAGACTTGTCTTCTCTGAAAGTGAGAAGAAAGCATGTCTAACTATCCAGACTGCATGCTTTTCAGTGTGGGCATGCTGGATTATCAGAGTTTACACGATAGCTTTCGTCAGGGGATCACACCACACCATGCAAACAAGCCACATGTTAACCCTGTAAGGCAAGGATGCTTTTTCTGTGTTTCACTGAGCAGAAGACTGAAGAACTAAGAAATGTAGGGATTTGTGCAGGGTCACATAAAAGCAGCAGCACTGTGAAGTGAGCCTCTGACCAAAACAATGTGGATGCATAGGAAAAAGTTCAAACTCCACTATGCAGTTTGTCTCATTCTCATGGGATCACAGGCCCTAAGATTTCACCAGGTCAAGTAAGTCACGGTCTGCTCAAGGATATACATTCCTTTTTTATCATGTCACCACTATGTGACCCTGATAAATAGTTCAGAGAGTTCTTTTCTCTACTATAGGCTCTTACTGCCTTTCCTAAGGGGAGGAAAAAAAGGAAACAAGACCCAGGTAACCATACAACAACAAAACAATCACTCCAGCCTCACTTCATTTCACTTGTATACAACAGAAGTTCTCTTCAGGTATATGCTTTTTATGTATACTGTATAGGTATGCACTTTATACATATGTTTTTGTTCTGGAATTATAATAATAATCTATGTCCAGGGCACAGCCCAAGTAAGAATGGCTACACTAGAAGATATTTATCTTGCTACAGTCATGTACCACGAAGCAGGTACTCTAGCATGGACTTTTCTCCTCTGGGAAAAGGAAACAAGAGGTTGCTATTGAAGATGCTGTGGGGCAGACACACAGCCACAGAGGATCTTTGGTCCCTGTCCCCACACACCCCTGTTGTCACAGAGCTGTGCACCCCTACGAACAGCAGCAGCATTACACTTCCCTTTCTAGGCCATAAAGGAGGAGTGGGGGAGATGCAAGAGCTGGACTTGTTATTGGTTTTAGGAACACAGCAAGAAAAAACCCATGGCTGTTTAGCAGTACTTAGCAAAAACAAGCTGGGTACCCCACAAAATCATCCACCAAGTCTATCCAGACTCCTAGTAAGTGACAGCTTCTACCTTTTGCAGCCAGTGGCATCAGCAAATATTACAAATGTAGCGATTCAACATTTCAGTGAAGTGGAAGCAAATCATAATGAACAAATGGTCTTGAAATCTGAACTCAGAGATACTTTCTATAATTCAGAGCTTGACAGAGTGTGCTTACAGATCAGGGAACTTCCATCAAACTTTGGAGAAGCTTACAGGGAGTGCAGCCCTCTCATTTGCAGCAGACATACTTCTTGGGAGATTCGTTCTTCTTTAGCAAAAAGCATTTCAGCCATCAAAAACATCTTAACTTCAGAACCAGCAGGCATTTTGACACTGCATGCAGAAGACTAGATTCTCATTCATTTCCCAGTAGGCTTGAAGACTGCAGCCAAGCGCATACAGATGCCAGAAAGATGCCTCCCACAGACTTGCAAGAACCCCTCTTGCTTTTTAAAACCTGAGAAGACCTTTGGTCCAAAGTTCTGCAGTGTGGAGTTCCCAGAAATATGAACATACAAAAAAAAAAGAAAAAAAGGCAAAAAAAAAAAGCGCCCTGGAGAGCTAACCTTATTAATAATCTGCTTCTCCCTATTTAAAGTTAGTTCGGATAGAAACACTGAATCTCAAACCCAGGAAATTATGAGTATGAAGCTGTCATGCCCAAATAGGCATGGCAGAGCTCCCGGTGATTTCACACTGTCAGCTCTCAAGTTACAGAAGTTGGAGCTGGATTTACAAGTGGCATCACCAAACCTCCAAATCCTGAGGTACCTTCAAAGTCTAGACTCAAACCTTACAATTTCTGCCATTGGCATGAACACATAAACATTTAAAGGATGAAGTGTTGCTCTTGTTCCACTTGGGGGACAAAGAGTGCAGCACACACTGGAAAGGTCAGAGATGGAGTTTGTTCTGTGCTTTTATCATACTTGAGGAGCAGACATGGGTGGATGGAGAACTGACTGCTGCCAATAGAAACATTGTTTCTTATTCAGAGGGACATGCAGCAGCAAAACCAAAATTACTCAAAACAAATAGTACTGAAATTACTCAGGTCAAGGACAGTGGAGCCAAGAACACCCAAGAAGGGTGGGACACAGGTACCTTACATCATCTTGACATTTAAAGGCACTTTTAGGGTTTAACTCTCTTGGGCTCACAAAGAGAGTGGGTGGTGTGAGAAAAATGCCCCTTCCTCTCCTGGTCTTGAGTTCTTTGGAAGGGGCAGCCAGTGTCTCTGACTACTGACAGAGGCTTTTCCTGCCGAGGAGGGCTCCAGCAAACAGCTGGTGAAGTGCCGGGAGAGTCCCCACAGCAGCTGCAAGTGCAACCACCACAGCAAAGCAGTGGGTTTCATCCACCCATCAAAGCACCACAACTGGACTTTTTGGCTTTGTAGTAGCCGTAGCTGCACGCGCCATGGATGCTCAACCAAACCACAGCAGGCTTCTGAATTTGCCCAAGTGCAGCTTTGCCTGTCAGAGTGAGAGCACAGCTCAAACCACATAAAGGCAGTGTGTACAGAGGCACACAAACCAGTTTCAAACTACCATCCCAAGCAACACAGAAACGATGCCAGTCAAGGTCCCAAAAACACACTCTCATTCCCCAACTCCCACAGGCTGCAGTGAACCTGTACCTGCTGCTTCCACAGGTACAGAAAATGCATTACAAAACCTCCCTGGGGATTACCAATTAGGTCTCCTGCTCTGGTAGCAAATAATTTATCAGATTACATAACTGCATCTGAATCTACCCCTGCTAAGCCCATTTAGGGGGTGTTATGCACCTGGAGAAATGCTCCTGTCCTGCTGCAGCCCCCTGGCACAGTGCTCTTCCCCACGCAGGGGTCACTCAGGGCCCCGAGGAGGAGGAACTGAGCACCTCCTTGTGCAGTTCACTGCCACACTGCTGGGGTGCTGCCTAAATTTTTTCCAGGGTGGTACTGGAACAAATAATTTTGTGTGATGGGGGTCAGGGAGCTGCTGGCCTGTCTCCAGCGCTGGTGTCCTGTGCCTTGGTGGGCCCAGCCTGGCGAGCGCAGCTTCCCCTGCAAGTCCAACCAAAGAGCACACAAAGCCAGCTAGTTCAGAATCCCAGATTAGAAAGTGTCACCAGTTAATATCACCTGATGGCATTGTTTAGCTAGGGATTTTTTTATTTAACTACATGTTTATAGCGGTCTTTTGATAGAATAATCACAGTACTTAGCATTGGCTTTCATCTCCCTCATGTGACTCACTCCTTCCATTTTCTAGTGCTCAGCTGCGATTGCTGTAGTGGTTCAGCTATCTGCACTGGTGCTAGAAACTGGCTTGTGCCACCAAGCTCAGATGTGGATCAGAAGTGCTTGGAGTCTGTGGGAGTTCAGATCAGGAGGTTTTAATCAGCCTGGTGCAGGGAGACTGACTCTTATCTCTGCAGCTGGCTCTGCTGCCTGTCTGCTGACTGAAAAGGGACAGGGGCAATCTGGGGCTTAAAAGGTAGATTTGGCTTCAGTCTCATCTCTAAATATGTATGTCCAGAGATACCTTTATTTTACAGATCCATTTAGCTCTAAACATACATTAAGAGATCTTTACTTCCATACCCACATAAATACAAGGTTTTGAAAGCTTCCCCTCACAAACAATGAGGGAAAAACTCCTTGTTCTGGAAATACCAAAAATTCCCACGGGAGCCTGAAAGAAACCTCTTTGCCTCCCACCTCGAAAACATCCACAGAGCCCTGGAGGAGGTAATTCCCAGGTGCCGGCAGTGCAGAGCACGGGCAACCAGAGCCCTGCCAACCGCAGCACCCCTGGCCCAGCGGCACTCGGTGGGTGACAAAGTGGCTGTGCCTCCTGGCCCCAGTAACGAGGTGGCTGGCGCAGCAGCTGCATTGAGCAACATAAAGGTGGTGGGGAAATAATTTCAGTTTCCTCCAGCGTTTCATCATTTCACATATTTTTGCATAAGCCAGTATAAAAAACCGCTTGGCTTTTCCCAAGAGCATTAGAAGTATAGATAAATATACAGACTTCCATCAACACTCCTGAAGTTCACTTTCTTGCCAGTTTTCAGAAAAAAACTGTCCTTACATGATTTTCCAATTTTTATGGAATTTTGGCTCCAGCAATTTTTAACTACTTAATACAGATCACATTTATTATCACCATGAGTGGAAAATATTATCTCCCCAGATTTCCTTGCATTGTAAGCAGTGGGAATAAAATTAATTCATTCTGCAGTTATACAAATATGTAAATCCATTACAAATACAGCACTGAATGCATTTTCTCAAATTCCTATGCTGTTTGCAGCTTTATTTCTGGCAGCACCATTATCCTTCTGCTGATGACTGGATTACCCTTCAGCCTTAGAATAATTCCTGAAGTAAACCTATTGATTAATGCTCTTGTAACACACTAAATCATATGGCATTAGGGAACTATTTTTATTGCTGGAATCTATTTGTTCCTCATACGTGCACACATTTTGACTTCACATTCGATACATCTCACAAGCTGTCCTATAGTTTGATGGTATCCATCATCCCACTGCAGCTCCAACACTTCTGCTAAATTCCATTAAGCACTAGGGGTCAGTCAACTGTCTTAGAAACAAAAAGCAATTTGCTAAAATATATGAGGCTTCAGGGAGAGAAAGGATGACATGTACTAATTACCGTTTTAGGAATCAGACCCAAACCTATAGTGGATAAAGCCTAAACTATGATGAGTCTGTGACAAATCCTCATTATAACCCCATGCCAGGATTCTATCAGCAGACTCTTATGATCCACACTATAGCATCTTTTAGGACTTAGCTGTAGCTGTTATTTACCATGCACTGATCAGAAATTTTTTCTACCTAAACAACAACAACAAAACAAACACAACAAATACCCCAACCCCACAAAAGTTGTTTGTAAGTTCAGATTTTGTTACTGCTCTCTGAAGTGGGATATACTTCCAATAAAACCCATCAGAGCACTTTGTGGGCATCACAGGAGAAATCTGTCCCTGCTGCAGGTGATTAGGGGGCCAAACAGGACCAGCGTAACAGTGAAACCCTCAGCCTCAGTATGTTCAGCTGCAGTAGAGACAGTCTGAAGTCTGTGGTGCTGATCAGTAAAACAGGATACACCACAGAGCTGAAGGTTGGGATGTTTCTACTGTGTCAGAGCTCCTCTTGTCCTACCAGCTGTACCATTAAGACAGCCTGGTTGCAAGTAGCCTACGAGGACTGCTGTATTCATCTACACTATCCCCACCTTCTGTTTTAACTAAAGGTAGTATCTCTCACTCACTCCAAGTAGAGGCCACACTGGAAAAACTACAGGCTCTCCAGATTCCTCCTAATGATGAGTGAGAGTAACCACTTCACATGCTCAGTCCTGCACTGTACAGTCTGGCTTCTTACACCATGCTTTTTTTAACACTTCCCTCCCCCCACTCCCCCCATGGACACCCAACTGAAGGTTGCAGCACTGCACCAAGTAACAGAGTAAAAAGACAAGCTCTAACTGTAGTGGCAAAACAGCAGCTGAGGATTAGAAAAAGGCAGCCAGAGATTGCAAAAATACAAATGATTCAAGGCACGATGAGGGTTTCACATACCTCCTTCTGGACTGTTGGGTCACTTAACTGTTGTGCAATTCATGCTGACTGCAGTTGTTGGGAAAGGTAAGAGAACCAAACAATAAGAGCAACCTTAAGGAAATCTAATTTAGGGAAGGGAATTGCACAGCGGTGCAGTTCTCTCAAAGTGACTCATAACAGATGGTACCATTCAGAGCCAGTGGTGTCCTTCCAGTCCAGTGCAAAAGCTCTGTTTGCTCGATGCCTTTTGGAAA
Organism: Myiozetetes cayanensis; assembly: GCF_022539395.1. Classification (NCBI taxonomy): domain Eukaryota; kingdom Metazoa; phylum Chordata; class Aves; order Passeriformes; family Tyrannidae; genus Myiozetetes; species Myiozetetes cayanensis. Next base: position 51,718,187 of record NW_026087853.1, read on the forward strand.
AGAGATACCTGCTAAAGTGAGGACAGCCAGTACCAATGTGCAAACAAACACTACCTTGCCTCTGCAGGCAAAATCGTCACAACAAGCTCTGTAAGGACAGATGCAGACATTAGTCTGATTTGCACTGAATTTTTCTAAACTCCTCTCCTCAAGGTAGACTGATGCCCCCCACATTCTTTAAAGGCAAAAGATTTTGAGAATGTCTTGCTGTCTCCAAGACTGGGAAGAACCAGAAAGCTAAAACAAAGGGGAAGGGGGAGTAACCCAAGCTCTTTGTTCCAGTTGGCATGAAAGCATCATTCTTACAATAGCTCATTTTCTCCTTCCCCCCAACAGCTGACAACTCATGGCAACTAAGGACAGGGCTGCTATTGTCGTTAAGCAAATACTTGTCCAATCTACGTAGGAAAAAGAAGAGCTCCAGAGATGACGACATGTTCAAAATGCTCGCAAGGGCATCCCAGGAGGCGAATAAAGAGACAGAGCAGTGGAGGAAAGGGTTCCTGAAGTGAAAACAGGGGACAGAGAAGTGGGCTCACAGATGCAGCTGCTGCAGAGGTTGGAGAGTCAGACTGCTTGACCCAGACAGGGACTCAGGCTCTTAGAGTCCACTGCAGAGGGCAGACTGCATCCTGAGCATCCTCTGCAAGCCCCTTCTTCTGCAGCCACCCCTTTCTGGGGCACACTGCACCCACCAGTGTGCATTTTTGCATGCAGTGATGGCAAAGAGAATTCTGAAGGCTTGCAGAACTCTTTTTCCTGAATCCTACCAATAGGACAGTTTATCTCAAGCACTCAATGACCAGTGTGCACTGAGGACACATACTTAAGATCTTTCACCAATAATTGTTTTAAAAACCCGTGAATAATCAAGCAAACAAACAACTCACCACACACCCACACAAAATGTGTTTATTATTAGAAATCGTCTCTTTTGGTACAAAGCATGAACTCTCCCCCATACAAAGCATTTCTGCATGTTCACCACTCCAGCCACACACTTAAGGAGAGGATGGAGGCTATACATCACAAGGTCAACATGCGGGATGAGTTCCAAACAAAGCACAAACACACATTTTCCCATGAGCGGTCCTAATCCTCAAAGCAGGAGCATGAATGACTATAGCCCAGTCGTGGCAGCATTTGTTTAGGGCTTTGAATTGCTATAGGATAAGTCTGCCTTCAAGGTCTATCAGCCTCCTCCCTCCCAGTCTATCTCATGAGGCTGCAGCACTTTCTTTCATGAGAAGTTGTGCAGAAGAGCTCGTGCAGTCACTGTAAAGATTGGTGGTGACATGCTTGACATGGAGACAACAGGAAAACAAACCAGTCTCTGCAGCAGCAGCGAGGGACACGACCAGAGGCCACAAGGCCAAGGATCCTAAGCGTGGCTGTGGGAAGCCTGGCACAAGGGGCTTTTCAGGACCCTTATGCCTTAACACAGAGGAACCTTCAGCTGCAGGCTTTGTGGACCCTTCTTTTTCTTATTCCAGGGGCTCCAAGAGTAAAAGGGTCATCCAAATCAAACAACCTGGGGACTCACAAATGCAAGTACTCACAGACTTGCAAGTACCTATTATGGATTGTTCAGCTCAGCACGTGGCTCCTGTGCAGCAGCCAGCCAGCCCGGCACAGATGGTCAGCGGATAACTCACGGCATGCTTATGGATGGAGAAGCATGGGTGAGAGTCAGAACTACACCTACATAAAGAATGCCCTGCTACCCCTGCAGAAGGCTTTAGCCACAAGGGATTTTCCCCATCTGCAATCCCAGATCTACAAAACTAACCTGCTACCAGTCATCACTGATCGCCCAGGATGGACCACACTCCACCGAGCGAGGCTGTCTGGTAGGGGTGAGGTTCTCTGTGCCTGGTGCCAGACTCCTCCTTGGCTGCCCTTATTGCCCTGGTCCTGACGGCTTTGCATGTCTTCAGTCATGTTTGCAACAGCCTGTTTATATTCATCACCATGAACATCTTGATGCTTGCCAATGTTTTTAAACTGGTGCTGGCTGGGTTGCAAAAAACAAGATGGATGTGAGGATAAGAAGAATCATGGGAATTTAAATTTCACTCCAAGCCTCAAAATTCCACCTTCTTGCAGTTGAATGCCACAACACACAGTATGTAAAGTCCCAGGATTTTACACAGCAATGGCAATGCCTGGCTAAAGAGCCCAGCACTTGTTTGGGAACAACACTGCAACACTGGACAGTTGCAGTGATGTACAGCTAAAACTGCTTTGGTTGTAGAATGGCAGCGTTCCCTGCACAGTGTTCGTGGCTATACAAGTCAACTATACAAAACCACTGCATGTATCTTGCATGTAAACCCTTAAGCAAAACTTTGGCTACACGCATTTGTGCTCTGGCAGCAATGAAGTGAGGCATGTAGCACCACAAGGCAGCACAGCCACAAAAAATGGTTATTATTATGCTGGCCCTCATCAACGCTTTCACAAAAGGAGAAAAAAACCGTAGCTTCGGTCTGATAGTTCTTCTGAGAACACTGTGGTTCGGTTCTCTTATCAATTTGAAAACTCTACTAAAGACTTTTGAGCTTCCCAGATTGTGAAATACCTAAGAAGCCACAGCAGACAGGCACTATGCAGATAAACAATCTCAGTACAACAGCAGCTGCAGAAAGGCAGTAAACATGGCCTTCTGCAGCTAAACATTGTAAGACAAAAACAAGAAAGCATCCATGATTAGGGCAATTTATAGCCTAAAATAAACCTGAAGATTGATGAAGAACACGAGACCAAGAGAAACCATTCCTTCCATTTCACCAGTTTTGTAATTGCTTTGGAACGGGAGAGGAGAAGAATTTAAGAGATTAGGGGAAAGTCATTCTTCATTCCCCATGGGTCTGATCCAGAGCTTATTGAAGTCAATTAAATGAATCCCATTCCAGCTCCACTGGATTTTTTCGATCGGGTCACATGAGATGATTACTAAAGCGGCTGTGCAAGAAGGATCAAGTTTGTGTCAGAAAAATATATTTAATTGGCATTTGCCTTTAAGGTAATCACAGACCCCCATGAGGCATAAAAACTCAATGCATCTAACCTCAGCACTCAAAGGTGAATTGCTGTGAATAGCATCAATTTAAGAAAACAACATTTGTTTTCAACATTTTTTCCACCCATTTACTGCTCGCATACCCAGGATGACTGGAGATGATAATAGAAAATAGTGTTGCTCTGCTCCTTCTCTCCAGCCCAGTGAACTTGCACATTTGAACTTGTGCAGTCCAGTTCATTGTTTCCTCAAATTTTCGTGTAGCTCTTTTACAAGATAGAGGAGAACCTGCAAATGTGAAGAGCTGATAGCATATAACAAAAAAGGGAGAATCCACATGCAGATTTGACTTAAACTGCTCTTAATTCACCATTTACAGTTGTTTGGCTTGAGAGTCAACGATGACTCTAAGCTGGAGTTTCCCCTGAAATTCTGCCTTTACATGCAAGTTTTTTTCAGGCCTCTGTCCAGAAGGGGAAAACTAATGATTCTTGGCATCACTATTATTTTTTGGGTCTAGTTTTTCTTATTTTTTTTTTTTCTGATATGAACTTTCTGAAATAAAAGGTCAGTCAAGAACAGTACTGGTTTCTGAGTTTCCACTGCAGTTAAATGGAGTGTTGTTCTTTAAGAAAACAAACCCACAAAAACATAAGCAAAAGAATCCCTCAGAGCCACACTGTATGCAGTGAAGCAACGTTCAGCTTCCATCCAGGTGACTTCAGTGGGTCAGCAGCTGCCTGTGCTCTGAAGCTCCTGTACAAACATTCTTGGCTTTAATCTTCCCAAGACTGAACTAACTTGCTGATGTCTGTTTCATCAGTGTACATTGTTAAACTGCCTGCAAATTGAAAGTTGGTCAGCCAGCAGAGAATTAGTTAAAAGCTGCAGTTCTTAGCTCTTCAGGATGCAGAGGAGCAGCTGAACGATCGAAAGAATCAGCTAATTATGTTAACATGGGCAAAGGGAGGAACCTGTGGGACTGACACATTTCCAGGGCAGTGTCCACAGAACATCACCACGACAGGGCTGTGCCTGGGCAGGGATGAGGTTAAATCTGTAAGCAGGCTCACAGCCTGTAGAACAAGAAGATAAGGCCTCTGGAGAGGTACTGCTCTCTCCTTTCTGTGAGCTACTTTTGAAGGTTATCCATTCCCTGGTTTTGGATACACAGATGTAGGAGGGAGGCATGTCCTGTGGCCCCTGCCAAATAGGTATTTTGGTAAAGTGGTCAGAAAGGCTGACCACCCCTTCACTAAGGAGTTAGAGTCTGTGGATTCTCACACCTTAATCCCAAGTCTGTAAAAGCCCTTAGCAAACCCACAATTTACATGGTCTAAAGAAACAGCGTATTGAATCCTTGTCTTAGCAGGTCACCACTGACCAAGAGCCAGGCTATTATGGCTTTTGTCACTGTATGACTGCTCTAAATCAAGTTACTGAGATGAGGTTTTGCCTCTCTTCCCATCTCTTCCTCTAGCAATGAATTTGTGATCCTCCACTCGCTCCATTCTCACTTCAGTGTGCTTAAGCCAAGCTTCAGTCTCATTGTTGCCTTTATCATACTTCACATATGAGTCCACCTACAGATGAATACAAGTCAATTTTTCAATTTCCTTAATGAGAAGGGTATGATATTCAAGGAATTAGGCAGAAGCTCTTTGTTAATTAAGATGATCTTGACAATTTTGTTATTTTGGAGAATAAATACTCATCCTAGTTGGATGGCTGGAACAGATGCTCTTCCAGATATGTCCAGTCTTACTATAGAGATATGTTACAACTCCATTATTGCTGTGCTAGCAGACAGTTTTATTTCCTCATAACCTAAACTGAATGAAACACATTCATAATGGATGTGGAGCACAAATTGCCCCCCGTGTCTGTATTCACAACAGGTCTTAGAAATAATGACGTTTATGGGAGGAAATCTTTTAATTAGGTCTATGTCACCAAGGTATCTTTCAGCAATTAAAAAAAAAAAAAGAAAAAAGAAAAAAATTCCATGTTCTGTTCTGATTCTAAAGTTAGTACTGACTCCTGCTGCTAAGGTTGATCTCATGTGTTTTGTCTCATCTAAAACAATAATTAACATGGCTGGTTTCCTGAGGCATGTCGTGCACATTTACTCCACCATCAGTGTGCCTAATCCCTACCCACACTGCCCAAAATCTTCTCATCTTGCACATTCGAAACACCTCTCGTTATGCACTGACAGCATCACAAAACATTGTTGCACCACAGAAAACGATAGAGGCTCATAAATACCTAAAATTCAGTGATTCTTCGTGCCCACATGTCCTCCACTCTGAATACTCAGATGTGGCACGTGAGTACTTGGATCCCATGTGAGTTTGAGCTCCCACTTGGCATCCCTGGAAGTGTGGAGGTTTTACCTGAGGGGTCATGTAGTCATGGGACTGCTGCCCCATTTGGTATCAAGGAGGTGCACAGAGTGTTCCTGCTAAGGAGCTTGTTCACCGTTTCAAGAGCTCTTATGGGAAACTATGCATGCTGTTGTAGTTCCTGCATTGACACCAAGGGAACTGGTTCTGTTTTTAGGGAAGGAACTTGCAAAAGGACAAGACTGTTGGAGCATTGATGGCCTCTTTCCAGCTCTTACCCAGAAAATCCTCACTGTATCCTATGAGTAGGAGGTCCTGAGCAATGAGTTTCAACTTCTTAAACTGGCTTTAGAATTAATTATCTGTGCCATTCATGGTCCATCCTACTTACCCATACTCACAGCAGTCATTGCAATAGACAGTAATATAATAGTTTTGCTGTTTCCACTCTTTATTTAAATGAGAGCTCCTGTTAAGACAGAAGTAGCTCCTCTCAAACAGTGCAGCTTAGGACAGGCAGCAGGACTTTTAAGAACCCCTAAGGAAGACAAGGAGACCAGAAGAATTTCAAGTCAGAATCCTACTTGTTATTAATTCCTGGCTTTTCCATTCTATAGAGTGCTGTACATATGCAGTGCTGAAGCAAACAGTATATCTTATTTTTGCTCAGTGCTACCAATTCTGGCAATCACAGCGTTGGATCAGAGGATTGCTATTCAGGTAGGCTATTCAGGTTGCTATTAACAGTAGGCTGGCCTGCACAATAATTTTTAAACTGGAGCAGGAACCAGAAATGATTAGGGCTGAAGTAGTTGTTATCCATGAATGATAGGTCTTTTGAGCTTGCAAGCCTGTTTCAGTTGTTGGTCAAGATTTCTGGAAGACTTTTCACCAGTTAAACTAAGAAGTCAAAATAATGGTACATTTGTGTATTCTATGTGTCTGGTTTTTGTCAGTGTATTTGCACACATTTAGTTTTCCAGGACACGCAGATTCTGGAGAGAGAGCAGATATTTGAGAAGGCTGAACTGAAGTGCAAACTGACCAATATATTAGAGCAGCAAAAGCTGCAGATGAGCCAAATTCCTACAGAAGCAAACACATGAGAGAGAAATAAAGAGAAGCTAAAAAAATGCAGTGATAGAGCCAGTTAGTCTTACCTATTTTTTGTTGTTTTAATTTCATCTCTTTAAGTATTTTTGCAAGAACCCTTAACCTTCTTGGACAGGAGGAAGAGGAGGGAAAAAGCAAGCCTACTGGGTCAGAAGTAGAGGCTTTCTGCAAGGATTATTCTCTAGACGTGTCCCTCTACAAGATAACATACAAAGCTGCAGAACTTCTCTTGGGAAGAGAACACTCTCAAAGCAGGTGATCAAGAGAACTTCTGCTGTAGCTTTTAATTTGCAATATTTCCGCCAGCACAGCTTTGTAGTTTCCCTGATGTCCTGATCTGGTCTGTCTGCCTGATATTTGGAAAGCGATTTCTAAATCAGAAACACAGTGAGGAAAGAGGGACATGCCATCAGTCTCCATGGCCTATTTGAACTTCGTACTAGTCTGAAAAACACTGACTTGCCAATAGGATTCCAAGAAAGTATGGAGGCTGCTTTATTTTTAAATTTGCTTGGGAATATACTTCTCAGCTGCTACACAGGAAACAGTCAGCCCATCCATTAAAATTATTTTCTTGAGACCAGGTTTGAGGTATTTTATGAAGTCTAATATTAATTATGCAAGATCCGGGTTTCTTTGAGATCCCACAGATGGGCACAAAAAGGACAAACAAAATAAGTGCTGCGAAAGACAAACATAAACATGCCTGCAAACACAATTGTTCACTCTGCCTTGAATTACAAAACAGCATTTTTCACATGGCTGGAGTCTTAGGTCATAACAAGTGTCAGTGGAGAAGAATTCGGAGAGGCGAGGATGCAATATGCGAGCAATACGTCTGGTAGGACCTGGCTTTGGAAGTAACTTTTCTCAGAGAAAAGGCTTTAATAATAAGCAAGTGTATCAGATTTCTGCAAACACACTGTTAAGGTCGGCAGAGCAGCTGGCAGCAAGGCGAGTTCTGTGACCTGCTCCTGAACCCTTCAAACTCATTTCCTGTCAAGCATCAGACCCAAGAGGACAAGCAAAAAGCTGTTAAGCTCTTTTCTAGAAGAGTCTGAGATTAGAATTCCAGTAATGGCTCAAATTCCTTTCCAGTTGTCCTGAACTGGCCACTTGCAGCGCTGAGGATTGCTATGCCGTATGGCAGCACTGTCCTCCTCTGGGGGAAGGAGCGGAGAGTGGGGGTGGAAGGAGGAGTAAGGCCACAGAAAATAGGATCCAGCTTTTCCGACATCAAGCAGGAAAGTTTGATGCGCCATTGATTTAAATAAATCAGAGCTACTTCCTGAAGATCAAAGCAGTTGGTGGGAATTGCTCAGCTTGTCCTAGAGAGCAAAGGTGAGTCTGGATGCCGTGTGCCTCTGCAGTGCTCTCCTGGAACTGCTGGGATGGGAGAAGGCCAGATCTCCCCAGGCTGGAGCTGGCACTCACAGCCAGAGCCAGCCACCCCTTCCCGGCACGTGGCAAGGGAGACAATAAAAGGGAGAGTCACTCTGCTCATTTCAGAGGGTTGGAAGAGAGAGAGCTGCTCATTTCCACATCAGCCACTGTGAAAGCACAACAGTGGGCAGATCAGAAGCTGTTCAGAGCTGGGCATTTTTCCCAAGGCAAGCACCCAGCAGTCAACGGGCTTATTTCGGTACATGAAACACACAACTGCACAAATTTTGTGAAAACAACTCATAAGATCAAGAAATACCACTTTAGATTTTCCTCTGTCCCAAACTGGATCCAACAGTCCAGAACACATAAATTAAAAACGCCTAGCAAGGAATATCTATCCATTCGCTTCTGCACAGAACCTTCCCAGTTCTTTGCACCAGCTGTGCAAGGGAGTACAAGTTCACAAGGAATTACAGTATGAGACCAAACACCTCAAATCTCACTTGGGTTTATCTGGCAAGACCATTCTGGAGCCAAACGCTTCCATCCAATACCATATCTATGGACAGAAAGTTACAGTACAACACCAGGAGAGATCCCCTTTCATTCCATCCTAAGAAATCACAAGTATTTCCCTCTTTCTCTCTCTCTTTTTTTTTTTTTTTTTTAAATTGACTCAGCATCATCAACCTTTCTGTCAGCACCACAATCTCTACAAGGATAAATTATGATGAAATGCTGGGTTTCTACCTTTCACAGTTAAGACCTTTCACAGCAAGGATCTGAAAAAAACCTGATAAACTTTAATTTATTGTATCTCAGTTGCTATCTTCAATTTCATCTTTCTTTCCAATTATATTGTCATAAGCTAAACAGTATACCTAAATATACAGCAGACTATTTGTATGAAGACGTAAATCCAAAAACAAAGAAAAATGTTAAGGAAAACAAGAGAAGTAAACTGGCAGCAAATTAATCAAAACATTTGCTTTCCATGTGGATGAAAATGTGAATAAATTATTATGGACAGATGCTTGTGATTTTGTTTTTGTTTCTCTATTATTCTGCCTGTTATTGGCCAGGGGCTTATATTCATCTCTGGAAACGAGCCAACTTCCGACAAAAAGCACTTCTACAGCAGGTGTATAAACTGAACAAATTCTACCGTCAACAAAAAGTTAATATTTGGCAGGATTTTTGGATTTTGGGTCTGTTTCTTCTAGTCAGTTCATTAATATAAACTTTAACTGCCTTCCTTCCCAAACCCAGAAATAGCAAACAACCTCTCCCCCTCCCCTGCAAATCACACAGCTCCTAATCACCGGTTTGTGTCCCGGAGACTCCGTTGCTGCACACAAATCACAACGGTCACCACACAACCCCTCATGTCAAAAAAGCTGAGAACGCTTCAGTGGGATTAGATGCATTTTCCAGATTTACTGCTGAAAATCCTGGGAAGCCTAGGGACGAACAGACAAGCCGATGTTTTAGTTGAGTTTAGCGACTCCGAATTGGCCGGTACAGCTGCTGGCTGAGCAGTGACTGACCTGCAGCCAGCACGTAAAAATGCAGGGCTAAACAAAGAACAAATAAATAAGAAAAATGCCACCCTCGGAGAACAAGGCTTGAGCTCCTCTAGGCAAACCACAGCGTAACAAGATCAGCTCCCTTGCCAAGGGCACAGCCAGACTGTGCTTTCCCCTCACAGGCTTCCTTTCCTAAAAGTAAATGTTCTGTTTCACAAATCAAGGTGAATTTCCTACATATTAATGTGGTCTGATGAACAACTACAGCCATTAACAGTGAGCTTCAAGAGGCTCCAGCTGGATACCTCTCCTTCTCTGCAGTATTTATTATAGGGCTTTACGACTGGTGTCTGCCCTTTCCAAACATTTGGGTCTGAATTTGAACTTCACAGGTTCTTCCCCTTGAAGCCACAGATGTGTTCAGCAGTATTCCCGAAATTGAAAAAGCTGGGATCCAACTGAGGCACATTTCTAACATTCACTTGAATGAGGTCAATTAGAGAAGTTGTAACCTCTCCTGAGCAGAGGAGGTATGCATAAGCAGAAGATTTTACCTATCAGGTTAGTTTGAAGAAGTGTAGAGGGATGGAGATTTATAACAATATACACTATTAGAGTGTACTGAAAACTATATTCCCAAGAAACTAATCACAGAGCATCGAGAGGCGAAGGCCTCCAGACAAAAACAAGTTTTTCTTTCACCTATATAAATCATTTTGTAGCAACCAAACCAAAAACTAAACTTGACAGTGCCAGGTCTTAGTGACCTCAGTCCAGGACAGCAGTAAATACATGTCTTCCCTAATTAAGTTCCATTTGAGTTAACAAGTTAAAAACATACTTACTGCTGTTTTGAACAAGAACATTTGCATTTTCATCTGTTCTTACAATTAGGGCCCTGTGGAGAGGTGAAAACAATTCCAAATTCATTATCAAAGTATAAATAGATCAGAGCAGAAGAACACACACTTCCCTGTGCTGATATGGTCAAGGGATTTATGCTCAATAAACCACAAAACTATCTGAGGTTTATCCTTGAGGAAAGATATTGCAATAAAACTAGAAGTAAACTTTGTACTGCAGCTGCATTTCAGATTGTAGTAGTGAATATTCTTGAAAATCACCACTCTATATTGGGTAAGTTTAGTTTTTTTTTAGAGGATTTTACATACACTGTGCAAAGCTGATACCAACTCACCGAGATCAATCCTTTTCAGACAGAGGGGTACTCATACCTTTACGAGCCCCAGGTGAGCCCCAGACGAGTGGCACAGCTGAGGATGGGAGCAAAAGAGGCTCAGGAGATCAGGATGGAACTGTGCACTGACCAAAACAACCAAGACAGTACTGGAAGGCTTTACACATGCCTAGGTAGTCCTGTACCAATGTGATTAATTTGACATCCTTTTTTACTGCTTAGTAGACTTCAAGGAAAAGTAACACTAGAGGAGGCACAGCAGGACACGTTAAAGCTGGGTTTAATAGAAAGCACTGGAGCATTGTTCAGGAAGAGCCTCTTAACTTCCTGGATTACTCTGGAAATCTCCTCTGGAATATGGATAGATTTAAAGAGAGATCGTACATCTTAAGGTTTTTGCTTGTTCTGGATGACCACCACAGGAAGGAACCATACAAAGCTGAAGAAGAATAGCAATATATGCAGGGTGATTGAAATTTAAAGGCTGCCTTGCTGTCAAAAGTAGTAGAAAGAAAGGGGAGTGTGGCTGTGCTCCTGTCCTTTCTGCTTTTGGGCAGAGTAGGTGCCAGCTGCCCACAGAACAGAGAGGAAGCTGGGCTGCAGGTAGAGGCTGTGAAAGAAGACCATCTCTGCCATGAAAACAGAGGGAATCCATGTGGATAACCCCTGAAGAAAGAGGAAGCTACAGCTATTCACAGATCCCAGCAAGTAACATAGTTCATTAAAGGAGGTCACTAAAAGAGGCAAAAAGAGGACAGGGCTAGAACACTGCAAAAGCCAATGCCTATTTCCACATTGAAGAGTTTATAATAATAGTTCTTGAACAAATTGAAAACAAGAAACTGAATTAGGTTCAGATGATCTGCTCCTAAATAAACCTCACTGTGGAAGATTTCACAAGGCACTGCTGAAGCATAAATAACCATACCCAGTATGACAATCCATTTAATCTTTGGGGATGGGGATGCAGTGGGGAGAAAAAAACCCTTACAGGTCTAGACAAGGTTAGATCAGCATTATTTAGTATCAGTGAGAGCTAAACTCAATTTATTACCAAAGGCTAATGAAACATGACCTCTGGTATGTCCCAGGCCACATGAGTATGTGAAGTCCTTTGAAAACAAACTAGGTTCATCCAGTAACTCCTTCCCTCTCTCCACCCCCCTGTCCAAATTTGATAGAAACTCTATAATGGCATTGGCATTTTGGAATCCAATCTTACAGACACCTCAGAGTCTGACATAAGAACAAAGAGTTGTCATCTGGAATAAGGTATGTGAGAAACTTGAGCAAGTTAAATAGGAATTGGTCTGAGTCCTCATAAAATCTATTTTTTTTTAGAAATTAAAATGGTAGAAAACAGGATTAGTTTTTTCTGTTGAACAGCATGAAGTGAATTTCACTCAGTATGAAAGTTATATTTGTGTTTGAATATTTTGCAAAATTTTCTGAAGGACAGTGCCTAACAATCTGGGAGGTTGTATCTGGGAATTCTCTCAAAAGCATTAAGAAACATACTGTATAGTCCTAGGATTCACTTAGGGAGACACTTATAGAACTAACCCCTCAAGAGTAAGAGTTCAGCTGCAAACCAAATACTGCAGCACTTTCATAAATGCTCTATAACAGAGATACTATTAACAGTAAAAGGAATTTTTAGGTCAAGAGTGTCTCTCTAATAAGATTCCTAAAGACAAAAAGCTCCACACCAATGAAAACAAGCAAAAATTACCAAACCCCTCTCATGTAAGCACTTATCTCCTACAACATATAAGGTCATATTTGCAGTCTAGAAGCTGTTCCATATTAAGAAGGGAAAAGAAGCCTCAAAAAGAATCACAAACCCAAAGTGGAAGCCACCTTCATTGTAAATTAGAAGATGCTCTCTGTATTTTAAACTATAGCATACAAAAAATAACTGAGCACAGAGCTATATATGGGAAAATAAACTACATTGTCTGATCTCTTGGTTTTACTGCACAAAGGACTAGAACAAGGGTACATAAATAATTTTGATACATGCCATAATTTTGGAAATGCCCACCCAGAAAAACTACAGAATGTAAGTTTTTGCTTTAGTCAAGCCAAGAATTTCCCTAGATAATGACAACAAGATGAGAAACTCAGGATAATCAGGATAAGTAGAACATCTGGATAACTATGAAAAAAATGTAGGAGTAAACGATCACATTGCAAGGCTGAAAGTCTGACCCTGGTGCATAATTTTGTAGGACATCAGAGACTGCAAATGCTCTCTGGTATTATCACCAACAGTATTTTGTTATGGAATAGGCAGAAACCCAGTGTATTTGCCCCTATGGCCAAGCAGCAGGCGCAGAACGCTCTCACTTGAGATTTCTCTGCATCAGTGGACAATATATGGACAGTAATGTTCCTCTTTCACAAGCATCCATTACACTGTTTCAGCTTCCTCAAATCTGATGTTGGGATACAGATGGGACGGGTTGCTATTTCTGAGATAAATGACTGCTAAGATAAAAAGCAAAGGATACTCAAGTGCAATTCTCTGCTGTTTTTGCTTCTTGATTCATAAGATCTATATGTTCCATTACAGAACAGAGTTTTTAGTTAGCACTTCCAGATTAGTTGCATTCTTCATGGGTTAAATAAATAAATACTTCATATTCAGCTTAAGATCATCTGGGCTTGAGCAAATACATAGAATCATAGAATTAACTGAGTTGGAAGAGACCTCCGAGATCATCAAATCCCACCCTTGATCCAACCCCTCTGTGATTACGAGATCATGGCACTCAGTGTCACATCCAGCCTCATCTTAAAAACCTCCAGAGATGGTGAATCCACCACCTTATAGAAGTCTAACACTGTATAATTTTGCTAGATGTCTATGCTTTGGTTTTGTTTCCTTTTAAATCATGAACTGACCTCATGATGACTCTGAATTTGTATCTTTGGAAAAATGAAAGAAATATCAAACCAGTGTCATCTACCTGGACTTGTGCAAAGCTTTTTACACCGTCCTGCATGACATCCTTGTCTCCAAACAGGAGACACATGGATTTTACAGTAGATAATGAACTGACTGGATGGCTGCACTCAGAGTTGTGGTCAATGACTTGAGATCCAGGTGGAGACTAGAGATGAGTGGCATTCCCCAGAGTGGGTGCTGGGACTGGCACTGTTTAACATCTTTGTCAGGGATATGGACAGTGGGATTGAGAGCACCCTCAGTAAGTTTGTGGACAACACCAAGCTGTGTGGTATGGTCAATATGCTGGAGGGAAGGGAGGCCATCCAGAGGGCCCTGGACAGGCTGGACAGGCGGGCCTGAGCACACTCCATGGAGTTCAACCAGGCCAAATGCAAATTCCTGCATCTGGGTAGGGGCAATCCCAAGCACAAATACAGGCTGGGTGGAGAATGGATTGAGAGCAGCCCTGAGGAGAAGGACTTGGGGGTGTCTGTCGATGAGAAGCTCAACATGACCCAGCAAGTGTGAGCTCTCAGTCCTGAAAGCCAAACATATGCTGGGCTGCAACAAAAGCAGCCTGGTCAGCAGGTCGAGGGAGGGGATTCTGCTCCTCTGCTCAGCTCTCCTGAGACCCCACCTGGAGTGCTGCATCCAGCTCTGGAGCCCCATCATAAGAAGGATGTGGATCTGCTGGTCCAAGTTCAGAAGAGCCCAAGATGATGATAACAGGGATTGAGCACTCCTCTCTTACAAAATTAGGCTGAGAGAGTTGGGCTGTTCAGCCTGGAGAAGAGAAGGCTCCAAGGAGACTTTACAGCTCCTTCCAGTATCTAGAGGGGCTACAGGAGAGCTGGAGAGGGACTTTTTACAAGGGCATGTGGTGATAGGACAAGGGAGAATGGCTTCAAACCGGAGGAGAGCAGGGTTAAATTAGACTTTAGGAAGAAATTCTTTACTGTGAGGGTGGTGAGGCACTGGCACAGGTTGCTCAGAGAGGTTGTGGGTGCCTTATCCTGGGAAGTGTTCAAGACCAGGTTGAAAGGGGCTCTGAGCAACCTGGTTGAACGGAAGGTGTCTCTGCCTGTGGTAGAGGAGTTGGAAATAAATGATGTTTAAGGTCCCTCCCAGCCCAAACCATTCTAGGATTCTTTCCAACAAACAGAGCCGCAGACCCTTCAGAAATAAATGTTTCTAACTATATCAAAACCAGAGTTAAAAGGAAGATGTGCTACTGTTTCTGCATTCTAAATAGTGGATATTCAAAAGGAAAAAGATGTAAATTAAATAAATAGTTCCAGCATGCAGAGCACAGATGCCAAAGACACAGAGGCATTTTTGTGGTGTCTTGACATAGCAATTTTATCTGTGACACACTGTAATGATAGTCTAGAAAACTCAAATGCAACCCCAGGACTGACCAATACAAAGCCATGTTTAAATATAGAGCAATGCAGGATATGCATTGCAAACCATAGGAAGTGCAATGTAAATAGTTTTTCAATGCAAACCAGATGAAAAATTTCCATCTGAAGGGTCTGAGGTAGCGAAATACTGCCAAAGTTGAGTTTGAAAGCATTGCGTGTCTTGCTCCCACAGTAAAAATGTCACTGGCAAACCATGTTGGCAACCAGGCCAGAACAGGACATAGGTCACATGGCATAGCCTTTCAAACTTATGTAAACATCAGCTAGCTTCATAAAATATTAGGAATGCTGAGTTTCTTTGCCATAAAACAGTGTAAGTTACATCACATGACTTCACAAGTTTGGTTTGAACCAGAATAACAGCTCTGAGTTTCCATGTGCCTTTAAAGAACTTCTTGGATTCAAACTGCTCAGTTGGTGTGTAACTCAAGTCTGGCCCTGCACTGAATCGTGACACAAGGAAATGTTTCTGAGTTGTGCTACTTATCCAGGTGGATATCTCACAGCACAGGACATCAGGAGAGCAAACAGCCCATCTTATGCTTCTCTTTAGCTATAAGCAATTATGCTCACTCTAAGAGGCTGTACTAGCACCAAAGAGCTGCCCTGCACATCACTTTAGGAACAGGTTTCTGTCCTATGCACTGGACCAATCTCCATTTTCTAATAGTAGAGCTGGCCATTTTAAAATGTTCAGTGACACTGAGAGCAACATTAACACACTATGATAGTTTTTTCTGGGAAACTCAGCACAGCTGCATGTCTCCTTTAAGTGCCTGTGCACTCACATACAGCCCAGCCTCTGAGAGGGGTCTGTTCATCTCCACAGCCCCATATCTACAGACCTGAACCCTCCCTTGGCAGCTTGGCCTGTGTAAAAGCCTCTGCTGATCCAGGGGCAATTGCTCGTTATACACAGCGCTGAATTTTATATACCTCATACCATCACTGGCCTGACAGCCAGGAATATATGTTTTACTTATAAATAGTTACAGAGATAACTGGGAAAAATTCTGCAGCCAACATTATAAATTATGACTCTGCACCAGTTTATTTTGAGCTCTGTAAGTAAGTGTTGAAGGACTGAGTCCCGTTTAACACAGCAAACGTAACCAACCTGAGCAAGATCTCAGGGTCACTCGTTTCGCTGTGCACTCAGACTGCTGAATGCTTCGACATAAAAGCTTTGTATGTGTTTTACAGATAACCAGAACCCACTGCATAAGAAGCTTTAACTAGTTTCTATAGTTTCTGCAAATTACAATCAAACTAGCTGACTCTGCAATAAAATAACTCCTGCACCATATATTCATCTTGATTACTACTTGTGACAAACACTATCTCATCATTTGTGAAATCATAAATCCACAGAATTAAAAGCAATTTATGGTGTCACTCTCAAATCTGTCTGAAGTTTCCCTTCATCCCATGGTTATTAACATGTATTATTTTTGTTCTTTTTCCAAAACACAGTATTTTGGAAATTATGATGGTAAATCCAGAGAGGGCAGAAACATGGTTCCAATGTACACTGCTGAGAGAAAAGCAACTTTAATAATAACAGCAAATATTGGTTTCCATGTGACTAGACCTCAAACTCAGTTTAACAGATATGATAACCTTCATGAGGGATGGAACCTCTTCTTTGCTGAACTCAGAGCAAGCTTTGCCAAATAGTTAAGCAGGCCATAAATTCACCCCCCAAAAAGAATTCAGGAATTACAGTAAAAAAACTAAGAATAGTCCTTTTCCTGGTCCCACATATATGACAGCTGTTCAGCTGCATGTTTTCCTGAATTTTGCTACCTATGACAGCAAAGAAACAGGCCTGCCAAAAAACGTGCCAAGAAAATGGAGAGCTCCAAGTATTTTTATTGTTGACAATACTATTCAGGAAGTTAGTTACAAGTCAAACTAAGAGCTATAATACCCAATATATGCTGTTTATATTCATGTAACCAGAGGGAAATGCTCTAGGTGGCTATAATATCACTTAAGAGCAGAGCAATTGATCCCTTCTGAGAGAGCTACACCCAGAAGAACTGCAGAAAAGCAAAGCAAGATCCACCCACCTCAGTTTAAGATGGTAGGCTGATCTGAAGTTACTGCTACAGCCATTACAATACAGTAGCTGAGGGATCTTTAAAAAGTGTTTTAAGATGATGTACTTATCCTGTTGTGCAGAGAAAGGGGGCTAACTGCAGATTTCATCCTGTTCCATGCTTTTCAAACCAGCCATCTATACGGAATTAACCTACACCATTCACCTGCAATTTACAGGGAATTTCTTCAGTTGGCCCCATACTAAGTCATATCCTGGTTTCCAGCATGAGCTGTTTGGACGGGCAACATCATGTAAAAAGATTCTGCCTCAGCTGGCATGTCATACACGTGTCAGTGATATATGTAATTGCACAAAATGCCAAGTATGTAAGAATACCACTCCCTTGATCAGAACAGCAGGATATCTTATCCCTTCTGAGCACAGAGAGATTTCTTGTTGTTCATAATGGTAACAGAATTTAAAAAAAAAATTAAAATATTTTCTAAGTAAATAGAAGCATGAAAATTTTTCAGATAAAACATAAGACATAGTTAACAATGGGAAAAAGCTGAGTACCTATGAGTGCTTTCTAACACACTGTAATGCAAAATGAATCAAGAATCCTTCTCTGGGAGATGGAAACATTTGCATCTGTGAACAGTCAGTCTGATTTCAGTGCCTCATACAGCAATTACTTACACATGCTTTTAAAGCAAATTACAACATCAAAATATTCTCCATCACATTAACAGAATGTCCAGACTTCTACTCTACACAACTTCAACACGTTCAGCACATGTGCAGATTTGTTATTTTTCTGTGGAAGAACTCCACTGACATGATTAGACTCAGAGGTATTTCTGAATCCTTTGGGGAGTTGGGATTGGATACAGAAAGGCTCTGCTGTAATGTAGAAATTAGATGCTGAAGGTGGGTTAGCTGCACTTATCTTCTCCAATTTGTATAATTCTTATTTGCTTATTCTGAAGCATTTCTTTTCCACAGAGGCACATATGGAATCAAACTGTGTAGTAAACAACAGCTGCAGCCACCTTTTGGCTTGTTTCTATTTCTATAACATATCAGCAATTTTTGCTAGGACTTGGCAAAGCTCCAGATGTTACCACTGAAAGGAAGGGAAAACACCTTGAATTTACTTCAAAGTTGACACGGATGAGCTCAAGCAGGATGTATCCACATGCTTTAACAACTCTGCATAAAGTGTACTGTAAGAAACCAGTGCAACACATCCTAAACACTAACCAGCGAGTCATGCAGCTGGTGTTTGAACTATTATTTGAATAGTATGTAGAAACTTCCCTTCTCACAGCCAAGTTCATCACTTGGATCATGGCATTTCAGTCTTACACCACGTACTTCAGAGCTCCCTATGAAGGAAGCTGAAGGTGACAAGCTAAATGGCACACAAGAAGATCACCAGGGAATTCCTCGTTTCAGATAGTAGGTCCTTTAACTCAAGAGACGTCTGTGACTATGTGCTCAACATGGGCTGCAGACAAACCATCCAGAGCAGAACATACCCTCAAGCACAGCAACACTGCATTCCCAAAATACCACACTAAAAGACTGCTGCACACTGAACTATAACTGTTCAAAAGCCCTTCGTATTCCAGCAATTACTCAAATTACATCATCATATCAGAACTTCCAACATGTCCCTTCAAACTCCACGTGCCCCTCACTTACCTTTTGGAGGCTGGGGAGTAGTTTCTCTTTTTCCCTGGCCACCAAGTTCTGCCCCACAGCCTCAACTTTTCTCCAGGTATCAAGGACTACTCTTGCCAGAGCTTTCCATGTGCCCAGGCAGGAACAAAGGAAGATTCACGGAGGTGGCCACTGCTGCAGGTCTCTCCCTGCCCCAGAGACAGGCACAGGTGTCCCTTGTCTGGCCTGCAGCTCCAGCTGCATCAGAGACACCTGGGCCCTGCACCCCTTTCCCTTCTGAGAGGGCACCCAGGACACGTAGGAGCAAACCCCACTTGGTATGGGCAGTGCATTTCAGGATACATTAGGCGTGTTTCTCTTCTAACATGTTTGCTCTGTTTATGGCATATCCTTTTCTAATGATTTAAGTTTAAAAATGGATCTTTGTGGAGATGAACCACACACCTCCTCCTCCCCACTACCAGGCACAGCCGAGCAGAGCCACGTGCAGCTGCCGACACTTTCACGCTGATTAACCATTTCCAAGGATTTCTATGGCGTTGCCCACCTTCAGCTGTTCTGGGTCACCATCCCAGGGTAGGTCCCTCAGTGCACAAGCTGTCGTTTTGTCCATCCAGAAGGTGCTTCTGGCAAGGGCTTTAACAACCTTGTGGCAGTCCTATTTTCCTGTCCTGACTATCGAAGTATTAATGTAAATAACATCTACTAAAATGGTAACATTTATGCCAATCACAAGTTTTTCTACCCCTGATTTTGTTCTCAGTCTTTTCCTTTAGAAGAAAAGGTTGCCGTGCTCCTGCAACATATTTCCAACACACTGACCCTAGATAAAAAGGCAGTTTGCAATTTCTGTCCACCCCAGGCTTGAGATTTTTAGTCTTTCATTGTCCTGAGCTCTCTGCCAGCCTGGGCAATACCAAGCAATATGGCAGCCTTTTACAAGTTCTGTATGTAAAAAACAATTTCCCATTTTCTCCGTTTGCCTGGCTGCTGTTCTACCCATTCCAGATCAGTTCCTCCTCGTTTAGTGCTACCTTATGTAACAAGGCCAGGGCTAACAGTTTTAGGATTTACTTTATACTTTTCTTATTATGTCTGTGTTGTATTTGTAAATGCCCTCTCATAAAAGCCTGGACTTTGCCTTTTATACAGAAATTCATAATTCACTCATAATTTAAGAGAAAAGTGTTTTGTACCATATTAGCATTCATTTTTTAATTCAGCAGTGACTAATTCATATGAGGGTTTGTTTCCTAAGTACACATCTCCCTTTGTAACTACTGTTTGTTCTCACAAGAAGACTACAGGTTTCTCTCTCTCCCATTTCCTTCAAGCCTTGCAAATCAGAGTTTGATAATGTTCACTTCTGATTTTGCAAGGAATTCTGCCTATTGTTTTTATTGTAAACCTTCTCAAGGGCTGTACAACTATTTCTTGTTAAAGTGTCTAGTGCCCAGTGTCACTGTGCTTGTGTCTTTAAAGGAACAGCTTTACTTAACGCAGCAGCTCAGGTTTGTTTTAACCATGTCTTTGCAGTCTATCAAAAATTAAGTGGTTATGTTACCTACCAAGTTCCTTTAAGAGAAGCAAAGCTAACAGTTCCAAGTAGCATTACTCTCCTCAAGTATTTATTAGCACCGATGACTGATATTTGGGCCCACTTTTACTGCCATAACATATGTTTTGCTTCTTCCCTTTGCACGTGAAATGGAACGTTTGCTGTGGGGTTTCTGGCTGAAAAACATTCAGTATACATACCAAAGGATACTTCATTTTAGGTGTGCTGTTTGTGTTTCACACTGCTAGGAATTCTGTCCTACAGGAAATAACAATATTAATGACATAATATCTCAAAATAATATTAGCAATAATTAGTTATAAGACACAGCATTGTATTAGCAATTTTTGGTCAGCCCACTGGTCCATTTTGTCTTCTGTGCTGTCTCCAATAGTTCATGCTCAGCTACGCTGAAGAAACCCCAAGAAAATTTATCACCATATTGTTTTGATTA
The DNA here is from genome assembly GCF_022539395.1 of Myiozetetes cayanensis. Taxonomy (NCBI): domain Eukaryota; kingdom Metazoa; phylum Chordata; class Aves; order Passeriformes; family Tyrannidae; genus Myiozetetes; species Myiozetetes cayanensis. The sequence continues at coordinate 51,738,896 of NW_026087853.1, forward strand.
AAGCAAAAAACATAAAGCAAAGGCATCAATATTCTACTATATGCACAAAATCCTGTATTATTAATTATTCCACATTTGAGAATATCCATTTAACAGATAAGTATGTTACATCATGGAAAGAATGGCCCAAATTTGGAAATTCAAGTAGAGACTTGACAGTGCATCCTTTGTACCCATCTCCAGCAGCTGATAATAATTTGGCTAAGTCTGCACTTGATAAACAAAGCTGTGATGTTCTACTGGAAATACACTTATAGTAATATTAGCAATGGTATTTTCAATGACCAGAGTTCAGCATACTTGATGTTGGCTTCACGTTAACCTCTTTCCCCAGTGCTGTTAAATCTAATTCCAAAGAGCGATAATCACATGTCAAATGCTGAGAGTGTCTGAAATCCAGGCTCAGATCCAGTTTTACGAAATGGCCCCTTATCCCTTATGACACACCACACTCAATCACCAACCCTATTCTCCTTGCCCCCCAAAATTGCAAAATATAGATGTACAACTTCAATTAGCCACTAGTATCAGAGCACTTGGAAGAACAAAGACTTTTTTCCTTTTGGCTTTAAGGATATCACAGCACCTGCAAGCATTCTAGGCACCTCCGGGGAACAAGTTAACATGGATCATCTTTGCTTCTCAAGAATTTCTCATCTAAATTTAGACACGATCAGACAAGTAAAGGTCAAAACCACAAAAGAGGGAGCGAGACAAGTATGGAGGGAGATTTTGGTGAACAGATAATGCAACTGCTCAGAGGAAAGCAAAGGAGATGGGAAGTCTTCCTTTGCTACTGATGTGGGTGTACTGGAATCCACTTCCAGGGCCTGCTTACCTGCAATTCTTCCCATTTGCACTGTGAGCTTTCCAACACTCTGTCACAAATTTTTTTGATCCTCTGTCTAATGGATATGCACTTAGCTGCTTACATCTGCTGTTTTGATCTCTGCTTTACACTGGCATCGACTCATTGCTATTGTCAGGCACCAACTACCAGCTGGGGGCTGCTTTTCCCCTCACTTCTCTACTTTTTGACATCCAGAGTCTTCATAATCTCTGTTCATCCTGGCTTGGTGAGAACAAAATACATACAGAGGTTAATCTAAAATGTTAACTTCTAATAAAAACCAATGAGATCAGTAACACAATCAGTTGTAATTTCAAGTGTCACTGGAGGCCTCACCACACTTTCACGTAACTCAGACTGATAATGAAAAATAACAGAAATCGCTGGGCAGGAATTTCAAGATAAACTAAAGGATCTCTGCCTCTTTTGGATGTGCATACTCATTTTTCAAATACAGTTCTCAAGTTGTCTTGAGAGACATCATCAAATAAGGAAAGCTATCCTTATCTCAAGAATTATATGAATTTAATTTAAACAACGTAAACACGCAGTGTTTCACTGTGAAAAACCTGAAGACCATAAAGGCAATGTGCATGCAGTGACCTAGGACAGGGGAGAAATGTTTTTAAATGGAGGCCTTTTAGAAAACAGCTAAAAAATTTAGTTGTAGTCCTTAGCAAGTTGCTAGGGTATACATGACCTTATTGACAACAACATTTAGTTTTGATAACAAAAATGGAAAATCTCCTTGCATGACAAAAATCTTTGTGTAGTGGTCTTTGAACTAAAACACATTCAGTACCATAGGAAATAGCTGTGTTTGTTTTTTGTTCTTAGGCTGAGAAACCTGTCACTGTGCAGTCAGCTGTGTGGTTTTAACAACTGAAATAATAACTGATAGAAATGAGTCTAGCTGAAAAATTATTTTCTCTCCAGAAACATGTGTCACTAAAGACATAAAGTCTCAGAAGAACGCAGGGAGCACACAAAACTTAGATATTTCAGGGTTAAAAACAGATGTCTGACTGCCATAGCAACAGCATGATACTTTCTGAGGTTGTGACAAGACCTATAGCCTGCCCTGACACTGCTAACATACATCATACACACACTGGTCAACGACACGGTTCTACATACCAAAACCAGCTCCTCAATTTATTCCTGGCTCTGGTTCATTATCACTTGATGGGATATTTTCCAGGTTTTCAGGCATTGCTACATACTCATACCAGAAAAAGATTTACTGCAAGCCTTCCTTTTAGTCAGGAGCCCGAAGTGGAAGAAACCAAGTTAATTTTAACCTAAATTTTGACTGGTTTTTCATCAGAAAACAGTTCTAAAGATGAAGAAAACTAGTCATTATGAGTAAACTAAGAAAAGCAGAAGAGATACTTAAACTTAATTTCATTTCACTTTAAAGAAAATACAGGAATTGCACTGACAATGAAAGTTCTTCAAAAGTTAAAAAAAATATAATAAAGAAAAATATCTTAAGAGGCATCTCAGAGAAACAGGCTGCCCAGCTTCACTGAAGTTCAATGGTAATTCCAGCACTAACTCTCCAATGTTTTTTCAAAGTTCCAAACCTAAGTCATTTGCCTGGATGCAATGCTACAAAGATATTGTACAATATAAGCATTTTTGATTAGTTAGTGTAAGCAAATGCTTCAACTACTCTCTTAAAATAGTTAATGTGAGGGACAATGTGAGCACAGAAGAAATAAAAATCAGTTTTCACTACTGTGATGGCACAAAACCAATGCAACATATGCAAAACCTGTGCGTGCAAGTATTTAAACTTGAGAGTGATTTTATCTGTACTATAACTTATACTGAGCTTCATTCACAATTTCATAAAGTTATCATGTTGAACTAAATTCAAAGCAGTCTCATCTGTCCATCATTAAACAGGGATGCTGTATCTAGTATAAATCTTGGTCAATTAATTGAGATTTTTAACACAAATAGACACTACCAAATTTTGGAGGTCCCATTTGGTGACAGGCTTGAAATACAAGAATCCTCATTGAATTGAACAGTGAGAGAAATTCATTAAACAACAAGGTATTCATTGATATTTGGTCAATATACACTGATAAATAATCATCAATAAATAAATCTTCAAGTAAATCAAGACTATGCCTCAGGTTCTTCTTGGTGATTAAGAGGGTAAGGAAATAGTACTGCTTAATACCTGAAACAAGTGCTACCTTTGTATCTCCTTTCAGCACAGTACTGTGCTCCTTTTAGCCTAACTATTTCCATCTCCTACTACTGCCTCTTTTAGAGACAAAAATATAGGCTCTCCATGAGTCTCCTAGAAGATACATAAACAAAACATTGTTACCAAAGAGTAGACAATGAAAAAACAGTAAATATGCCAAAATCAAGCAACGTTTCTAACATCTAAGCAAAATTTGAAGAGAAAGCAAGAATATTGAACTGTATGCCATGACCTTAAACTGGACAAAAGGCAATTTTCCATTGATGGTGACAACAAGCAACATTTGAGAGAAGCAGAGATCAGATCAGACCACCACAAATAAAGATAAGTAAGAGAGCATTTTGTCTAGATATGACTAACAATTTGGAGTTACAATTCAGCTGCCACTAGTACATATATCTCCTGGTTTGTAGGGTCTGCACAGAGATCAAGGTATAAACAAAAAAAACATGTTGGAGAGTCTGCTTTTAAAACAGCTTTTACCTTTTGTTCCAAGATCGGGTTTTGAGAACTTTCTAGGAGCAACAAATGGAGTCTATAAGAAGTCAAGTATTTCAGTCTAAGAAAGACTCTTTATCTTCTCAGGAATGACTCAGATGAGCATTATTACAATCTCAAGTCATTAAGAGCTGTGTTATTTCATAGGTGTTTGCTAAACTGGAAAGAACATCAGTGTTAGTCCCTTTGGCTCTCAAAGGCAGCTTTGTGATGAAGCAGAAATTTCCATAACTGTCAGCAGTAAGAAGAGAAGTTATTTAATTATTGTAATATGACTGTGGATAAAGATGGTAGCTTTCGTTGATTACATTTAATTGATTTGAAGATTCTGTATCATGGAAAAAGAAACACAAAACCAATTCTCATCAGTGGCATTTGTTATTAGTGGTCCATTCCTCTGAGAGGCTATTTGGACTAGTAAGTGAAGAAACAATGCAGCATCTTCATTTGATAGTCAATTAAGGAAAAAAGTTGTATGTGAAAAAACTGAAAGATGAAAATTTCCCAAATGAGAGAGTGGATGCTGACACTGCCCTTGGCTTGCCCAGTAGGCAAAATCCGGGAAGCAGCTGATCCAGTACAGACAATACCCCAGAAAGTAGGTGCAATATTGATACTCAGCATGAACTTCAGCATAACTGGGGAATGGGCAGATTAATTTCAGTTTTCTGACTCCCCAAAGCAACCACAGGATAATCATGAACAGACAAAATATTTGGATGATCACAAATATGAAAAATGAGAAATGTGGTGCAGCCACTTACGCATACTCCAAGAATATTACAGGATGAAAAGGCGAAATGACAGTATTTGGAAAAGATAGCCACATTTTTGTTATGTCTGAAATTCACAAAATATCAGATACAAATAATGTGTGTGGGATGTGATACAAAATTCTGAACATTTGTTCTTGGGCCTGTTAGCTGTTTGTGTATCATTACATAACCACTGACCCACACATGTGGCATGCTAAGTATTTTATTTTTTAGTGTACTAACTCTAAGGTTCCATGAAAAGTACGAATTTTTATGGAAAACACTTGTTTTTTAGATAGGAAAAAGAAATCAAATATAATATCCCAGTAACAACTCTTCCAAGCTTAAACTCGGTTCATTCCATTGCCTACTATGTGGATGTTTTGTTACTGAACACAGAAGGGCAAACAATCTCCTTCTGTTATGTAAGGCCCATTGTAATTCTCTTTTCTGCAGCAGGAAAATTGTGATACACAGCATGGGAATAGTGATGTTGACACACCAGAGGGAGCAAGTTTGCCTCATCCCCAACCCCTAAACAGGTTCCTTTTTCTGGAAAATTTTCGCAGAACATGAAGGTGAATCCCTTTGTACACAGAATTTTTCCCAAAGAAATTCTCGGTTTCTAATGGTCTACTGCTGCTGCCACAACTTAAACACACAGGCAAACTTTGCAGCTCATGCTATGAAAACTTCTCCACATTTTTTCTAACAGTCTTTGTTTGAATCTTCATTTTGAAAGAAGAGACCCTGAGGGACACTGCGAACTTGTGTCTTCACACCAAGAGCCTATTTCTACTATTTCCTTGTATATTCCTCATACAAACACCACAAATATAATTTATCTCATTTCAGCTTTTATTTGGGTATTTTTAAGTTAAGTTGCTCAAGTCCATTTTCCACCAATACAGACACTAAAAATTGAGATCAACATTTAAGGCAACATTAGCATCCATGCCAAGCTCAGTATGCAAACCGTATCCTCTAAGCACCACAGCATCCCAGAATTGTCACAGGTCCCCTACCTCCGTCACACATTCCCTTTCCGTTTTACCTCTGCTACCCCACACTGCACTCAGGAACTCCATTTAGATGCACATTCTCAAGTAAGACCTTGCCATTTTTTCAGATTTTATTTCTTATGAATTAGATTGTTGTTGCATAAAGTGATATGAGTGAGAGACGTTTCAGGGTGAAAGTATGCAGTTGACTTATGCTGCAACAACACAGAGAATTTTTTTTTTTTAAAATATATTTAACATCACCTTTCAATGACTTAGTACGAACATTATGTGTATTTTTTAGCCTTTTAGTAAAGGCTATATACATTGAGACTTGTTAGAATGACAATTTTGCTTTAAATTCTGATTTTTTTAGTGTTACTGTTGACAAGTGTTTGAGTTAAGGATGCTCAAGTGCAACTTCGATGTCAGAATATTTACAAGTATACAAAAGACCACATAGTTTTTAATACACCTACTATTCTTAATACAGAGTAAATAAGGATTTGTCTTGTGCCCATGGAATATTTCAACATGTGGGTTTTGCTCTTTTCTCTTTTACAGTAAAAGGAAAGGTTTTACTTTTCCTTAAGAAGTGTATTTATTACAAGATGGTTAGCATACATATATCACATAACATACAAGAGTTAAAATTAACTAGTTACAAAATAAGCAGTGGTATGTATATTTTCATATAACCTAAGAACACGATCAGTATTTTACAAAGTACATATAAAAGTACTTCATATACAAAGAAAAATACAAATGTGCAAACACCATTGTCACAGGTGGAAATTTCTCAATTGAAAAATGCTAGAAAAATCCTTCATATTTTTGTTTTGAAACTGCAAAGGCATTAAAAACAGCTGCATTTCCTATTGTGTGTGGTGAGAAATCTAGGTTCTTTCTGACAAAACACATTAGTTATAAAAAAACCCACAAAATTTAATAACTGAAAAATCTTGTAAGTATAGTCAGTTTGGTTAGGCTGACATTAAATTACAAGCAGAACGTCTGGAAAAATGAGAAAATAGTGAATCATATATACAGACCTTTTGTAGTATTAGTGTGCTATTTAACATATTAACATTTCAAAGTAAAAACAATGGCTTTGTTACCTACATATTCTACTCAATGTCCTCACTATTTGTAGACTGTAAAATTTCTACTAATTTGGGGCTATTAAAAATGTTTTGCCAGGATTTTAAGCAGAACAAACACAATTTCATCAAAAGTAAAAATCTATAAACAGTCTTCCAATTAATGTGCAAAAAAATGTTTAAAAAGTATCAAATCACAACACATCAAACTGGATTATGTACATATTTAATATCTGTAAATGTTGTTAACTAGCTAGTATTGTTCTGCTACAAATAACTTACCTCTGTCCTGCAAAATGTCTGCATTTTAAAGATTTCAGTGCAAGTGCTTGCTTCATTGTTTAGTGCATTATCATGTTCGTTACTTTTTATTTTACAGTGAGCAGAACAGCATATAAATTAACATATACAACTCACACATAAGAGATCTTTCTTCTACTGAATTCCTAGTTTGTTGTTCTCCATTTCTCCTGGATAGTGTTGGCCAGTTTTTTTTCATTTATCCCACTGTAATTGCAAACAGAATCCAAAATAAAAGTGCTATGGTCTTCAGATAATCCCTAGAATTTGAAATTCCATAACGACATTGCAGAAGCACTCAGCAGAGCACAAGATTAGAGAATGACCTGCACACTGAGAAGACACTTGAAAGTCACTTTTTGGTCTTTAAAAAATATCAACTGTCTATAAACATTGGCAACTTGATATGTATGTCACTGGACTCACAAGCTTTATTTACCTATTTGCTTTGAGGAATTGTAGACATGTTCCCTCTTATTTGTGACAAGCTTGGAAATAAGGACATTCTGCTTAAAAATCTAAATAAAGTAAAAATATGTTTCTTCTTGGAGGGAAGATTTCTACCAATTCCTTTGGACAGGTTTCCTAATAAGAATAGCTCTGAAATGAGAAAACTGGGTTTAGATGATAGTGCAAGTACAGCCCACTTTTATAGCTAGGAATTGTACTGAAGAAAGAGGGAATTCAGGATAAATGGATTATTATTTTTCCAAGTCCTCCCTGCAGAAAAAAAAAATAGCAGTTACAGTGGTTATAATTATTAAACAGAAAAGGAACTTTAGCGTATTTTGAACTTTAATGGCTGAAATGTAAGGAAGGCGGGTTTTCTGTCAGTAACATTCCAGAACTTCACTTCTTCCAGGAAGAGTTGCTTTTATCATGGAACACTTTTCCTTTCTAAGCATCTGAAATGCAGCTCTGGATCCTATCCATCCATTGTTGAGCGCTCTGTGCATCTTGGGCACAAAAATTATACACACGTTTATTTGTCTTCAACTGCAAAGGAAGAACAAGAACACGAAGACAAGTCAAGTTAACACATAGAAAAGGAAACTCACAAACTCTAAACTGTAATAATCAATGTGCTAACTGGGTGTGAATGTCACATCTTTGAACTGCTGCCGTTGAGAGTGATGCTGGCTGTGTAAAACCTTGCCTTGAGTTGATATGACAGCTCCTTCCCAGCTTACACTTTCCCAAAGGACTGAAAGCAGCAGGTTAAACACACCAAGGGAAGAAATTTCACATACAGATCAAGTAAAGACCAGATGTACTTACATCAAAAAATGCTTTTTCACTCGCATGTTTCGGGGCTCCAATTGTTGGAGAAGCAGGAATCACAGTTTCTACTTCTGCAAGGTCTATGTGTCCCTTACAGCTTGTATCCTCACCGGAGTCATAGTAGCGCAGCTGGGCCACAAGAGAGAAAGAAATCCAAATGTTATTTAGATGGACCATGGAGTGGTAAGGGTGGGAGGCATTGATAGAACTCTTACTCCCTGTATTTCAAGAATTTAAAATGATCAGCAAAAATTCAAGTGTAATTTTAGGTAATTATGAACGACATAGAAAACTCACATTTTCCTACACTGCACATAGTGGTTGAATGAAGTCTACTTTTCTTTTTTTTTTTTCTTCCTTGCAAAGATACTTCAGTATGAATTTTATTCACTCTGTAAACTGAGTTTCAACATGGAAGCAAGTTCCAAAAAAACCCAAAACCAAAAACCTGACAAAACCCCAACAAATTCCCATAAGTCCATGCAAACCAGTAACACAAACCTTCACAGCAAAGGTTAAACAACAGAATTCCAACTAAGATTGACCTGTATTACTTGTACATTTATGATATTCAGAAGGATATTTGGTTACACAAAAAATGAAAGTATTTTTCTCCTGCAAAATGAGCCTTCTCTCCTATATATCAGGAGGAATAATTACAATCAGCACTTTTGCTGATATTTTCCCACACTAATCTAAAAATTCTCAATCAGCATTTCAAAAGATGATTGTCTTTATCTATATTACATATTTTTAAGTGTATTGACTACAAAAAAGTAATATTTTTTAAACAAAAGCATGACATGAGTCTCAAAGGTTACAACCCCATTGTGTGGAATATTTGGCTCAATGAAGATTACTGCCTCATGACCCACCATTATTTGAAGCACCTGAGGCCACAAATTTCTACTGCAGAATTCTGGCACACACTGTAAATTGGATAAAAAGTTTAGACCAACAGATCTTTTCTGGTTTTGGTGCTCTTTGCTGTAACAATGATCGGGTGCAATATATATGAATAATTTTGCTACTATATTTATGTGACTATGACTAATCTAAAATACTCCTATATATGTCACCTGAAATGATTGTGAAATCAGGAACTTAGCATTTCAGGGTTTTTAGAAACAAAGATTTGAGATGAAATTTTAACCTATTTTAAGTAATTTACAAAATGCAAGCTCATTTCAGAGAGATCTGTGTTCCTGCTCTCCATACTAGACGTTTATACAGAGATTCCAGGTCAGGTTTCTCAAATATAGGCTACAAAAAGCCACTAAAAAGTCAAGTGAGGTAAATGGATTTTTCTGCTGAGGCAATTCAGATGATGATTTTCCACAGTAGATAATGCCCTTTCATTTGCAAAGAAAAATGCTCATGTTAAAGAGATTGAGGAACAAAGAGGCTACAAAATACACACTGAGCATACAATAATTTCTACAGATTCAACATGAATGCCTGAATTAAACTTGCTCAGTTGTGATATTAGCTCTCAGCATCACAACTGCACTCCAGGAGATACCTTCTAAGTTCTTCCCTCTAGTTCAAAAAGAGTTTTCAGTTCTTTTGGAAACCAAAGAGGTCATGTTAAAGGGCAAATTATGTTCACCCCTTAATTGCTTAATTATATTCTAGAGTTAGCAGTGCTTAAAAAGGTTGTTTGTAGTGCTTGTATAACACAAATCCCAGACCATGTCCTCAGGCACTACATGGTTTTTTTTCCCCTTAGCTATGAAGTAGGCAAAAAATGTTTGGGCCCAAACAAAAATGCATGACTTCCAGTCCAAGAAGTCTTTCAATGATTACATGCTAAATAGTTATCACTCTTTCAAAAACAGCAAAGTACTAAAACCCCTCTGTCCATGCAGAGTGCTGTATCAGCTACAAGATACACAAGATAAACACGAAGAGGTCTAGAATGATGCAACACACATCACATCTGAAAATAATCATTATTAGTACTGTTTGTAAAATCAATCCATACAAACCCAGTAAACAAACAAGTTGCAAACTAATAATAAAAGAAATCCATGAAAAGGTTTTTACCTGGTGTTTTGTCACATCCAGCACAAACCAGCGAGGTTTCCACCCTTTCAGCAAAGCCCCCCTTTTGTACAGCGTACCTTCAAAAGATCTGAAAGGTACAGAAAGTAAGAACGGCACGTGATTCCAGAACATGGATATGCTGATATACAAAGGCCCCAAAGTGGTTACATACATATTCAAACACGTCTTTTACTGCAGTAAAACTAATCAGTTTTAAAGCTGTAGTTTAGTTACTGGTAACTGTGATAGTCTGATAAATACTGCTTTGGTACTTTACATGCATTAAATGCACAGCTACAATTGCTTGTGACTTAATAAAAGGGAAGATGGAAAGATGCTGCTAAGAGACACAAGCCCACCAATCAAAACAACTCAGTGTAATGCAAACCACAAAGAAGGAATAAGGTAGTCACAAAGCACTCTGTGCCTATAATAATTTCATTTTTTCCTAAGGCAGAGATTTTACCAATCTAATAAAATATTCATGAGTACTCTATGATTATTCGGTTTACCTATTTTCATCATTCTTTGATGTGAAATGATTGTACAGCGTTGTTGTTCTTCTGTCCACTCCATTAGAGGGAGAGATGCTTGCACTCTGCTCCTCGCCCAGCCCACTGTCAGGTATTTCCAACAAAGACCTCTTTTGATAGGAATGTAGATTAGCTGACATCATCCCTGAGGAGCCAGAAGGATGTTTCCGGAGCTAAAAGAGATGAAAATAAAAGAAAAAAGGTAATGCAATGTGTCTGGCATTGTGAGACTGTCTCAACATTATACTGGTAATATGTGGTACAACATGTAAGTTGTGAATTATTATGAGGCCAAAAAAAAAAAATCTTCCTAATATAAGTCAGTGCTACTTCAGAGAAGAAGCCAGAGGGATGGCAATTCCATGCTCTTCTTAAGCAGAAGGGTTTACAAGGTGTGAGAAATTAGTATTTCAGAAAAGCCTAATGTATTCCAGTGATGTAACGTTGACTTCTATTTCCCTTGCTTTCTCAGAAGCATCTAGAACTAATCAGATATTTGGATACAATAAATTTCCCTAATTTCATGGGGAAGGAAGGGAGGGAATGAAAAGAGCACAGTTTCCAAGGGCTACATTATAGATTCATATAATTTTACTAGAATCTCAGTAACCTGGAAAAAGAGGGATCTTAAATTTGGTCTTAGTCTAAACAACAGCATTCTGGAGATAGAGTTCTTTGGGGTTCACTCTTAGCTACTCCATGTATCTGAGAATCCTTAAATGACAGCTAGGACAGGAGACTGACATCAGATACATTTATACTTGCATTTTACTTTCTGCTTCCAACTCAGTTAAAAAATATCCTCTGCTTTGCTAGGATGAAACTTCTTTCATCATGATTTTGTCTAGGATATGAAGTGAATGTGAATGACTGACAGACATAAAGCATCTTGCTTTGCTGACAGCAAAGGACAGATAACAAAGCAGTGCTGTGGACTAACCACTGCACGGAGTGGGGCAAATCTGAACAAGCACAGGAAGCTGAAGAGTTAGGGTACAGTCTTGAGCTGGTAATTATTGTGACAAGTTCATAGGGAAAGCTTAAAAAAAAAAAATCTAACGTTCCTAGTGCACACAGATAGCAAAGAGGACTTAGAAAATACTTATATTGTCAGCTATTCTTTTTTTACCACAGCCAAGAACTGGAAACACAAGCATGAATACTTCCCACCTTTACTTAGAAACTAATAATTCCATTTACTCATGGGAATATCTTCACTTATCTCTGAAAATATGTGATGTCCCTTTGGCTACTTTCAGGAAGTGAGCTTTTTTTGTACTTAAAAGATCTTTTAAATATATAAAATCATATATTTGTGTATTAGTAAAATACTCATGCTTGTTCATCCATATGCCTTAATCTACTCTGGAAAAGCAATTAGATAAATAGCACAAGTAGATAAATACATTTTCCTACGTGAAGGAATAAAAAGCCAGTATCATGGGTTAGAACAACACATTCAGTTTTTCAAAAGCAGTATTTTACTCCAAGAAATACAGTGATTTTGTCATTGCCCCAGGTAGCCTATACAGCAGGAATGGAATTATTCTATTGGATGAGCTCTTTTACTACTTACATTGTCTTGTCTGGTGTCATCCTTTAGATTCATTTTGACCCTTTCCCACAAAAGCTGCCACCTTTCTGGGCTCTGATTTAACTTACTTTCCAACCTTTCGATTTCCTGAAACAAATAACAAGGGTTTTCTCAAGGATAAACATTTCTAACTGATCACTTCCTGGCAATCATTTTTATACAACCGTCTTCTAGCCAACGTGTTTACACAGTGACCCTTCAGGCCATGTTGTCCAACAAAGTTCAAAAACCTCTGTCAAATGAGCTATAAAATGAAATCCACCGGACTCAGGAGTCAAAGGCAACCAAGTACAGCATCAGCCACATCATTCTTCTGGATGTCCCAGGTTGGGGGAGCCATTATGCTTTCAATTCTCTGCTAGTCCTCCTGAACACACAAAATTAACACCAATTGTCCCAACAGAAACACAACAATGATAAGATAGGCTGTGTTTTATAAAAAATATTTACAAAGAACAAATTCTGTGCTGTGACGCCAACATCGCACACTGCCAATGTTAACATTTACCCTGGTTTATAAAATGTGACACAAAGCTGTAATAAAAGAAGGAAATGAAACAGAAAGATTTATTCAATTTGGATGCCAAACTGTAACAACATGTTCTTGTTGTGGACCTTGGGAATATGACCTATGTTGATAACCTCTAGTTAGGGTTACTTCCTGCTAATAAGATAGTGCAAAGTTAAGTAAAAAGAGGCAATTTTATTAGTTTATGTTTACGTGTGAACACCCATTGATACATTTGTCATGACTTTGATGTGTGGTCCATATTCCTTGCCACGCTTCCTTTCTGCATTTTTATTTTCAACAACTGTATTGTTATGAAAATCTGATTATTAATGAAATAAAATTAAAAATTCAATTTTGCAAATTCAACTAAGAATTGATGATGGAATGAAAAATTGCCAAAGGGAGAGACTTTCCATACTATATAGAAGCCAATTAAATGCCAAGACATTTATTTTCAAAGTTGACAAAGTAAGTCTCTGCTCACTTCTAATCTACCTAATGATTAAAGTAGATTTCATAATATTCTCAAAGTCCTATTGTCTTTTTAATTGCTATTGACTGGAAGACAGAAAATTATTATATTTTTAAAGTAAGAAAACATTTTGACTATGAAATTAACTTCCAAACTAGATTTTAAACTCTTAAGTGAAAATAAAAAAGCCAAACTCTTCCTTGCTGAAGGTAAATTAGAAAACTCTGAAGTGAAATTAAATATAAGAAATGTGGTTTAACAGCAAGAATCAAACCAGAAGTTTTAAATTCTGGTAGTCAAAAGCCACACAAGCCACATAGGCTCTCTTCCTGCTAAAAAATAAAACCAGAATAGTTTTGTTTGGAGTCTCTTCACAGGTAGATACAAAAATAAGGAATGACGAACACAAGCCAGACTAAAGCCTTCTCTAGATTACTTGTTTCTCTTTCAAAGTTCTGAGTGTAAAATGCTTCTAGATGGGAGACATAAAACAGAAACAATTTACCACAGATTTCTTATGTTCAAAGGCTTTCCAAATTGCTGCAAAAGGATACAAGCTCTTTATTGCTAAAACTCAGGTTTTAATCTGATCATTCTCCTTCTGCCCTAGTCTTGACTCCTGAGCATGAGTCTTTTTTCTCTGCAGAATCTGGAAGTAACTGAAACTTGTTACTTAGCAACTGGGTCACATTCCTTCTTTTTTTGGCTCCACAGTGAGTAGTGATTCCAGAACTTAAAATGAAAAACTTTCAACAATCTCCTATATATAAATTTGAAAAGTTAGGAATAAATTCTCCTTTAATAAACCCCATGTAAAAAACCATACATGGCAATAAATCACTAAGATTTACTCTTGCCCCCTTCAGTTTTAAATTTTACTGAAAACATCGGATTTTTATTTTTTTCTTTCGTGTATGGACTACAAATAGATGCATTTCCTTGAAAGAAAAAAAAAATCCTTACATTTATCTCTCTGGTTCCTCTCCTGCTGCAGGTTTACAGAAGCATAAAGAAAGGTTACAACACATACAATTTTAAGAATATCCACTTTCTGCAATTAGCATTTACAAGTAATTAGCATCACTGTACCATTCAAAAGATCTGCTAAGTAACCTGCTTTGTAATATGTGAATGGTAGAGAGAGGAGTTAACTCTGCAGAAACTCCAGAACGATGGAGACTGATCATCTTCTTTGTATCCACAGCGTGTTGTGCACACACAAACCTATCTGGACAAAATCCTGCAGTGAACTGTCCTAACTGTGACAGAAACCCTTATTTTGGAAGTCCTTCCTCATCAGTATTGTCTCTTCAACTCCTGGGCCAAAAGGCTTCTGAGCCCACCAGCGGGGAGGTGCTGAATGTGTACCCAGTGACTCAGACGCTGCCTCTGTCAAGTGTTCAGACTTGTGAGTGCAACAAGTTGTACGTGGCCAGTTGTTCAATATTTGGAATAAACTTTTTGGTTCATGGTCTTGTTGGACAGATCAGCTTTTCTGGCATGTAACTGGAAGTCATAAAAGAGCTCACAATCAGAAGTGCCATTGTTATTCTTCTGCTGGTTATTCACTGACCTCTTTTACAGCTTTATTTCTTTATGGTGTGTATTTACAGCACAGTTAATTTCAGGACTGGTACCCTGAAGTGGCATTTTGGAGTTTGCCAGCCCCTCTCGGAGCAATCACCATCTAATGTTGTGATATAACTGACACACAGGTTCATCTCTCACAATTCTTAAAATCTGATCCACTCTTAGGAGAAGAGCATCATATTCTACCATGAAAATTCTGAACTAAGCCACTCAATAACTTCTCTGTTTCAGCTTTACATCCTGAAGAGCACTATCTAGTTTTTGATTGAAAAATATCTTTAGAACAAACAAATTTGGGCTTATCATTATAAACTAAGTGAGAATCAATCTTCCCCAGCAATTTACGATCTAAATATGGTCTCAGTTCAAACATTTTTTGGATACCAACACATTCTCAGTGGATTTATGATTAAAGAGAGGTCTTTCTCCTGCATCAGCAATAGCCCTAAATTAACAACTTGTTTTAAAAGAAAGTTCACTTTGCTTTTTAAACTTAGAAGAATATTTTTGTAACCTTTATACAACCTCTCCAAAGTTTTCCAAATGTTCTTTCCATTGCTATCTTTTATTACTATAATCTAATTCACAAATAACATTTAAACTCTATAAAACCTGACCCACATATCTTTAGAATATAATATGGCTGATTTCCCTGTTAGATGTCACTTTCTCACAGTTGTGCATATGGACAGTTTGGCATCTGCCCCAGGAGGAAATGCAGAAGAACATTGTTGCTGTATTCCTGATGTACTTCTGGCCTCCAGCTACCTGATAGGAAAGTTCTCTGTATTAAGCTGAACAATCCCTGACATGACCCCTGCTGACAGACTGTTCTTTCTTTGTGTTTGTGAAGTTACAAGTGCTAAGAAGTCAAGGGCAGTTTTACAGGAGATTGTTTTTTTTTTTCCACTGGGCATTGTTCCTGTGTTCGATCGATTATGATTGGAAGGAATAGACCAAGGAAATTCGAGGAATGTGCCAGAATAAAGCTAACTTTCTTTTAAAAGCAAGTCTGTCTTCAAGGACTCATCCATTCAGAAACTTCCTGCATTAAGACTTTGCTAAAAATCATCTTTGATTCAGGGGAATTCGGGGTCCCACAGCATATCCCAATTTTCCAAGCACTGCAATATCAGGCTCCATAAATCCAGCTTTAACACAAGGTAAAGTCTGCAAAGAGTTTTCAAAATAAAAACCTGCATACTGATGTGTATCTGGATATATATGTGGCTTGAAACAAAGGCTCCAGGAAGTGAATAATGCCCTTGTCATTTTCCTGCACCATCAATTAAGATGATAACCAAATGTTAGGACTGTTAATTAATTATAACCAACAAACAAACATTTAAGAGAAGACAGATGTTAAATCACTCTAAATAAGTACAGCAAATATCATGATACTGGGATAATTTTTCATTTTCTGATGAAGAAAGGACAAAACCTAAGCAGCATAAATGAGCCCAAACAAGAAAAAGCATCTGTTTCAAGTACCGAAATATTCTGAAGAATCTAAATTTACCAGTTTGGTTCCGGTAAACATGAATAAATTAAGAACAATCATGGAAAGCTTTTCGGAGAAATTTGGGCCAAGTTGTTCAGTTTATGTTTGTTTATCTGCCTCCCACTTGTTAAAAATCAACAAGTATCAGATTCTATTCTGATCTGTCTGGAAATCCAGGTCTCTGTTATTTTACCACACACCTACTTTAAAAGAGAGGTCAAGAAAGCAAGATTCAACATTTGCCCAAACGAAAATAACAGTTTCTTACAAAAGGCAACCTTAATTTTATTTTTTAAAACAGATAGGGAAAAAATGAATCCATGACTAGTTAGTAACTACAGTTGAAGCAAACTCCCAGAAAAGTGTTCATTCAGAACAACATAAACTTTGCAGGAAGTCTCATTAATTCCTAGAAAAAACCCACGATTTCTCAAGCTCAACCAGTCAGTTTTACTACACACCTGTTTTGACATCTATCATGATCCTTTTAATACAATATAAGGTAGCAAGTGAAAAGTAAAATTCATAAGCATAAGAGAACTTACTGTTCCATGTAACACACGTACTTACATTTAAAAGACTGGTGATGGCATCAGGTTGTATTTTTTTAACATCATCGTAACATGGCCATACTATTTTCCTCTTAGTCTGAGGGAGTGAACCATCTGCTTGGTCCGTTTCCTCTGAAACACTGCACTTTGCAGGTACCATGGTCCAATCATAAGAAGGACCTGTAGCCAAAATCTCTTCTACGTAATAATCCCACTTTTTGAGGCTGGACATATTTACATTTGGTTTCAGTGCCTATTTGAAACAAAGTGTTATTATAGTGACAGAAACAAAGCCTTTGAATTTCAGGCTTAGAATACCATACATGCATTTTTTGATTATTATAAATTGAACAGCATATTGCACTGGGTGAGTAGCGCTGCAGTTTGCTAATTTGCTAATTGGCTAACTGGCTCAGTCAGATCAAAACCAAAAATTAACAGGTTTGGCATATACACCACTCATTTTTATCTTTTATTTATCCAGGTGCCTTCCAAAAACTCTAATTCAGCACAAGTAGTTAGCACCCTCATAGTCTTTGTGCCTCCTGTTAAAGATGCAAAGGGCACCCAATAAAAATCACCCTTCAGTTTTTCTCAGCAGAAAATCCAAGGCTCTCTACCATCAGAGAAAGGAGACAGGCTGTGTAATGGAGGTGGATATGCCACTTGGAAAAACCACAGTAATACAAAGTAGGCAGCCAGAGACTTTGGGTCTTTCAGAGCAGTTTAGAACAGATCGCTGTATAAAAATGTGGGAGTTTCTATCAAATCATCAGTGATGGTCCTACAGAGAAAACAGATGTTTCTCTAAAACAGGGAGAGCTGAAATGCTTTGTATCCACTTTCTATTTACTGACTGATATCCTCCTGTTTTCTCCCTGTTCCCTCTTGCACCACCACGTTACTAGGTGAGGATAAATGTTTTGCTGACTGTAATAATGATCTGATGCAGATTCAAGACACCTTAAGGAAAATAATATTTTTATTTTCTTCTTCTTTCTAAATAAGGTCAGTCTTTATAGCAGATTTGAGTGCAAAGGATGCTAAGATAAAATGTGGTGAATAACTGGAGGAAAAAGGAAAACCAATGAACACCAACAAAAACATCAGTGGTGCCATGGCCTCAGAGGCAGTGGAGATGTCCTGTCATTATGTTTTCTGGTGGACAGACACACAAACAAATACTTTATTAGGGTGAATCTCACTGCCAAAGCAGGAGAGACTGGCACAGGAATGAATATCTGTGGGACATTGGATGGTAAGAACACCCTAAATCAGCCTTGTCTCCAGAACTCCAGTAAGAACAGCACCTTCTTCTTGCAGCTCTTGATATATGTTGACTTCTTACCTGGCTATTGCAGAATTCTACAATGGCGAGTGTACTGTGAATTTTGTGTCATTACTCAAGACACAGTCCAGTCTAGTGGACACACATTATCATATGAGACAGCAATATAGATAATGTGATTCAATCAGATTGTTATTAGAAGTGTCCCATTATGACTCTAAACTCAGTTCCCCTTGACTGTGATTTGGCCTACGTATTTTTTTTTTTAACAATACGTGTAAACTTTAAGATATTTTGTTCAATAATTCATATAATTAATGAAATCAAACAATGATCCTTATTTAGATCACCAGGGTGCACAGATGCATATTCCAGAATTTGGCCCTTTAAATGACATTTCCATGACTAAGATGACTGAGATGATCAGCCTATGAGACGTTGTTCCAATCAGTCAAGTAGTGTCAGTTTTGTCCACCAAATGCTTAATTCAGATCAGAACAATTATGATATCAAAATATACTCAAGGAATAACTCAAGATAATAAACCACCTGTACTTTAAAAAAATCATACCTCCATCTCAGCAGGGGCATAGAGGTAATTGAAGAAAATAGGGCTCCTTTTGTGCATCTTTTCAATACATTCCCAAATACAGATTCCTTTTTTGGCATGTTTATCTCCTTTATCTTCAAACAGTGTCCCTAAGGAAAATAAGAGCAGCAAAAAGATAGTTTTATGATAATATAACAAATGCTAAAGCACAGCCTAAAGGAATTTCAGAGAGAAAAGGTATGGTCAAATCTACTATCAAAGGCCGCTGCAACGAGAAATTGTATTTGCTGAAACAACTGCTGTGATTTGCAACTGCAACTACTCAGTATGGTTATATATCTATAAGCCTGTTACAAAATTTACTGAGATATTGAGTGTGTTTCTGAATGTCCCTTTCTGCCTGCAGCTATGCTGACTCAGCAGAGCACCAACTCCACAATCCATACTGGAAGGAACCACAGGAGGTCATTGACTCCAACTCCTTGCTTTTGTTAAAATGAAGGTAAATAATAGAAATTAACTCTTTTTGTTGAAGTAAAATGCTTGCTCAAATCTAGTCCGTCCCCAGGTACAACAGGTTTTAAGAAAAGCATTACAATTGCCCAAGTGACCACGAGAACCAGCCCACAAAGCAGAGGAATTCGGAGCACATGTTTAGAGAACAAGTTCCAAGAACAGCCTCGACTCTGGTTGTGTGGGCTTATTAAGAGGGTAGATAAGGCTTTGGAACCAGTAAGGTTGCACAAGACAAATGGAGTAAAAAAGAAAATACAAAAAGAGAAACACTGAAGAGAATGCAGGGGAAAGAAGTGAGAGGTAATAGATGGAAAGGTTTTCTTTCTTGAAACTTCATGCACACTGAAGGATTCCCAAGGACTTTGTTTCTGTTAAAAGAAGGTATTTAGCAGGGGAAACAGAATTATGTGGATAAATTGCTGAAAACCACTGAGGCATGGGCACTAATTTCTTCCAATTTCTCTTAGTCCCATCAGTGGTATGGCTCAGGAGTCACTGATGCAGAAAATTCTACATGCTCTTCACCTCCATTTTTTTTGTATACCTGAAATGTAATTCATTACATCATCACCATGCAACTACTGCACCACCTTAAACCAGGCAAACTTTTGTAAATCAAACAGAGGAGAAAAACACCAACAACTACAAAACCAATATGCAATAAACAAACATTACACATACCATGTTCTAGTCTTTCATAGTCTGAATCCAGAAGAAATGTTTTAAATCGATTTGATATGTGATGAAAAGCCAGAAACTTCAGGTAATATTGATTGAACTCAAACTCTGTCGGATATTGGTTATGAATCTAAAAAAATTAAAAAAAAAAAAAAAAAAGGAAAAAATGTATATTGAGGCATAATACAAATAGATATGTATGAAATAATAAAGTGAAATGACAGCAAAATAATTCCTCTGTGAAAGCTGAAAAAGAATGGATCCATAAACATTTTGTCTAAAAATATTTCAAGCTAATTAAATTAATGTATTGTCTATGCTGCTGAAACATTTCAGAACAGGGCGTACTGTATAATAGGCAGTATTACACTCTGTACAAACCCCAGGATTCTTCAAAGGAATCAAACTGGATATAAATTTTCAGTGATGACTCTTGAGACACCACGTAACTTCACAGGCAAAGATGCTACTCCTGGATGTGGCTGGAAATCAAGCTTTAGTTGGAAGGTTTTGCAGTGGATTTCTTGCTATTGCTCAGAACCCCACACAGCAAACATGTACAGAGACAGTGCTGCGAGTGATATTCCATCTACCACTCCTGAGACAGCTGATTTCTCAAGTACTGTCTAGTCTACACATATTTCTTCCTTTGCAAAATTTGACCCAAAACATTACATTATGAAAAACCTCTCACACTGAGCAGCTGCCTTGCCATTATTCTTTTAAAACAGTAAAAGGTAACACCTTTAAATTGTTATCCTCCTTAGGCTGGGTATCTATCTAATTCAGTGAATGTCTCCAATAGAGTCAGGAGCAAATACTTAAGAAAATTATACAAGATCATCAGAGTACAGCACTGTGGGATAGCTGATTCTTCACAACTGCTTCCTCTTTAACATTATCATAAAGACCCCAGTTTAAGATTTTTTACATATGAAGTTTAATATTCATGGCAAAAGTTTTTAGCACTACTTATTGACATTCATACTTGATATCCACATAAACTGAAAGATTCTAAAAATGTTGATGAGATACTGCTCAGAGAAATTTCATGTTAATTTAAAATTTAAAAATTACTCTTTAAAAAAATTTATGACTCATGATCCTTATTTTCAGAATTAAACACAGTAATTAATTGGAAATTTTAAGTACAGAGGAAATATGTACAGCTTGCAATTGAAAAAGAAATAGCTGATTGAATTTCACAGTTTAAATATGTCCCACTGTGCTTCATCTAGCTTCACATCAAACCTGTAAAATGCCTTTAGTTCTGCAATCTTCCCATGACTTTTCTTTTTCATTTCTACCACTCATTTTCCCAATCCATGTTTTCTATCTAATCTCTACTTATCAGTTACTCAGTGGAGAAATGGGTTTTTTCAGTATTTATGGAACATGTATTAGGCTACTTGAAGCTCTTTAAGTTTAGATTTTGTCATGTACCAACTGAAAAAACCCCAACCAGCTAAATAAAGGGAAAGAAAAGTGTTTAGCAAGGAAAGGTTTTCTATCAGTGACAGGAAAATCCCTTTAAAGGACATAAAAACACATCCACAGCATTTCAGTCAGAGAATCTGTTGCTCTCATATCTCAGTATTTAGCTGGGGGCTAGGTATTTAAAATGCTAAAATACTTTAAGGTGTCTCAGTTCAACATAACCACACTGATTTTACCCCCACTTCTCCCCTCGTACAAATGACTACATTCCCGCACTGATTTGTAAGAACAAAGTTAAGTAGAAATTTTTTCTATAATAAATTCAAGGCTTCCACTTCATAGACAAAGTAACATTGTAGTTCTCTTAAAAAAAAAAAAATTTCTGCCACATATTAAATTAAAATATAATTCAAGTATACTAATTCTGCTCAAAAATTGCTGCTGGGCAGAAATCCAAAAAAGCTCTGCACGTGTGCGCATTTGGACACACACATACAAGTACTTCAGAACACATTTTCTCCTTGTGTTAGGAGAAGTTTTCTTTAATATACTGTAAGAAGGAAAGGTGATATTCTGCTAGTTTAAATGATTTATACATGGTCTTAATTTCTACTTATGGCCCAATAATTATTTTAATACATATAAGAGCTACAAGAAAAAACTGCTTGTAAAATCCTGTCATGGATCTAAGTGTTGTGGGTGATCCCATTTATAAGATTTCTGGAACTAGAAGCAATTAGAATTTACTATAATACAATTTACTTTTTAGGAGAAAACAACTATACGACATATCTTTGATAAAGGCTAATGATGTAGTCACTGATATTGTCTGTGTTTTAATGGTTGGGGCTGATTTCAGAGCACTTGGAGATTGGGAAAGATTCCACGGTTAGGTGAAGTGAATACTATTACTGCTCATTGTTTACCTGCAGTGCAGTTAAACTGAGCTATGAGAGATAAAAGCTGCTGATAATACAAAGCTCCAGCATCAGAGATGATAAATTAGAAATTTAACATAGAAGAAAATAATTGTGTTAATTTATGCAATTAAAAGTAAATACAAAAGAGATATTTTTATTACTGTAGACAAAATAACCACTTAGGTTGAGGTTAAATATAGCTGATTCTTCTCTGATAATATTTTGGTGGCATTTCAGTTAATTAATTGATTTTAAGGGATATGCTCAAATTTTACATGTAAATTACAAGCAATGTTTTATACTTTATAATTTCAATACTTAACACCTAGAAAGATAAATCTACAGGGACAAGGTAACATTATTTTTAAAAATGCTTAATCTGCATAATATATGAACATTTAAAACCTGATTAGCCCTACAGGTATTTCTAATATTATGATTAAAGAAACTCAATATTTTAGAATTCTTTTCAAAATCATCAGTTTCTACTGAAGTATTTTCTAAATGTATTTAAAAACCTTACACATTTATCAGCCTTCTTTAGTTTTCCAATACTTCTATCAACCTTTCTTAGTTTTCCAAAGCATTCTGTTTTTCTAAATTCCATTACATATCAATATTTACTTAGTATAAATGAGAAATACAGTACTCCAAATGTCCTGTACTAGTAATCACTACCAGGCTACTCCTGCAAACACTGGAATATCTGAATATATCTACCATGGGAGTAGCACACTCACCTCCTCTTACACAGGCTGCTGTAACAGAGCTCCTTTTTGAGCTTAAAAGAAGTCAGCTCTAGAAAATCATCCTGTTTTAATTATATTTAACAAATTACCAAATAGATAAAGAAGAAAAATAAGAAAAGCTTCCTCACTGACATCACTTGCATAATCTCAGTCTCCTTAGAAGCAGAGAAAGTATGTGCCAGATGCTGCTATTGTGAAAGACTGATTTTGCATTAATAATTCAGCTGACACCTGGAGATATTGGCATAAACAATGACTTTTTATAAGATGATGCAGTTCTAATTTAGGAATCACTGCTTCATTTGTTTTCTCTGTATCTTTAGTTTAACTCATGACATTTAATGCATGTAATGGTTCTCTGGCAACTTTCTGACTGTACCTCATATATGGAGACTAATGGTTAAAAATATTTTGAAAGGATCAGATGTTTATTTCCAGTTAATAGGCAGTTTTAAAAAACTGATCATAATATATTACACTTTAGGGTCAAGTTGCAATCTTAACTGGGTTCTGTAGTTGTCTAAGAAGTTGCACAGAAACCAGTGAAGCTTAACAAAAATTTTCAAGTACAAATGCTTAGTAAATTTATTTTTTACAGTGAATTCCTATGAAATTTCAACCATTAATTTTACTCCAAAATAATTTCCCTAGAATTTACAACCATACTGCTACAAGTTGGTAAGTCAATACTATGCCATCATGAGTTAGAAGACTAATCTTCATAAGTTTGGCTTTAGAAAACTTACTCAGAATTGCATTCTCAATGGGATTCTAAGTAATTTATCTTAGAGATTTTTTTTTTCTAGTAGCAAACTAGTCTAAATTATTTCTATTACAGTGATTATGCAGTAAAGCTGTGTTCCCATGCCATGCCTTGGATAAAGACAACACCGGGTAAAAACACTATAACCCCTACTCAGCCCCATCTTTCCTCACATGAAGTTACTGCCTCCTTCAGATCGAGCTGCTGCACTGCTTCTAATGGTCTTTTCTACCAAACCTTTTCTGTCATTTTGGCTGGAAAAGGCAGGCAGGGTCACGTGAACCCCTCAGGTGACAGACTGGAAGGGAGCAGCAGTGATGAACAGCTCCAGATGGCCTGCAGGAGGTAATCCTCCTGCTGACACTGCTGCACGTGCCAGGGCACGTGGACACAGCCCAAACTCACAGGCCAGAAAACACAGATCTTTCTGTAAAACGTATCTGTTAATAACCTGTACACTTTCTAATGCCTCAGAAGGATAGAGAAGAGTCAGATGTCCGTGACATGCATCAAAGCTGCTGTCTGAGATGAACTACAAAGGCAATGCTCTTCCGTTTCCCTGACACATTCACATTTCAAGGAGCAGTATTTTAGGCACCTTGCAGCCTGAGGCAAAATCATACCTGACAGTTGTTAACATCAGGGATTTATCCCACTTTACATTTCATCCTAATTTTTAAAGCTGGGATGATTATAACCCACTATTACATGTTCCTAGAGCTGCAGACTGTGTTAAACATAATTTCAAGAGAAAAGAAGAATTCTGCCATGAAGTAAACATGGTAAATTCTATTTCATGACAATCAGACAAAATTATTGAATTGAATTTTTAACTTTGTTTCGGATATCCCATTTGTTTCAAAGTTTATGTGATCTCTGGACTCAAGAAAAAAACTACTATACCGGTATGCATGGATAATTTCCTTGCTTTTTTTTATGCCAACTTTTTAAGATTTATTACAGTAGAACTGGAGCAAAGTGTTTCCAGGGTCAGAAAGAGGATGTAGGCATCAACAAATGGTAAGGGGAGATGCTGGACAGATTCACTTTGAAATTATACTACTACTTAAAATCAAATGTAGGTCCACTCCACTCTACTCAGAGTTATCCAGTCAGCTAATTTAAGCTTAGAGAAGACACCCAACAGCAGAGAGAATACAACACCATGATCAAAATGTATGATTTACGCACAGAATTGAACAAATCACCAGGTAGATGGGTTTCAGTATTGAAAGATGTGGCTATTTTGTCCTGCTGTAGCCATTGCAATCAAGAATATATTTTTTCTATTTCAGAAAGGGAGCAACAACCCTAAGCCTATTGGAAGAAATAACCGGTGTGACAATTGGGCAGATTAAGAATGAAAAATGCAGCA
This sequence comes from Myiozetetes cayanensis, assembly GCF_022539395.1. NCBI lineage: Eukaryota > Metazoa > Chordata > Aves > Passeriformes > Tyrannidae > Myiozetetes > Myiozetetes cayanensis. The sequence continues at coordinate 51,763,979 of NW_026087853.1, forward strand.
CTGATTCTTTTTAGAGAAATCTCCCTATTTCAAATAAAAACAAACCTGAGGACCACAACCATCTGGAAAGAGAATGATGGAAAAGGATATGTGACAAATACTTCTAAGGTTTCCTTAAGGGGAATGCTGTAGGAATCAATCCAAATTCCAAGATTATGATTCATTAACTTCCAAGACAGCAATATTGATGACTGCTGGTGTTTAACATTGGGATGCAAATGAAGTTTTCCTTTTCAGTAACATGTTCTTCAGTAAGTCTTTACTCATCTTCTTATAAGCTCATTCATTATCAATCTGACACATATCTGAAGATTGTTTTACATTAGTTTAGCCAGTTATTTGGTCTGTGGAGTTTGCTTCAGATAGCAGAGTAAGTCTACTTGCTGACTTTCTCTTTTCGCTCTACTTCATACAAGCATTCACTATGAACGTGTCTTCCCAGTAAGAAGGCTGATGCTTCAACAGTTATCTTCTGTGAGACACAGTCATCCATAAATCTTAATACAGGTAAATAATGTCAAGCAGACTTTCAGCTTTTCCAGTGAGAAAGATGAGAGAAGTGGGAAAAGAAGGACACATGGACTTCCTCCACAACACAATTGTTGGTGTCCCTCTTCTTCTGAACGTGTACTACATAAATAAATCAGAACATCTCAGGACCCCTGGTTTATGGCTATCATTGTTTCCAGATTTAATGAAGTACATGGCCTCTTCAAGGCTCATCATCAGCACAAGGAATTAAAAAATGTCTAGTCACTGTACTAAAAATCAGTCAATTCCTTCTTCTGAATAAAGATGTTTTTAAGCTAAGACTGCCAAAAGCCAGTCAATAAAACCTAGAGAAGGACATTACCAGCCTTCTCAAACCCTTATCAACGGCATCTAAAATACTGGCAATATACACATTTCTTCATGAATCCTTCTTGTAAATCAAAGTTAGATAGAGGTTGACTTACCTGATGCACACAGTCTAAGAACTGTAAGAAAACAGGAGCAAATCCACTACCCTGACAATTGAGAGTCAGATTACTACGTTGACTGAATTTATGACCAAAAGAGAGCCATTCTTTTTCCACCAGCATTCGGAAGCCTTCAAGTGTCCTATAGAAGGGATCACTGAGCAACTGCACCAGAGACACCACCTGGATCACAAGACAGCATATATTGTGTTAAGAGTGACAGAAGTTAGGAGAAGCCTTTAGTAAATGAATATAAACATTCAAAAATCTGTTTATCGTTCAAGAAAACAAAAGCTTTCATATAAGCTCAATGACAAGTATTTTTTCACATACATGAAGTATTTTTTTAAAACAAGCCAAATAATATCTCACATGAAAAAGCTTCAATTAAACCGAGGCTTTACGATATCAGTTAGAAGTCAAACCTAAGCAACTACAGACTGGGGAAGTCATCACAATGATTACAACATTTAATGACATTTGAAATAAAAACACTTCTATAATAAACATTTTTAAGACAGTATCTGCTATCTCAGCAACAAGAGCATTAAAGAATTGGTCCTGAGCGTGATTTTAGATGAGGCGTTGGGTCTTCACTCACTTAATTTATAGCTTGTGGTGATCTGTCCTTGCAGCAGGTGTTACAGTCACTTTGGCACAAATTCAGTTTTCTCCCTGTGTGTGGTCTCCTCACTCCATTTATGGAGTGAATGGAAGAGGATTAATTTCTTCTGTGTTTAGAGTGTCATATGTTTAAAAAGATAAACGAACAGTTGTGGCAACTTTTAGCTTTCCTTCTTACATACGGTCAGGTGCAGGAATGCAGATTTTATATCTAAACCTTAGAATTGTTAAGTGTATCAGGACCTTCGGAACAAATTCATTTTAAGGAACTATTTCATGGTGTAAATTGCAAATGAATGCAAGGATTCATGCATTCTAGTTTCTTCTCTGCTGCCACAACACAAATTTATCAGTGTTACAGCAAATTATCTGTCACTTGTGTAAAACAGCAATGCCTGGTGTTTTTTCTTAATATTTAGCTATTTCAAGGTTTTAAAAGCATCTTACTTGTGCAGTAATATCCCAGCCATCTTCCAAACAAACCATAACAGAAGAACCATTTTCCAGGAGTTCAGAGATGATCACACCCAGTTGCATTATCCTGTGAAGCTATAAAGCATTATGAATGAGTAATGTACTCAAGCATAAGAAAAATTTCTAGGTAATATCAATAACTAGAATATTTTAGCATTTAATATTTAAAAAGGTGTTCTGAGATTTACATACAGCACAGAGAAGGACATTGATGCAACTGATTAGACAACAATAAAATGTAGCCGTCTAAGAATTTCCACCTGAACTACAATAAAACTAAGGAAATTTTTGAAGATAGGAACTTAAACTATTAAAGCCAATAAGTACTGTAATAAAATAGCTGTCATAAAAAGGAGAGAATGGCTGACAGATTTACCGTAGAGAAATTCCATCCTGGTCTGGGCTTAACACTAAAATAATTTCCTGTGAAATGTTAAGGTTCCATAAAGTCACTAACTACTTTGATGGAGAACCCATCAAAGATATTTACAAGAAAATATTTTTAATGCTCAGTTCTCATGGAAGTTGGAAATTAATGAACTGAAGAATAGTAACATTGTAATCAAACCACAAATGTAAAAATAGACCCAGAAGCAGTCCAGATAGTTGGGCAGACAGGTTAAAACATATGCAAAGAGGACACAATTAATTATTTGAACGTGATACTCATTATGCGGTGATGCTAAAATTCCTCGAGCAGGTGGGTTACTTAATTTCTCTGGAAGAGGTATTGACTTGAATGATGTAATTTCAAATGTGATAGGTATAAGCAGGTTAAAGAAATTCAGGTGAATCTGAGCCATTTTATCTTACAGTCAAGTTTCACATTATTACTACTAAAAGGAAAATCTGTATGACATTTCCATCATTGTTGTTGTACTGTGACAGCACTCTTGGTAAACAACATAGGAGATAATATATAAGCAATTCAGCTGTTTACAGTATTGCTCTTTGTGGAGCACTGAATATAACCAACCAACAGAAGCAGTGGGAAAGATGAAAGACTGCAAGAAGGAAAAAAACAGTATAGGAAGACAAATAAAAGATGGGATGAAACATCCAAGACCATTTATGCAATGAAAAAAGTAAGTTCAGAAATGGGCAGAAGCCATAGGAAAGTGGGAAGAAAATTAAACTGAAGAAAATAAGAGGAAAAAAGATAAACCAAACAAAGAGCTAAAGACTAGAAAATTCATCCTCGTTCAGGGCAGCCTGATTTTTTCCTCTTAAAACCCCACCAATCTGGTGAATATTACCATGGAAATTGTGATGGAAAAACCTTGACTCCTCTGAGCATTCAAACAGCTATTAATTTGGAAAAAAAACCCCTAAACAAATTTTGCTTCAATTTATTATACAAAACCACTGAAAAAAGCACCACTTTTACAACCACAAGCAGCTAGTTTATTGTTCTATACTTTCTCAGGCAGTAGAATAGAAGAAAGGCTGTTTTTTTCCCATTCTTAATGAAGAAACTTATATGCAATCTGGTTATACAGATTCAGTCTTAAAAATGCAAACCACACAGTTTTATAATTTGCATTCAGCAGATAGGGCAGCATTTCAAATTTCTTCTTGTGTATTCACATTCTTAAGAAGGGATAGTCCTTAAAGTGTTAAAATCAGTAACATTAAACTTCTATTGACCAGAAAAGGAAAGCATAATACAATAAAACCACATTTCCTAGGTGACAGATCTATGTTCTTTCACAGGAATAGTAGAAAATGTGCCAAATCATAAATTAACTTTATCACAGAAGTCACATATGACATGATTTAAAGCACGGAGATGTGGTTTAAGTGTCACACAGCTAGTGTGTGACATTATGATCTAGTCCTGAGCAAAGAGTGACACACTAAAAGCAAAGAGTGATCTTCTCAAACATACCAAAAGGGAGTAACTGCAGTGTTACCTCCCCTCGATCTCTGTGCTGCTAGAGGGACGTGTTTATTTCCTCAAAGTGACATTCAATTCATTTATCTACACTTAATCAACCCGCTCAACTCCTCTGCAACTGAAAATGTTCACACAGTGAGGGGGTCATGTCCTCATGCTCTTCCCACTTCTCCCCTTCCTGAAAAACATGGCCAGACACAGCCATGACCAGCTCCTTGCTCTCTATGGAGTGGCCACAGCTCAGGAAGAAGTTAAGCCACTTGTTGCACTACAGCACACTTCAACCAGGAGTGCATTTTCGAATGTGTAATTACTGAAATGACTGTGTTACTCACATGTATTTCCTCTTCAAAAAATCAGCATATAAAATTCCGTTTTCTATGATTAATTGCATTTGAGAAGAATATATACAGCAGTGGATTACAAACCTAACAAGCAACTGTTAAAAAACATTCACTGGAATTAAAGTGGTTTTAGATTTACAAAGATCTGGTTCTCCCTCATCGTTGGAATTTTGCAAAGTTTGTTCCAGTCTTGCCTTTGTTTGGTTAGTATTTATGTAAGGGAATATGGGACAGGGAAATAAAGGTACAGATTCAGAGAGATCAGATTAACACACATACAAATCCTCTCTTCTCCACAAGCACTTCCCATATCCCACAGCAGGCAACAGATGTTTGCTTATTTGTTTGTTAACTTGTGCATATCAAAATTCAGGGTGGGAACATATATGAAGAGTACCATATTGGTTTTAAAATAAAAAGGCTTATTTATCGTTCTTCACTTTTTTCCCTGATTTTAAAAATACATAAAATAAGAAAACCCAGCTAAAACAAGACTATAAATTTATATAGACAGAAAAACCAGTCACCTCTGCTTGTGCATGTGTTCCATGCTACAAAACGTAAATTATGTTATAAAAAATGCCTCCCAGATTTGTAACTGTTATGATTGTATTAAAATAATAATGCTTATGTAATGACAGAATTGATAGTATGCGAAGTAATTAAAATGAACAAAGAAGAACAGCTGGTTAGAACACAATAGCTCTCTGTCAGAAGAGCCTGAAATTTATCTTGTGTGAGCAGTACTGCATATAGATAATCAGAAGTATCTGTCATATAAATTACCTGTGGGAACCACTCTGACTCCCCAAGTGCTTTAAGGAATGTTGCCTCAGAATCGGTAGGAATTGTGCTGGGAACACAAGCTCTCATCAGCTTTTTAAAGCTTGCCTTTGTCTGTCGGATGTCACTGAATTCAACAGGAACAAATTCACAATTCAAAGCAAAATCAAGTTTGAACCCCTGTATGAAAAGGACAACAGCAGATGTAATTTAAAAGGGAAGCATATTTTTCACTGACAGACTCCTTAAATCCCAAAGCGTTGTCTGCTTTATTGCTAAATAATTCAATTCCTAAGTCACCTGCCCAGGACAATATAAATCCTTACACCACTTGGAAAACGTACCATAACAAAGTACCCTTCTACTACTCATTACAGCAGAATGTACTGCACAACAGTCATATTTCTACATAATAAATTTAGTAGTAATGCTAGTGAAAAACTAGAGTTGAGCGACAAATCCATTGAGTTCTTTATACACAACATAATGTGCTTCCTTCAGCATTTTTAAAGCAAATTAGCGATAAATAAATATTAAAATAACCGTATGGATGACATACCAACAGTGCAGGACAGATTCTGGGAGTTCAGTAAAGCAGAAAAACTCTCAAACCCAAAAAGAACCGTCATAACTGCAAACTAGCTGACTCATCTAAGCAGTCACTGCACACTGAGACAGTTGTTTGTCTGAAGTACCTAGTTCAGCACAGAACAGCAGTCAGAGAACACCAGATGGTTTTCCTAGCAGAATTCCTCTTGTTTTATTTAACTGACTGCATTTAGAGAGCATGCAATAAGAGAGGAGGACCAAATTAAGAAAACAAGCTAGTTAACCAAAAAAACCCCCAAACAATGGACTATGATGAAAAGGATAATATGGAGAACATTAACAGGAAAAACAATTCTCATGCATGAAGCATCACTGTTAATGCCAAACTTTTTGAGTTTTCTTCAGAAATTGCTCTTTCATTCAATTAAACTTGGCCTGCAAATAATCTTCATTAAGCTCCTTCACAGGATGCCAAGTGAAAATGCCATAAACGGAAAGCGCAGGTTTAATTTTGTTTGTATTTTGTCATGGTTCAAACCCAAATTTAATAACTCAACTAGCAAACTTGCTTTCTTGGAATGTAATAATGAATGACAAAAGCAATGAGATAAGTAGCACCACTGCCTTAAAATGTTGTACACTTCTGTTTGTATCATCAATTTATGTGACACGATATTTAGCAGAATAAAACAGGTTTTCATAGGAGGCTACATCTATAATGCATGCCCTTTACAAAGCTAAAACAATTCCTAGTTAGCAGGATGTTACAAAAAACTAGGAAAATACTTCACAATCAAAAATCAACAAGATTTCTTTATCCTAAAACAAAATTTGAATTGAATTTGTAGAATAGATACAAATCATTAACAGGTTTAAAACACTTAATCACTATGTAATTTTATTCTTACATTTGCTAACACAATACACTCTTCTTTAGAGATACCCAAAAATGACTAATCTTCTGCAAAATTGTGTTATTAAACAAAACAAAAAACCAAACAAGTGAAAACGCCCTGAGTTCTAAACCAGCAAGGAAATTATCCAGCATAATATAATGATCCTGCAAGTTTCCAAATTATATACATCCTACAGTACTTCAGAATACTTCATGCTGGTTTTGCCCAATGCTTGTTGCTGGTACATCCAACAGGTAGCTCTTTGCATATTTTGGATAATGATACACACCTGTATGGTAATATATTAAAAATGTTTCTATCTATACCAAGCACTAACATATTATCCCCAGCTGTTTGTGACTGCTGAAACATTAACCAGCTTCTGTTTGGCCTAAAAGGTCACTTCAGAGCAGCAGACTAAAGTAGTTTCTGCTACACAACTTTAGATTCGTGATAGAACTCTTCACCAATCATTCATTATGAAATAAAATAAACAGAAATATGAATAGTTCCTATTATTGGATTATGGCAATTTAATTTTGTGTAATTGATGCATTATTCTGGCACAGCATGATTCCTCCACCTCCCAACAGAACATAATTTCAGAGAGAATTGAATTCTGATGTATTTTCCTACTACCAGTAACTGTTTTTGAAGGTCATGTATTTCAAAAAATACATATGATTATATGTATGTTCACATTTTGATTGAGAAAGTAGAAGACAACTGATTTTTCAATCTCTGAATGCAGAGGCTTAAAAAAAAAACCTGCAATCATTTTCAGAAAACAAGTAAAACTACCAAGAATTCATGTAGAGAATACCTGTTTCTTAAGCACCTGCATCTAAAATAGTAAAATCTATCAGAAAACGTATATGAAACCGCAGATATCACGGTCCTCTTCATGTAATCAAATCAGGATGCTCAGAGTTCTATTCCCATCAATTTGGCTTAATATGAGTTTAAGTGTTGCCCACAGTAATGAAGGTTTCCTTCTCTGGTAATCACTTTCCTAATTTACAACATTCCATTTCCTTCATAGCGTATTTCAACACATCAGGAAAAATAAAATTGCACTTTAAATTACCAAATAAGCCTGTTTTCCCATTTCCCAAAACAGCAATCCCTGAGATGATGACTCAGCTGACCATCAGACAAGCAGTCAGCAGAGTCAGAGTACAGTAGTCTGTATGTAGGTGTGATTACGTGTGGCTCTGAAAGAAAGAACTTGTAAATGCAGAGCTCCAGCACTTCCTTTGGAATATGAATGGTATCTGGAAGGGGCAGCAAGCTCAACTGCTGCTGCACCAGTCCCACTCCATCTGCCTACAGTCCCACTATTCTTAATAAATATTACTGTTCAGCTTTATCCCAGCAGTGACACAGAGCAGAGCCCAGCTGTGCTGCCCTTGCTCCCTGCAAAGCCAAGGCAGGACAGCAGCTGAGACAGTGAAGACACAGTGCCTTCTGAATATGAAGGCTTTGCTGGATGCTCTGCTGCCCAGCAAGGTATTTCTTTCCTAGCCATCCTTTCCCAGTTCGAATGCTCTTACCTTGTACAAAAGCTGTTCCATTCCTCTCCAGTCATCTGTTGCCCATCTTTGCATCTCTTAGTTCAACTATACATTAATATTTGACCAAAAGTGACAAATAGAGTGCTATGACAGAACTTTTGTGGGTTTGAGCCTGATCTTTAACTGTTCTTCAAGATAATTTAGTATATTTTACGTTACCTTTGTTGTATTACATGACCACAGAGCCTGATTTTCACCACCCTAGCCCCCACTAAGTTATACAGCATTAAGTGCTATTCTGCATATAGAAATACTTCTCATAAGACTTTACACCTTTAGGAGAGCTATCCATCTGCCTTATCTAGAGAACTATTTACTGTTTTGTAATATTAGAGTTATTAAATTCAAGCCAAATAAAAACGATGTTAACATAAAATAAAAAAAAAAATTGCCATTACCCGTAACTGAGATTTTTCTCCAAATATATAGAGGGCTGCTTGTCTTCTCAAGAGCTGACTTTGCAGGAAACTGCTGCTACTGTAGGAAGGGGTGTTATCTTTCCCTGCAAGTCTTGCACCAACATCAATGAATGGAGTCTGAGTGTTGATAAATCGGTTGCTTGAACGAAGACTCGCCCATACACCTTCATAAGGATGAGAAATATTTAAAAACCTCTTTCTGTGAGGCACTGAAGATCATAATTATTAAGGCATATGCTTAACATAATTTGGAAGGTAGAGTGCTTAAACATGTCACGTGCACCCCTCACAGGACATAATTAACAGCACATACTGGAAAGAAATATTTTTGTAACAAAACTTGTCAAAACCATCCTACTGCATTGTCATGTAACCTAAGACTAATCAAGCTCTGCACCAGCATTTTCTATTGTAGAGAAAATAGTTGCTATAATATCAGTAATATAATGATAAAATTAATCAGACCTTGCAAATAATGTCTATTTAAGTGTACAGAAATGAAATTACTATTGTTGTTCTTTTCAGAAAGTGGGACAAAAGTTTGAAGTATTTCCTTGTCAGGTATATTATTCTGGAAGTCTAACTATTAAGAATATAATATAATTGCTTTCTCCAAAAATGAAAATAGTATCACTTAAAATTCCCTATTACTTAGAATTCTTATGTTCTTTTCACCCTACACAATGTAATAGTATCAACCACATCATACTCTAAGAAAATGTATGTGAGGATGATCAGTTCAAATATTACATTTCAGGATAAAGTATCCCATATTGACTCTTGAAATGCTGTGACTAAAATGTAGAATGCCCCAAATTTTAGTTTTTAATTGTCCTTTCTAATGGACAATTAGAAATCAAAATGAATTTAAGAAAGCTCTTTTAATTGCATTGTAGCAGATGGGACAGTGGTAAAGCCGTGTGAGTAGAGAGAAGGATGCCTACAAGATCACAGCCCTACAGTTCAAATCACTGCTCTGGCAGCAGGGTATGGTACAGAAATCCCAAAACTAGCAACAACATGAGCTTGAAACAGTGTGGTGTGATGTGGAACCATGGACTTGTGTCTGAAAGCAGCACAGCAGTATTTGAACGGTTTCACATCAACCTCTCAGCAGCACTTTTGGTTTGCATATCATGCGTTGCTGCTGCAGCCGTACTGCCATTTCCAGAGGAGGGAATCTCTACAGCACACAGACATGGTCTGATCTGATCATGCTTAAGTAAGTTTTGTGATTTTATCATGATAAAGCAGCAATAAATCAGATTGCCGAGGCCTGTTTAGCACTAGCAGGAGAAAAGACAAGTAGTAAATATTTTTCTGTTTCTTGTGGCTAAGTTATTAACCAGGATTTTGTGAGATCGTCCTTGTGTGTCTACTCTGAAGTATCTGAAAGGTACTGGGTTTTCACAATACAAACACCACTACTTGAAAAATCAAATTCCTTAAAGTGTACTAAATTTGGCGTTCAAATGGCAGTGTGAAATTCTTTAACCCAGTATGCACTGAATCAGATTATCAGAAGAGACTCTGTCCATAAATCTGCAAAGAAAGATATTGAAAAGAGGCACCAGAAATATCTCAGAGTAGTAGAAATTTAGATACTATAGGACCAACATCCCACACTCTGCAGGAAAATCCAATAATATGCATAATTGACATTTCTTGCATAGAAGAAAAAGCTGCAGATAACAGTAAATTCCACTGAGATAGCTCAACCAGCAAAATAATTTTATTCTATTTTTCAGAAGCAGGATTACATTTCTATTAAAAAACCAGTTCTGTACAGTAATCCTCAACAGGGACTTGTCTGTAGAGTTTAGCTTGTCTGCTGTCTGGCAGCTAGTCTGAGATGTGAGCAAAGGAATTGGAGTAACTGGGAATGACTGGCAGGAGCTCCTGAATCAGTAACAGCTCTAAACAGCTCCCACTTCACAGCCAGCCAGTTTTATAAACACCTCATGCAGTACTGTGTTTAGTATAAACTTTTGTTCCATGTCTCAACTACTGCAGATGAAATAATAAAGACTTTATCAAGCAGAATTCACAGCAAACATTTAATAAGAGAAGTAACTTCTCGTTCATTTGGTATGAAAAGTGCTAGCTCCAACACAGACTGCTGTCCCCAGAGATGACATACACAGAAATACACAGTGACACCTGGGAGGATTTCACAAAAGCAGCCATCATTAGCACCTGTAGCACACCACAGGCAACAAAACTGGTTATAAATACATGCAGATGAACATGCTTACCAGCGATGGACAGCATGGATTAAAAGGAACAATTATGTTTCTGTTCTAATTTTGTTTAGTAGCTTATTTTTTGTTAGCAGTATCTAGCATTCACTGTTTAGCATAGACTGCATTATTGTGATTTCATTAATACTGCATTATAATTGATTTGACAGAAATCAACTTTTCCCTGTTCACTAACATAAGAGTAATTATGGAAAGAAACTAATTGACTAAGTAACAGTATTTCTTAGCTATTTTACTAAAGGAATACTAAACACTCATTTCAAGAATTAGTTTTTTGCTCTTTAAAATTTTCACACAGAAAATTTTCTACCTATCACTCTGTGTTAGATCAGTGTCACTGCATCATACATGCAATGGCCAAAAAATTGCAAAACGAAATAAAGTCACAACACTGAGCTAAAAAATAAAAAATGTTGTTAATGCAGAATCAAGGTTGTCTGTCAGTATCACTTTAGAATGCATTAGGATATTGTAGCAGCTATGAAGATGGTAGAAAAGAATGTGCTTTTAGGACACAGAATACAGTACCTTGATGGACTCTTTCCTTAGTTGCTGATTTGGAATTTGAATGAGTGAAACATTTATCTCTGTACCCAAGCACTGGTAGATAACAGTTAAGACAGAAGGAGGAGGAATGGAATGCACATTGCAGCAAAACACATTGCAGGAGAAAAGAAAAGGGTTACTTATTAATTTCCAAAGATCTAGTATATATTGCATTTCTTTATAGTACATGATTTATCAGACAGCACAAATCTTAGTCATCACAAGACAAAACATCAATCAAGCCACAAAACCAATATAAAATGAGAAGGAAGCATCCATTTATCAAAAAGAAATAATTTTCATTGTCATTGCAATAGCTTCAAACGTAGCACAGCCATCATGTGCTTTTCCATAATTACAATACCAAAGGAAATGCAGTAATTAAATCATTCTGCTGAATACTTTATTGAAAGCTTCTATCCAGCTGAAAGCTAGATCAATTAAAAATTCCAAACTTAATGCCTTTAATAAAAAACCTGTTTTAGTCTAAGGGCATTAAGTGCATAATTAGATGGACCTCAAAATCAAAGCAGAGTGAAAGGCATTTGTTCTATGCATCTACAAACATTTTTAAAGGACTGTGTACAAGTATATAATTTAGAAAACATGTAATATTTACTATATAAAGAGATTTCCTCTCCCCTTGCAAAAATTCTCATTTTCTGTGGGAGCCTTTTATGTTTATCAGTGCACATATCTTTGGCTCAAAACTGACATCTACACAACCAAGTTCTTTTAAATCAAATATTCTGATAAAACATGCTTATGTCACCTGCTATTAAAGTAACTCTCTGAGCTGGGTCTGTATTTATTAATTATAAATATCCTAGTATTTTTCAATAGCAGCAAATCATACTTCGGAAAACTTTTTATTCTACTAAATTACACAACAACGCCAGGTAAGAAGTGCTGCTCTGTAGAGCCACACTATATTTATGAAGTAATATAAGAGGAAAAGCTATGGATTTTGAGTGAACTTGCAATTCTTATGAAAGATATCACTCAAGGTATTGCCAAAAAAGGTCCAAGAATGAAATATAATTAAATATAATATTATGAAATATAAGTATTTGAACAAATATTTCAGATCAAAACCAACCTGACTGGGCTTTGGGCAGATACTTTGTTACAATGTTCCAGATAAAGTAAAAAACCACACTTGACATAGACACAAATATTCAGAACAGTTGATGAGTATTCAGAACAATGATGATTTTAAAAAATGTGAAATACTACTCAAGGACTGGAATGTATCTTTTAACTTAAATTTTAAAAGAATGCATATTAAAAATACATTGTCTTTAGCACAAAAAAGAGAAAATGTAATTTTCAGCTGGTGTGTCATAGCTGAACCTGGCTTTTGAGCCCTGGTATGTGTGGTAATTTAAACAGGGAAAGAAAGAGTGATCCAGAATCCAAACCACAAAAATACTGCTACTGTATTTTGTACAGTGTAATACATACTCCATGGCTGCTTGCTACTTCACATATGAAATATAACTAGCTACGAAAAAGTAGTAAGAACTTTTGCAATAATGAATTCGAGAACACTTTTAAAGATTTCATATACTTTGTGTATTTTAGAATTTCTTTTAAAAGAATTGTGCCACCTAATCTAAACAAGCCTAGTGTTTACTTCTCTGCAGGGAGATACTCCCTCTCTCTGTTCCCTCTTACCCTGTCAGCTTCTCACCTTCACTAGGGCTCCCACTGTACTTGTCAAACATTCTTATGTTTCAGCAAAGTCCTCACGTATCCTGCTGAACTGTGAATAGACACCTTTCAGATATAGAGAGCAGGTGTGGCATCAATCCAGCAAGACACAAGATAACTTCTCTGCCCTCTTCCTGATTACTGCTCAAATTTAGCCAAGAGACTTTAAAGTCCAACAAAACAACACGTCTGCCTTGAGGCTCCTTTTTTCTTCACTGAGCAGCAACAAACTCATCCTATCACACTTAGCACAAACTCTAATCCTAGAAACCAGCAATAGTTATTTCAGTAATCCTTTTATCTTCAAAAGACAACTTCCATGAAGTCAACCAGCAAGCTTTCCTTCACTTATCTGGAGCACCTCCTCTGCCCCTCAGCACCACTCCACTGTTGGCACTTTTGTCCCAGCACAAGGGGATGGAATCCAACCAAACATCTGCTGTCAGCTACCCAGCATGTTCACTATTTCAGTACTAAGGCTGGGCACAGCCACCAATTTATCTTAACAACTGCAGGCACTTTGGTCCTGCTCTCTTTGGTCCCTAATCATTTTACTAAGCCAGTTAAAATCACTATGCTTTTTAATCTCCAACTACAGTACAACACAGTAACAAGACAGTGAGCAGGGAACATAGACAAAATTTTTATATGTGAAATATGTATGTACTATGATTAATGAAGATGCACAGAATTTTCTGGTTCTTGGTGATCACCACTTCTTCTCCTGCGCTTCTTCTCTTCCCTTCTGTGACAATTCTCACATTTCTAAGCATTTTCCTTTCTTTTTCCTTTTCCCCTCCCTTTCACATTCTTCCTTCTTTCAGTTCCTTAATCCCATCCATCTCTTTTGGAAGTTTTTCTCTACAGAATTGTTTTATCCTTCCCCCTGTGAAGCTATATGTTTTGTATAACACAGTAAGATTTAGGCTGGAATAGACCTCAGCAGGCCAACGTATTTCTAACTAATTTTAGATGAGGTATCAAAAAGGAAGAAAAGAAGCTTTTAGATGCTCAGAAATAATTGTAAGAGGAGCTTTCAGGGCCAAAAGAGAAGAAATCAAATATAGAATGCTCCCTTTTAGCAAACAGATGAATCTCTATATTAACAAACATGTATTTAAGGAATTTGGTGCACTAATTTATGCATATATTGCAGATAGAAAAATCATAACAATTTCATCAGACTAGAAGTGTAAAAGTAGTGTAAAAGTATTTGGAATCCACTTAACAGAATGAAAGGTCCTTGCAGAAATGACACTGATGAGCTTCTGTACCTAAGAACAATTATTTCCAAAGAATACACTGTATCTCCCTACTTATTATGCCTGGCCACATAATTAGCTGCTACCTAGAGTAAAATTACTCAGATGGATTATTTGCAACTTTATGAAGCTATTTGCAACTATTATGAAGCTTTATCAGCTAAGCTTCAGCCTCATATTGGAATGATCTGCAATTGGAGACTCTAAAGTGTATTAAATGATAGAATAAAATATGCATTTTCAGGTCATACATTTTAGACAAATTAAAAATACAGATGAATCCCAAAGTATTTAGAAACATAGTTCCTCATCAAGTGCTTAATTTTTCACTAATTCCCACATGAAACAAACTTTATTTCAATGTAAAGGTCTTGAACAGAAATTAGATAACGTTGTGGACTGAGGCTAATCTGTAATTTCTGTTTGGCTGTTTCACAGAGCAATGAATCAGTAAGAAGTATAATTATTTTTATTTCACTAACATTTTTTATCATTTAATACTTCAAATAATAGACTTTGAGCTAGTCTTACTAACCTCCTCGAGCAAAGCTATTGGATAGATTTACATCCAAATGTCCTGGCACTACCTGCTTAAACACAGTAGACATTCTTGAAGCCCTCGTTTCAGTGCCTAAAGTCAGCCAAAAAAAGAATAGAAGATTAAAAAACTACAGCGTTAACCAGACTAACATTTAACATAACTGCTAAAATGCCCTTTTCCCCCACAATACAGCTAATTCTTGCCAATTTTGTACTTGAGATTTATTTTTTAAGACAAAAGTGTACACTGGCAGCAGTATGGAGGTGTTAGACACAGCTAAGCAATCAACATATTTTACAATAAATGAAGCAAAGCATGCACACTTTGGGAATGGTGTTACTTTACACGAAAAGCCACTGTTTGGCAGTATTAGGCCAGTTACAACCAACTGAGTAAGACAAGACAGACACAATTTCAAGCTACATGGTCCTTTCTGACACCTTGGGTTTACCTTCACATAAACCTTATCAGATTTCATCACAAAATAACTGAAATAAAGCATGAATTAATTTCTTCATGGTTCCACCTAGGCATAACCCAAATAGCATACTTTGAAAGAGTTTTCACTGCAAGAAAAGCTCTAGTGGGAAAATACTTTAGAAACCCATTACGAGTATGTAACACATAAAAATGCCTATATGCCTTCCATTGCTGCTGCAGTTAAATAGTTTATCTGTTCATAAAAATCTGAGCTTGCAATCACTTTACTTCTTCATTTTATGAAACAGGGCAGTATTCTGTGTTCTTTTCAATCTGACAGTCTCTTATTCAGTATGCAGTTTACAATATGCTTAATTTGCTGTAAGATACTTTTTACTTTTGCTTTTTTATATAATGCAATTGTTATATCTGATCTCGTAAAAAACAAACAAAAAAACCCTAACTGGAAAGTTCTGGCATCTTGACATTCTGGAGAACTTTATTTTATTTGTTCCAGAATTGTAATAAATGACTAATGCCTCAAGACTGACCATCATACTCAAGTGAATTCCACCAAAAACTGTGACACACAGGTGGATGATTGTTTACCGTCAGACTAATACCAAAAATATTTTGGGAAGGATTATGAACAGACTTTACATACAGAAAACACATTCACTGAAGCTAAGAGTGAACAGGCTATCTGGGAAGTTTAACAATAAAGAAACAACAGAATTCATATGGGACATTGAAATAACATCAAATCAGAGAAAACTCATTCTTCAACTTAACCACAGAGAAGCACTGCAAACCAATTTTACCTGGAGACAGAGCAATTGTTGGGCTAACAGTGAGAGTATTACTGCCATTCATTTTGCAGTGGACGGATATCACATTCAGTAAGGCTTGCAGGTATTTTTCCTGTTCTATACTGCTTGAAGATTCTAAAGAAGCAGGAGCTAGAGGCACAAGAAGAATGCAATACATTAAAATACAAAAATGCAATTTATAAATACACAGAATAGCAAAATGAAAAGTTTCTTGTGTAAAGCAGAGCACTGAAAATGTCACAGTTTGTCTCTCAAAGGTTCAAAAAGCTTTTCGTTTGATGACAAAGAATGTTCAGCTGTTCATCAGCTGGCTGCAGAGCAGGACTCAGCAATGTCCTCTTCCACACAGAGCTGAAACCTCGTGGTCACTGCTCAAAATCCACCATTAGCCAGTGATCAAAACAAACAGTGAAAATAATGTAGCATTGCCTTCACTCTCCAAAGGAAAAGTAACATTTCTACGTTTGTGCTACTTGTCAGCAAATTCCAGCCTTTTAAAGCAATGTGCAGACAACAGCAGACAGAACTGTTTCTTTGACACAAGTTGAAACCATACTCAAGAAGCTCTTCCTCATTCCAGAAAAGGAAGGTTACTTACCTGTACCTGGGGGTTCCTTGAGATACAGTGCCCACTCACTGAAGTTCATGTGTACCAGACACTGGTGTTCATACACTCTGCTGTATTTAGAGACATCAGTGGACACCATTCACGTGTCCTTCAGGTACTCTATCCCCAGAATGTGACCATTTCAATGGATTCAAAGGAGAGGAAAGAGGATGGACAGGGCATGTACACCTGGATTATACACTTTAAAGGACCTCCAATGAGGAAAAGTTACACTCCCATTCCCCAGTGGCAGTCCATCTGCTCCTTCACCAGCTCACCAGCAAGCAACTTCAGGAAGTGTCTTCCCATATGTTTGGGTAACTCGTAGGATGGGGGGATGCACTGTTGAGAGTACCACAATTCCTTCTCTGAAACCTCTGAATAATCCTGTACAAGAATGTTGTTCCTTAATTTGCTGGAGACATGGAGAAGGACCACTTCAGAGAGAAGTGGCTCCAAAAGACTGGATGAAAGCAAAGCCAGAGAGGAAACAGAGAGTTTAAAAACAGAGGGCAGAGAAAGAAAAGCAAGAAGGTATGATGCTTTGAGAAAGTACTTAAGTTAAGCAGACAGTCCACTTAGGACCATCCTAACACTTAAGAAACCATTAGCAAAACACAGAACCAAGGAAAAAACCTTGAAAATAAGAAAAAAACACAACAAACCCACACCCATTATGCCCAGATGCAAGGACTTTAAGGAAGGAAAGGAGATGAAGGTCAGGTCTTGTGCATCATACTACAATGACCAAAAAAGTGTCCAGTATCAGTAAGTCAGAGTTTTTTTCAAATGACTAACAAAATTTTTGGAATTCTTGTTTATTGCAGCCACCTCTGGACTTACTAAAGGACAAAAATTTCACAGCAGCTTAAACAGAATTTGGTATCTTGTCCACAAGAGCCAAGACTTGGAATAAGAGATAGAGTCAAAGAATTTGACTGAACACATTTTGACAAACCACCATGGTAACTTGTAAATCATTTTCTCCTACGATGATCCAATCATACTCCATGTTGGAGACTAACAGACAGTAACCTAATTAGCTGGAGGTGGTAAAAGAAATTTCATGATAGCCCTGTTAAAATTAGTGTCTGAATTGAAAGTACAATTAGGAAGTGATTAGATAACGTACATGCTGTTTCTGCCTGACCAAGTGGAAACAGCCTGAAGAGGAACATTATTTTCTCTTCAACTCCTAAGTCTGGAATGATCTTTGGGTCTCCCAGTCCTTGAAACAATGCCACAAAAAGTCAATTTAGGTCTAAACAATTTAGTTAAGTGAAAGGAAATGAAATATCTAAATGAAAGGATAATGTCCATACCACTTGCACTTACAAAGTTTTTTCTCTGAAGAGTATTGCATGTGTTTTAGGAAAAAGATTCAGAAGACAAACAGCCTGACTTGTATTACGAAGTCTGTCATTAAACTAGGCAGAGAATTAAAGAACAAGGGCAAAAGTGTCCTTGTGAGAGATTAGAGATGGAAAACTTGCCCTTCATCCTTACCACCAGTCATCCCATCGCACAGCATTTAACAGCAGCAAAAAGAGGTGAAAGGCTACAGGTGACTCAAAAGCATGAACCCCCTACTGCACAGGTGAACGGGGTTTTCTGTAAAATGACTCATCTTTTAAGTGTTGTATCATGAAGGTTCTTTCCAGGAAAGAAATGCATTGCTTAGCAATGCACTAGAATTGCCTCACTGCTAATATGTGCTCTGTTATGCCTGGTTGCAGGCTGCTCCAGTCAATAATCCAGCCTGTGCCAAGATAACTGTTCTCTTAGACAGTGTTACTATGTACAAGAAACATAAATGATCTTCCTACAGGACAGCTACAAGACATTGTAATTCAGGTGTAGAATGTTCAGAACAATGTTAGAAGTCTAGAACTGCAATGCTCTGCAAAGAAATTCCCAGAAAGGTCAAAGTGTATTTCAGAAACCAACTTCCATGTATCACAGCAACTCTTCAAAAGACCTGTATACTCTCCAGCTCATATTCAAACATCTGTTAATAATCCTTTTAAATACAATTCTGTTGCACACATAGTTTAGTTCCAGACAGAAATTCAGTGCTGTGCATAATTTCTCTAAAAAAACATGTTCTGTGCTTCTTATATAACACATTGATCTCCAACTATGCTTTGAAAACTTAACATACCACATAACAGGAAATCACAAAAATGTTCATTGAATTCCAGCAGGTCCTCTTTGTTTCTGTGTATCAATACAGATAAAAATCAATCCTAATAAAAATCTACTCCTATGAAATCTCTGCTTAGGAAGGTATGAATTTGTCAGCTTCAATTTAACTTCAGATTATCATTGCCTTCTCAGCTTGCATCATAATGCATTTTTCAGTATAAACTTTCCTTCATTGCACACAACTCCTACTGAGGCAAAAACATGCACCTGTGTATTGATCATGCACCTTTGTTGATCAGTTTTGTTTCACCAAGCTTCCACTTCAGGATGAGTAAAATAATTATCCTACAAATATTTTCCATTTTCCTTGCAGTACATTCCTGAGGAGAGTCTCCATTTTTTTTTCCACATTTGAAAACAAACAGTAACTCCAGAAGCAAGGATCTGTCAGATGTAGTTACTGTCAATCACTTTACCTACGGCCTAATATTCTGCTGGCGATATAAAAGACCATAAAAAAATTTAAAAAAGAAATCCCCTACAAAAGCAGTAAGATCACACACAGGAAACACATTTTATTGGGTCAGGCTTTGAAGATCTTGTTTTGGAAGGCTCTCCTACTCCCATGAACACAGAAATGATAGTTACTATAGAAAACATGGAAGTGTTTGTCTTTATAATATTTCAAGACTATTCCTGCACATTTTTTTCAATTTATATTCTATCTATACCAGGTTAAAGATGCCTAGTCAGTATTTCAGCTAAGACAGCTGGTATTAAACCAGTGTAAGACTAACATTTGAATTGCCATGCTTAGGATTCCCACCACAAGCCTGTGGAAGAACTGATGTAGCCATTGGCTTTGGCAGCTGCTGTGTTAACTACTGGTAGTACTGATCCATTTCATTAATCCTTTCAACAAAAATGCAATATATAAATTCCCATTCACCACCTTGCTCACCACTCCAACTAAAAAATGCCCCCACAAAACACCGACTCCAGGTTATAGCAATGAATATTCAGCAGATAATTAGTGATTCACAAATTACTGTTAACAGCCAGTCCAGGCACTGTCTAATGTAAAAAGCATTTTTCTAATAGCTCTGAAACCATGAGATTTTAAAGGTGCATTTGATAAAGATACAAAACATCATTACGTCTGATCTAAACTGCTCTTTACAAGTAAGAAACATGTGGTTTTCATAAAGATACTCTGTATTATGAAAGATTTATGAAAAATTCAGAAGACCTATGTAGAAAATATTTAAATCATGTAATCTTAAAACTACTTCTATGTGACTTGCACAGAAGTGTACAGTATGCTCGTTATAGGTTATGAAAAATTCTATAGAATAAATTTTAGCAAAGTTAGGCCATTTAATTATGCTTTAGTCGTTACTGGGGAGAAACGTAAACATTAACAGGACAGAGGGATTCCTCCGCTCCCTTAGTGAGTTCCTGATATTACAATTCTACCTCACATTTCCTTTTTCTCAAAAAAGAAAAATTATGGCCTAACCCTTGAATAATTTCTCAAAAACTATCAGTGTGATTAAAGAGAATACTGACTCTCATTCTTGGCATGAAATTAACTCTGAAAAAATTATCAGCATATGACATGGAAATCTAGGCAGTCATAATAAATATCCTAAACACTGCCTGTGAATAATGAAACTTAAATAATCTTCTTTCCAAAATTAATTATATTCTGAAAAACTAACTATTCTGATAAATCTTGTGTTGGTCCAGCCTTGATCACACAAAGGAAGAGATTTACTTAATGCACAGACTCCAACTAGAATCTTTCAAGTCTGTGTTTTATAAAAGAAAGAAATTAAACTAGTATTACAATGAAAAACATGAGAAAAATCAAATAGACAATGATATCTATAACATTTTATGTAGTCCTCTATTCAAAGGGACACCATACACTCATTACACAAACCAGTGCAGCGGAAAAAAGTAATTTAAGGGAAACACGAGAAGTTTGCATTGTACTTAAGAGATATCAGATTTTACTGAAACCTTTTGGTATGTCTATAATCTCTGTCCAAATTATTCACTGGCATTTTTGAACCACTTTCACACCATCCAGGATCTGCTTCTTGACACATGGTAATTAATATTATTGGATAACCACTCATATCCCAGGGCATTTGATCAATCGAGTCACTGATGTCCTCTAGAAAAGTTAAGTATTTCCACGTCAAATTCCTTGTAGAGAAAGCCCAGCTGCATCAACTCACCTGTAGGATGTGTGTTTTGGGATTTGAAGAGGCCCACAACACTCTTCCCATGAAAGCCCCCGGACCTTAGCAGCAGAGTGCTGTTTTTGGTGTTCTTCCAACAGACCACGGGCAGGCGGTTGTGCCGGTAACAGCGAGCCACTCTCTGCAGGCTGCTGTCCTGGACAGACTGGGGGACCACCAGCAGCCCAGGGTAACTGCACGGACAAGAAGGACATAAAAAAATTGAAAGACAACTCAAACTGCTCAACGACGAAAAACCACACAAAACCAACTCAAAATTACAAGCTGAAAATGCATCTTAATGAAAAGACACCCTAACTGTTGGAATTACTTTTATTTCCTAAGTAATTTTTAGTTCAATCCCAGCAAATACATTAGTTCATAAAGAAAGCTGCATTTTGAACAGAACTTGAGGTATGAAAAAATTGCAAGGCTATCACTACTAGTCACTTTCCACTGTAGGTTACATTTTATTTGGCAGTATTTTTCTTCTTAGTGTATCTCTTATCTGCCACTGTAATTTTTAAGCATGACAGAAAACAGAATTTTGAGGCATGCAAATGATGTTGTAGTTTTGTTTTGACACTTGTATATGAAATATGAGAATTGAAAGGAAAGAATGTTAGATTGCCTAAAGTATCACAATGAAAACAATAGTTTTTGGTTTATGGCAAAATACATTTAAATTTTACAGTCAGATTCCTTGGAACACTGCTTGAAACTGTCTGGGTACTTTTAAAAACACTACAATACAGGGGGAGATTAGAAAATTCACTGATATAATACCTTTAAAGGTGGAAACCCCAGTAAGACTGTAGTTGTGTTCACCTTAGTGAAAGAAGGATTCAAGGAATATGAAATATTATTTTCCATCTCCTCAAAAAACATCACTATAAGTGCCAATTTCATATGTTAAGAAGAAACTAAGATGAGACACGGGGAACAGTTACTGTTTACTAAACAACTTTGTTTCTCTATAATATCCACTGTTCCTCTAAATTCAATTCTTTAACATTTGGTGAACTGCACTCAGACAAAATAAATGTACTTGACATTTATAGTCAAACTTCTTAAAACGCAGTAACCAAACTAATATAGCAGTAGATTAGTATTTATATCCTGGGATTTTTAATCTGATCAGATATTAGTTGCCTTTAAAAAAACCTCCACCCTATAGAATATTAAAACCCAGTGGTTTTAGGAGAGGAAAGAGTTGTCTGCATAATGTTCAGTGCATAATGAAAATGCATAGATTTAATGAGTTCATCTGCATTGTACTCAATGGTGATTAAACAAACAGTACTTTAGACAAGTCATAAAACAAGAAAGGATCTAGGATTTTCCTTCTGTGCCCTTCTTCCACGAAGAACTGGTGATTCCATTGTCCATTATGAAAGCAATGACTAGTCAAAACCGGCTTTGGAGAATGCAAATATCTTCTGATATGACTCATGCAGATATGCTTTTGTATTAAAAAGAATGTTTGTGGGCCATGGTAGTAAACTGCATCAGCTTTCACAACAAAAAGAGGAGTTAGTAACACTCATGTGCTAAAACACAGTACGTGACTTTCAGCACATGACCAACTTTGAAAGTAGATACTTTCATGACTTTAATTTTAACACGTATTTTTTAATTTGAGGAAAATATTTATTTATAATCTTTCTGAGGCTTTGCTTTTTTATTTAGGAACAGAATAGATTTTAAATGCAAATGTATTTACGCAAATATACAGATACATGTCTCTACTTTCAACTCCTTAACTGCGTTGGTAAACTCACCTCCTGCAAAGTGAATACATCCTGTTCAGTGCAGTTATTCGTAAGTATTCTGTTTTTGAGCGAGACGAGTTAGTGCTGATGGTGCCCAGGCCCAAACGCTGGTAGTCTCTGAAACAGGCTCTTTCTACTAATTGCTCCATTGTTGATTTTTCTGATGCTTTCAGGGTGCCACCCGTGTGCATCTCGCTGTCGTCTGAAACTAAAGACAAAAATGTTGAGGAGTTGGCAACTGGGAAGGCCAGCAGTTACACAGAAAACAGTGCCACTTTCTTCTGAACGAAATATCATTCTGTTTTACCCTTGGTGACATGTGGCAAGAACTAACACATATAAACCACAGTTTATAAAATTCATAAACAATAAAATAGTATCTTACTCAGGAAACCTGCCTATATCATGCTTGGGACTGGCATGGCTGACATCTCTCTTGCTAAAATCCTGGAAAAAGTCATCTCACATATTCATTAGAACCGAAGACAGATAATCTTTTCTTACAAATTTATGAATTCTTTAAGAATTCTTTATGAATTCTTTACAAATTCATTCAAGATAAGAACACACTACACAATTTTTTTTTTTAACTATCTTCAGGAGAGGTACGATCTCTTAAAGGCTTGGTTCAACTTAAAAAATGTTTCAGTGTTCTAATTTCACAACAGATGTGACTGTTGGTTTCTTAATGTCCCTGTTTCAATGTCAAACAGCAGCTTCCTTCACCCGTGCACATCAGCTGCACTTTCCAAAGCAGAAAAACCTTTAACCATGAGAGATAAAAAACTATGTCACAAGTTCAAACTACTCTGAAATTCAAGTCAAGCAAGGTCGTCGTACAAAACCTGCCACCTGTCTGTTAGTGACACTTTTCAGCTATTTCCAAATACTTCTGAAAGCAGATTTACTGCTCACAGCACGTATCAGTTACTTGCTACCACCTCAAGCACTGAAATATGTGCTTCTGAGAAGTATTTCTTCAAGAACGATGCCCAGGAAAGTCTATAAGGATTTAAATTTAAGACAGCACTTCATAACCCTGGAAATTAAAATTATTAAAAGAACCCAAAAATTATGATATAATTAAAATTTAACTGGCAGTAGACAACATTCAGAATTTACAGCAGTACCTATACAATTTTTTTTTCTGTGCTTCTCAGCATAAAAACTGAATGAGTCATGTTTTTTGCCCTTTGAGCTCATCAAACAAAATCAAAAATTCTCTATTTGATCTAAATAACAGACTTTAATATCGTGGATATCTCCTCTTTTTCCTGTGTTTTCGTATTTGTCATGGGAAGAAAGAAGTTACACAACATTTAAAGTGTACTAATGAGAAACAAAATTAAATGGGTTTTAGAAATAATTTTATTTTTGGTCACACAGAAACTTGGTATTTAACAGATTTCAGTGCAAAGCTATAACCGACTCAGTTAAGATGAGGCTGCATTTTTTGAAATACTTCTTTCTAAATGTACTTTTCTCTCATGAAAGTAGTTATACTGGTGATCAGAGTTTGCAAAACATTTTCCTGGGCATAAAAAGCTAGAGATAAGAGCTCATATCAATGTCCTTAACCTGGAGAGACAACAAAATATCTTCAGCATGATTTATTTGATTCCGAAAAGATGAGGGATAAACTTTCTATTTTACTGTTCTTGAGATATGACTATTTGCAAAAGCAGGTTTTGCAGTCTCTTGTTTTATTGAACACACCAATATGATCACTTGTAGGAAACAGAATGTAGTAGTGATTTAGAGATGATAAACTCTGAAAATAAAATTATGAGGAGGAATTGGAGGGAAGTTCGGTGTTCACTGGCAACAAATAATAACTGCAGTGTCCAGTTTTGGAAGTCACATTGCAAGTTACATGTGGACCAGTTTAAGAAGTCTGAGAAAAAAGTATTGAAGATGATCATAAGTCTATCAAGACTAACAAACAAAGAACTGAAAGAAAGAACTGTGGATTTTTAACATACAGAAAAGAACAGAGAAATATTACAGTAAGCCATAAATACATTAAACTGCAATCAGAATGAAGGAATTCACCTCTTCTATATGTATATAGAGGCAGAGTAAGAAAGGAAGGCTTTAAATTGCAGCAAGATGATGTTTAGTCCTGAGTATCAGAAAGTTGCTTGTTTCTCTCCTGCATTAAGGATGGCTCTACGATCTGCCTAGAGTTGTGAAACCTTCATCTCTGAAAGCTTCTAAGAAAAAGTTAGGTAATCACTTACAAGGAACAGTTTACGTATGCTGCTCTTGCCCTGGGGCAGAGAGATGGACTAGTTGACCTCCTGAAGTTCCTTCCAACCCTACCTTTAACACTTCTTTTTTAAGACAATGCATCACCTGCTGCAGAGAGTTCCTGTTTGACTCACTGCTGGTAAAGCTGCATAGTTTCCCATACTTCAGTTTGTGAGACTTGCAAACAAGTCAAAGTCAAAACCACAGCAGTCAAGATAAAAGAAATTGCAGTGATTAATTCCTATGGCTATTTGTACTCTGCTGAAGTAGAGTCACCACTGTTGTCAGCTGACTGATGTGTTAGGGCTGCATGGAGAGAAAAGCAAACTGTTAGCCCTTGGTCACCTTACACATTCCAGCCAAAACAGCTGGAAAACAGCAGGCCTGAAGACTCACAATAATTTATATTTTTTTATTTTTGTTAGGGGAGGAAAAAAGTGACTGTTCACTAACGTTTATATAACACCTGTGTTCATGGAAGAACACAGTCATTTTGTGTATCAGCAATGCAAAAACTTAAAACTTCTTCAAGGGTAGTATGAATACACAGGTATGACTGTGCTTTGTGTCTCTGGGTGAAGAACACAAAATCACCCCCAAATCACCCAGGTCCAGCCTGCAGAATTGCTTCCGATCCAAAGAATCTACAACATCAGAACGCATGCTAACACAGCCCTTAAGGAAGATGATGGAAATTCAATTAAGAAAGTAATTTTTCGGCACTGTAAAGACATCCTGTATTTTCTAAAACTTTATTTTTGCCTTTTTCTCACTTTATCTGGAATGAAAGAAGAGAATCAGTATTTTTCAGCTCAACTGGAATGGCTTTCTTCCATTTCAGAGAGAACAGAGACAAGTGCTTTAGTCCTTCTTTGGACAACTTTCACACATCTGCTCGTAAGTCACATAAGTTGCCTTGCTCAATGACCAAATATTTTAAAAGAAAATCTGGCTTGTTTGATGTTTTGAAGAAATTATCAGTGTTTGATAAACACTTAATTATCTGAGACGCTTATGTTTTTTTAAAAAAGAAAAAATGGTATGACAAAACAACACCTGTTTATGTACAGGAGAATCTGGTTCCCTCTAGTGGTTTATTATAAATTAGCAGTGGTCCAGATAAGGATATATTGACAATAGTACATGGAAAGAAAAGAAGTTTTTTGGAGAAAGTCAAATTCCACACCATCACACAAACAGCACAAAGTGCCCAAGTCCCTTTCTACCTTCTGCCCCAAATCCTTCCAACCAAAATTTTGGAAAGTGATATATTCAGTAGCAATGACTTCTGCTGCTTTCAAAAATCATTTGTCAGTTCCACATCCACAAAAGCCTCCAATAATGTCTGCTCATTCTTGCATCTCACCAGTTACTGCTTTCTCATCAAAGACTAATTGCAGATATCAGATGTCTAAAGATAAATGGAGGCTACAGCATGCTTCTGTGCTGTTACATCTATACTAGTATGATGTAAAAAAAATGATCTAAAAGATACTATATCTAAATAGTTTCATAATTGAAAAATAACCTCATACTTTACTACACCACTGAATTAAGTCAACTTCCTCTTCTGCCTCTTCATTGCAAAACAGAACACTCACTAAATGTACAGATTTGAAACCCTTCTCTTCCCTGTCTAGGAAGACTCTTCCATTTCATTTTGAAAACATTTTGTATTCAATAGACTGTAAAGGAAGCATAATAGAGTTATTAGCATAATGGACTTATTAACCAACATGGAAAAAAGTATTTTCCTATTACCAGAGATATCATCATCTTCATTCCAGCCTGGGCGATTTCCTCTTTCTTCCACTATTGTGCCTGTCTTCTTCTTTAATAAATACTGGCGTCCAATTGTCATCTTCCCAGCACGTTTTGCTCCTTTCACAATGCTTTTTGAGAAGGTACTATAAATTCAAAGCAATGAAAATATTTAGAAAGATGATTCTCCCTAAGAGCATTTACAGATTTCTATGATGAACACAAATAAAATGTATGTAATAATTTTTCACTAATTACAAAGTCAACAATTAGAAACTTCAGAAAAACAACTTCCTATATTAAATTTTAAACACAAATTTTATTACTTTGAGATAAATTTGTGCCTATAATGTCTAATGGCAATGAATAAGCAGATATCATCTTTCTTCAGGTATTTTCATTTTGCTAGCAATGTGATAAATCTAGAAAGTTGACAAAGTAAAGGCAGGAAAGACAGACATTACCTTAAACTTTTAGGATTTCAGGAATACCTTGGGATTATACTTTTCTGTGTCAACAGGGCAATAATCAACAGAGAATCACAGGAGCTACCACTCTGGAACAGACTAATGATGCAGCTGGTCCAGTAAAATTAATGCATAATATAAAACTTAAAAGCAGACCCAAAGCTCAAACTCTAAATTAAAAACCACCAGAGCAAAGGCACAGGGTAAAACTAATTCTAATCCAGATTAAGTTGTTAACCTATAACACACAATGAACCTTGTTTCCATGTTGGCACAGGCTGCATAGCTCAAGATGCTACTTATATTTTCAAAATATAAGTAGGTTTCAATATGTAGTAAGGGGCTTGTCCAAACCTACTGCATCAAGAAATTTAGTTGAATAAGATAATTCCTATACCAAGTAAACATCTGTCTTATACTAATCCTCCTCTTATTCAGGAAATATAAAGAGATGCAGAATAGCAATCGCTTATTTTGACATTCCTGAAAAGTGATCTACATTTGTGCAGAGCTCTCAGACTGTTCAATGTGTCTGACTGACACAAAACAAGGACATCAGCAGTAAGAGAAGCAGAGGGACTGTACCGGAATGAAGTGTTCTTTTCTTTCTGTTTCGGTAAAATTATCTGTGGTGCTGTTTGCCCAGCGGCGAATGCAAAAGTGCTGAAGATAGACTGGGGATAGCGGAACTTCATTAACTGCTTCTTAAATATTTCCACCACTTCGGGACTTACTTCTTCATCAAATGCTACTTTAATTAACTGTATATTAAAGACATGACATGTTAGAAACCAGAAAAAAATATAATTACAGAATTAAAGAAATTAAAAGATTCTAAAATACAAATATATGTACATACATCTTATTTATTTTGAGGGATATTACATGTTTTATTAATTTCTTATTTACTTTTAAAATGTATGCCCTAATACTAAGGTATTTTCACTAAGAAGCATCTGGAATTCTCATAACATCAAATACAAAATATTTTGGTAAATCCAAGTAGTAGTGCTGGCACTAAGACGTCTGCAACAGTTCAAATACTGGTCACATGGGACAGCTTAGCTTGGAAATAATTCTGCCAGCTCTGCCCCTATACTGGAAACGAAGGTTGGTAATGCACTTCAAAGACTCTCATCAAGCCAATAATTTCAGCATTCATATGTCACAACCATTATATTTCTATTACTTAGACAGCCCAATTTTTGCCTCACCTTGCAAACTACAGAAAACTGCTCATAACAAAAATGTGATCATGAAATTGGTCCTTAAAAACAAAATAACCTCATGCTATTCAACACTGATCCATCCACTTGACTAAAAACGCTTTTTTGAAAAATCTGGGGAAAAAAGAAAATCCCATCCAATCATCCTCATCCAAAAGGAAGACAGTCAACAATTCAGGGAAAAAAAAAAAGACACAGAAAATACGGAATCCATAAAAAGGCCCAAAAGAACTTCAAGAATGTGGAAAAGCAAACAAAGAAATATCCTAGAGCTTTACTTTTGAGCGCATACCTAGATACCTTTTGAATGTCTTTTGCTTGCAATCTAGAAGGTGGATTTCATCCTCGCCTTTCTAATTTTACTTGTTTTGTAAATACTTTCCAAATGACTAATAACTCTGTTGTTCTAGGACCTCCTTGAAAGGAGCTCTTCACTCCTTCAGGGTAATGCTGATCTGAAGTTTTAAAGAGAACAAATAGCATAACCGCACACAAACCCATCTGAAAAATCACTATTAATAAACAAAGAGGAGGGGTTATTTTATACTGCATTGAACTCTGGCTGTTACATAAGGAACAGAGAGTAAACTGTTTGCTGATTGTTTTTGTTCTCCTAACCTAATACAAAACTATGCTAAACAAAAGCAAAGATGATGTTTGACCTGAATCCAGCACTAAAAACACCCTGTCTGTATTTATCACATCGTTGAAGCATGCTAAGTATTCTGATAAAAAGATTTCTGGAAAATAAGAGTCCTCTCACAAGTCCACAAGTGAACAACACTTTTTTGCTTATTTTACTCACTTGTATTCCTAATCTTATGCTCTTGAAGAGGATATTGAAGGATGATTAGCTAAATAATGTCCATTATTGAAAGGAATTAGTAAAATGCTGATGATATAGGTTGTTGTTTTCAAATGTTATTGTTCTCAATGAAAATATAATTCTGCAGTCAGTCAACCCAACAAAGTATTTCATATCTTAAGTACTGCATTCTACTTTCAGTCCATGATATAAAATTCTTTGCTTTTCAACTTTCAATCTCTTAAGGTTTGACCACAGCTAATATCACTATCAAGAGGAAGAATTCAGGGAAGGCTTCAGGATTCCTAATTCTTAGAAGTCCATCTCCGTCAATTGCCCTGCAGAACATGCTTCTGTTGAACACACTGAGGGAGATCCTACAGATGGGAAAATTCCAGGATCTGTGCCAGTCATACCGAGGCTCACTGGTTCTAGACAATGGCGGCTACTCTAAAGATTCCTGGAAGTGCAGCCTCCATGTGCAACATACCATGACTTTCTGTCACGGATTTTAACAGCAAGCTGGTAAAGTGTCAAGTGTTGAGAAGAAAACAACACTTAAAGTTCTCCATATTCATTCCATGTAGCTGCAGGAGCGAGAAAGCATGCTTCCATTGGTCTGCCTAGGCCTCTATTTACATGAAGATATTTTGGACCCAAAGCAGCCCCTTACAGGATCCAAAACAGACAGACAAGGAAAGCACTAAAAGAAATCCAATGTGAAAACGTAAATATCACCTGGGTAAAGAAAGGTCAGGGTTTCTACGAGGACTGCATTGTCTGTTGACTTTACAGAGCAGAAAACTGGACTCTTCACAAACAGCAGGACAAAGAGCTGCTCATAAGTGTATTGAGCTGACTGTGCAGCCACACAAATTTTTACAAAACCTCCTTTTACCTGAAAGGTAGCTGAACTGATCTGCAGTCCTTCCTGCATACTCTGCTGCAGCTGGTTCTGAATACTGATCTTCTTCTCCTTCGTAACAGATGCAATAGGAAAGCTCCGGATCACCGTCTGCTCTCCAACTGAGAACCACAACACCCAGACACGTGTTAGATCAGAGTCAGATCTGCTCTGGTCACGTTGTCATTTGAACAGATTGGAATGAGTAAGTATAAAGCAACATGAACATATTGGTAGAGAGTTAATTTCAGGCAAAATACCTGAAAAGGTGGTAAATTTCTAAAGCATTATTTGTAATCTGAATTTCTGCTTAATTTCAGTGGGAACGATTAGAAAAATAATCTCCTTCCTTCTGAATCTTTCTACACGATGGAAGTGCACCCCCAAAATCTAGGTTGGTAGGGGGTAAAGAAACAATTTCAATCTTATTCAAATTTCATACTGTATCGTACAACTTATAAACAAGTGATGGTATACATTGATATCTTTACATATGACCACAAACTTTGCACAATAAATTTATACTTCTGAATGACAATCAGATGTCATAGAAAAGGCAGACGTCAAAACACGAAAAGTTATCATTTAGAAGAGCAATCTCCATTAAATATTAAAAAAATACTGCATTTACAAGCAATAATTTTAGGTAGAATACTAACATATGAATATTTTTCCTTAAATTTTCTTCCAATGTCTGAAAAAAAATTTATGGAAACCTAGGAGTAGTGGAAGCTGCAGATTTCATATGGAGTCTCTGTTCTCTCTTAGTGGTGAAGAAGCTTACAAATACTGCTCTGCTAAGCAGCAATTTAAACCAGCCTTACAGTTGGAACAGAGATATAAAGACACCAAGCATTTTGTCCATTCTAAAGCCTATGAAAATTACTAAGGTATGATCAGGAACGTTCCTGTTTTCTGTCTCCAATTTTAGGTAGTCCATAAAAGCCCATGATGCCACGTGACAGCTACTGAAGTTTCCTTTAAGACATGTATATATGATTTTATATTACATAAATTACTGAAGACAGAACTCTAAATATCTACCAATACACAGGAATAAATAAACCTTTAGCATCTGAAGAAGGAAGCTGCAGTTAAGTGCAAAATCAAAACCAATCACTGTCATATTCAGTGATAAAAGCTTGTATTAAGAGATTACTTTTATCTAACAAACATGAAAAATTATACTGTGAGGTATGTGCATTTTGATGTTGATGCTTGAACAGGTAAACAGGCCAGCTCAAAATTCTGTTTATCCTGAAGGATCCCAATTATAACTGTTTGGATTTTCTTACCCAGTTGATCATGAGGAGTGCCTTTAAATATAATTCTGTAAGTGGTAAGGAACAAAGCTCCTTCAGCAGGGAGGATATGAGGACCTCCAAGCAGTCCTCCTGTGGCTTCCTCTCTGCCATCAGGATCCAGTAGCACACGGAGACCTTCACAAACAAATTCTTCTCCTGGCAGTAAAGTTGGTCGTAGAATTTTGGGCTGATGCAAATAATTGAAATGTGTTAGTGTAACAGCATTATCAGTGTCATACCTCAGTCTAGTTACAATATTTGGTTTTAAAAGCTTCAAAACAAAATTATTATGAGACTGAGTCCAAAGAAGGGAGATGGAGTTTGGACTCAACTAAGAGAAATGGGTCTCAAAAAGCAGTGGGCATGCAATAGCTTGTTTATGATCAGAGGTTTGGCTCTAGGAGTTTCACATTTCATGAGACCAAAGCCAAGCATTTTATTTATCACTGCTGGAAATTTTCTTTTCATGTTTTGATGTTTCCTCCTAACATTATGAGAGGAAAAAAAGATTACTAAACTGCATGATTCTAATACTTGTAAGGAATACAAATATGTTTCATAATACTTGCCTTCTGTATTGGTGGAAGCCGCCTACTCTCACGATGGACAGCCTCCAGAGTCTCTATGTGCATTGCTACAATGCCTGGAAAGCAGTAATACCATAAGTGAAGTCTCACACAATGTTAAAAAAAAAGCTTTAATCTAATTAAAACTCTGATACTCTGAAATTCTCAAATTCAAACATCAAGGGAATAATTATCTAAAATTCAACAGCAACTACAGCTTGGAAAAGAAATCTAACCTCCTGACATAACTGAAAGTAACTGAAACTAAAAAGTGCATTTGTCTCACTAGATAAAAAAAAAAAAAGACTATAAACCACCTTTTTGACAGAATTCCTACCTGGTATCATGCAATGCAGCCCCTTGATGTGATCCTGGGTAACTCCACTTTCTGTGCAGACCTTGTCAATAAATCTGGTGATGAAGCGCACAACCGCATTTGCAACGTCGTTGTTCTCCGAGTCCTCAAATCCACTCTCGGTGTCGTAACTCTCTGCAACACTGCCTGCAATACTAGAGGCATAAATAAAAACAATGTCAGGAGTGAAAAATTCAGCTGTTCATGCACATATGATACCTGGCTGGACAAAGACAAGCTGTGGGGTTTTTCTCTAGTAACAATTCACAAACCTTGCTAAAAGCATATGGTGGTACCACAAGTACATTCTACTTCCACTGCATTAACACTGTCTAAACTTCATGGATGACGACAGAGGAGAACTTCCCCTCCATGAGCCCAGTGCAGAGAGGCCCCCCAGGAGAAAACAGCTTTTTGAAAGTGAGCTCTATGTCTTCTCTTCATAAAGTCAAGTACAGTATTTACAACTCATGGTAAACAAATATCAAGTTATATAGAGAAAGATACATTTTAAAGGCATATTTTGGTTGCAGAGCAAAGGAATCAAAATCTAAAAAGATACAGGAAAAGCTTTTTGTGCATCAGGTAAGCAAGCAAGTCAGTGGTAGAGGTACTTTGAACATCTAAAAATGCCTCCCATAATAATACTAAGAGCCAGATTCATAGATTGCAACATACACTGCAACCACACACAGCTCACAGGCATACGGAGCATGCCTGAGATTAGGGGTGTTTAGTCAGCAGAAATCAGTAACTCCACAGGGAGTTTTGTCCTGATAGCCTTTTACTTGATATCAGGGTTTTTACATGGTGTTCTATGACTTTATCAGGCGGGAATTTTGTACAGATAGGTGATAATGAAGACAACAAACAGAGAGGGAGGAAGGCTTGTTATGAAATGTCCTGGATTTGCATGCTAGGGAACATAACTGATGTTACACTCCTCCTGCTTCCTTAGTAATTTAACCTTTGCCATTGTGGTTTAGCCCTCTTGCTTTTTGTGGCCTCAGTGCCTTTCCTCCTTGCAGCTGTTGCACAGAAATTGTGATTTTATGGATGCTATACAAAAGGTTTCTTGACTTTAGGTTCATGCACAGGTTTTTTTTTCAACTTACATAAAAACTAACAGAGTGGTTTGAGGGTTGCTGTTTTCTTTCTCACCATACCCTGTGTTTGTCCTCAACATCAATACAACTTTTATGTTCCTTTAAATGGTGGTAAACTACTCCAGATTAAGTTCTGTTATTCAAGAGGAATGATACCAGACTTCTGCTTGCCTTAACTAATGAACTTGAAAAGAAGTGAAGATACTGAAATAATCTGGTATTTAGAATAAGCCCTAAAAGCTATGACCACTCTGCAAACCGTGGCCCATCCTGACTGATGAGCACTGACCTTGCACACCCACCTGTTTGTGACAATGCTGTTGCTTCCGCTCTCCCAGTCACCAGTGGCTGAAGTTCTCAGCAACTTGTTCTTACTCGTGTCCAGTGGTACCAGCAGATAGACCATGAGGTTGGCAAAATGAATTGCCTGACTGAAAACGGTGCTTTCCTCATTCTGGACTAGCTCCTGCTGCGTCTGTTTATTAAGAGTTGGCCACAATCGCAGCTGCTCGGCAGCCAGGTCCATTGCTGTCTTATCCTGGTCTGGGCTGGCAGAAGTTTTCTCCTAGAAGCCATACAGAAAGAAATATAAAGACACATAAAGAGATACAAAGAAGAAATAATAAAGCTATAACTTAAAAAAACAATGTTTAGTCAAAACTTCATTTATTAAATTTCTTACTAAAATTCCTCAGTTATTTAAATCATGTATTCATTTGGAAAGGAAAAGCAAATAACTACATTCAGTACGGTTTAAAGAGAGTTATCATTATGGGAACAGAGCTTTGAAAGTGGTTTACTGAAATACACAAGTAGCACAATGTAGACAGATCTAAGTAACATAATTTCTTTTGAGGTCTCTTCTATGTCATACAATGTTCCCTCTTTTTTCAGAGTGGTTTACTGACTTTAATATAGCTCCCCTCCTTAGATTATCCACTTAACTCACATATGAACAAGCATAAATCAGATTGAGAAACAACATGCAGCTCATAGCCTGATCCAGGAGATATCCTCCAAATTCCTAGGATGCTCAGGTGAGAGAAGATTTTCTATAAATAGTTTCCAGGCCAGCTGAAACATTCATGTTTTAATATGCTGGAGTCCAACTCTAGCATTAGCTTGAAGCAAACTAGGTAGATGGCACACAATCAAACTACAGTAAAGGAATCTGGCAGCTGATATTAATGACCTAACGCCTGATGTTAAATTAATTGAGGACTAGATATCTTGCAAATGTTTTTTCCATACTAAGTTGAGGTAATTTTCCATATAAACACATGTGAGGGTTAAAGGAGATGCTTCACTGTAAGTGCTACTGTTCTTCACATTTTTCTTTACAGAGTGTCAGATTGGAGGAGGTTCCCTGTACACAAACCCACAGTCCTTTTCTCTTTATCCCAGAAATTTCTCTGCATTCTTCATTCTGACTACAATTCTGGGAATAGCTCTGTCTATTTTACTTCCTCTCTTGACTACACTGTATACTTTGGGTAGATACACTTCTCAGTCTCATAGTTGATATTTTCATAAAATAAGAGAGATTAAAAGTGGCTCTTTTCTATGTGTATGTGCTCCTTAAAAAATTTCATAATTTAATTTTAGCATACTTCAAGGCATCCCATCATACTACTCTCAGGAAAAACATACACATTAAAGTGTGGAAAATTCTACAAAAGGTGCTTGTTTGAAAAATCATCAATGCAACATCAGATTATAATGCTTTGCAAACAAATATACATTTTTATTATTTCTCATGTTATTGTATGCTGTGTAACATGGGGAAAACGAAAGAAAAATACATAGAATAACTTTGCCCTCTGTAACTTAGGAGACAATTAAAATGTGAATAAAAATATTACTTTAACATTTACTTTAATATAATCCCCTACCTTTTGTTTTAACTGTACTGCATGGTTGTCATCTTTGGCTGTAAGGTAAAGGGCACGAACTTGATTTTGCACGTTGCTATAAAAGGTTGTTTCCCAAAACTGTTGGTTAGTCCAGATAGGATGATCCTGTACACAGGTGTAAGCAAACTGACTAACTCCAGGTGCTAATTTCTGAAAGTAAAAGATGTGCAAAGTTAACAAATTAGTCCTATTTTTTAATTTCTTTCAAAGGTTATGCATTGAGTACTGAAATATAAATACATTATACATATATATACACATATATATACATAAACATAAAATTAGTTGTACAGACTGAAATATGCCACCAGAGTTCTTCCTAAAAGCTTCATTTGTTGCAACAGTAGAAGATTAGATAAATTGTTATCTTCACTGTTATTTACTGTACTCTATGACCCAAATCCAGCTTCTGAAAGTGTGCTAAATTAGGTATGTTCTTTGAAGTCACAAGGGTCTGGATCACTGTAAGATCTCAAACAAACCCAGGATTGTTACAGCATTAGTCATTATGAATGAACCATTTTTTTCAAGTAGATCTATTTATTTAGGTTGCACTAGTCTCCCAGTGAGTTGTTTAATATTCTTGATAACCACATACAATGAAAGGAAATTTATTTCAGTGATCTGAATCATGAAGAATGAAATCCTTTATCATACATTCTTACTTTTTGAAAAAAGAAGGCCGCAAAAAATATCTGTGTTGTATACTGCATGTAGCTAAGAAGGAGGTAATCTAAATATCTGCTTTGATTATTTCTGCAGCAGAACTGAAGAAAAAAGTATATTACTGGGTGCCTCATTTAATGACTTTCACTCACAATACTACCCATACCTGAAATACACACTATATCTAGAACTTAAATTTCATTTTGGTGATTATGTTGTAAAGTGCTTTCCTGGAGAGCATGACTGCTCCTCAATTTAATATTTGTAATTGTACAGCTGTTCACAACAGCCGGTACACATAAAAGTCTCTTAGCAGGCACTTGGGCATCCAAATGGAAGGCTAGGAAATTACAACCAAAAATTTTAGAGTCTGGTTTACAGATTTCTGGTTTTGCAATTCTTCAGACTGTGTTTTCCACGTTATGCTCTTCCAAGTACATCATGAACTAAAAGTCCTGATCATGTGCCATGTATTCATTCCTTATCAAAGGACCTTATTCCAAGGTCCTTTCAAACTGTATGTTGAGAAAATGCTATGTGACATGCTAGTAAAATTTACCCAATTAAAATGCCTCCTTGTGACTGACCATCAAAAAGTGAGAAATAAATTATTTATTTAATCATGCAGAATAAAATAAAAATTTCTTGGTAAACTGTTATGAAATCTAAACGTGTAGAAGATTCAAATTATATTAAATGTGATTTCGTTTACTCAATACAGATTGAAAGAGAAGATAGCTGGTTTGTTTAACAGATGCCCAAGTTTCAGTTGTGGTGATGTTTCATGGCAGCTCACAGGAAACAGTAACTGATCACACAGTAACAGCTCCCACACCTGACCCAGCTGTTAAATCACAGAACAGCTCTGCACAAACACTACAGATCTCTGTAGTGACTGCTGAACAGCCTTTAAAAAAACACAAGGCATACAAAATAAACATTCATATTTTTATATAAAAATATATAAATATTATAAAATTATCTCACATAATATATATAATATAAATCATTATATATATATAAAATATACTATGTCATGCCTACTAATTAGCAGGACAACTAACTGTACATGAAAATGAGTATTTTAATATTTAAAAAAAAAAGTGACAATGTTACAGAATATAAAGGAGGACTACACCTCTTGCCCCCTCTACAGCCACCTCCTTTACAGCAATCTTACTTCTGCAAGAGGAGTACACATTGTGCATCTTCCACTGCTGGAGGATGTGTATGATGGTAGCTCAAAACATCCTCATTTGTTCAGCTATGGGAATTACCACAGGCCCCACAGAATGGATTTGGCCCCATCATTCACCTAATTAAAAATCCATACGAACAAAAACCCGTGTTACGGAGGAATGGGAAAGATGGGTAAATTGTGGAAGATAAATATGGACAACACAACTCGAAAACCGTACCATAACTTCTACTTTGATTTATTCTTTGGGGTTTTTTTTCACTGGCAGTAATTCCCAGTCACAACAAATCTGCAAAAAGGGAGTATGATGTGTTAGGAAAAGGGGAAAGGAAAAAAAAGGGAAGTTGGTAGTCAGCTCATGCCAATTTGTGTAGTAAATGCCTCACAAAGGAGAGAATTGACTATCGACCTCTTCAGTTGCCTTTGATGCCTCAGCCCAAATCAGGCAATTGTGTAAAGCAGGTAAAGAGGGGGTGATCTTTGACACAAACCCAAACGAAAGTTCAAGCTCATAACTCTGGGTGCACAGTAACAGTGCTGCAGATATAAAAATGAAATAAATGATTTTGACACGGGGACAAACATGACAGGAAAGCTGAGGGGCTTTTAGATGCTCTTCCTGTGCTCATAATTTAAAACCATGAACAGCCATTTCAATAGATAATTTTTAAACAATGGAGATTTATGTTCAAATATAACAACATAAATCAACACTGACAATAAGTCCTGGACAAACTAAAAACAGTTTGTTTAAGGAAGGATGAAAAAAACCCACATCAAAAAGCTCAGTGATCATAAATGTTATCCTTCTCATCACCTGCATGTGTTGAAACACGGCAAAACCTGATATTGGCCAGAGCACAGAGTCAAAATCAGGACTTTCAGTTCCTGGCTCTGCCAGTTATTTGGGGCAAAATCACTTTGGATTCTCAGTTTGTTTCAGTTAGTTTGTCTGTAAAAGAGGAATATGAATACCAGCCTCAAGAAGCACACTGTTGTTCCATGGACTAAAAATACTCTTGGTACAAATATAAGCATTCCATAAAGCTTGCAGTTTCCATATTCTCTACCCTGGCAGTGCTTAGCCCACTTGAGTAGAATGGAAGCTAATCTAACATATCAAAAGGATCCAAATGTTTACTGTTGTATTCAAAACAATTTGCCTCAGAATTTCTCCAATTTAATTAAAACAGTAGTTCGGTGTTTTCCATCAAGTAATACTACACATATAAAA
Organism: Myiozetetes cayanensis; assembly: GCF_022539395.1. Lineage (NCBI taxonomy): Eukaryota > Metazoa > Chordata > Aves > Passeriformes > Tyrannidae > Myiozetetes > Myiozetetes cayanensis. Next base: position 51,802,599 of record NW_026087853.1, read on the forward strand.
CATTCACCCAGCTTTCCATAGGACAGCTAAACCACACGGGTATTTATGCTCTTCCTATCTGTCCTGATAATTCACTTGTGCCAGACAGAATGAACATAGGAGGCAGCAAAAGAATTTCCTACTTGTAAGGGAGGATTTAGGGACTGACAGCTTAAAAAAGATCCCAGAAGAAAATTATAAAAACAGTTCTGAACTGCTGAAGTCCTCAATCTAACAGCTAAAAAGAACATTGAGGTGTAAACTGTAATAACCAACAGGAAATTGGTTAACTTTTGCAAAGGACACTGAATACTTCCAATAGACTAAAAGAACTTGAAAAACTCCAAACAGTTCCCTCCCAACTTATGTATGAAGAGCTATCTGTGACATTATATTATCTAGATTGCTTGTTTCTGAAAAAAGAAAAGCATGTGCTGTCCTGATCACTTATCAGTTACTATCCTTTACACCACAGAAGCTTAAAGAAGAAAGCAAGTTTATTCTAATAAAAGAAAGGATGCAGTTATTGATTGTGAAGTTGGAAAAAGATTTGCAAAACAAAAAGAGTAAAAAACAGAATATAAATATAGCTGAGACTGCTCTTTTATCACACAGTTTTCCTGCATGGAAATGAAGAGGCAGACTCAACAGGACCCTTCTCTAGAAAAATCCAGTTCATTTCAGAAATAAAGTAGATTTCTCTCTCCAACTTAATAATAATGGCCAGTCTTCGCGAGCGAAGATCTGGGGAAGGTCTTTACACCTTCCAGCCTGCGCATTGGATTTTTTAGGTGAGACACAGTGTGCGCGGAACTGAGCCCACCCTTTAATCCTAAGGTTCATCTGCCGGGGCCAAGCGAGCTTGGACGGTGGCAGCGAGGTCCTCAGGACGTAGGTGGGTTGCCTTTAAGGGCTAACGAGCCCCACCTGCCCGGGAGTGGCCCTGACCGGGAATCAAACCCGGGCCTCGGCGGTGACAGTGCGGCGCCCTTACCACTAGACCACCAGGGGCTCCAACTTACAGTCCAAGTTATTGGTTCGGGTATATTTGGTGAGAAAAGGAAGGAAAAGAAGTGAGAAGGAGGTTGCTGCTGAATGCAAAGAACAGCTTCCTCCTCAGCTCCTTGATGAGTCACTGGCTGTGGGTTATCCCTTTGACCTCTGTGAGAAAGCTCTTGCAACACCTCTGCATACCAAAGATCACAGCACTTCTCTCCTGTATTGGTTAAGGCTATCCCTGGAAGCCTGCAAGTGTGAGCTTTTGGATCATCCAGGACACAATGCACTGCTAATTTAAAGGGTCACTCCCTATCCAGTTTTATGCAGACATTCAGTCAGTTACCATCTGTTGTATATCATTAACTGGCACCACTTGCTGTAGGCAACGCGCTGCCCCTGCCCAAGACAGTGTAAACTAAGATTTGCACATGAACCCAGTCTATGAGCCAGTCCTGCATTCAGATCTATGTTGTGCCCACACAGACACCTGGTAAGTCCAAAAAGACTTCCAAGTTGTCCAACTGGATCAACCTACATAGACTGTTATGTCTACATATTACTTGCAGACAACACTGCATGACACTGTACAAACACCACAGAATCATACAATGCTTTGGGTTGGAAGAGACCTTAAAGATCATCTCACTCTTCCAACACCCCTGCCATGACCAGGTTGCTCAGAGCCCCATCCAGCCTGGCCTTGGACACTTCCAGGGATGGGGCATCCACAGATTCTCTGGGTAATCTCCTCCTCCAGAGTCTAATCACCTCTACAATAAACAATTAATTCTTAAGAAAATCTATTCCAAAATCTACCCTCTTTCACTTTAAAGCCATTACATGCACATACTCAAACAAGTGTAAGTGTGTATGAACACGTTTCCAAGTCTGACTGTGTGCTGCATGGATAACATCTGCCAAAAAATGCAATTCAATGAATGGTTTTCCCATTTGGTCTAAAGTATAAAATTATACTCACATGTATTGTACACACAAATGTGGAGAAAGGTTATAAAAGCATAAAGAAAGAACTGTGAAGCTTCCGTTAATTTTTTTTTTTAAGTTTTGATTTTTACTGCTTAAGAAAAAAAAAGATAAAATACTAAATCAAACTTAGTCTCCAACCTGAAAATCTCAGAAAACCCCAACAAACCAATTTTGCCACCTCTTTTACCTTCAGCAAGCCACCAAACCAGATAGGACCCAAGATCGATTTCTATTTTAAAAGAAAATTAGTAGCAAAGCAGTTCATTACACTGTTCATCTACTATTATTTCACCATGAAAAATAAAAGGAAGGTCAATTCACTAATATTTCAGTGCTACCAAATCACAGACAGGTACATTAAACCAGTAGAGGGCAATAGAATTCTAGAATTTTGCAAAAATGGGATGTAATTCTGGATGGAGCTTTATTTACTGTATACATTTTCTGGCAAAAGTCACTTAAACATTAAATTACTCATGGTCTCTAACCCTGGATTCCTGAAGTTCATGTAATTACTTAAAGCCATGCAGAATATCTCACATTTCTATACAGATGTATCAAGACAGACAGATATATGCTAACACAAAGTTCCATGTAACATTAAATAACGTGCATAATAACAAACCTCTTTCTCCACAGAGATACCAAAGATATTTTAAAAGTTCTGTTACACACAGAAGGAAAGGAAACTAAAGTCATCTAGAATGAAGTATGTTCAGATCCCACAAAAAAAGAGAGAAGACATTTTCATACCAGAACTTTACGGTTCTGAATATAGTTAGGATCCAAGAGGTGGATAACAAATAGGTTGATTTTTTTCCACCGTAAACAGTACATTAAAGTTTTGGGGTTTTCTAAAATGTAATTTCATTATTGAGATTACCATTACACTATTCACCACAGTTTAAATCCATTAGTTAAGTTACAGATTTCACAAATTCTCAGTTGCAGCGTTGAATCCATCTGAGGAGCATTTTAAATAGTGCCACAGCTATTTTGAAAATCTTCTAAAATGTCATCATATTCCTTTGGCATCAAGTGGCTCAGCAGTGAGTGTGTGCACTTGTAACTGCATTGGAATGATGGCATTGGCAGCAACAAAGCTGTTACCCAGGTCTGTGCTCAGAACCAAATAAACCCTGTAAATCTCACAAGTTTCTGGTTTTTTATTGATATTCAGATAGTGGTTCTTAGAATTATTGATGACCTGATATGCAAACCCAGCTAAACAGAGCATCTAAGTAATCCCCCAAAGTATTTCTTTAATTACTATGTTCCTTCTTCTGTGGCAGCTTTCTCTGTCTTCAGTGGCAGAGTTCTTTGAAGTTCTCTTGACATACAGCATTCCCCTATCTGAAGAAGCCAGTAAAACAATAGTCCTCAAGTAGCCCTCAAGAACAGGATGAGCAAATTAGAAAGATGTAGGGCTACAATATAGAATATAAATTGCAAATTAATAAAACTAGAACAGTTGTAGATCTCACCTTGGCAAGACAAACTCTATATACTACATGGTTCAGAAGGTGAGAGAGAGAGGATGGGCAAGAACCAGGAAGTGCAACATTAGGAAGAATTCTGAAAGTAAGGAGAAGAAAACTGAACTTTTTGCACTCTAAGTCATTTGAGAGATTGAAAGATCCAGTCTGACCAACAGGCAAAGAAAATGATTGTGGAGGTGTTGAATGCAAGTGCCTTACAGAGCAGGGCACTGTGAGGAACAATTGTGCAGCGCATGAGGAAGAGGAGAGCTGCACATCCACCCAGTAAATTCCTATTGGCAGGGTGTTATGAACTAATGACAAAGAGCTGATGTGGTATTCAGAAAGCCAGGAGCAAATCAGAGGAAGCAAAGAAGAGGATCCTATCAGGAATTTCAACTGGAGGTACTACCACAAAGGATGTAGAAGCAGAAAATCATAAAAGGACACAAACAAGAGTAGGAGATACAAACTGCAATTATGGGCTTGAATCGCTGGGATAATAACGTGTAAGGAAAAAGTGTAAGACAGAAAAGCATTTGTGACACCACAATTCTTTGGTCACATCCAGTTCAAATTGTTGATGAGATATCTAAGACAGTAACACAGAAATTCACACAAAAGCAGGCAAAATACACAAATATATCAGCAGCTTCTCTTCCTGGCCATCTGTAAGCATTTACTCTCTCTTGGAAATGTAAAATAATGCTGCTCAGATCACGACAGATAATAATGCTACAATGAAACCAAATTCAACTAAAGATATTGTATTTTTATTTAGAAAATTAAGTTCCATTCTACTGGGACAGGGACGTCGTGATCAGGAGGAGAAGCTGAACTTACACATATGGAAAATGCCCAGGACTCTGTTACTTCATTTACATTCCTACAGCTTAAGGTCAGAAGTTTTACCAAAAATTTTAATTAAACCACCAGAAATTCTTTCATGGTGAAGATTCTAAGTGAATCAGAACTTCTGTAACACTGTAATCCCTCCTAGAAGTAACAACGTAAAGAGATGGGCTATAAGTAAATTAAAATTGTTACACTTAAACCAGAGTTCCTATCATGACTAGAAAATGAGCTCAAGCGGAAATACAACGGAAAGTTTTCTGTTTATTCTAGGAGATAGTGGATCAGTTCCTCAGTTACAGAACTGAGCATTTACTATAAAATTTATCATAACATCTTATTTTAATTGTTTGGGTTTTTTTTTTCCTGACCAAGCACTTCCTCCCACAAACCACCAAGGAAAGGAATTACAGATTGCAAAGTTCTCTTCCATGTTTCCCATGATGTTATCATTCTGGGAAAGCCAGCCTCTTCAACAGAGCAAAGTTACTACAGTAATTGATTTCCAAAATTCCTTGTAGAGAAACACATTTAAAAAATCCTCTAGATAGTTTCTCCTATTAATATGCCATATACTGTCATATTATACTTCCCTGTTTAATTTCTTCCAGGTTTGATTTCCCCCCCCACCCCTGACCTAAAAATAGTTAGGGAAGTGCGATATTCTCTTCCTGCACAGACATAAGATCTGTTCTACTGAATGTATTATGTATCCATTCAAAATTAAAGTGCACAAATTAAAATTGTAAGGATTAAAGATCATATTTCACCATTTGTGTTTGCAAGTAATATTGCAAAACCTCTCAGTCATAGCTAACAAGAATCCTCAGATTCCTATTTTAACTTAAAAAGTATGTTTGCTTTTACAAAAATAATTTACTGAACTACATTACATATAAGAAAAGAACTTTTAATGGATGTAATAAAAACCCTTGACTGGAAGATTGTTTGGAAATATTGACAGAGCTTTGACCATGGCATTAAAAATTCTCATCCATGACCCCACTCATACTCATAAGCACCTGCCAAGTAACCACATTATCCTCTCTCAAAATTCAATAAAATACTCCTTTTAGGTCATGTCTACAAAAACTTCAGCCATAATTAATTTACTGGTGGACAGAATCACCAACAGTAATTATGACTATTATGAATAATGATGACTATTATGAATCATGAACAACAATGATGACTCCACAGCTTCCTTCCAATGCTTCACACTGTCTGGCTTCAAGTATTATCACTAATTTCAAATACATATTGTAAGCTCTTGAGGATAAGTATCATCATCTTTCTGTTCTTTTGTACAGAAGCAAGCCCAGCAGTTCTGGTCCACAATTAGGGCTCCTGGATTTTCCAGGAAAGCAAATAATGCCAATATCCACAACTTGGTAATATTGTAAAATGCCCTTAATCAAACTTTTGCCTGTTAACTTGAATATGTGCAAAATGAGCAAGATGTCTGAATGAAGAAACAAGATGATATTTGGAAATGCATTTTACACATTTAATTAAGATTTAATAATCCATCTCATATTTTAAACATACTGCATGGTGTTTTCAATTGCACTATTGCCAGAAGGCTAGGAACTGACCACAAGCTAAAGAACAAACATATTTTTTTCCTTAGAAAACATGAATAACCTGAAGGAATTAACACCCAACCCCAACCCTGCTAAACAGGGCAGGCTTTTCATGTCCTTTTACACTTTCCACCCACATTACCACTCACTTTCTCCTAACAAACCAGGCCGGTATCTGCAGTTGAAACATTACAGACTATGCTGACATAAAGAAGCATTAGGGCTCTGATAGTGAAAGAACAGCAAAATCCAGTGCTGAAGGCTGATATATGTTCTTTTGATACTTATTACTTCATTTGAAGTCTGGCAGAGAAAGCTTTCTCCTCTCCTGTGTGATGCCCTTCAATTCACTCTTGTCTGTTTTAGAAGAGTTATGTAAAAGCCAGAAACCACAAAGTGTGCCTATGTACATTTGCTTTTGTGGTTCAGCTTCTTTCATATTATCTATGTATGATACAGGCATGTTCTTCCTGTTTTTTAAGCAGGCAACTTAATGTTTTTCTATATTGAAGGGATTAACATTCTGAGAATGGATAAATACAAATAAGTTTAGTACTAAAAATAATGGTGCTTAATACTATTTCAGTCACAAAAACATTTCCATAGACTAAGATAGTATCAGAACTGGCAGGATAGAGATACAAGAAGAAAATTAATGGAAGCAGACAAAACTTCTTGCCAAGACAATAAAGGAAGTCTTTCATGATGGGAGTTTCCTAAATTAAAGCCAGCAATTCAAGAGTAGAGAATTTTAAAGTAGAAGTGACTTCAATGCAAGCTCACCAGAGCAGGACAGGAACTTTTAGAAGGAAATATAGTAACTAGGTGTAAGAACAAAAATATTTCAGTATAGAAAGCTAACACATTACAGAAAGTCTTTCTGGCTTCCTAGAAGGCTGATCATGCTGATGATTATGAGAATTACTTGGGCCAATCATAGTTGTGCAGAAATAGAAGTTAAGAATCAAAACTCCTGGTAAAGGTAGAAAACCGCACTAATTTTGCTTTTCAAAATCAACTGTATCATCCAATAACTTTATGCATTTCCCCGGCATTTACACAAATTCTAAAATAATGACTAATATAATATTGTTATGAAGTAACAGAGATAATATTAGTACCAAATTTTTCACTGTTTTCCACAGTACAGTTGGACCAATATTCCACTGATTCCAGCTGGTATTAATTGCAAAATCTGCCTGACAAAGACATAAAAATGGAATCCTCTCTTCACCCACCATCACAAATTTCCACATCAGCCTTTCATTGGGTAACTTCCCTGTGGCTTTGTAGCTGATGCTCCACAGCAGACAGCACATTTCAGCTAATGATGCTTCTGTTACATAATTAACCTTGAATTGGGTCTCTCTTGCAAAAGTGGTTGATGATAATAGTTAAAATACTATAAACTATTCTGAATTTCTCTAATACTGCTTTCAATCTTCGGAGAAAGCCCTTATCCTTCTAACTGGGAATTCTTCCCACACCTAACAGGTTCTGGAGTAAAGTGGTCATTTATTCAGGTATTTCAAGGAGTAAAGACTTTCTTTCACTGAGCATCTGATGTAACTGTTACTGAAACTTGGTAATCCATTTCAGCTAGAAAAGTATACACTCAAATTACTTTCATGTTATTATTATACTATGCAAAAGAGCATATTATATTTCACTAGGGAAAACCCTAGAATTATTCCTATTGATGTCTTATCATGGAATAATTACAGTTTTCTGTTTTATTATTAACTTCAATTTTTTTTACTTAAATCACAATTTTGTACTTGCCTGGAAGATTATTAAAAAAATTAAACAAAGCCCACTTCCCATAAACCTGGACTAAAATCCTTTTCATTTTGAAAATGCTACCAGGACAATTTGCAAGATGACACGAATAAATGTACTGTATTATATTCAAAAGTTTAAAGTAAAATGATTTACCAAATTTTGGTAATCTTTTAAAAACACTGAAAAAAGGAAGCCTCCTATTTTATGAAATTTTATTTCTTCTCAGTAAAGAAAGGCATAGGCATATGGAGTGATGAATATAGACAAACAGCCAAAAGATAGCATATCCTAAGGATTTCTATTAGTCCCAGTCTGCAAAATATTTCTCTTGTGTTTCACTTCGAGTTCTAGGATAAAATCAGCAGTAGTATTCAACTGAACTTTTACTGGAAATTTTATGGCTTCGAAGCATTAAAATGAAAGAAAATAAATTAAAAAACCACTCCCCCCAATCTTTCTCTCCTTCACAAGAGTTACATAATTTAATAACATAAAAATGATGAAGCAGTTCCCAGTGCATCTCGCTGCATTATGCTAAATGACAGATGTCAATTTTAATGTAATACACCTAAACTGAAAAAACAGTTTACCTCATTTGGGTTATTTTTGATGAAACTGCATTAGCACTATCCAAATGTACAACAAGCCATTCAGAACAACAACTGGCCCAGAAATTTAGATTAAATATCTGTGATTCTATAATATCACACTGCTCTGGCTACTGCAATTCAAAGAAATGTCTGTCTATAAAACAGGGAAGCCCATTCATCATATTTCATTCATTCAGAGCAAACTTGACTGTCAGAATAGTGTATTTTTATTATGCCACTTCCTTTATTCAAACACTTCTGAATGCCAAATAACAAAAATTTGCAACTTTGTTACTGTGTATATGTAATGTGGTAGAATATTCTTAGGTATGGAAACATGGATGATTATACACAGTTGGACCATAACATTTTATTTATAAATTTTCAATAACACCCCTGAAACTTAAGAAACGGCATTATAACCTGCACATTCAGGTTCTACAGTGGTTGAGGGATTGAAGAAAAATGTTTGATCATACTGTCAAACATCACCTTAGCTGCAAAGGGAGGGCAGATGAAGAAGTGGCCTCTGGCTGTGATTTGTTGTGGGACAGCAGTGAGGACACAGTTTTTGCTCCCTCTGCCTGTTGTGCAGCGGTGGAAGGGGTGCCTGCCACTGATCATCCCTCTGGCTGCACACTGAACCTTCCAGAAACACAGCATGCTGTACACCACACCTCGCCACCTTGGCAGAGACTCTGAACTGAAACTGGGAATCCAAACTCTGGGAATTTGATGATGCCAATTATACAATCGTCAAATTGTCTTCCTTGATGAGGTAATAAACTGAAAACATGATTAAAATATGTCCTTTTCATCCTTTCCTCCCACATGTAGAAAAAGACCCTTTCTTTCCGCAGCACCAAGGAATACTCCATTTGTATTTTATACACAGCAGAAACGATCGCATACCGAATAGGCATGGGTCATCCGCACCGAGAAAACATGGAAAAATTCTTTTATCTTCATGTATAAATACTTCTTATTTATATTGTTTCAATTTTAAACAAAATTCCAACAGTATTACTAATGGTAAACTAAAACCTTTTTCTAACTCAGAAGCAAAAATTTGTTTGTTTTTGTGACATTAACAGTACACACCAAAGTCCACTGTCACTGATGAGTCACATTTTGCTAACAGCTTGTGTCCAATATCTAAAATTTTTAAAAAGTATTGTGACTGTTTTTTCAAGAAAAATTCAATTATTACTCCAGGCCACAAATATGCAACCAGTGCTGACTTCCTGTCTATGAATTTAATCCCATCAGCTATGAGTGAAGAGTGCGATCAAATCCTGCCTGATCAAGTTTCACAATAGATCACTCACCAGACTTCAGGGAGAATTCTGAAATTTCACCAGACATCCCAAGAGCTCATAGCGTGCTGTACACTGCGTGATGTTTCTTGTAATTTTAATTGGATCTCTGTAGAAATACCCTAGAAATACCCTAGTTTTTACAAAGCAAAGACTTTAAGACAAGACCAGTTACATCATGCAAGGTTGTTATTTTCTATAAATTTTTTTGCTGTTTTCCCAAGAATATTTTAAAATACCTCAATCATAGTGCATTGACTACTTTGTGAGACAACCATTCCAGAATCTTACTAACATCACCTCTAGGACTACGTTTCTCTTACTACTCAGTTTCTTGGTTTATCTGCTGAACTCATACAAAATCACATCTTTCTCATTATTTATATGCCTCAAACACTTGGTGGCTGCACTACATGTGGTCACATACAGTAAAGTTATATAGGAAGAAGAGTTAATTGTTTCTTTCTGCTCTGTCTTAGATAAATAAAATGGAACTTAACATTTCATATAAACAACAGTCCTTTCGTAAAGGAACTGCCATGTTGTGTAACTTCTTATTACTTCACTTGGAGTAACAGGAATTATATTAACAATAAAATGCTGTAACACAAAATTCCATCATAATTTCCCACCAAAATTCTATAGCAAACATAGATGGTAAAATATCTATTTCACAGAATCACAAAATCAACAAGGTTGGAAAAGACCTCTGAGATCCACCCTTTGACCCAACACCACCTTGTCAACTAGCCCATGGCACTGGGTGCCACATCCAGTCTCTTCTTAAATATCTCCAGGGACGGTGACTCCATCACCTCTCTGGGCAGCCCATTCCAGCACCCAATCACTCTCTCTGTAAAGACCTTCTTCCTAATACCCAACCTAAACCTTCCCTGGAAGACCTTAAGACCATGCTTTCTTGTCTTACTGATAGTTGCCTGGGAGAAGAGACTGACCCCTACCTGGCTACAACCTCCTTTCAGGTAGTTGTAGAGAGTGATGAGGTCACCCCTGAGCCTCCTCCAGACTAAACAACCCCAGCTCCCTCAGCCTCTCCTCACAGGACTTGTGCTCAAGTCCCTTCACCAGCCTCACTGGCCTTCTCTGGACCCATTTCAGCACTTCAATACCCTTCCTAAACTGTGTGTCCCAGAAATGGACCCAGTACTCCAGGTGTGACCTCACCAGTGCCCAGTACGGGGGAAGGATCACTTCCCTGCTCCTGCTGGTCACACCGTTCCGATACAGGCCAGGATGCCATTGGCCACCTGGGCACACTGCTGGCTCATGTTCAGCTGCTGTCAGTCAGTACCCCCAGGTCCCCTTCTGCCTGGTGGCTCTCCAGCACACACTGCCAAGCACTGCTTCACCTCTGGAAAGCGTGAACACAGTCACACAGCAGAGGTAAGATAGGTGTGCACACTGAAGCACAGGGTCATGCCAGGTAGAACATTTTCACTCTAGTCTAAGACAGAGTTTTGAAAACCTCTAGAGAAACTGAAGAATGCTTTAAAAAGTAATTTTTAACTCAAATTCCAAACTGAGCCTTAAAATGTTAATCTCAATTTTAACTAATCACTGTGAAGATTTTCTAATGATTTTATGTCCTGAACAACATGTCAGTTTGTGTTTAGTGTGAATAGTTTTATACCAAAATAAGTACTTTTGCCAAAGAATTGTATCTAATGGGACATACCAAAGGGGACCATCACTGAACCTGAGGATTAGATCTGGGAAAAACAAAATTCTTTTTCTATTATGCATTAACAGCTGGCTTTTGCAAGTTAATAGTCAGGTTATATTAATTTTTAATTCAGGTCAGGAAACACTAAAAGACCTCATCATGCTTCTTCCATCCGGGGAGTCACAGATTCCTGAGTGTACAGCTTTAGAGTTAAATAGTAAGTATGGGACTAGGGTATTAAAAAAAGATTTCAGAGAACTTTTTGTGAGAGAAATGGTGTGAGATCTCGGTACCTCTACCAAAAAATACAAATGTACAGAAAAAAATGACTTAAATATATTCTATATTCAATCCAGCTTTTTGCTCTTCTTGATGGTGAAATCAAAACTTACTTAAGCTTATTTCAACACTTATGATCTGTAATTAAAGAAAAGCTTCTTTTACTGTGTTCTTTTTTCCCCCCTACTTGTTCAAACTTCACCAAATGTGGAATCTAACCAAACTGCTACAACACCCCAAAATACCCTCTGTACCTCTCAAGGCAAAGAGCTATGTGGACTCTCTCGGTTATTTTTATTAGCAGGGCTAAAAATCAGAAAATGAAACAAAACTGAAGTTTTATGATAATGTACAATTAATGAGGTAGTAAGGATAAAACACAGAAATGGGAAATTTCTACAGCTCATTAGCTCTTTCTCCAAATTAAGTATTAGTGGCAGCAACAAAGGAGAAACAACTCACAGTTCTGTTCCTCAGGGCCTCAAAAGAGAGGGGACAGAGAAAGATGTACTCATAATTAAAGATGGGAGAGAGTTTATTCGCTGGGATTGAAAAATTTCATATCTCACCAGTGCTAACTTATATAAGAGAATTAGAATATACTTTGTAGACTCTTCCCCAAAAGCAGTCTTGAGGTATTATGTACAGCTCTAAAATAAAACCCATTTAAATAAAATTTTTTTCAGCTAAAATGATTAGAAGAAAAAAAAATACCTACCACTTCATGCTCCATATATGTTGTAAAGTACTAGTTTAAATAGGAGATTTCACAAGACTTTCTATACGTTTAACTTTGTCAAAATTGCTCTCGCCCTCAGCAGATGTTTCTGTGTTCTTTGACTGGTAAAGTTTCACATTTTTTATTCCAAAAACTACATGTCAGAATCTACTTCTAATTTAAAACAACCAGAAATTGTTTGATTAGGATGTATAATCTAAATTTAAAATTACTGATTTATTTCTCAGCTCTTTGTTGCAAAATCCTTAATTTCTACTCAGCTAAAAGAGAAAACTTTTTGCATTTTATTTATGGCTACTCATAAATGCCTCACACACCATCTGAAGGATGGAAGGCTGTATTTTTCAATTTCTATCATTTTATTAATGTCTAGCTAAACTGTCCCAGTAACTGCTGTAGTAGTATCATAATGTACCAATTACCAAAGATTAAACACATATTTCTCAAGCTGGGTTGTATAACAATATTTACATGAAACAAGGATTATTTAATATTGCAAGCAAGCAAGGCCACATTCTGAATTTATCTCCTCAGAGACATACATCCTTAAAAGCAGGACTTGAACTACCCAGAAGTGGTGAAAACACTACTGTATTGGGATACTGGAATAAATACAGCCATACTAACAGGAGGTATGTTTTTGAAATACTTGAAGAATTTGCATTATCTGCGTTCTCATATTTATTATATTTTGCCATCATTAAACACTATGCACTCTCCCCCCTCAAAAAAAGCCCCAAACCAAACGACAATACAAGAAACTGAACACAAATATGCAGTTAAAACAAGCCACTCACAATATTCTCCAGAGTTAGCAACTACACAGTCTGAAAACTTTACATGTACATTTTGGCCAATGTTTAACATGCTGAATTAAAGAAAACGGTACCCCAATAAACAGTTTTGACACAGTAACACCAGAAATTATTATTTTCAATTATTTTAGTGACTATATATAATTCAGTGATAATTCTCTAACGGGTCACATAAGCCTGCATTCATTTCTGGGTACATGCATCACAATCACCATGGGCCAACATCAGAAAGTGTAATTCTGGAGCACTGTCCGTAACAGTCCGGTCAACAACTTCCATTGACATCAGTAGATTTTAGAATGAATCTTCCTACCTGTGATGTATCTCATGTCATCCCTTTCTCTATCTTAACAATGTATGTAATAAAACAATATGCAAGACAGCAGTGGTTTTCAACACAAACTTACCCTATAGAAAGCAGTCGTCAGGGGCAGCAACGCTGCAGCAATGTTGTATTCCTCTGAAGATGAACAATCCTGCAAGAGAAAGGTACGAAGAAAATAAGCAAAACCATTTTCTGTGTTATGCTTTATAATTTCATCTCTGCCTTATGCAGTGCCTCTACCATTCTTCTGATACATGTAACTTTTAACGACTCGATAGCGTGTATTTATGTGTGCGTACATACACATATCTCCACACGATTTCTCCCAGACAGGTATTGCTATGATTTTTTTCCCATTTAAGAAATTTATTAGTGGATTTCTCATTCCCATGGCTGGAATATAATTTCACCACCATAGTTCACACATGAAAATGAAAGAATTTCTCCTTTAGGAAAGAATAAAAAGATAGCTTCCTTCCATTTGGGTCAACAGAAGATCTGACTAAAATGGAAGTGACGTGATGACCAAGGAATGCACTTTTGAAACATTTACATGAAGGAAGTGACATTTATGTAATATGAAATAATCACCTCCACAGCCTCTACAAAACTTTGGCACAAGGTTAACTTTAAAAGAAGATGAAAACCCATTCTCTTCACAATCTGAATGCCTCATTCAACAGTCAAGTGTGTCATTCGTGTCTCTCCAGGCTGAGAAGGGTATGCCAAAGTAAATCAACTCATAATTGCACTGATGAAAGTAGTGATTTTATTATGGAAGTTTTTTAAAAGAAACCAGAATTGGAATGTAACTTAATATTTAAAAAACAAACTACTTGAATTTTTAAGACTTTAAAAAACCCCAAAAAACAACAACAAAAAAATCCAACAAGAGTTAAAAATTATACTTTTAAAAAAGTGGTTAGATGCTTTTTCATTAGCTCTTTCTGCCAACACTGAAGAATACAATAATGCAGATAGTTCTACTAGACAAATGTATCACCACTGTGCCCCTCCATGATGAATGACAAAACATTTCCAGTTGTACAATTCATTTCAGTATTTTAAACATCCATTCTTACAGTGGGCACCCTCCAACTGAAACCACACTCCTATTAACTATAACATCTGACCAAATGCCAAAACTGAAATAACTCAAGTGTTCCTCTGCCAGATTTTTCATTTATGTCTTCATCTTGTATCAAGAGTTCTCTAAAACAGAGCAAATAGCACAAACCTGGCACCAGACAACTGTGATAGCAGAAATATAAAATCTACATTACAAGAACAAGCATGTTAAGGATCATTAGGATTCACCTCACTCTTCTTTCTTCAATGGTTGCTCAGTGACTACAGACTGCAGGTTTAAAACAACACACTAAAAATACTCATCACAAGACTATTTTGCTTCTCATAATTTTAAACGTCCATGTAATCCTTTGCGATTTTTCAATAAAAAATACTTCACCTTCTATTACTTTAACTAAGCTCACTTAAACAGAACACCAATGTCCATTACAGTTAAACACAGTAGCATTTAGAAAACTACTTACATACATATTCTGAAAAGGCACACAACAAGTTCACAACTGTGGAGTTTTATTTCTGCACAGAAGGTTTTAACATGCCTATCCCTGCACGAATACGTGTGCTACTACACGTGGGCAACAAGGGGTGTGCCAGAGCTCACACTTCATAACACATTCCAATCTGGTAGAGCAAAACAGCAAGAAAAGTGGGCACTGAGAAACTCAGTACATGTTTGAATGACGCCTCAGGATTGTGAGATATATATCTATATATCTGTATATATAAAACCCCCAAATGAGTTTGTAAGATGTTAGAAACATAAGACTAAGGGACAGAGCCTCAGCTGCTTTTAATTTTCAATTTCTGCATTATTTCCTATTGTTATCCATACTCTTAATCCCTATTCGGAATTTAGCACATGTATTTTTAGTTTAATGTAAATATATGACAAATATTGTTAGTGCTTTTTCACTTAATAAGAAAACTTCCCATTTAAAATGAGACTTTACAACCTTTGGGAATGAGCAACAGCTTTCAAAGAAATAAATATCTTATTTCTGTACGTGCTTATTTATAACCAGGTATAAAATGATCCATGCTCAATTTCAAGTTATCTACTTAATCCCTCAGCTCAAATTATTTGTAAGCGTTTGGGCTTTTACCCAAAATATACATAAAAATACCTTTATAAAAACTGAGCAATGTATCTTCACCTAGAGAGCATGCAGTATTCCAAGAGCTAACATATGTCTCGAAGATATATATCATCACCATATAAACAACACATTAAATTATTTTTCCATTCCTTCTTGCAAGTATGAAATTCTCCACATATTCTATGTCAGCAGTACCCCCTGGACTTGTAGTATGGAAGTATTATCTCTATACATTGTTTTCTTCTCCAGTACATGACAAGGAATAGAAAGTGATCTCAGTTAGGAATAAATGCTGTTTTAAGAATAGTGGAACTAATTAACTCTTTATCTGCTTTGTAGCTGCAAGACATAATGCCTTAGTTAAAAGAAATGTTGCACTGAAATCTCACCTTCTTGATTTTATAAGCAAACTAAAGTACTGCAAATGTCATATATGTGTTGTAGGCAATTAATTTAGACTCCTGAAACAAAGCAATCCAGCTGCCTTTTATATAATGTCTTTACCAATTGTGAAAAATATCTCTTGCAGCTGCTACAGAAGTACACAAATCAAATACCATAAAATAATTAAAGCTGTTCCCCCTAATTTGCACAAAATGAAGTTGAAACACATATGGGGAACAGAAATTATTTTCAGCAAATTAATCTCCTAAAAACAACGTCTTGTGACAGTGAAATAGAGACTTCCACTGTGCCACGTGCAGAGCACTGCTTTGAATCCACGCCTAATTGAGTGAAATCCTGGCACATGGTTCTGGCCACACTGATCATATATCCAGACAGTTGCTGAACTCTGTAGCAGATTGGAAGTGTTAGAGGAATTCATGTACATTTAAAATAGCTTTGCTGTACTGAGTTGACAAGTGAATAATAAAAGGAGAACGTTTTTCCTTACATCACATACTTTAATAGCACATGTGATTTACATTTCAGTTAGTTTAAATATGCAGCAAAACTCTGGGGTTAGATATTGTCATTAGAATGCAGAGCTGACAGCTTGGAAGTTACAGATTTTGACTGCTTGGACAGACACGTGGAGCTGCCAGTTTATGGTGAAGCACTGACTGGTTTTTGGAACCTGGTAGGCGGCTTCAGCTTCTGGTACCGGACAGGAGAGGCAACCCTTCTCCTCACTCTTGACTTAAAAACAAGCACTGCCCTGAACTTTTGTTTGGAAAACAAGGCATTACGTATGATCATTAAGTTGAGATGCCCTCTGCAATCTGCTAACAGCAGAGAAAAGCTGAGAAAAGTCAGCCCAGGTAAAGGTGCCTCCTTGTGAATGTGCAGGTCCAGACTCAAGAGAGCCCTTAAGTCCCTCTGATGTTCCACTGGCTACAAGAACAAGCCCCAATCAGTGAAGCACAGTGACAGTAAAGCACAAGTTTATCCATCTTCCTGCAGTAAACAACAACTTATACTCAGGGAGTTCTGCTTTCCCTTAGTCACATGATGGAAATCTAGAAGCCATATATGAAATACTTTATAATATTTGGAGGGCAATTTGCTTTTTATATCCATCTTGATAGCCTCTCTCATTAATTGTTCCCTGCTACGGGATGCTTTGGTGTTAAACCCCATTCTGCTTTGGGCATTAAGCTTTTTAAACTGGCACCATATTTTTAAGATTCTACATAAATCTGAGCATGCTGAAAACTTGGGACCCAATTTTGCCTTAGATTCAGCAACACCATAAATACATGGAATTCCCCACAGGTCTGACTCATATGAAATCAATGTAGTGTGCAGTGAAAAAGTTCAGCATGGCAGCTCTTGATCCATACCTTTTTGGCAGTACAGTGTGATGCATGCATGGTCTATTAAAAATACTGCTCAATTAACCTGTATTGTCCCTCTCGAGAACAATTGAATGCTGTCAATTTTCACGCACACTAAGAGCATTCACCACCCTGCAGGACTAAGCTCATAATGAATCCAGAAAAAAATAATGCCAGAAACTTCAGGGTCATACGTGTTTTTAAAGCACTATCACAAGAATTGTTAAGCCAGTATGTGTAACTATATTCAGTACATTGGCTAAAAATTGCAGGTGAAATACTGGTTCCAAATTCAACAGATGATTTCACTGCTGTCAGGATTTAATCCTTATTGTTACAGATATATTACATGAGCAGAGTTTTACTGAATCACAGAATTTTTCTTGTTGATGCAGTTTTATATTTTGGAAATAAAAACTCTCAATCCTAATGCGCAAGACTATTCCTTCTGTCTAAAGCAGTAAGAGAATTCAGCATTCCAGTTTAGAAGAATGTTTTGTTTGTTAAAAGGAATAGGAATTCATCATGTAGAACTGCAGTGTTACTCAAAACTATAATTTAATTTTAATGAGAGGATTTTTCATTTTCATTAGAGAAGTTGAATGAACTATATCCATTCATATGTAAATACAATATTAATGCAATTGTACTATTAAAAATTATAGTTTTGAACAAAAAAAACCCTATTCCATGTTAATTGATGTTACAACCAATGTCTTTGCAGAGGTAAAAATCCAAGTAAATAAACTGGCAATTTCTCAAAAACTAATTACAGCTAATATAATCATATCCTGTCTTGAAAGAAAGGTGAAAAAACAGTCTCATTTTGAATTTTCAAAGTAATGTTTAAAAGTATTTCAGCTACAAGTTTTAACTTCACAGTTAAAGCCATCACCTAAAGCAATAGTCAAAATGACATACTTTGTTAGAATAAATGCCAAAATGACAATAATCATCTATGTTACTTGTTACTAACAGCATGTAGTTAACTTCTAAAGAAAGTTTGTAATCTTTTTATTGGATTCACATGCAAAATTATTTTTTTCAGTGAAAATTAACATGCACTTACTTTCTTGCTAACATTCATATAGAGTTTTTCCTAGTGAAGTTAACATCAGTGCTAGCTCCTGTTCTGCTCTATAATGGGATCAAACTTTCCCTTTTTTTTTTTCACCAAAGATGAAATATTGAGACAGCTAAAGCTTTGTTAAATGTTACCTTTCTGGGACATGAGAAACAGGATGGAAAATAGACACGCCTGGGAGGCCCATATAGCTGACTACGTGGCACCTTATTTTTTAGCAGAACAACAAGAACACACTCAAAAGTTGGAAGATACTGCTTTCCATAATTCTCATTATTTTTAAAACTTCTCATTGTGATAAGAATATAGACATTCTTCCAAAATTATTAATTCACAAAACTAACTCTTCCTTCATAAATTGAACACATTTTATGTTTTACTCATTAACACAAGTTTTTAATTTAATTTTTGTTCTACTTAAACACCGCTGCAGCGATTCAGTTAATAAACCAAAAAAGGTACACTCTTACTGTCTACTGTTTCCAGGTTTAACACTGGCAAGAATCACACTTTGGGTTTTTGAGGAGCAACTTCTCAGACTGCTCTCTGGTTACTATCTGACAGCAGCAGCTGAACATGAAGTTCATATCACAGACTTTACCTGTGCTCTGAATTGTGCCAGATGTAACACTTCCTTCATCCTCTATGGCCATCACACCCATCTGATTGCCAACACAGAAGACAAAGGAACTGAAGCCAACCCAGAAGAATCTTCACCAATTTGTTTTGATTTTGTGGCCTTTCTGCCTGACTTAGAAGTCTTTGTAATGACCATTTAATTAAGGAGCTTGTCAGGTCACCTATAGGATGCAAGATATTGTAGTCCTGCTGTTCCAGGAAGCAGGAGATCCAATTCCATTTTAGAGGGATTTTACTTCCTGAAGAACTTAATATTTGTCTTCACCTGATCCTGAATTCTCTTAGGTTTGTCCGTCCTTGAAACACAGGGAACAGAATTCAGTGGATGCAGTTTAGATGGAATTACACGAGCACAGTGTTCATTGATTTTAAGTTTCCTTTTGCTGTACTCCACACATTCACGACCTAACAACACATTTATTTTCTCTCTGCAGCTCTGTTGCACTCCTGATCTCACAGTAAGACAGCTCACTCAACGAAGAGCTGTCAAGGCTCCCCCCCGCCGCCCCAGCTCTTTCTCAATACATTTCCGTCTAGGTTTGAGATTAGTCATTTCCTCCTTCTCATAACAAATTATGTTTAGGAAATCAGGAACCTCAATTTTTAAGTGCATAAATCACACATTTGTCACTGTATTTTTACTGTACCCCAAAAAGCCTAAAAACATTTAACTTTCTTTGCAAGATACTGATAAAACCAAGAATGCCATCCCTTTCGTCTAAGCACATCTGAGTTTCTTTAACAAAAATGCCATGCATGTTTCTGAATACTGTCATGAGGCCCATGGCAATAAAGTTCAACATACTCAGGCTGTAATCTTCTCCCAAGGAAATGGTTGGGATGCCAAGATGCCTTTTGACTTTTATTTCACAGCAGGGCTTCATTCACAGTGACTCTGTCCAAACCTTAAACTACACCAGCTGTGATACAAGGTCCTGCACAGTAATTTGTAAAAAGTATCTGACAAACAACACTCCAATGACAGAATACACTGCGATTCATGACAAAACAGTGATCAATATCCATTAGCTGCTCAGTTGGAGAGGGGCAATTAATTCATAATATATCTACAAACTGCAGTGTACTCCTAAAGCCCTGGTAGACCAATCACTTCTGCAGCGATTGCAAAACATTAATACAGGAGACTGAAAACTGCTGTACAGACAGCCTGTTTAACTGAGTTAAGGAACAACAGAAAAACACTTCAAATATTAGAAGAACCATTAAAATAGATGCAATATTACAGTATAGTCCAGTTATCTATTAGTGAATCAGTTCACGAGTACATAGCATACATTCTTATGCATCCTAGCATTCATTCGGTGCAAAGTAGCATTTCTTCTCCTAAAATACAAGCAAAGTCCTAAACTTTTAAACATGTATGAATACATTCATGTTGCTTAATTTAATTTTACTGTTCTTCTCTAAGTTTCATGCAATTTTCCAATTTCACATACTTTTAATAAAAATACATCACATCATCAGTGCACATTCTATACAAATTTTATAACTTAAGAGGCATGAACTCCCCCAAAAAAGTCAGACTTATATGTAAAGTGATTCACTGAAAAATCATTTTTTCACTTTAGAAGAATAATGTTTGTGGAATTTTACATCCATCTTTTGAAACGCAAAGAGTTGATGCTTAGTTCAAACCAGTTATCAAAAGATTTTGGGTTTAGTTCACTATGGAGAAACTGAACAAACAATGTCTGATGAAATGAGACTTGGAAGTAGGGCTCACTGAAAATTTTCCACTGAATAGCATGTGATAGCAAAATAATTTTTTATTTATGCTAAAAACCCTCAATGACATCATCTTAGAAAAGAGAACTTCTAATCCCCAAAGTTTTCCCCTTGACAGGCTTCGTCTCTCGTGATTTTCTAGGGAACCAGAAATAAAACCTCTGACAACAATTCAAAGAAGGCAAGGAACAGGTCTGGGAGAGCAGTAGAGTTGGCTGGACTGCAGAGAGCAAGTCCTTACAGAGGGCATTTCCAGACACAGGAAGAACAAGAAGTGATTGAGAACAGAAAGCACTGGCTGACCAAGAGAAAATGGACCATCTTCTACAATTAAATAACAAGCTCTGTAGCTGAGGAAAGAACAGACTGTCTCATTTACCTTGGCTTTAACTGGGCTTTTGACACAGGCTCCTTTGGTACCCTTGTGGGCAAGCTGGGAGATATGGTCTGGATGAAAGAGTGGAAAACCGATTACACTGTCAGGCTCAAAAGACAGTGGTGAGTGGCTCAAGTTTAACAGCAGGTGGTTCTGAGTCATGTTTTCAGGGTTTGATACTGTGGCAAATGCCACCTAACGTTTTCATTGAAAACCTGGAAAATGGCATGAAATGCATCTTCATCACATTTCCAAATGGCACCAAGTTTGGGAGAGTGGAAAATTTCCTTTCAACATGAAAGAAAAGGGGAATACTGTGAAGTACCTGATATCAGGAAAAAAACCAAACCACATTAGAAGAATAGCAACAGACAGAAGTGGTGAACAAATTTGCAGTAGTGATACTAAGTTTCTCAAACAAATTTGTGAGGTAACAAGTAAATACTTAGAAACAACCCATCAGACTGATGGGAGATAGAAGAGGGAATAATATCTTGTACAAAGTCAAAAATGCTAAAACATTAGTCTCACCAAGAGTTATACTCACAGCAGGGGCAAAAGAACAAAATAATCAGAAAGTTTATGGATCTGATCCAAGAGGCTGAAACCGTCAGGAGAGTGCACAACTGAAAGAATCCCAAAAGAACTAAGTAAGCATAGAAAGGGAAACCGTGTGCGCAACCAGTACAGACAGAAACTATCAGAGAGAAAGCTGATGTCTGTTCTATATATCTATATGTGTATCTATCTTGAATGCATCCACAGGGTTCTGGAATGTGCTCCTGGGAACTAAAGCACACGTCTGCATGGCTGTAACACTGCCTCTGGGAGACGCATTCTCCACAAACTGCCCAAGTGGGGTCTCTTTTCAATACGTATTTGACATCTTGCTGCCAGACAGCTTCGGGTTTTTTAAGCCAACCTTGATAGTACTGAAAAGTTTTGCTACAGTTTTGGCAGAGGCACCAGCTAGTCTGTGTACAGCTGCACCACAGGACAACATGAACGACAATGACCAGCTGCTTCTGGAAGAAGTTTTCTTGGATCAGCTTTGTTGGTGCAGCTCCATTTCTGGCTTCATGAAACAAGTGTCAGCTGCTGGAAGAGGATATTTCTGGGATGACCTGCAATGGCTGCAGAATTTCAAGGATGACAAAGGGGGGTTTCATGGGGTTTTTTTGAGGTATTTCTGATTATAATGTTGTGAATCTTGAATTCATCCAGCAAGGGCTTTTCCACGCTCAGGCCCAAATGACGCATTGTAGTCGCACTGGTGAATTTGACAGAGCCTGAAATCCTGTGCTGCCAAACCTGCTGCCAGATCTCTCTGCTCCTTAATAGACCAGAATGTAAATTTTCTACTATGTTTCAAAGAGTAGTTGCAGTTTTAACAACATTAATGGGAGTTGTTTTAGAAGTTGCTTAATCCAAAAATCAACCTTACAACACCAGAACAGGCTCATTCCACACAGTGGAAAAATCGTGTTACTAAAGCCGTTATCAGAAATATCCCATTTTTCTGGAGAAAACACTTCCAGCAACAAAGTCTTTTAAATGATAAATGGTTCATAGAAAAGAATACATAGAGCAAATTTGGGAAACCGAAAGACATACGTTGTGCATGATTAGGTAGCATGCTGTAGAGCAGTGTCCACCTTGATTAAACCATCAAATCTGTGTGATCAAGGAAGAATGTTGTTACAAAGCCTGAAAAGCCCAAGAGATTCAGAGATTTCAAGCCTGCTTGATTTAGTAAAGTGCTCCCTCCAAGATAACATCCATCAATGAAATACATATTCTAATGAAAACATTTAAACTATGAAAAAGAAAACACAGGGAAGTACAGTCTTTTTATTTGACTAAATGTTAAGTATTTTAAGTTTTCAGACTGTACTACTCAGTGCATGGGCAAATGCCTCTTTCATATGGATACAGATTTTATTTCAAATCTTACATTTTTTGGGGGTTCAATAATAAAAGTATGATAGATGCATGGGAGATGTGAGAACTGTTTCTTATGAAATTTTTATTAAAAATTCCTCACTTGATTATTAATAAAATATTTGTTTTTCTAAGAATCCAAGTGAAAATAAGCGTGAAGCATTTTTAAAGAGGTAAATAAAGACAATGGAAGAAACACTAAATCAATCTTGAACTGGAAATTGTAAAACTACCCTCTGAATCCTTCAGTCTTAAAGCTTGCTGAATTGATACATTTCTGTGGGATTTTCAAATGGCTTCAGGAAATAAAAAGGTCAGAATTCAATGAAGAAACTTCTCCAACTTTGGCTACACTAAGTGAAAAAGTAAGCTCCCAAAACATACTAGTTTGTCATCTAGTTGAAGAGGTGTGCCTGGATGTCCTTGAAACAAACTCCTGTAAAAATCTTTGCAAGGCAAAGACTACCAGAGGAGAGAAGAAATCCTTGAGGTTGCTGTGTGGACCACAGAAGCAGAAGTGCAGTAGGGAACTTGGCTGTAGCACTGTCTTCCAGCAAAATTGTTTCTTTCATACAAGTTCTAGGAAATCTTGGTATGACCCTTTTCTGTTCCATAGCCTTCTAAATCACTGCTAGTAGCAACATCTGGCTATCCAGCCAGAGAGAAAGCTTTCTTTGCCAGTTTTTGGGTTTCCAGTTAATCCATCTTAAAACCCTGACAGATTTTCTCCTAGGCTATCTCATCTTCCTTCCTGAAGGTTTTGTTCCAAACACCTTTCTGTTTTGTTCTTATCTTGTTGCAATTACAGGAAAAAATGCAGAAAGGGTAGTTCTGCTATGTAACCACGGTACATGGCAATGAGCACACTAATAAAAGGCAACTTGGGGTACAATGAAATATTAGCGAAGTACTAAGTCTCAACTATACTCATACTGTTTGAAATTTTTTCCACACAATTCATGTTTGGAGCTTTCAGAAGGATGAGCCAGATTGCAAAGGCTGGAAAAAAAAGAGCGGGCAGCAAAAACAAAAAGTGAGAAGTTTAAGCATTAGCAATGGCTTTGGCATCCTAAAAACAGCATGACTCCAGTTCCAGAGAACACACTAGCAAATCACCACGAGTGCAGAACAGAATTCTGAATATCAATAGCCGATTTCAGAACAGCATGGCATTATTCAGTGCATATAGTGAACAAAACACTCTATCAGCATGACCTGTCAGCCATGTACAATAATGTGATGACTCAAATGATAAATATTTCTGATCCGTGTCTCTTCGTAACAAGAAATATGACCAGATATTCTGATACATTTGACGATCTTCTCATTCCTTTTATCTTACCTGCAGTTCTAAGCAGCAAAGAAATCCTTAGGCTTTCAGGAAGACCTTCACTATGAGTTAACATGAATTCCACACTGCCTTCTCTTTCAACGCCATGCTAGTGTTTCATGGCCACATTTTGTCCGAGCTCCTTATGCTGCTTAAATTTTGGATCCTGTTCTTTGCAAGGACATTTAATAGTGTAGCTGGTGATTCAGTACTGTGAGACATCCTTCTATGTGTTGCTAGCCAACCATTTAATACAAATTTCAAATACTCTTGTTTACCATCCTTCGCCACCGCCTTTGAACCTTCTCCTCTGCACAGAAACTAAAATAATACATAATAAAGACCTGGGCTTTCTATATTAATGCACAGGGTGAGAGCTGGATGCACAAGCACATCACGATGCTACTGTGTAGTCCACTGGAGCCCATTTGTGGAGCGAGACGTGACTGTGATGATGCAGCGGCGCACGGGAAGGGCAGGGACAGGCAGGCCAAGATATTCCTGAGAGCACACAGCATGTAAAAGGATGAAGTCAGGTTGGAAAGGTGCCAGATGGCATGGCACTGGAAACAGTACCACTGGATCCACCGTAAGGAGGGCACATAAACTGAGCAGCGAGCGCTGCATTTTCAGAGAGGAGCAAAAGATAAGATACCTTGCCAGGTAATGTACTCCAAGGATTTGACTGCGTGAATGGAAATACTTTTCACACCATCGCTGAGTAAATGACTAATAAACCCTCCTCTCTCTGGAAGACAAAGCTCCTCTTCACTGTATATAAACACTGCACATACTATACATCATCAAAAATTATAATTTTGCATTCACAGTTCAATCTGAAATTGATCTTATCTGTTATATTTAATTTACCCTAATGAATTAATAAATTAAGTTCATAAACAAATTAGCCTGATTCTTCTCCAAAACTACCACTCTTTTCTCCCCATCCCTGAAGTTTAGACCAGATTACAGTATTTTTACAAATTACAAGAATGCAAAGACAAAAAGATCTTACTTTTTTGTGATAACTTACAAAGCATCTGGTATGCAACTACAAAAGAATTCACCATGGCCTTCGAAGTACATGATTTTTTTCTGACCTTAAATATGATAGCTCAGAGTCAGCCAAAATTCACCACTGCTGTAACAGTAACACAGAGGTGCTGCATACCTGATTTTGATGAAAATCTCTACAAAATTCCTTGTCATTTAATGCTGGACCCAAATCCTTTATCTTCATCCCAAATGAGTTCGGTACACAGATGTACTACGTGCTGCATTTTAATATTGTTAAATTAAAGGTATATATAACCTGGCAACTTTTAGTAGCACACCAGTAAGCACAGAAGTGAGATAAAGGAAATGTGTATGGCAATCCTGTGATCATCGCAGAGACCACAGTACTGCAACGATTTCTGAAATACGTCCAAGTCCCATAACCAAGATATGAAAAATCTTAAATTAAGGAAACACTTCTCAGCTGAATTGCAAAAAGTTTCGAAATGTCAGGTTTCCAGATTTTTCTTTTACTGATATATGCTTTCCTGAACAGAGTCAACAGGTTCAACCGTTTTGTAATAGTGATTAGTAAAGTTGGTTGTCCATCATAAGGAAAAAAAGTTGGAGTGATGATAAAATAAATGCAAGAAATTCGATATTAGCTAAAAAACGACTGCCAAAGGATGACTACAAATACAGAGAAAAGAATGCAGAAAACAATGAAAAGGAGACCAAGAAAGCACAGAGAACGTTGCTTTAGCTGCATCCAAGGGCACCTGTTCTGAACTGAAAGCTTCCTGCTGACTAAGAAAAGAAACATAGCAACATTTTTTTGTTAATAATACAGATTTTTAAATGCTCCTAACCAGTATAGTTCAAGTATACGGTGTTAACCAAAATTCATTTCCGAACAAGTACTTCAGCCTTTATTTCTAAAAAAAGTTATATGTTTATTCAAAATTGTAACAGGACCAAGCTTTATTTGTGGTGTGTTAAAAGCCGAAGGTTTCTGCACTCAATTATATTTTTAGTCTTTTCAGTAAGTTTTTTTTAAGTCTCCGGGAATACTTTTATTGGAGAATTTTGAAAGTATTTAGGTTATGACTTAATATGACTTCATTGAAAATTAATTTTTCATCATTACTTTCCTATTAGATTGTTGCCTGAGTAGCCAAAGATATTTCATCACACTAGCATGGCTCCACCAGAACTTCAACTACGCCCAAGGACCTCTAAGGTCAGCTTTGTTTTACTGAATAGAAAACTGAGCTACCCACTTGTTCATTTTGGGGTTTTTTGAAGTGCATAATTTTGTTTCAAAGTTTGAAAATTAGATAGGACATTTTAATTTTTTGTGAAGATGGAAAAAACAGAACATAGTCCCTTTACTAAAAAGTAACAGGAAGCACAGGACATTCCCTGTAATATTCCCTCTCTCTCTTAGCAAGCATCTTTGTTTCTCTTGGTACTCCCAGGAGCATGGACTAGCAGGAACTGAAACAAAAAAAAGTCAAACTGTCACAGAAACAACATGCACCAGGAAAATATGTTGAATTAGTTGAATCTGTTACGCTTTATTTGGTTCAAAATGACTTGGAAAAAAAAATTCACGTCGCTCCTAACAAATCCTAATCCCCTTCTCCACAAACAGTATTAATGCAGGTCAACAAAACCTGAATGGACAACAGGTAACACCCAAAATGTTTGTGGAATATTTGGAAAATTTCTGCCTGCAAAAACAATCTTGGTGCAAAACACAGCCAAGAGCCACAAATTCTTTCCACAATTTCGATTATTCCTATGTGATCTCAGATGAGATGAATTCATAGTAGGCTATTAAGAAAAGTAAATGTTTGTATGAAAGAAATAATCAGAACGCTCATGTATTTTAGTATACCTGTTCTAACCTTTAAGCACAGAATGCCTCCAAATTTGAATCACTGAATGGTTTGGGTTGGAAGGGACCTTTAAAGCTCATCTAGTCCAACCCTCCTGCAATGAGCAGGGCCATTTTCAACTACAGCAGGTTGCTCAGAGCCCTCTCCAACCTGACCTTGAATGTTTCCATGGATGGGGCACCTACCATCTATGTGGCAACCTCTTCCAGTGTTTTACCACCTACATTGTAAAAAAACTTCTTTTATCTAATCTAAGTAGACTCTTTTTTAGTTTAAAAACATTACCCCTGAACACCTAACAACAGCACTCTGAGTAGACTTCAGGTAGGATCTTCTATCTTTCCACAAGTCCATTTTTCATTAATAGATAATTATGGTTTGGAATAGTTACTTATAGTTTGCTGGATTGATTTTAAATTAATCAGTTCCAATGCCTACTGTTTTAATATGCAGGTTGTATCTTCAATTTGAAATTCAAAATGAGCCAAGACCGAAGGAATGAAAATCTTCGTGATATGTGACTTTATAACCATTTATTTCTGAAGGGGTTCTTTGCAATGAGCAAGTGCAAAATGCCTGTGGCAGCTTCAGTCCCATTGATAAAGCTGAGCTGAACTATGGTAATCAAAGAAATGAATGCCATTTAACCTCTGAGCATCCCGGTTTGGATTTTCTCTGTAGTTCTGGTTTCCAGGTTTTGATCCATACAACACTGTCAGGCTATGACTGTGCCTGAGAGGTTGTGAAAAGTCATCGAAAAATCCCAGGCCTACCATCAGTTTTCTTCTCAAGAACTTTGTTACACGGTAACAAGCTCTGCCAGGGTGGAAGCTAAATGAGGAGGGGACTGGGAATAACAGCCACCCATCACAATCCAGTCAGGATCACAGTAGAGGCTGAGTGGCAAATTGTGTTAACATAACTGCAGTTGTGGCCTGTGGCTTTCTCACAGAACCACATATGGTTAGTATTTCAGCTGTTCCCAAATGACAAAGGCAAGGCTCCAAAATTGTCCATCAAAATAAATATTTTCCTTTATATTATTTTTCAGAAAAGCAACTGTACCTTTTAGTTTCATAAACATAACAAGTCAAATTCCAAAGAAATCAATAGGTTAGAATCTTAAATCTGGCATGAGAACAATAAATTAAAGGCCATTTTAATCCGCTGTCTTTGCCTAGATTAATATGTTTTCTCTTCTTATGAAGAAAAAATTTCCAAACCAACAACTTCTTGTTCCTCTGTTCTAACACCAAAATAATAAAAAAAAAACAAAACCAAAAAACCAAAACAAACCAGTGAAGACTTTACGTGGTTTAAGGGTGTGAACGGGTCTACTGGCACATAAATCACTGATCAAGAAATGTTGTGGGTAGCATCTTATTTGCTATCTGTGAATTTAGACTGTCCTAATGCTAATGTTCTTGCACAAGTGGAAAATATTATCAGAGCATCCATGATATTTACAGCAGCAAGTCTTGCGAGACTTGAGAATACAGGAAAACGTAAAGTATTAGCAATTACATTAATGTACTGAAAGTGAAGAAAAATATAAACTTGTTGAGAACTAAAATCATCAGTGCTGTAGTGCTGTTGAAGGTGTAAGTGTGATACATAAAACTCAGATGTCTATGGTTCAGAGGCAGGCAGAATATTATAATGTAGATAAGGAAAAATATGCAGTTTCTAAAGAAGTGCTGAAAATCATGGCATCCTCATAATCCAAGCTGAGTTTAAATGTATTATTGTTACTGCAGTCAGAGTAAGATATTTCATTGCATACACCTGGAGGAGATAGAGAATACTCTATGTCAAGTGTATGCAACTTATTCAGGTATAACAAAGGAAGCGTACTCTCTAAAGTGATGTTTAATCAAAATTAAGATTCAAAGCACCTTTTACAAAGGTGTTCAACCGACTAGAGGAGTTCATTTCATCAAAATAAGTTGCTTTTGTCCTCAACAGTCAAACAATCTAGACAGAAAATCAAATCAATCTGTTAATTTACAAACACTGTGGAATTTCAGACTGTTAAATGTTTAATTCCAATTTCAATTCCTAGCTCCCAAGTGGAGATTTGGACTTCAGAGTGGAAGAACTGGGGGGAGAGGTGGGGAAGGGTGTTGGTGGGATTTGTTTGTTTGAGTGTTTGTTTTACCTATAGACATTAGGTGAAGTAATTTTTAAACACTTTGTCGGATGACTGGATACCAAATCCTACCCCTGACTACATACAGGGAGGGAATTACTAAAAATAATTCTCATTAAAGAATGTTTACATGGCATTTTAAATGTATCCTAAAAAACCAAATAATTTCAGTCATAATTCTGGGCTATAATACTGAAAAAGAATGTCAACACTAGAGGTGGGTCTTTTACTTTAAAGAAATTGATTCTTGTTCTTTTTTTCCTTAAAAATAATTCTAAAATATCAAATATTTCACTATTGTTTGTTTGTCATATTAACATATTTGTCAAAGTTTACACAAAAAACTGACAAAACTGGCCTTTGTTTTATGGTATTTATCTCACAATCACACTTCAGTTTTTCAATACAAGCTCAAAGATCTCAATTGTTCAAACCAAAGGTTATAAAAACATGACAGCAACCAAATTCTTAGAAGATATTCGATTTACTTTCTGTTTTAGAAGTGACTGTATGTGAAAAATAAATAATGAGGACCATACGGCCCCCATCAGTATCTTTTACGCAAATTCCTGAGAAACAAAACATTTAAAAACAGAAGCTTCCTAAAATTCCTTATGGAAACAACAATCCAGTTGTCTCTATGGCACATTTCTTCTGGTAAGTGCTATCAGTGGTCAAGGCAGCACACGCCTTGCAGAGCAGTGTCCCACTGCAGCTGCTTTACCAGCTTCAGAGTTACTTGGAGGGTGAAGTGCAAGGGAAGGAAGATCAGAGACTACATTACACAAGCATTCATTTTCTTCACAAAAGACTGCACTACAGCTAAATACACCTGTGCATATGGGTGGCCACAGAGGTATGCTCACTGACTGGGTACACTAAAGCAATACTGTGCAGTGTTCTGTTATTTACTGTATGTATAAAATGACACCCAGTCCGGATTAAGTGCATGTACACATACCTAACACTGTTATACACGTTAGCTATAGGGAATTATGGACCTGTACTGAAATGCACATTATATACATACACAAAATCTAAAATAAAACCAAAATTTCACGTTACTTCCTTATTTTTATATATATATAACTTGTAAAAACAGAAGCCACTGATTTCACATAACTTATCATACTAGTAAAAAGCCTATTATTCCCAACACCAAGGACTTTTGTTTTGTTTTTAATACCTTTTTGTTTTTAATACCTTTCATCAGTCCATCTCTTTCCAAGGCAGGCTGGAGAGCAACTACACAGTAGTATAACACAACTCCTAACCCAGACTTGTTTTATTTACAGCAGTGAGTAGCGTACAAGCACATGTCTGCTTTTCATCAAGACAACCAAAACTATTTAGAACACAGAGTTATTAGGAACACTTGGCAACCACAAGGCCACAATTAGCAGCAATGAACACTTGAGAACAGTCAGAGCCTACCATGTCAACACTCCAAGGAGCTACACGGTTTCAGTGAGATACCTACGTGTGAGCATGCCCTGCATCAACAGCAAACGTAAGAGGATTGAACAGAGGCCAGCAACAGGAGACATCCCTTAAGAGTAAAGCCTGAGTAAAGCCTGTTCCAGCTGACCAGCACCCTAGAGACTCATCTGGGATGGGTGGGTTTGTACCACCCTCCTTATCCATGTCAGGATGCTGCTCTGAGCCCCAAAGCTGCATCCAGCCAGAGGAGCTGTTGGTGCTGCTCTTCTTGTTCTTGTATTAAAACCAATACACTGCTATCATCTGACATATTTACAAAATATTAAGCAGAGACCCTTAAACCAAGGCTGAACCTGCTCTGATAACTGCACAGAAACGTAATGAAGGCATAATCAGCACCTCCACACAGTGTGGTCCAGAAATCAAGTTATATCTATGGCAAGTTATATTAAGAGAAAGTAGGATTTTATCACATTTACTCTAGCATTTTCGATTCATTTTCATGTTAGCAGCAAAAGACCTGGGGCAAACCAGGGAATTCCCTGCAACCAGAGCCCTCCAGAGATACATGTTCAATCACACCCTGAACAGGCTGCTCTGACCATAGTGGGACTGGGGCATTAGTTCAACTTCCATTTACTACTAAGTTTATATTTATGTGTATACGTGTGCATGTATTTCTCTGTACAGCAGACATGGATATCTGTATCACCCCTGTGCCTCAGGTATGCACATCCACATGTGTGTAGATGGAGGAGAGAAGGAAGCGTGTGAACATCACGTGTGTGAACAGCACGTGTTTTGGTGAGAAGCCGAGAGGGGGGGAGGCTGAAGGCAGATGCAGGTATGGACAACACACTATGGGACTCTCATTTCTGCTTATCCTTCTCATTTCCTTTCTTTAAGTAACAGTGTTGTGCAATGGTTAGGGAGGGCAGGTCCACACAGAGGTCAGAAATACTTTCAGGTTGACAGAAATAGGGTCTCGGAAGTCTCCAGGAAACAGCAATTTAGGAAGTTCCCTGCCACACACGAGCTCATTCCTGAACAGCTCCGCTGGCACAGCCCCAGCGTGCAAAGCAGCCACGGTTTTCTTCTACCTGGTCATCAAGAAAACTCCTCACTAAAACCACTGAGGCATTTTAACACTTTAACTGGAAGCAACCACCTTGGTACACGGACAGACACGGAGAAGCAGCCAGGCACGCCAGTGAGGAGACCACGGCACACACAGACGTCCCGAGGGGATGCCACAAGGAATTACTGGGACACTGCCACCTACACAGGGAGTGTCCTGGCCAGCGAAGGATGGTTATGGCTATGTCAAAGTGGTCACCTCCCGTGACACCTGCAGTGAAGGTGACTCTGACTGGCCTGACAGCAGGAGCAGTGCAGCTGACAAGTCTGCAACGCTGAGTGACAGCAGCACACAACACACCTACTTCATGAATGCACACACACACAGAGGCAACCCCGCAAAGAAAGGAACTCTGTTTTCTGGATTTCGTAAACAGATGCCTGTGAATGGAATTTTCCTGGACTCTGTGGCTGTCCAATGAGACAGGATGAGTGCAACAGTATGTTCTTCAGAGCGAAAAAAGGAAAAATAAAAACAGATCAACAATACAATTTTCTACAGTGCGTTTCCATTTTTTTTTCCCCTAGAGACATTTTGTGAGCACCATCAGTTCAACATCGATGCAATGGCATTTTTGTAACTGTGCTATCTCTTGGGAAAGAGACATCAGAACAAAGATTCAGGAACAGCAGCTTCTTTTATTAAGTCCAGAACATTACAGGTGGCCCCCTAAAAAGTCAACAGAATGAAAAGCTTTTATTTCAACTTTTTGGGTATTAAACTATGAACCAGATAAACTATATGATGAAACTAGAAAAAAAAAAATTAAAATATCATCTGCAGCACAATACAGAATTAAATCTGGAATTCTCAAGTCCAAGCCTTAAACACTCTAATCTCCTTTCTTTTACTTAAATAAAACCATGACTATGTCTAACATGATAAGAAAGATCAAACTGTTAAAGACTGATGAACTAATAGAATTAAATGTGACCCTGTTAAACTCCCATGATTTCTCTTCATGATAGATTTTCTACTCTTTGAAGTACCTTAAAATATGTTCAAATACTGTTATTCAAACATGAATTCTGAGACTCTGCTTCCAGAGATGTCAGTTAAACTCACTAACAAAAGGCAGGTCATGAAATAAAAGTCTGAGAGGAGAGAAACCTAATATAACCCTCCAAAATAAAAATGTTTAGCAACATGGTTTTCAACATAAAATACGAGAAATGCTGGTTCACTTAACCTTCATATTGCCAAGAATTTGAATCATATGACACACATGCACAGATGATTTTCTCTCAGGAGTAATAAAATTTTTCTTGTTATTAGACAGTATTTGCAAATCTCTGAATTCTGAGACCTGACTGAAAATCTTAAAACTTTATCTGGTGGCAGAATATAATACAAAAGTTATTTGCATAAGAAAAATAAATTTAGTATTATTTATGGAATGTCATTTTTTAAATTTTGCATATTAAAGTTTCTTTCAAAACAGACTGTATAATAAGTGCTACAAAGAGGCCCTTATCCCACCAGAGCAATACAGAGGAATCTCAAGCAAAGTTCTAGAGGCAAGATTAATCAATACAATCTTTCATCTGCTTTTGACCAATGTTGGAGAACAGATGATGGTCCAGATACACCTTTGTTGTAACCTAATATAGATCAAACTTTTAATTTTGCCCTGGTTGCTTCTAAGACTTCCTACAGTTGTGTTTCATACTGGATACTATAAGTATACTTTTAGAAGATTCAGTACAATCTATTTGAAAGATAAACATTTGGTTACTGCTACTATGAAAAGCCATAGTGATCTATCAGAAATTAACTACAGCACTAAAACAATGACTGATTTGTCTATCATTAAAGATATCCTCTCAGTTACACTGGTACAACACATGCCTCTTCACACAGATGTGACACCGGAGCAAAGCGTGTCCTAAACCAGCATCGCTGACTTTGTAAACTGTCAGATTATAGAAGATCCCGCTCCTTTCCTACACCTAAACCCCAGAATTTTGGAAGTATTTACGTATTTAGCAGTTTTATGCCCCTTCTTCCCACTCCAACCACATTTAGATTAAGAATCCAGATGTCTGGGGCACATATGTTTTCCAGTTTGACTCATATTTACCAAACAAATGTGCTAATATGCAGTTAGGCAATATCACTGACCAACATCTTACAGAGGCAGTGTTATATAGCAACCCTGTAGTTCTGGAGCTTTGGTTTTTAAACTAAAAGTTTCGTCTGCTCCAACTACTTAAGAAAGCTGTCTCACAGTCCTGCATTATCTGAAGGGAAACCTTCCACAGAAACAAGGGTTTTTTAAGCTTTATTGTTCCTGTTAAATATTTTATGCAAATTGTTAGAATGTCTTTTTAATATGAAAATTGTTCCCAATTATCAAATACCAGTCAGAGAGACAGCTGAAACTCTGGACAAGTCATATATGCAACAAATTAATGAAGAAGTATGTAAATTGAGCCTTGAGATGGTTACTGACATGATTTCTTAATGAGCATAAAAAGTACAATGTTTTGCTGAAAACGTAACTACACAGAAGTGTTTCTCTGGCAAAAAATAGGCTTTCTTAGTTGCAAAAAAAAGTTAAGTGGTCTTTTCTGAAATGTCAGCAAACTTCACTATAGAAAATTAAAAGAGAAGGAAAAACTTTTGAAATAGCAATTTATGTGTAACTGCAAATTATTCTGAGATAACAGCAGAGGAGAGCAAACATGGCTGAAAAAGTGTCTAGAGCTACAATTTCACATTTTTAGCTGTAACAGTATCTGTATGAATAAAGTGAATTGTTGATCAGTATACTAAGCTTTCACAACACTGGAGATGTTTTTTAACAGTAATTTAGTCATTTAACATATGGAACAGAATACAATGTTCCTGCTTTGCTATCACAGACATTAATCACTACTGTAAGACAGACTGATTTAAATGTTTGTCACAGTATATGATTTACCAGGGGAAAAAGTCTTACTTAGGGCATGACAATAAAGTTTTTAGCAAGTGGCCAATGACAACTCCTTCCAGAGATAAAAGCTGGGAATTTAACTGCTCTCATCAAAAGGTATCTGTTTTAATCAATGAACAATACAATCTCCAGGTAATTTTGATCCTCCTACTAAAAACGATCAGAAATCTTTCTTTCATTTCCATTTCAGCAGCAGTAGATTGTCAATTCTTCCAAAGAGGACACAGTAAAGGATGTTTTTAACACTTCAGTACTCACTTGCTACATCATGCCTTACCTTAACTGTATTTGTAAAGCCACCTCAAGTCTACCACAGCTGCCTGCCTGCTAAATAAGGCAGATTAATATCAAACTCTATTGCACTGTTACACAGACTGTAGACCTATTAATATTTGCAGGTCCTACCCATTACCTTCAGACTGTAAACAGTTGAAAGAAGAATATTCAAAAGAATGCCCTTCTTGGACTGAGAGGCTCAGGCTGACAAACACCAGAGATGTGTCAAGTCCAAGTTTTGCCATCTCCAGAGAAACTGGCAAAATACCATCCTCCCTTCCTCCCACTTGGGCACTTGGGGCAGTACAGCCTAAGTCATTTTGCACTAAAATAACACAGCTATTAACTTGAAGTAATGGTAGGAATATTTCATTTCTCTTCCTTAATCTGTTCTCAGGCACTGTGGTAGCTGACATGTCACACCAGATACAACGAGACCAGCAACAATATCCATGGTGGGATTATGACTAGCATTTTCTTTAGGTACTGCTCATCATGCACAAAACGAGCATGCAGGAGCTCTAAAAAGCATCTCCCCTTTGTTTTTATGGACTCCAGCAAAACAAGAGAATAGATTCTATTAAAAGAAAAAAACCTGACGCTAAACAATCAGAATAATCTTGACTAGTAACAGAAGGATCTGCACTAGATTTGCAGAATGCTGCACACACAGCCCCACTGAACCCAGCGTGTCCAGCAGGGAGCCAGGTGATGTTTAGTGGTAAAACTGAGACAGTTTCTACAATTCCAGTAGTTCAGTGAGGTCTTAAAGCTGTACTGCAATCTAACTCTCCCCAAAAACTCCACTATAATTAATGTGGTATTTCCCTAAAGCTTGAGCACATCTCCAGTTAAGACTACATTGCTTAAATTAGATTTTTGTGTCTTTTAACAGGCACTGTTTAAATTACTCGGTCTTATGACCTGCAGCTAACAGAACTCATGTCTCTACAGCAAAATGCTGACTTGCTGAGTGCCACTGCAGCAAGAGCAAACTTAAGTAAGGTCTTGGTAATGTACTTTTTTCTTGAACTGATACAGGGGAGCTCCAAAGTGTCACAATATACACATTGTTTCAAATAACACACTTGAACAAAGTGCACAGAGAAATTATAAATCATGATTTTATCTTAATAAATCAGTTCACATGTCATAGAAGTAGATATACTAAATACTTTCTTCTAAATAGCTGCCCAGTGTCAGGAGTTCAGATATTTTCAGGTTGTCCAGGCTTATTCCTGAGAAATGAAAATTTCAATCTCATATTTTCAAAGATATGAAAATACAGTTGGGGGGGAAAGAAAGGGCATAAAACTGTGCCTCCTTATTTGACCTGTTTCCCCTGCATGCTTTGAGTCAATAGTTTTATTGAGGAAAAAAATAATTCTATTTTAACTTCAGTAACACTCCAGACACGTTCATGTTCTTGAACACTAAGGTCCTTCTTGGGCCTTCAAACCACTGGGAAGAAAAAACTCATTTTTTTTCTAGAGCAAAATTGGATTTTATTATTTTATTAAAAGGTGATGTCAGTATGTTTTTCCTCAGCAAAGGAAATTTCCTCAGTTCCTCATTTTCTTCAGCTATGTTTTCTATTAAGATACAGAAATAAAGGGGATTTGTATTTGTCTAAAAACAAAATGTTTGTTTGTTTGTTTGTTTTATCCCAGGAACAATCCAAAAAGTAGAAGCAAAATCTATGGCATATCTAGACAATCCTGTTTTCTGGCTTGAAAGAAAATTTCTAACTCTGGAATACACAGCAGGTGCAGCATTCCATTAGTCACGATTTTGGGCAGAGAAATACAGTTTCACAGATAACTTCAATTTTTCTTCCTACTCTAAGGCTAAACTTTGGGCTTGGAAAAGGACAATGCCTGTGCCAAAAAAGCACACTGAACATGCTGTATGATTTTAGCCAGTCAACTTCAGTTTTCAGCTGCTACCTGCAGGTAATTTTTCGCCTAAGATCACTGCTCAGGAAAAGTTGAACTCTGTTTGCAACAGGAGAAAAATATCTTACTGTGAACAAACAAGAAATGCAACAGACAACAAAACATGCATTTGATGGTGAGCTGAGGTACCGTGTGTTCAGTCAACGTAAATTTATTTCTACACTTAAGTGAAAGCTGGATTTAGCACTCACCTTTAAAAAATGTGGGTCAACAAACTGCTGCAAAACAATTTCAGTGGGTTTTAGCTTAGAGGAGGTTGGGATTAAAATACTAATGCCTCAATCAAATCCCTAATTTGATACAATAACTCAGGCAGGGTCAACAAAGGACACGTTATAACCAAACGTGATCACATTACAAATTAAGAAAAATACTACTACATTCTCAGACAACGGACTGAAATCTTGTAAGTCTATAAAATATTTCAGATAATGAACTGAGAACAAGGAAAGGTAAACCAGAACAGTTACTGCAATGAAAAGAAGTTATCCACATATTATGCTCTCATCGGTAGCTGCTGTATGTTGATGTTTATTCAGCACAAAGTATTTTATCAGTAGAATAACTGAGAATGAACTGCAAACACCTGTAGTGTGTCTCTGACCAAGTAAGATGTCATCATGACAAGCAGAACTACTACCATGAACCATGGAAGCAGAAAATGCTTTCTTCTTGAACTATATGATGACAAAGACGACAAACTTTTGGGTGATACACATTTTAGGAGCTCAGAGTTGAAAATTACCTGGAAAAGCTAAGACCTACTCACTAAAAAAAGCACTTTGAGCCATTAAGTTAAATCATTTCAATACCTACCAAAACCAGATTGTATCTAAATTATTAGTAATGGGAAGTTTTCTTTCTGTTTGTCATATCAGGCAGATCTGTACAGATCTGAGTGTTTTGTCCTTTATCCTTTCAACAACAAAATATCTTTCATCCACCACCAAGTAGTATCTGCTATACCACTGCAGGACACGGTCCTATAATTTAATTATTTTGCTTCTCCACATCACTGTAAGCAATTCTGCTTATCATTATAACAAGAGAAAGACAATCAAAGAACAAAGCCTTGCCATACTGTACCTGCAAAGCACAGTTCATCATTCGCACAATGTAATCAAACTGCTGATGGTCCAGGATTGCTCGGTTCTGTTTAACGTGCTGGCCAAGTTCCTGGGTCAGGCAGTGCCGAGCTGCCTTCCCTTTTAGGGCTCTCAGAGCTGCAGGCAGGGTCTGCAGAGAAGAACACCTGACTTTATGAAAATGAAATTAAATGGCACTATTCACACTGAATATCGTTCTTCCTTTATCAGGAAACTGCAAGTGACAGTGAAGAATAATTTGGAAATTACTCATCAGCTTCGAATATCAAACTTTTGCATAATCATTGATTTAGCTTGAGTTATCAAGTATTAAATTTTTCCTACTTTTTTTCAAATGAACTAAAGAGGATTTCTCGTCTACATGTGGAAATAGAAATCATTTAATACAGACAGGCATTGAATGGATGTGAAATCAGAAATGGATTATCGTGCATGAAAGCAAGCACTCTGTTCTGTACCAGCCAGGCCAGGTCTTGAGTTCGCTGCCAAGGTCAACCAGCATGTTTTCTGATAAGCAATGAATGACAAATGGCTTTAGAAGTGGCATACCTCTCATAGCAATGAGGACACAAGATTGTCATGCAGTTTATCCTAAAACAGTGCCAATAGAATATTTAAGTCAATATTTTAAATATGCAGCAAGTACTACATCAATGATTCTCAACTGTGGCCCTTTGGACTCGATTTAATGGTGTTAACAGGTAAGTAACAAAAGGCAGCCTATTGGCTAAGGACAAATTTACCATGCAGAGGGACAAAAAAACTACTGAACCTTCCCAAGTGACGGTTAGTTGAAAGATGTTAAAAACTACTGTGCTCTACTTGGATCAAAACTCTTACACAGAGTTACATATTTTGTTATGACTTTTCCCATGTGCATTTTGAAACTGTAATTTGTAAATCAAGCAAAGCTCATTTTCTATCTTGAGCTGCACAGCCTCATAGATACACAGGTTATACTTTCCTGAGAAATCAGAAAATTTCTTAAAATAATTTTACAGTCATTTTCATATGTAGAATTAGGTCTGAATGTAAGTTTGAGTGATTGTTCTAGAATCCATAACTGAAAACTCCATGGACAGAATCTACAAAACTTGGCAACTTCTTCATGTGGAGGAAATAAGAATGTCAAGGATAACAACTCCATTTGCTCATTACAGAACAGAGGGTTATTTGGGAAAGTTAAAATTTCATTTTATTACCTTCTCAGTCTCCAAAAATTTGTTTTCAAAAATGAACGAGATGCAGTTTCTGACAACTTCCAGCCTTTGAGCACTGTTGAAAACTGTGCTTCCTTTTTCCATTATGGAAACTAACAAAGAGAAAGAAGAATATGCATCCATAAAATGACTCCTGCCAAGAGCCACAAAGAATATAAAAATTTCTTTAAAAAAAATTAAAAATTACTGTGCCCTC
The DNA here is from genome assembly GCF_022539395.1 of Myiozetetes cayanensis. Classification (NCBI taxonomy): domain Eukaryota; kingdom Metazoa; phylum Chordata; class Aves; order Passeriformes; family Tyrannidae; genus Myiozetetes; species Myiozetetes cayanensis. The sequence continues at coordinate 51,842,399 of NW_026087853.1, forward strand.
CATTTTACTCTGTTAAGCAAATATCATTAGTAGGCATATACAGACAGGAACATAAGATCCTAAATCTTTGGTTTTCCTATACTATCTAAAGAAGAGAGTGCTCTGAATTTTAACTGGATTCTCTTAACTATTTGTTCTATTTGATTCCTACTGGCCCAAAGAGATTACAAACTCTAACATACAAATGAAATACAAAAATATATTTTTGAAAATATATATTTTGAACTATGTAGCCTTGTGTACTTTGCAGCAGTAGACAACTGGTTTTAGTTGACCACCACAAGAATTCTGCAACATGGAATAAAACCTGACAAACCTGTTTTCTTATCTAGATTCTAATTTGCTGACATCTAAAGATTATTTTCTTCATGCAGAGTTTAGCTATGATTTTTCAAGAAAATTCAGAATAAACAAACTAACATCTTTTTCCCTATAGTATCAAATGAATAGAATCTTAACGTAGAATATGCTTTTCTTGTACATAATAATGAGCTACTAATACCCCAAGATTTTGAGACACAGGACAGCAGGGAATGTAAGTGTGAAAGCTGTTCCTCGAAAAAAACCACAAAACCCCTTTGATATAAGAATTAACTTTATAAAAAGAAAATGTTCTGTTGCATCAAGCCTTTTAAAGAGAGACAACAGAACACAAGCACACACCCTTTTTCTATAAGAAACAGATTCAATGACACAGTCAACAGCAAAGGCAGGTGAAGAGAGTTCATCCTCTTCTTACATAAATCCAAAGAGAAACAGGCCCCGAAAGGGCCTCAAGAGGCCATCTAGTTCATCCTGCTGTCCCTAGACAGGATCAACTCTATTTATGTTATTTCTCATGTTTGTCTAATGTGTTCCCAATGTTCTGTGATAACAGAGACTCCATGGCTTGACAAAAAATCCACTCAACTGCCTCACAATCCTCATTTTACCACATCTTGCTGACAAATAACTCTACTTCTGTGCTGCAATTAAACCCATTATTTCTTATCATTACAGATTATTCCCCTTCTTTTTCTAACTGCCTCTGATATAATTGAAGACTCCTATTATGTGTTCCCTCAGTCTTCTATTTTTCAGTCTAAACAACTCCCCATCTTTCCTTGTAGGTCACATTCTCCAGACCACTGGTCATTCTTGTTGCTTTCTTGTGGACTCCCTCCAACAGAACCAAAAATGGAGACAGTCTTCCAGTGTCCAAAAATGGATAAAAATACTCCAGCTGAGGCCTTACCAAGCACAATGAAAAGATTTCTCCATGGGGTTCACTGACTGCACTCCTGTTTATACATCCTACTAAGATGTTTGTCTTTTTTGCAGTAGCTTGATATAGTTGGGTCATGTTTGCCTTATGGTCATTAAAATCCCCAAATTAATTTCTGAAGCACTGCTGCCTAGTCAGCTGATCATGTCTGTGCAAGTGCAATACCTTATTTGAAGAAAAACAGTAGAGGAGGACAAAATTCAACAGAGACCAGTGGTAAGACCTCTACTTTCTAAAGACTGATTTGAATTCTAATCCCACCCCCTTCAAAGGTTTTGCAAGCTCTGTCAGCTTCACGTGGCCTGCAAGGTTACTAAATGTACTGGTTTACTCCATCATTCACACTGATGACTACTGACTAATAGAATTTTTCTGACACTAAAATTTGTTATTTTTATTTAAATATAGATATATTAATTTTGAGACAGATGCTATGTTTGCTCTTTTCCTTTTTCCAGCAATTCACGATGCCTTCGACTAGTAGCAAAGGAGAAACTCTTAACAGTTCAAAGTTTGGTTCAGCCAGTCCTACAAGTAACCTATAGTGATATTCAACAGACCTAGGTGAGCAGAAAATACCTAATTTAATAGTTCAACTCAAAATCTAACTCAGATCAAACCCTTTTTTGTTGTTAGCAATTCTGCCCCTCATACTACAGATGTTTTGACTTCTTAGCAAAGGCAGATACAAAATGGCTTTTAAAACTGCAAAGGCCAATGCACAAGTCTGTGTGCCAGAGTTTACTATGATCACTAAAAATACAGTATTAACACAAAATTGGGAGCAACACACTGTAGTCATGCTAATTACACGTTCAACTCCTGGGACAGGATGAGGGATGGGTAAGTTGGGGAACATACCAACGGGGGGACCCGCCGGGACAACGCACTTCTTGTCCCCCCGGGTGGCAGGGGGGGCCCCCTGACTCCTGGCGAGGCCTTCCTGGAGGAGCTCCTGCACCCGGCACTCGTTGATCCGGGGGAAAGGCAGGATGTGAACACGCAGGTGGGAGCCCTCCGTGGGCCGTGGCACTTTCTGGAATGCTATGTGGGGATTGGGATTCTCCTGCAGGTCAAGAGCAAAAGGTTATCCACGAATTGTATTGCACAGTGCTACCACTGGTCTACTCTAATGTTACTGGTTTTTTGTGTATTTCTCATACCTGAAAGATTAAGAAGCCAAATATCTAATGTAGATGATTAATAAAACATTTCACGTTGATATTACCTTTGACTCATTATCTGTAATACTTCCAAATTCGTTAAAGGCTTTTATAAAATCATTTTTGTCAACATGCAAAATTCAAAAAGAAAGACAGCAAAAGAAAATCACTGCTTAACTTGGGTTGATTTATGCAGCTTAATGAGTATTTAGGACTTGAACAGAAATTAATTTGACAGTCAATCTCTTCATTAGACAGAGGGTTGAAGACTACCTATCAACATTCACAGGATCACATATCTTTAGGAGTATTACAATCAGTCAAACAAACCAGAATATTTTCATCTCTTCATTCATATGTACCAGGGATTATCATTAATCACGTCTGAATTTACTGTTGTCCAAATTGACTCTATGCTATTCCTTATTACTGGCTAACATACCACTGACAAAGAGTGATACTCCATCAATTAGGTTTCTATTGCAAATGCACAACTAGCTTGGAAGCAAACTTGCAAACAGCAGCTTAATACTTTCATTTATGGGAGCAAAAGGAAACAAGGAGAACAAATGCATCAACTTCAGAAACAGCACTCAAAACAAACCAGCTACTTGGCCATATATATTCTCTGCAAATAAAGTTTAAAAAGCCAAAAATCTAGCTAGAGGGATGAGAGCAGCAGATTCCAGGAGAAGCAAGGCAGAGAAAGGGAACACAGTCTCAGCAGGGGGTAACAGAGGGCATGGAGAAAATGTCAGAAAAGGAGAATAACTGTTCCACAATCCGTTTCACTGAGAAGAGAGACTCAGAGGAAATAAACAGAGTTACTTTAACCTTGGACAGCACAAACATCATGTCAGACATACATGCTATTAGGCATGCAGGTCTAATGTCTTAAACTACTGAAGTGGTATATGCCAAAAACTTGTCTAGATTTTCCAGTTGTATCACCTAGACTAATACAAACATTATCTCTCCATAACAGACCTCATCTCTCACATGCATCTAAATACAATACAATGACTACTAAAACTGTGAACAAGATGTCAAAATATGTCATGCAGTCAGATTAAAATCAGGCAGCTCTAGGCATAACTTCAAGAAGCAACGTCACTCATCACAATATTTAGTCAAAGACAGATGTATGCATAACTACTGGAAATCTGACTTCTAAATGCCCCAAGTCACTGACTTAGTGAATATAAAAGTATAAACCTGTTAAGTCATTGATTAGTGGTAGTGAAGTAGCAGGTCAATCACAACAGTATAAATAAATCTCATCATCAGAAAAGGCAAACAGAACCCCCCAAAAACTCCCAAACATCCCGTAATTCTTCAGCTTTTTTTATAGAAGTGTATTTGTAAACCACAGTTTTGGAGAAGTGGGCCATAGGAAAGAAAGGATGACAAAGGTGTCAACTGGCTGTGTAATAGAAAATGCTCTGTGGAGTCTGAACAACCACAGGAAGTGTGAGAAGAAGGAGAGTAGCTGATGCCAAAAAACAACTCCAAAAGTCCCCCAAAACCCACAAACCAAAAAAAAACCCAAAACAAAACCTGTCAATGGAAGAGTAAGAGATTCTACAAAAGCACTATGTAACACAAACACATGATAGGAAGGCAAGACTGAAACCAGAAGGAACTGTGGGAAACCCAAAGGGTACAAGAAAAAGGCTATAAAGTAGTAAGCAGTGCCTGCTGAGCACACAAACCATGGGGACTGGGTCACACAGCAGGAAAGATCTGCTGAAAGCATACATTATGCCACAGTGGATGTATAGCTTTCACAGGAAAACTACTGAGAGGCAAGAAGAGATGTATTTGGCATGGACAGGTTGCAGCAGAGAGAAAAACAGTTTATATACATTATGTGAATACACACTAAGAAAACAGAGTGATAAGCAGCGGTAGCTATAAGTAAACCAGTATTATTAAATTCAAGTTCAAAGTCTTTTGCCATAATGTAGATGATGACTACCACAAGCTGTCATTTCCATTTGCAGATACTGCATCAATCTCAGAAATAAGAATTTTCAATGTTACCATCTCAACTCTGCAAGTGCAGCAGGTATAGTAAACTTACATTTTTGAAGAGCTGTTCAGCAAGTTCTCTAACATGCTTTATCATTTTTGGTGGATTGCCCTCTTCAGCTTTAATTCTTTCAACTTCAAAGGCTACCAACTTTTTTTGAAAAAAGGAAGAATAAAAATGTTTATAATTCAACTAAAAAAAGTTATTTCCTATTTAAGTTATGAAAAGTTAATCTTAAACTGAAACAAAGCAAAGAAAGCTGAACACCAAAAAATGTGCAAAGTCATGCTGCTCTGGAACATGACACATTTTTAGTTTCATATAGAGTTTTTGTTACCAGATGTTTTAGTCCTACCTAACATAGAAAGTCCGACATACTGAAAACATTCCTATCACATTTCTTGTATGTACTACTTCTACTATTACACAGAATTAATACCAAACTCTGGTTTTACTCTACATTCAACTGAAAAGCCAACACAGTGAAAATATGGTATTACTTTTTAAAATTTTAAACTGTTTGCCTCAGCTTACATTGTTGGATATGTATTTAATATTTCTCAGTGAGTTTGTTAATGTTTCACAGAATACAATTAAAATACTCAAAATAATTCTGTACTAGTACATGTGATGTATTATGAAGCTACAAACCTGACAAGAGGAACAGCATTACCAAGATTTACACAACTATTTCGTTTCATATATATGAGCAGGGCACAATTTTATGGATTTAAGGTAGAAATATCTGCTTAGTAGAAAACGAGAATTGAGAAGATTAGTATAAACTTGATTTAATAAACAGTGAGGATTCAGAAGCATTTCAGTAGTTTTCCACATGCTGATATATCACAGGTGCATCATAATTTAATTGGGAAGACAGAAACAGTTTTCACCTCATCGAAAAGATCACAGGCTCTGAAGGGAGGACCCCTCTCTGACACAAAACCAGCAAATGCCATTCCATTGAGGACTTTGGTTAGAAAGTCATTCTCAATTAAGCCTCGCTGGCCCAAGAAGGCTGCCTGCAACAAAGACAGAAAAAAATGCACATATTTTATAAGGATCAAAACTACAACCATTTATGTACTAGCAGTCAAACATTTTCACCAGCTTATCAGCTTGTACTAGTATGTGGTACTTTCTAATTAAATCTTTTATTATACATAGTATCTTCTTACATCTAAATTCAAAACTGGAAGTTAGATGCACACATTTTTTAAATCTCATAGGTAATAAAACAGAAAACTAGTACCTTCAACCAATGTCTTCTTATTACACATATGTTTTCAAAATTTGACAACTGATTCCTTGAATGTTTATTTGTATTAAATTTAAATGTTAACTTTGCTTTACATTTCCTCACTGTCCCTGTAATTAGTCCCACTAAAACACACTGATATACTGCTACGCCAAAATGACATGCTTATCACATGCAGATAATTTTATTTATTTTTTTTAAAACCACTTGTTCAAAAGGCAAGCTTGTGGGAATAACACAGTGCAAGCGAATACTAACTAAATACACGTGTCTGCTTCTCTTTTACCTTGTGGAAATGAATTACGGGTTCAGCATGAATCCTGATCAGCTGAAGACAGGACCGATATCCTTGGAAAAGTTGTGCAAATAGCCTAAGGAAGATTGCTCGCACTTCTTTATCCTGTAAGCAGTATTTGAATATGTTGTCAAAACATTTTTGTATTGTAAGCTTTTCCACACTTTGTATAAAACTATATGAGAAATGCCTACAAATTCATCAGTGTAGCAGAGCAGCACATGAAGCAGAGATAGCTGTACACATATGAGGTTGTATCATGGAATGGTTAGGGTTGGAAGGGACCTTAAATGTCATCTTGTTCCCCTGCCTCATCCTCAGATGGCAATGACAAATTCAGCACACGGTCACCCCTCCACTCCTGCTGGTCCTTCCCACACCACAGGCTCTGGGCAATGCCAGCGGAACAGGGGGGTGGTCATGTGGTGAACCTCATGAATGAACTGCCATGAGAGAAAGCTGATACTAAATAAAGGAGCCTTATTTTGCCTTATTTTAGATTTATTCCTTAAAGTAAGTGTGGCTTTGCAGAACTACAAAAGCTGTGCCATTGGAGTGGGCAGGGACAGAGGGGAACCATGGGAGCCCAAGGTGGCAGTGCTGCTGCTGGAGGACCCAGGCTCAGAGCATCCCAGGCATCACCAGAGCCATCAGCTGCAGCTCTGCCAGATGAGGACACTGTTTTAAGTTTGCTCAGCTACTTGTCCAGGACTCTTCCAACTCACATCTTCACTTGCCAATCTACGGCCGCCAAAATAAGCCAGAGTTACTTTAAAAAGTTTTAAATAGTAGATCTTTAAAGTCCTGGTTTGTTTTATTTAAGTAAGAGAGTGCTTAAACAGACACCACAGGAATAATGGAAATGATGTGAACAGCTGGGGGCAGACTTGGGGCAGGGACATCTCCATCTGGCCCAGATGCCATTAAAGACTGACATCAAACGCTGTGTCACCCTGTTATTTTATCTCAGCTCAGGTACCCACTCACACCTCAGCCATGTCAAAAACCTGAGATCCTAAAAAGTGTTTTATGACCTCAGGTTTTGTGGTGTCTCAAAGGACTTTTTAAACAAACTAACTTTATACACAGCAAAGAATATTATATTTACTACCAGGTAACCACTTGGTCAGATAATTAACAAGTAAATACAACCTAGTAAGTTAAAGCTTGTAATGCCTTTTTAAAGAGATAAGGTATATATAAGATTCTAGAATACTGTCTTATTGGAATATTTTACTAGATGTCTTTTAACTCTTCACTGGAACATTATTGATGTTATTTTATTTTTAACTTTATTTTGTAAGGAGTCCCTTTTACTCCTTATAAGATAGGCCTATTTTCTGCTGCTCTCCAGGATTTTAACAGGCATATTTGTACCCTGACTTTTTTGACTACTTGAACACACAGTTGCTTCTTTCAGATTTAACAAAATACTTATTTTGACACAAACTATATTAATTTGTAAATTCCCTATTCAAAGTGAGATTTTAGCTGAATTCTGTCATCAGTTTAAATGAAATCTGGATAATACTCCCTGTCTTCAGCAACGAAAAAACCCCAATCTTAAAGTAACAAATAAGTAAAACAAATACATTGTACCACATTACAGTTTTACATTTCCAAATATACCTACTCAAATGTGTTCTTAAACTGAACTGGCTTTTGGATTTTAGTTTGGACTACCAACTCAAGTTCAGCTCTAAACACTCCTATAGACTAAACTACAGACATACAGTTTCACTCAGGTTGAAGTTCATTAAAGGCAATTAACTACTTATGGTTAAAACCCATGTAACTCCTTTCCCACTATATCCAACCATACCATGTATAATAATTATCATTATTCTTGTAAAACCAGTAGCTTACGTTTTGCTCACACAGCTACCACTCCTATCTTTACTCATATTTACTCTAAAAATCTAGATAATGACATTTTTAGTGTTTCTGAAGGGTTTTTTTCTGTGGAGGCCTGTGGGTGTCTACAGGAGAACCTTTCTGAGTAATTTTAACATTTACAGAAACACAGAAAAAGACCAGTTTCTCCACTCATGTAAAATCCTGCACCTTTACTGGTCTGTGAGACAGAGACACAGATTTAACTCAACAGACAGCAGTATTAAAATAAAATTAGGTGATCCCACAGTAATAAAAATATATTTTATAAAACTTCTAACCCATTAGAATGCTATTAGAGGGCAAGATGAATTTCTTTGCTACACCAATAATTCTAGAAAGCATATGGAAAAGAAAACACAAAGCAGAAATCCTTAAGAGAAAGTTAGTCTTAAATTTCAACAGTTTTCCACTTAAGAAAGTCAGACATAACACAGAAATCTTACCAGCATTTTTGAGTGTGACAAAGCTGTTCGTGGGGGAGGGAATGCATAATCTGCTGTTTCCAAATCAGGATGCAAAACCTAGGGAAATTTTTAAACAACATTTTTTTTTGCTGATAAAAAGATAAATTACTTTTAATCTTCTTCCTCAAAGTAATATTCACTGATATTAAGTACCTCAAGTAAGAGACCGAGTTAAATTATGAAGACTATATGGAAATAAAGGTGGGATTAATTTCTCAGCTTCAGGTTTCTCGAAATGAGCTTGTTATCAAAACCCCTGATTACAGTTCACAAAGTTAATCAATAGCAATAGGGATTTTAGAGTCAATTCATCCAAAACAGATTAACAGACAGATAATTCTTCTCTTTAAGATTAAAAGATTTGCTGAGAAGCCTCCAAATAAGGTGATTTCTAACTTACTATAATGATAGTAAAAAACCAAACTAAACTACGTTTTTTGGTGATTCCCTAATGTAGAATCCATCATTCCTGAATAGTGAAAAAGGAGCATCACACAAATAAACTTTTAAGACTAAATAGTAATTAATTTGTTAAATTTCAAGACAATGTACAGTTGAAATTAACTTATAAAAACAGAGAAGCAGCAAAACCGAATGGTAACAGTGCTGCTCAAATACTCTTACTTAAAAAGTCATTATTAAGAAGGAAAAATCACTACCTATCTCCTAAATAGTTAAAAATACATTTTAGTATTATTCGTTATATTAACTATAAACTCAGGTAATGAACTCTTCTAAAACCAAGAACGTTGGCATGAATCACAGTTTTAAATCTCATCTGTTTGAAAGCTAAATACTTAAATTTATATTTCTTTTTTTACAAAGTGGCGAGAGGCTGGAAAATAGGGTTTGTATCAAAACATACGAGAGAAAGTGCCATTTGAGTCTGATGCAGCAGTGGCTCCGGCAGCTGAGACAGATGAATACATTCAGGAATTTTAATTGTTCCTCCATCCAGGTCTGCTATGATTACATCTAACTGCAAGGGACAAACACGTTATTGATAGTGCACGCTGTGAGTATATCTGCACATAAGTTAAAATAAACAAATTAAAACCAGTACTAACTTCAATGTACAGAATACTTTTGCTAAAGGAAATACTCCAAATACTTCCTATTACTGAATCTAGTCATGGAAAACGAATGTAAACCAAAGAAAGTGAAACGAGGCCAAACTTTCAAAAATGATTTTTATTTCTGGATGTTTCAGGTCTGTGTTCAGAGACCTGTGATATCTAATCAGCTGTTTGCAAAAGAACACAGTGAAGGCAACTATAAGTAAAATTATGTTTCCAAGCACTCATAACCCAGCTTTGATTTCTTCAAGCATAAGCTTAAAAAGGACAAAATAAAATCACTGAAAATACATTTCAAAAATCCTAAGTGAAATGCTCAAACTCACAACAAATAGATGACAAAGCTGGAAATGGATGCATTCCTTTCCATCCTGCACTAGAATCAAATATTTTCCCTCCTCTACTTTACACTCTCAATGCATTTATCAAAGAATTGATGCTTTCTCTCTTTTGTCTTCTTTTGATTTCTTGCCTTGCTTTCCACAACAATATTTTGAACATATATATGAATTTCTCACACAAACATCTCTGAAGCACAGAAAACCTCTGCAGCTGAGCACCACAAAAGACACTGTGAGGATGAATGAGCTGGCCAGACATACTTACAAGCTCATGAATGTCATTGCGAAAGACAGAATGTACACCAATGATGAAAGGTGTTGGGGAGCTGAGAACTTCCAGTAGCTGTGCAGGAAGAATTGGAATATAGGGATAACTGTGAAAAGAATAAATAAAATAAAATAAAAGCTTCTGACTAGCCTTCCACATAGGGCAACTTTTTTCTTTAAAAAAAAAAAGCAAAACTTCCTGTTATGTATTAAATTTACTAGAAATAACTACTCTAAAAATACAAAAGATGAAAGTATCAAGTAAATACCTCTTTATAAAGTAGCATGCTGTTAAAATAACATGTCGTTAAACCTCCATGATTTATTATAAGGTCTACAATTTATTACAAACCAGTGTATTTTTCAAAATAAGAGAAGCCTATTCATATTTGTGACATTTATGTTATGTGTACATTACATTTTTCCCCAACTTTTAAGTAGCCAAGGACACTAAAGCTATGGACAATACCTTCATTTTAAAAACATGGCTAGTTTTGGGCCAGACATCTACAATTCAGCCTTTTGTAAAATATCATTAGTAAGAAATCTTTAAATTAAATATTTTGCTTTGATATTGAAATGACAACTAAATATTATGTACAAAACACTATTTCAGATATTCTTTACTCGATTGCATGATTTAAAAAAAAAACAAAAGTGTTTTCATTAGAGCAACATGAAAATCTGGATCTAAATCGATCACTGCATTTCAACATCTAATTTATAGTTATTAAAGTTCACATTCATTACTAATTTTGCATGAAGATGAAGCCCATCTCTAACATATTTTAAATAAAACAAGTTACTAAAATTCGACATGATTTGAAACAGGTGAGTCAGGATTAGATGTTTTCTTCCTAAAAAACAGCTTGACATTAAGTTTTCCATTTCAAAATGATGCATCCAAATGTAACTTTTTAGAGAGCACCAATTCATTCTCTGGTAGACATTTGTCAGTGACTTCAAACTGTGACACCCATCAAAGCAGCTGCTATTTTTGAGCCACAGAATCTTTCAGGTTATAAAGGGTCTCAGGACATCATTTCATCCAACCTGCTGCTCTAAGCAGGGTCAAGACTGAATGCAGATTAAGTTGTCCTGGGCTCTGTCCAGCTGCTCCTGAAGGCCTACAGGGATGGAAGCTCCATAGGTTGCCTGCTTCACTCCGTAATTATCTTCATAATAAAACACATTTTCCCTGCATACAGTCAGAAACTTCCCTCTCCCCTGGTACAGTTTATGACCCCATTGTTTTCTGCCACACACATCTCTTTCTTTTTGGCAGGTTGTTGTTAGATCTCCTCCATATCTTTTCCATGATTTACTCATGGGCCATCACTGTCAAGTTTTACCATCCAGCTGATGCTGTGAGTAGGGTTTCTACTGTATTTGTAGGTAGGATGTTTCTCCCTTAATTGTTTCCACTGCCATGATGCAATCAGACTTTTATTAATGATGTTGCACAGCCTAGGAATTGCATGTATGATCACGAAAACCTCTGCTTATCCGAACAATACAGCACAATTCCTTTTGTACAGGACAACGTAACAGAGGTTATAGAATGTGTTATAAAATCAGTTAACGAGTAAAAAGAATGAAAACTCAACTCACCTGTATTTGAGGGGAAACATCAAAGACTCCAGAGCCCTACAGGCATCACTGAGCCTCTGAAAACTTGCTGAGTGAAAGAGAACCTTATTTTCTGTAAGCACGGCACAGAACAAGCTGAGTACATTTTGGATTCCTTAAAAAAAAAAATAAGAAGAGAGAACTGTAATAATATGCCCAAAGAATCAAAATTACATTAAAATGTACTATTTTCTGGAGGAATTTTCAAAAAGCCTAAGATAACTGCATAAATTGCCAAGTACCAAGTTTTATTTAACTAGTGCGGCTTCCTTCTGTTTTTCAAGTTGCTAAAATACCATCTGAATGTATTTCTACATTTCAAATATACTGTATTACATCTCCCTTTCAACACCACTTCCAAGGATTTCCACTTCTCAGCACAAATCCCAGCAATGCTCAATAATGACTTCAAACAGTATTATGTGTATCTTCTGCATAGCCTTCTCTGTATCCAGTATTCAATTCTGGTCACTGATCCAGGCTTAACTTCTAAGTCTTTCTGTATCTCCAAGCAGGATAAAAATAACAAAATCATACAGCAGAGCTCAAAAGAAAATGACAAAGACTTCCTAGTAAATACATTCATACTTTATCCATGAAGAGCATTTGAGGAGTCACAAGGTTATAAGAGGGCAGAAGGAGAATACGTGTTACTAAGAAGATCTGACTGTTTAAACAAGCCCCAATAGATTTAGGGTAAGGCTCATGAATCAGATGATAGGGTGCTTTGGGGGATTTTTTAAGACAGTACAATTTACCTAGGAGACAAAGCCATGTGCTTTCAGGGAAAACCAAAAATATATTTCCTTTAAAACAAAGTCCCATCCTGAGAAGCAGACATGTCTGAGATGTGAGATATGCTGAAATTTATGAAATTTCCTGAAATATGCTGGAATGTATGATGTTTCCCTGAGGACATGGCTTGTGTTATCAGTAAGACAGCCTGTATTACCTTCACAAAGCTACTGCTTACTTACAATAACCTTCCCAATAAGAAGTGTGACTATGCAGAGCCACTCTACTAACATGATAATTAACACTTTGTTTTGTTTAAGTAATTTTGATTGCATGTTTGGATAAATCTTTTATCTTTTATGATGGATGCAAATTTTCTTCTCTGGAGTGAAGCTTAGTTCATAAACATAAAGGGACAAGGACTCAGAGAGGGCTGTTGAACAAAAAAGACTTAATTCTTAGGGTGAACATCAAACAGCAACACAATACTGTGTTGAAACCTTGTGCTTTCAAACTCCATCCTCCAGGATTCCTGCAGACACTCTCACAACCAAAGGCAGAGGCTTGAGAGGACTCGAGGACAGAAGGCTTTGTTATAAGGCTGAGTGAGTTACTGTTGCAGACGACTGCCCTTGTGTTCCGTGGCATAATTAATATTGTGCCAGCAGAGAACAAAGAGCTTTGTAATACACAATGTGAGGATGGTGTTACAGAAAAACATTCCAACGAGTTTCCTCAAGTGAATGAAAGAGCACTCTGCAGTGAATGGCTAGAAGCTAACTGGACATAGTGTCCTTTCTTGTGTGCATAAACTTATTTTAAAACAAAGTTAGAATCTGCTGCCTGCTTATAAACATGTCTCTTAAGAGTCTAAAAATTCAAACTGCCCCTTTTATGCAAAACTGCCCTTTTTCCTTTCCCAGACCATTTTAAAGACTGTTTTGGAGTATACTTTTTGTTTTAAACTAAGTTTTTGTTTTCAAGCTAAGTGGGCTTTTTACATCATTCCATTCCACATAAAATATCTTCTTAAGACATTTAGGAATACATACTTTTTAAACACCTGACAATTTCTTCCTACAATCAGATACAAAAATTCTCAAACAATCCTCTATAAGGCTATAATGTTTTGCAGGTATTACTGAGGAAAATACTACCAAAAAGCCTCACAAATATTCACAACATTTTGTACAATGAAATGCTCTACAAAAGCCCCTCTTGTGATCAAAATACCTACAGCTATAAAATTCTTGAAAGAGATGGATTTCCATTCTGCCCATCCTAAAACTCGAATCTAGGCTGAGAGGTAAAAGTTCTAAAATATTTTCTGCACGTTACTGACTTTGAACTATTTTTTGCAAACAATTAAAGAGCATTCCTGTGCTGAGGATATTCAATTGAAATCAAGTTGTGTAAAAAACCAGTATTTTTAGCTATATGATATTATTTTGCCGTGAATTACAAGGATTCAAGAGTCTAGAAGGAGTATCTCAATTCTAATACCTTTAAAAGTCCTTCAACTTATACAGTATCAGCATTTTTCATTTGAAATCTCTTGTGAATATAGGCCTCCTCATCAGGTACCAAAACAATACACAATTCTCAAGAGTACAGAATAACTGAGCACCTTTGCAAAAACTTTACTAACAAAAACCACAAATGAAGTGTAAATCAGGATTTTACTTATGTATAAGGAGGACACCTGCAAGTCCTTCACAGTATTTGAACACAGTGGCTGTAGATCCCATTGCCTCCTAGGGACTACCAAAATGATGCACTATTGTATAGATAATAAAGGTAATCTTCATGCTTATATGTAGTGTCAAACTGTATGTCTGTCCAATTTTTATCTTTACCACTGTGAAAAATGGATGTTGCGAATGTCTTCAATTTACAGAAAATTCCAGATGTCTTGTCAATGGAGTTCATTTAAATTACTAAGCAGGGATGATTCAGTTTGTGAGGTTTTCATAGTTTCACTGGGGAAATTAGTCTGGTTTTGCTGCATGTTAGTGGCTACAGATAAAGATTCAGTTTGTACTCCACAAAGGCATTTCTCAGTGCAGCTTAATCAGCACCAACATAATTTGATATTTAAGATGACTACTCTTAGCAGCTATTTCCCAGAGATAAGCTTTGATGCCACATAGTAGAATATGTACTGCAAATGTTTTCACCACACTCTGTAAGTTGGTCTCCCACATGTTCACTGCATTCTAACTGGCCATGGAAGAGGAACTGGAAATGTTTACTGTGATACAAATGCACCTGAGGCAGCCCCAGCTTTGCTGAGCTAGACAAAAGCGCTGCTTTATTTGCAGCACTTACGGAAGAGACCAAACTCGAGGGCATCTAAACACATCTCTCATAAATCTGCAGAGGAAGTTCACTGGCCAGCTGCTCATGTGGCAGAAGGGAAAGGAGCTGTCTCTCCAGTCTGGCAACCCCTGTCACACCTCCAAGTTAGCAGGTCCGTTCCAGGTTTCAAGCTGAACCTGGAATTTGCGATTTCCATTTAAGTTTTTTCTACACTCTCTTGACCCTTTTCTGCATTCTGAATGCATAAAAAGCAGAAAGTCACCTCACAAAAAATGGCTTTATCTTGGCAGAAACAGAAAAAAGACATTAGGAATCTTGTGTGCATGCATGTGGAAACTAAAGTGTTTTCATTTTAGCAAGGTACCTACAATACCAATGAATATACCACAATGAGAGGATTTGACTTGGTCTGTGTAATCAGTTCATCTAAAAATGCATAAATAAAAAGAAACAACATTATTATATAAAACCCAATACTAACCAATAATCAGGGTAATTTCTTTTGGTATCTTTCTCCAAAGCCAGTTTAAAGTGAGAACATCTCTGGCTCTTACCTTTTTCTTTCCCAAATGCCTAAGAAATAATAAATTTATATTTAAAGAGAGGTTCTGAAATCTTGGTGGGCTTTCTTTCAGAGCTTTTTTCTGCATAATAGAAATGCTCCTTCACTGAGAAGCTAATCACCAATATTGACCAACTTCTTTAAAAGAGGCTACTCAGTTTGAAAACACATTTGGACAGTGAAACCCAGGCCAACCACTTCCACTGACTGAAGAGCTTGTACAGTGCAGACAGTCTCTTTGGTAACAAGGTTTTCATTCTCTCCCCTTTTATTTCCTTCTTCTTCATCTTTTTTTTTTTTTTTAATGCTCTTTATACAACACAGAAGAATATAACATAAATAAATTAAAGTGTACAATATAGACACCTAATCTGGAATTTACTTAATTTCAAGATGATAGCCACTAACTCAATACAAAATTATTGCTCCACACGTACTTTAAAACACATGTTTTCAGCAGTATGAAGGACACTTTTACCTGATGGAATCCAACAAATTATACACAGTGCAAGTTTTGATTACTTTCCTTTTCTAAACCACTTAAAGAACTGATGAAATTATTTGACCAAGCCACCAAGGTGTTGTTTGAAGCCTTGCAAGTTGTTTACTGAAAACAAACCATTCCAAATAACAAGCCTGAGCCCAGTTTCCTCATGCTACAAGACACAATCGTGTCTGTCTGTAACCTTGAACCCCACACTGCTCTGCAGACTCCGCACTACATCCGATGCTCGTTTGTCAGGGCATAAATAGACAACACGAGAAACAACAAACAACTTCATTTTTACAGATTGCTCTTTTGCAGTCTACAGACAGACATCCTGTAAAATATTATACATACGCTGGAAAATTTTGAATGGAGGCTTCCTGACCTTCACTGTTTTCAAGTATTTAAAGAATCTGTAATTTGTACTAAATTATCTGACATCCTACATCAACAAATGTATCATTCTGCCTGCTTCCTGTTGTTCTAGAATTTAGGCATTTATTTAAGCATGATTAAAAAAAAAACCCAAACACAAAATGTACTTGTTAAATCATTAACTGTTCTCTATATTGTGTGAAATCAAAATACTGTCAACTTCAGACTTTTGTAAAGAGTTATAAAAGTGGATTTGGAAACTGAACTAGTGGAACACATTATTATGCCAATATGCCATTCTTGAATTACTGGACACAAGAAAAAGCTTAATAGACAAAATAATCCATAACTTAGCCAGACTAATCCAGGAAACGGGTCAACAAAGCCTGAAAAGCCTTTCTGAAAGGCCACTGGAGACTGCATAGTACAAGTTCTGTGCCAGGCAGTGTCAGGCTCTGAAGATAACTAGGAAAAAAGTAGGGAAAAACAAAACTCTTTTCATTTTTATTTTTAGATGTGGCTGCACAGCACTGCTAATGAACAAAATACAAGCTTAACTAATAAATAAGAGGCAACAATTGTACTCAATACTCTTATAGGTAATTCTTGCCAAATTGCATTCATTTGTCCACCCAAAAATTGCATGGCATCTCCAATCAGCTACACAGAGTTAAACCCAAAAGATTGTTATGTCACTGAGTTCAGGATCAATTCATATTTAGCAAAGTATGCAGGTCAGTTATTGGGGCAGGACTGCACACTATACCATTAAATCATAGCCAAGCTTGCTCACAGATGGGGAGCAATGTGTAGCTGTGCCAGCAGAGAGCTTTGGGAGGGTTAATTTATCCTGCTCTCTGGCTGGGTACCAGAGAACATGACTCACACAAGCACCCCAAGAGATTAACTTATGTGGCCTTCAGACTCAGGAGGAAGAGAAGCAATCTCTACAGCACAGACCCTTCAGCTGAGATGCCCTCAAAGAATCAAACACTTCATGAATAAAACATTCATACTGATTTCTGAGCCCATGGAAGCAAACATAGGGGTGACACTCAGTGCTGAAACCAACCTCCATTTCTAGAGAAACACTTCTGATTTTGGAACTGACATGAAGGCAATTCAGAATCTGAACAATGAATGCTCCACGTAAAGAAGGGCAGAATGAAGGTTTCTCTACAACCCAGCCTTTGGGGGGTGGTGGGAAGAGGTAAGGAAAAGAAGGACCAGACAGAAAGATTCTGGTGTAAATGCCATAAACTCCAACTGATCATTAAACAGAATATAAAAGAAATTGCAAAAACAGGGATATATATTATCATATATATATATATGATATCTTCAGCTGTTGAATAAATACTCCAACAGATATCACTCCCTCCAAGTTCAACAGTATCCACTCTGTTCTGTCTACACTGAGTCAAGCAGATTGTTGCCATCCAAACCCTTAAATTACACAGGCACAAGGAAACAGAGATTAAGCACAGTGTATGATCTACTTAGGAAGACACTCAGTGATGCCTGTCATTTGCATGTTGATATGACTTCGCTATTGCTAATTTAATTAAATCCCTCTGTAGACCTACTTAAAGAAACCGCAAAAGCCCTTTGGATTTCTTGAGCCTTCAAATACAACTCTGCCAATACACTGAGCGAACATCATCAGCAATTCTTTTTTCAGAGACAACGATAAAGCCAAGGGCAATTATTAATAGAAGATTTAGATAATAAGGTTTTCATCCCTGAAAATGAGAAGCGCAATAACATTTCTTACGCACATTTTAAAGCTATACATATCCAAAGGTAGACTGATTAGTTCAAGATAACTATGAGTGCATTAAGTGAATTTTCTCAACAAACTAGAAAAGACAAAGGAAGGTAAACCAGACAAATAATTGTTTTGCATACAGAAAGTATTCACATGGCAGGGAGGCAAATGCCAAATTTACGCGAAAGCAGTAAATTAAATTACACAAACATAATCTGCATCACCAATTAAAGCCTTGTTACTGATTGTATGTCTGGCCCATACAGACAGGTTAGGTTTGATATGTGCTACAAAAAATAGGTTTAGATACTTTATTTTCAATGTTGGTTTTGTATTTTTTCTTTTTTTTTTTAACTGAACACAGATCAAAACCAAACTCCAGTAAAGAATAAACACCTAAACAATGTCAGAGCAGGTTTGCATATAAAATACGCTGTTAAGGGGACAATAATCTTCTCTTATACAGGGAGGATGGCAAGCAATATTTCTCAATATTGAATTGTTAACTATGAGGTTAAAACTGAAGTTTTTGTTCTTTTTCTGTCTGTCTGTATATGTATGGAGGTGTTAACATTTCAGGAACAGTCTACTCTGTCGAAATAGGATTTATGATTTCACATCTCATCTTCTGCTTAGTTATTTAGTTATCTAGTTACGTAACTAAAATAGGACACTATTTGTTTTGGATGTTTATTCCATAAATATCCAGTATACAAGCCCTAAGAAAAAACTAAGGAGAGGTAAACAGTAATCCTGTACAAAACTAATATCAGCATACAGAATTTCTGTGTAACCCTCACAGGCCTACACTAACCAAAACTCAATGAAATAATTCTGCAAAAGAATTTTGAGTGGACTGGAATAATGGATACATACCAATGACCTGAAATGCTGCCCAATTTTCCTGAGTAGAGGTGGAAGAGTGCTACATATTTCCATATTTCATAAATGACTTTCCTTTTTTATTCTTTAGAATTGCCCTTTCAAGAAACGTGAATTTATTGTTTGTACCAAATATTTTGTGAAACCTTTTCTACCACATACATCAAGTGATATGTTGGAAAAATAGCATGTTATAAAAATTATTTATAGTAGTTTGATTAGCCAAAATGATCTATCTTTATTCTGATAGCAAATCTAAAATTGTAATTTGTTAAATTATTTGCAACTGCTGATGTATTTAAGTAATCAAAAAGAGATAGAGCAACTTTCCAGCTCTCCAAATTGATTCATATATGGTAAACTGTCTGAAAGTTAAGCAGGATTTCTGTTCAGCCATCAACAGACATTTTAAAGTTCAGAAGTTTAAACTTCAAAAGCAGCATTAAAAGTTTTTGAACAACCCTCTTTGCTTTTAACTTTTTAACTGAATTTCTAACTTCATGTTAGAAATCAGGAAAACCATCACAATAAAGAAATATTAACTTCTCTGACCACAGATTCAAAGCCGTGGTAGGATGAATAAGAAAGAAAAGTTATAGCCATGACTTTTTAGAGACTACTGGAAACCATTCTGCACATAAGCTAATTGGCAAAGTATGTATGGTGATGAGTGCTGGCACATCATAGAGCCTCACCTGGACATCCTAATCTTTATTTACTCATAGGCACAATGTGAAAACCAGAATTTCTGAAAATATAAAAGCATATGTTATATGTATGGAATCAGTACATTTCGCTTTCACCAACACAAGAAGTGTAGGAAACAGTGACTTTTTACTTTGATGACATAAAACAGTCTCAAGTGATCTGAATAAAACTGCAGTGACTAATTGCAGATACATACATGAAACATTTACATACATAAAATTTCAAAAGCAAGTATTTCACCCATAGGTAAGAATAAGGAAGAACAGACAGGCAAAATAGAGAACTAAACTGCACAAAATTATGAGTAGCTGAAATATGAAAAAGAATAGCATAACACATGGGAAAGACTGCCATGTG
The DNA here is from genome assembly GCF_022539395.1 of Myiozetetes cayanensis. NCBI lineage: Eukaryota > Metazoa > Chordata > Aves > Passeriformes > Tyrannidae > Myiozetetes > Myiozetetes cayanensis. The sequence goes on from NW_026087853.1 coordinate 51,862,277, forward strand.
TTATGGATTGTAGGATATTTTTAGTTGAAATTCTGCAAATTAAATCCTGATGGAGCAAATGGATACTCATAATTTGACTGGATCCATTTAAAGCAGAAAAATGTCCTTTAACAAAACAATGCGCTGCGAGGGTAATACCATCAGGATCCTTAGAAAGACAATATCTAAGAATGAGAAGAGTGTTGTCATTCTTGAACTGTACACAGGAAAAATGGTCAAGGATACACAAGGAACTGCAAACGTACCTGTTTCCTGCCAAAGGACTACAAAGTCTTTCTCAAGGAACTCGTAGCTACTGAAGCATTACATTCACAGAACCAAATAAATGCAAAGACAACAAGAACGGACGTGGCTGATCAGGATAATCTGTTAGAGCTGCCTTCAGCCAGTGCTGGGCGATATTCATGGAGCATAAAAGGACAAATATTCCACTGAGGAAACATCACAAACATCAAAAATTTCAAAAATCAATTTATATTCTTTAAAGATGGTGCTTGGATTCTCTGCAAAACATTTAGCAATCTTTAAAAATTCTTTCTTTCTGAGATTGTCTGAGATTCTCCTGACCTCCTGAGATGACAGTGACAGTTCAGCCTAAACTAAAGAGCAATACTTTAAACATGATTTTACAAGAACAAACACATAGAAGTAAATGTCTATAGCACTGTTTTTCTTTTCCTCTCACCACAAGCATTAATACTGAAGTTTTGAAAACTATAGTTTTGCAAGCTGTTACTATTTAACAGCTACCAAATTTCCTTTGGAAGAGTGAGAAGTTATACCTGCATTCATACCAGCAAAAGTAGGAAGAAAATAAATCTGGTTTCAGTAGGATCTTTTTCAGTATTTTCTATAAGCAGAGGCAAGCTTCTTCGGCCTTTTTGAAATTTGCTTGTTTATTAATTAGATATTTGCTTTTTGGAGTTTACATTTTGCTCATCTCTGGAAAAGAGTAATTTGTTTACGCTCTTCTGAGAGGCCTTTTCTGAAGTCCTGCTGTGAATAGAAAATTACTGTCTTCTCAAATATCTCAAAACAAATTTTCACTTAATAGTTTAAATAAATTTCACTGAATTGTTATATAGCAAACAGCAATCTATAATTTTATTATTGTTCCTCTTATTTGAAATATTTCCTTTTAAAAGCATCTCATTAACTACAGCACTTTATCAAATACACAGCTTCAAGTTTATTTACTTTTGTCAGATAACTTTTCTCAGATTTATAATTTGTTTAAAATAAACTACTGCACATTTTGTCTCATTAAAAGAGTATTACAAGTTCGGACGGGATGAAAAGTAAGCAAGCATCCTATGTCATGTGCCTTGTTCTTCTGCAAAACAGTGAATGCTGCAAGAAATCTTGGACACTGCCTTGAGCCCCTTTCAGGATCCTGCCTACTGACAGCTGCCTCCACAGCACCAGCACTACAGGGGTCGCTGACAGAGCTCTCCCTTTACCCACACATGACAAACAAACAAAAAAACTGAGCAGCACCTCCTGGAGGGAGTTTTGACATTACCTGACTGGAATCTGCTCTAATGGCTGTCACTGAAGGAGATGGTCTTATCCCCACTCACACACTGTTGCTGCTTTCCTTACACCTGCAGCAAAGCTCACGGAGTGAGTGAGTTCAGAGTGGAAGAGGGATGGATCTGTTCCCGCTGCAACGCTCGGCCATTAGAATGGTTTAACAGCAGCATCAAACCACAACCTGAGGCTGCTGACAGAAAACAGATGTGACTCTCCCTCCTTCCACCCTGCAAATATTTTCTGTTAACTTGGTGAGATAAAATAGCTCAGCACGGCGGAGTCAAGCACCACTTTGGCACAGGAGATGGGGCAGCACTGTGCAACTGGAAATGGACATTCCAAACAGGATCATCTGCCTGGCAATTTATGCTGCTGGGGAAATGAAGCCTCAGTGACTGTCTACAAAGTGCCTCGACTTGGAAATGCAGAACATCCCCTCTACAAAATTCACTATGACAATATCCCTTTATTTTCAACAGCATCTAAAAGAATACTTTCCCTTTGTTCTGCTGTTGCAGCAGTAAGGGCCCATTAGCAGTAAATGCCACATCAAATCCCTTGGTAATCTATTTGTTCTTTGACAGACTACACAAATCTACTTGGAAAGCTCAAATGGCAAATTCTCTTTTGCTGGGTTATAGAGCTAATTGCAGCTCGCTGCCCAGTGGGATTTAAACTGAAACTATAACATAAGCCAGCAGCATCCACTCATGGAGCATGTGATGCCAGGTTCCATAGGCTGGAGAGTATACAAATTTATTAAGGTCAAAGACTGATTAAAAGTTTATATACTTCAATAAAACAGTCTTAATTTAACCACACATGCTGCTAAAATCCCCCAAAGGTTATATATGTTCCCATCACATGATACATGAAGTTTCATGGAAAGAAAAGAAATTCAGTGACTTGGGTAATGCGTCTGAAAACATCCCGACAAGAGGTAAAAAAAGTTCTGGTTTGTACAGCTGAAATCTCGTAACAAACATAAGATGTGGAAAGGGCACCACATCAGTGCTCAGTGCATCTGCCAGTTAAAGGTATTTCTGTACTGAAAATGCTGCATTTGGTCACTTCACATGCTCTGTAGATTAAATTTCTCATTGCTTTGCTGCCCTACATAATGAAATATTAGAACATAAACCACTCTTGCTCTGTGTCAAAGACACCAGGATTTTCTTAGTCAACAAGTATAAGCCAGCTCACGTGCTGACTGTGCAGTGACCCTTCCATAATGTCTCCCAGCCATATAAATACACGTATATATTTATCAGGAATGTCTTTTCCCATTTATACAGTAATTTGGTGTTGTCATCTGTTGGCATAAAGTACACTACAAGAGACTGAACATTGTATCTCCCCTAAACCAGAATTAAAATAAAGAGAAACTATTATATTACAGAAAACATTCCTCAAAGTGTCAACAAATGTAGCCAAAAGCAAAAATCCTGGGTATTTTAATATATATTGGATTTAGAAATGTGGGATTGAAGGGTCTATAAACAGTGAAAGAGTCCAGCCTTTTGCCATCATGACTGTATCAGACAACCCCATATTGATCAAGCTTCATCTTAAGTGTAGCAATAGTGCTTTCCATTAGTAATCAAAACAGAAGGTGTTTCAGAATTTTTCTTGTCCTACGATTAGAAATCATCTTTTAACTTCCAGCCTTAATTGATTCAAGACCTTTTTCTATGAGCCTGTTCTTGGTGCTCCTCTTTTTCTGTAACTTATGAATTCTCCCTGAATGATACTGATGTAAAAAGCAGCACAAGGTAATGCACATGGTCTATGATTCAGAGCAAAATAGAAAGATAAAATACAGCAGAAACACCTAACACTGTACAAAAAGCAGCCTCTAAAAGCCAGTATCATCTATAATATGAACAAAATTTTAAATATTCCTTTCAGGCTTTCTTCCTTTCCACGTTATTTTGGGATTTAGGTTTTCTAAAGGAGGTTACGTTTTTTAAGCAGAACTACTTTAATTCAGAATAAAAACATAAAGCATAGCATGTCCTACAACTATGGTGAATTTAAAAAATCAGCTACCACAAAAATAAGCTAATTTTAGGAACACCATAATTCAGTTTTTCGCCTTTTGATTCAATAGGTATTTTCTAATAATAATGGGAAAATTGTATTTTTATGTTGTTACATAATCTTATAAAATGTGCATGAAACGTATGTGGAAACACTAAATACAAAGAATCATTGGTTGTTTTTCCATTAAGTATAAAATGACAACTATTACCTAAAAAATCTTAACCACAAAACTAGTAAGTTCTGGCTTCTCATTGTTTTCTGAACATGGTTCAGTAAGATCCACCTATCTTAGGAACTATTTGGGATGTATCTGAACAAGAATTGGCTGAGCTATATATTCAAAGTGGACTGCTAAAGATGAAGTCATGTGCCAAAATTCTACGTTTACAAACAATTAAAAAGTTAATTAAATTAAAAGTGTTTCCTACTTTTGCCTTAAGAAATACTCAAACTCCCACTATGCTTTAGTTGTTCCACAATCCATGTCTACAAGACCAACCTGATTTATCTCTAAAGTGGACCTTCTTAGAGGATGGAACTGCACCTTTTGATTTTCAGAGATCTGTTTCAGTGCAGATTATTTAAAGTTCTATACAAGCTCCTTCATCACAGTTAGAACCAAGGAATTCAGGTACGTAATCACTGAGAAGGAGCAACTGCCACATCATTCAAGACAACTAGCTTTGCTTTCCCAAAGTGCAGATAATGTTGCATAGATCACGACTACCAGCTGTTACTGCTGGAAGTTCACACATAAATGCCTAGCCTTGCTGTGTATGGGTAACAGGAGAAATTTCTTGGTTTCATCATTCTTAAGAAAAAGAAAAAAAAAAGGTAAAGTTTATTATGTTATTAATAATAACACAACCAGAAGTAATTAGCAGCTAAACACACATTATGGTCTGTCACTTATCTAATGGCTTTTATGACTAATTATGCCAGTGTTTAACTATGGATTAAATACAACTATTCTACTGGAAAAACAAACTAGAAGCAAGTGTCATCCCTCTATCATGCCACTAGCCAACAAATATCCTTTGACTTACAGTTAAGCCAGCATTGAGTTACTGCGTGTTGAACCCTACTGTCCTCTGAAACTGAAGAATTATTTAACTAGTTCCATTCACAGTAGCTGAAAGTGAAATACTTTTAATACAATAGGATTCTTTCTCAAACAGCACTCTGTAGTTCAGAATGCAGTTCCTCTACTTACACAGTGCAAGTTAAACACCATCAGTGAAGGAGCAGCAAGGTAGTTTATGCTAGCTCAGCAAGCAAGTCATATTCCAGAGTCACTGAAAACAGAGACTGAACAACAATATCCACAGGCACAAAACTGCACGATTGCGTTGTGCTTCTGGGGAAGTTGAAATACCTGTGTCCTGCTTGCTGCTGATTATCAAAAACACAAATTAGTGTTCACATACAAGCATTCTAGAAAATCTCCACCCTTCTATTTAGGCCCTCCCTTATCATAAAAGAAAATAAGCTAAGGACTTACAACGGAAGTCACTTGGAGCAGTGTCTTATGATCTCACATGAGAGTGCAGCCTTTCCCCAAGCATCCAGGTTCTCTTGTCCTTAGGCTACATATGACATTCAACTAAACACTTCAGCCTCTCCCCTATACAGGATGCAGTTTAACTATAACAGCCTTGCAAATCTGTCACCTTTGACAGCACTGCTAATATTGCTCTCTTTTGGTATATCTGTGTCTAATAATTGCTGACAGCAAGTACAGATTACAAGGTCTTCCTCTTCTTTACCAAAGCAAAATACCTCACACTTGAACTTCCCTTCTGTCTAGTGATGTTGAGGTCTGACTCAGCACAGTGATTCTTTGTACTCAGGACTGAAACAAAAGATTACAGATCATCTCCACCAGATCACTTCTCTGCATTCTCCAAGGGTTCAGCAGTTGCTGAACTGTGGTATGTTTAACATCGTGGTACACAGACAATTGTACTCCAGTTGCTCACTTCTTAATATCTGAGGCAGGTTGTTGGGAAGTGGTAAGAAGTCAGAAAGGTTCCTAACAGATGAAGCCAGCTTTATTGCAGGATCCTGAAATTCTGACCACAGTGCATATTTTAAGACCAAGAAAATCTTAAAGTCTTGATTTCTTCCTCAGGATCAAACTACAGCAGGAAGAAGTGGTGCACACCTATACCTCTTGCAGGACTCACAAATCTTGATTTTTAGCATCAAACGGATCAAAACTTACTGTAAAGAACTAATTATCTAAATATCAACTCAAGACTTTTCGAAGGTAAGCAGTGAAAACTGAAGAACCACCAGCTGCCAGGGATCAGCACTGGCACACTGCTCCATAACAGAAGATAAAGCAGGTGCCAAGTATGGAAAAAGGCGGGAAGGGGCAGTGCCCTCACCAAAAAGTGGTGGAGTCCCACAGTACCCAGAGAAAGACAAGTTGGGTAGGTCTGTTGACAGCTGCAAGGTTCAGCCAAAAGCTGAGACAGCCAGACAAAGCCACAATGATGAGGAAGGTCTGAGGTCAAGCCAGGAAGTCAAGTTGGCATGGCAAGGTGAGGATCAGGTCCAGCAGTGGCAGCCAGGTCAGTCACGGTGATCACCAGGCAAGTCCACGGTGACAAAGGAGAGCTGAGACCAAGCCAGGATGTCCAGTCCATGGGTGAGGATCCGGCTGTGCTGCCTGGCACAAGTATCGCTGCAATGTGGCTCGGGCAAGGACCAAGGGCACGGCCTGAGCTTAAGTGCAGCATCCAAGCGAAGAAGTCAACAGGCCCCTGTGTTTCCCATCCCTCACGCAGCTCTTTCCTCAACAGCCTCAGCCAAGGTCCCACAGCTGTGCCACATCAGGGCCGACCTTGGGCACAGGCAGCTCATCCCTGCAAGGAGGGGTTGTGGCGGGCTGGCCATGTGCTCAGGGACCCGACATGAGCTTTCAAAGGAAATACTTGTAAGAACCAAGGACAGAGCCTGCTGAACTATCAGCCTATTTCATCTCTTCTGAGAGCAGAATGTACATTGAATGATACTGGCACAGCTACAGAACCATTTTAAAAAATGTAGGTTTCAATTAGTTAACTAAAACTGTGAAGTGCAAGTCTATCAGTTTAAAATTCCTCTACACAAACAAATATCTGCTTCCAAACAGAGTTGGAGTAGCATACTTTTATTAAAAAATAATTGAGAATAATGCTGCCGTAATTCAAGAGCTTTACCCCCAAATAAATTTTTGAACATAAAGCTATTTTAGTAAATTTATTATATGGAAAAAAACCCCCAAACTTCCATCATTCTTCATTAGTTTCTAACAAATCTGAGAAATTAGAATTTGTTTTACTTCTGTATACTTTGATACACAACCCCAAAAAATTACAAACTAGTATGATAGTTAATATATGATCCCATCATTACATTTTGACTGGATTTATCACCACAGAGTAGTAATGGGTTTTGGCTCCATGACTCTTTAAATCAATAAAAATCATCACTGTCATTGAAACTGCATGGAAACATGTGGGAAATTATTCACTTCTATTTGCTTGCTCAGTGTTGATTAATTATTTAATTTTAAGCAGCTCCCTATGGTATCAGAGAAGTATCTGCTCTGATGCAAAAAGGAAAGGCGAGAACATGCACATAGGGAGAAAGATAACTTCAAACTCCTCAGTTTCAAGTCACAGTGCTGAAATTTGGAACTGAATAGTCACAGTAAAATACCACTACTCTAATAGTGGAGTGGGGCATCTTAAAGTGTCTGTACTGAAGCACTTCCCTGCTTAGCAACTCTGCCATCATCACAGACATTTGCTCTAGTATTTATATTTTGTGCAACTTCAATAATCTTTAGAAGTTTCACCAATCAATCGCTTTTGATATGTGGAATTATAGATATTTAATGACACAGTAGACTTCAATTATATTATTTTCGAAGTATCTGTTTTAGAGGCTTCATATACTGCCTTATGGTGCACACATAACTTCTAGTTACAAATGTTTTAAGATACATAAAAAGGATGAAGGATAATGATGTTTAGCACTTTAAGTTACATCATAGTTTGGAAAATCAAAGACAAACTTGCCAAGCAATCTGGCTCAACCTTGCATTACCATTCATCTTCATGCCATTCCATCTACTGAATCTCTATCCTATGCAGCCCTGGATTCCGAAAGACCCTTACCTTGTGTCTTCATCCAGAAGATTCAAAGTAGAATTTACTTCAAAGTTTCATTTTTGTCACTCAAAATATTACTTTATTTTTAACACAAAGTCAGTCTAGTCTGAGTTCTACTGAAAATATTTGAGTGGTGAGTTTAAGATACGAGGAGGAAAACAAGCACAGACAAATTAAATGGAACAGAGGAAATAAGGGGATAGGAAAACAGTCCTGATAGGAGACTAAACAAGAAGGAAAGGAAGGAAAACTTTTTGTCTTTGATTAAGTGTTTGGAAAGGAGAAAGAAACATTAATTCTTCTGGAAATTAAATTTTCGTAATTGTTCCGCTCAGCTGAGCAGTGTGATTCGTGCTATTAGTCCTTGAAATGTGAAAAACTGCAAAGTGCTGGTTAAACCTCAGGTTCTTGCTCTGCTGCTGGGTCCCTAATATAATTTTTGTCTTGGGTTCTTTGGAAAAAAACTGCCCCTTGGGGAGATGGAGGTGTATGTCTCAGATTCAAATGACTGAATGTGTCAGTGCCGAATTACTATACAGAGAAGGCAAATAGGGTTGGAGTTTGGAGAAAAGAGTTTGAGGCAGAAGCCCAGGAATGTATTGTTAATACAGTGATAGAGAAGAGAAATATAACCTAAGTGTCCTTTGAGCCTGAAAAAAACTCCTGCATTTTGAACCTTCTATAAATACCATTTTACTAAGAGACAAGAAGTAGAAGGGTACTGAAAGTCTTCTATCTATCACAGATAATTTTTAAAAGTAACTTTATGATTCCTGGTTTTCCACCTAATCCTTTGTTGATTAAATAATTTCTAGTGATCCAGCTAAAGGCCTGGCTTTTGTCACATTATTCCTATATATTATGTTTTATTTAATGAAAAGGAAAAATAAGAATTTAAAATGTCAAACACTGCTGTTCCTTATTACTAAGCTTAAAACCTTTGGGGATGTTTTTCCCAACTGTAGTTTAACGCCTAAGTGAAAATAAGGTCTGTTTCCAGATCTGCTGTGGACTTGGTAATACAGGGAGGGTCATCTGCTGACACGGTATTATCCTGCCAAGCAGAAAAAGTAGGATGAGAATACTATTGCACAATATTTCTCAAAATAAATGTTGACATTACTTTTGTATCTATTCATAGTGATAAATTTTGTCTTGCTGCCCATCTTCCTCAAAGAAAGAGCTATTTTTAAAAAGGTGATTTATGCAGTTCACAAATATTTTTCTAGCTACTCTTCACTTTTCTATTAGTAATTTAGATAGGATTGAGTGACTTGTACCAGAAGAGAAATAACTGAACGTGTTGTTACTTGACAAACGGTGTAGTCAATATTTGTGTCCTATCTGATGGGATAACAGCTGTCACTGAAGTTACAAACACCACACTGGACAACAGGAGCAGAATGCTTATGCCCAGGTTGCAGAGACAAAAACACATTAAGGTCTTGTTGAAATGGGACAAGAGAAACAGAGCAAGTGTGAATATTGTTACAAAAAGTACAAAAACTTCTGACAAGTTCAACTATGATCTCCAGCAGAATAGATTAGGCCTTATCTTAGGAAAATAAACTTTTTCAAAGAGATGAGCCAATAGGTTCTTCCACATTCTTCCGCACTCACTGTCTTTAACTCTTCCTAAGACTACAGGAAAAGTGAAAATTTCTTTAAAACAGTCTGTTCATATTTCCTGGTCCTCTTTTTATATTCAACAACCACTGCAAACAAACATACGCAGCTGTATCAACAACTTTTCTTTTAGTAAATCCAAACAGAAATTCAGCATTAACAAGCCTTGGCATTAAGAACACGATGACAGCTCACCACCTACATGGGAAAGGAACTCTGTGTTATTGTGTAAAGTGTGGCACACTACGGAAACACAAATATTTTCTGATTTGTGTCCTTAGAGATACAAGGCAATTCTACCACTGCACTATATCCCCAGATACTTAGATACATCAGCTGGGAACAGAGGTACATTTGGGGGAAAAAACCTAAACCCCCCAAACCCCCCAAGAAACGAAAAAACAGTGGTCAGAAATAGGAAGTGGGAAAAGCAGCCTTTTGCAAAGCATTCAAGTAGTTGATTTAAATAAAATCTACCTGCAGACTTACTTGCCTATTCCTTAACTAGTATCTGGCCTGTTCCCAAGCAACTACTACCATCCTTGTCACACCAAAGAATAGGGAGACAATGACAGAGCACCTACACGAGGCCACTAGACAAGCTCTTCCTGATAGTTCTGATAGTCTTGTAAAAGAGAAAATTCTGCCACAGCAGAAAATAAGGGGTACTGAGACAATTTTTTTTTCCCATGAATTTGCATGATCCCCTTCAAGGAAACAGGATGTAAGCCTACAAGCTTGTCTTTGGGAAGATTTGCCAAGTTTTATAACCACATACTTTCTTCAGTCTCTCTCTTCTTCAGGCCAGTTGAAGCATCACTAACCAGAAAAGTGAGCAACGAGCACGTTCTCCTTCCGTATCCCCCTTTCTCTCCCCCTCCTTCTGCTGATCTTCATATCCTTCTGTGCACTGTAACTGGAAAGGGCCTCTGATATCCATGGCCTTACTGACTCATACTTCTTACAAGCCACCGAAAAGCAAGAAAGACGGAACCTCCAAACATTCACTGGAAGTCAGGGGGAGAAAAGGCAGAAGAGCAGCAAAACCACAGAAACCAGACAGCAAAAAGGCTAAAGCAGCATAAGAAAAGGAAGATGAGATGGTAGATAAAGAGTAAATCAAGGGTATAGGTACTGGAAAATGTATATGGGCTAATAAGGAATGACACAAATTCAAAATATAAAGGGCTTTTGACTGCTAGCACAACAATCTAGGAGTTCTGCTCACAGGACTCTCCAAACTCTTCTGCTGCAGTAGATTTAGGGAGATACATGACATCCATCTGCATGTATTAACCCATTAACAAAATGTGGTTAATAATATTGACTTAAACCCTATGTGTGTGAAAGAAATTTTAAAATTTTAAATTCTCATATGAGAGTTTTACAATTCATTCTTATACACAACGATAGGAATTTTAAAAAACTTGCCTTGCAAAAAAATGCTCTTCCTAAGAAACCATGAGGAAGAGATGGTCCTCCCTCAGTTTCCTCTTCCACATATTTACATTCCACTCCATCTTTACACAGTTTCCCTGCATAAATCTGATGCTTGCAAGGACTTTGCAGATTATTTGCCTTTGTGTGAATCAGTCCTCAGACTGATTCAGTGACAAAATGCTACAATCACAATTTGCCATACAAAAGTCAAGTGCCACAAGACAGGGCAGTTAACCCATCTAAGCACTAGCTGAGAGCCTCACTTCCTTTGACGTTTTTGGAACTGTAAATTTATAGCAACTTTCACCCACAACTGCCTAAAACAAACTGCCTCCACTTAGTTATATTACATACCATACCTACCAAACAAAACATACGGTACTTATGGTACCCCACACCACATTCCATGCCTTCAGAAAAGGGGGAAAGTTGTTGGGCCTACCCATGTTTAAAACACTGCCTGCAATCTGATAAGAGTAATCCTAATGAATCTTGACATGATAAGTCAAGTAAAAACCTCAGGGACTGTGGTAACGCTAAGTAACATCCATACGCCATGTTAGCCACATTTTTTTAATCCAAACCACTACCAGCAAAATTATAACATTCCTCTTGGAATAATATTCTTCTTGGAAGGATACAATTAAATCTTTTTAGTAGCAGATGGCCTTGGGCTCATCAGATCTGAGACTGCTTTCTGTGACATAAACTCCTACTGTTCTTTACTACTCTTTTTCTGGTTTCCATCCATTCTCACTGTCCATTTATGAAAAGAATGGATGACCAGCACATATTCTGAGGCCATTTGATTCCTTTAGATTAAATATGAGGTCCACAGGTTCAGAAAAGATTATTAATTGTGCCCTTATCCATGGCTGCTACAAATTTGTGCTTTGAAGTCACTTTACAAACCACTGGAACAAAGACTAAGAGAGCATTAAAACTGAATGAATTCAACGACAGACCCGAGATTAGTACTGAGGTACCCAGGTAACAGTGACACAACATTGTAACTGTGATGGACAAGTAAGCATTTGGTGAGGACTGTGTTAGATCATCTTCTTGAAAGATAAAGAATAACAGAAAACAACAGAATTATATGAATTCCACATAGTTACCCAAACCTGTACATGGTCTCCTTTCAACTAATCTTTTCAGTTACACCAGTTTCATTCCTAACCTCCTTGGTTTTCTTTGCAGTCTGCATAGTATCAAAAGGGGGGGAATCTTTTTACACTAATGCTTTTGCAATTAAATAGAGGCCAGGCTCAGTTCTGCTCCCAGTACATTTGCAGATACTAAGTGGGGGGGTTGGACTAAATGGCTAAATGTCCCTTCCAACCCAAACTATTCCATGATTCTTTAATACTGGAGATAACTTACTACAGGCAGGATGTACCAAAAGGTTCTATGAACATCTCAGTAAGGGATAAAAGCCCTATTAGTCATTCTTTCATTCAAAAGAAATTAATATTTACCATGTAGCTTTCTTGGCACACGATTAGAACTGAATTAGAACAGAAAATACCTCATTCTGTAATTTAAAAAAATATTCTTTTTTTTTTTTTCAAAGCAGACCTAGACATACCCAGTTGCTGAAAGAGAAGAGCCACACTGGTGCCTGTAACAGGAAGGCTATCGTGCAGAGGAGTCTGTATCAGTTGTCGGTCTCCAGCTCCCAAAGAAAACAATTTCTGTAGAAACAATTTTTTAAAAATTTTAATGTAATTTATATAGAATAAACAAGCTGTCATCATACAGATAAGTGATTATACTGCAAAAATTATCTGTTTTGTATACAGAAATTTAAAGTCCAGAAGAATAACTGAATTGACAAAAAGAGATCTGACATATAATTTGAGGACTGTCATATGTCTCCTTGAATGTATAACATTATGGTGTCTCCCTTGCATTTACACTGAATTAGTTAAATAGTTCTGGCTTTGAGGGCATTTAATAGCACATTTCTAATAATACAATAAAAAAGGTTTAAAACCCATTTAAATCAGAAAAATGTATAGTATTACTAACTGAATTTTTCTGCTATCTGCTCTGGATCCATGTGTGAACTATGAACATATATGTGATATGTGGGTATTGAAGAGGACAGTTTTGCTATTCCTGTGTTCCTGCTCTGCACATTCAAGCAGACTTAAAACCTCAGTTACCTTTCCAGAACAAGAACATACCTCCCTTGAGGGAGGCAGGAAATGGGAGTGAAAGGAATGCACTGGTGTATCACATCCCAAACAGCATTGTAATTGCAAAATAACCTTGCTTTCCTCTGGGTAAATCCACGTGACAGTCAAGCAATGAGTGATTTCAAGCAGTTACCTCTAAGCACTGACTCCCATGGGCTGAGGGCATTTCTGTGCAAGCACTAAGTGTGGTACCTCCCCACTCTGTGTGGCAGCAAAGATTTGAATGTATGAAGGCAGCAAGCTCTAGTTGCTGCACAGCAGGTATTTGAAACCAAACTGCTCCCCAGTAAAACCAAACAAGTCCCTGAGCTGAAGCAGAGATGCTCTTCCTCAGCACACCTGGATGCAGGTCAGTGACTCATTTCACAGCTGATTATTTCAATGGTGGAGGACACATGAACAACCTGGGAGGCTCCTCGAGGACTTCTGAAAATAAACACCAGAAGAGTGTTCCCATTCTAATTCAGACTTAGTCCTAGAAGCCTGAGGCTTAAGAAAAAAAGGAGAAACCTCAATTTCTGATTAAAATGATAGTTTGATCCCAGAAAATTTAAGTTTGAACTGAAAGAGCTTATTATTTGAAGAGAGAAAGCAGACGAAGAAAAACCAGAGGATTATGACTTTTCCTTCCTCTTCTAGCAGAGGAAAACACCACTGAGAAAAGCCACATTTATGGATGGGGGGAAAAAAAATTAAAATTAAAAAGAGAGGATAGAAGTGGAGCCAGAAGTTCCAAGTGGATCACCAAAACCTGTAATCTGAGGCTCAAATACCATTGAAGAAGAAGGTTTCTGATGAGGAGATACAATCTAATTACTCCCCTTCAAAACCAAAAGGCTTAGGATGCAAAAACAGAGAGATGGCTGCCTGGAGAGCAATAAGGTAGACCCTGACTAAGCTGAGAAGACATTTTGACACAGCAACACTAAAAGAAATTCCAAAGCAGCCAGGGCTATGGGAAAAACAGAAAAGAATTGGGAGTTTGTAGGATTTCAAGACTGTTGAGAATCCGTACGTTGAGTGGGAAGCTGTGCATGTACCTGACTTTCAAATGTTGCCATTTGTGTTTACAGTTTCCAGGTACGTTTCACAATAAGGACCATAATTTCCCAGCAGAGTCACAGCATAAAGTGAAGGCCAAGCACATAAGACCCACCTGGTTTATCAGAAACCAACAAAAAATGTACAGGAATAATTTATATACAGGAAATCAACACACAAACTTGACTTTCTGCTTACAGAAAGCATAAGTAAAAAGTAGAAAGAAGTGTATTCTCTGGAAAACTTTATTCTTATTTTTGAATGCACGGGCTACCTGCAATATTTAATCACCTCTGAGAAAACCCCATTCAAGTTACTTTTTTTTAGCATTTAAAAAAAGGTATGCAAATAGAAATTTAAACAAGTTATTTATGGAACAAAAAGTGGAGTCCTGAACTTCATCAAGGAGAAGATATGCATAAATGAACCTAAGTGAAGGTTATGTTAAAAAATGGCAAAGAAAAAAAGGCTTTAAAAAAATTTCTGTAGCAAGCAGAAATACTCCTGAACACATTACTATTAAAAACTAAACTTACACAAACTGCTTGATTTGTTAATGTGCCCTGTAAAAAGCCAACTCAGTGACAAAATTAACCCTTTGACCTTATCCTGGAATGGAATTTTTGCTGTCTTTAGAAGACAGGCCACAGGGAAAGCACTCACAGGCCACAGGGAAAGCACTCAGCTGAACTATGATCTTTTTTTCCTCAAAAATATTTCAAGAATTTATTTTTTTGTTTTCTTCATAAATTAAATTAACTGGAAAAATACCCTTTTTTCCCTGTTTACCTGAGACCCTCCAGAAGCAGGGACAAGGCATGAGCACAGATTTGCAATGAGAGTCTCCAGTGACACGTTCAGGCTGTCCACATACACCGTGTAGATCAGGCCAAGGCAAGCCTAGAAAGGTAGACAAAATACATCAGTCTGCTATACAGGGGAGGCAGATGTCAAATTATTTAAAGATCTATGTATATAATTTTCAAAAAACACATTCTTCTTAATAGTTATTAATGTAGTAAAGTACTTTCCAACTGAAGACAGAGCAATTTGCAATGCAAGCAATCCTTCCTTTAAACAAATCAGCTTGGCTATTTAGAAGGATTGTATGTGCTGGCAGGTGTAGATATACAAATATTTTTTAAGAAATTCTATGTATAATATTTTTGCTTTGTTTATTACACAAAAAGTGTTTTACTAGATGTTACTTCTAAAAGTTATAAAAATCAACACAGTGCTTTGAACTCTGTGGATCTAAACCTGACTGGTTCCTAGGGTAGAACACTGAAGCTTTTGAAACTCGTTTTAAGATCAGTATCAATGTTCAACAATTTCATGTTATTTAATTTAGATTATTTTATTATATAAATATAAATATATTTTTGAATTAACAGCACATTAACATTTCAGCATTTCCTTTTTCTTTAATGGATTCAGTTTTGACTGAGAAACCCCAGATACAGCTTTAGTGTTTTTACTAATAATTCCATGAAGACCATTCAACATGACATTCTAAGAAGCCTTTGGAAAAAAGGAAATAACGTTCCTTTTCCACAGAATCCTTTTGGTGCCTTTTAACTGCTGTAACTTTTATCAATCAGCCAATATTTTAGTAATTCTCTTCTTAGAAATAATCCCAACAGTAATTTTTCATATAACACTTAGTTAAACAGTGAAACTCCTTGCCATGGGTTGTTGTAAAACCTGAATGTTAAGAAAGTGGACAAACTATATGAAAAAACCCACACAACTGACACCTCTGGTTCAGGATGTCATTTAACTATTATTCACACTGAATTAGTAAAGTATTTTGTAGAATTATTTCTACAGCCAGCCCTATTCTTACATGCTTTGCTTTGCATTTGCTACAGGCCACTATCAGACAAAATACTGGGTTACATGGACATTTAATCTTACTTGGTACTGTCATTCTTAATGTCTGGTGACAATTGCTGAATGATTTCCTCCTTTGATCTATAAACTGAACTTTATTTGTTTCTGTTACTGTGTATTAGCTTAATAAAAATTTAATCTTTTCATTTATCTCTGGTAAGTCATATTTCATCAGCTGAAAGTAATCCAAGAGTCTAAATCTCTGTCATGCATCTTAATTTGATCTGGATGGGGCTTGGATATTTTGCCTTACATATGAAAGAAAACTAGAATTTCACTGTCAATTTACCATTATATAGTTAATCAAATATTGTTAATGTCTTGGTTTTACGTGAGCAAGTCTGGTTTTGACCTAGTAATTCCCTTCATTATACAGTAAACTGAGCCCAGAAAAAGCTCTATTGCATCTTCTATATAGTTTTACAACTGTTTGGAGGGTAAAAAAGCACTGCTTTAACCTACAGGGGCTATTTACTGTCACAGACATTGAATTATATCTAGTTCAATCTTAACCAACTTTTGCTTTTAAATTCCCAAATCAATCCTGAGATGTTTTAATTCAAAAGTATCGCCACTGCTACTCATTAAAAATAGATCTGTCTGCTGACATATATTATAAATGGCAATTGCAAGTTCTTTACCCTGAAAATTTCTGGATAATCCAGTCTGGATACCAAGACCAGACTTTTAGGAGCAAATACTTCTGCAGGTGGAATTAAACCAGACTCCTCTTCACCTTCAATTTCTTTCGTTCCCTTGAAAGAAGAAACACTTCAATTAATAAGCAGAAAGAAACCTCAAACGTTAGCATTCTCACAGTTTTAGAAAATAACTGCAATATTTGAAACTGGCAATGAAGTCAACTAAGAAGAACACATCCCAGTGGTTGCCTGAACTCCCTGGAAGTTTCTAGATGTAGTTCAACTTGCTGAAACTCACCTGGAGAGTCACGCACCATCGTACCCAAAATACAGTTCCTTGAGACAGCAGTTTAACAGGACAATGTTTCACATTAAATACCCCCTGTTTCACATTTTAGATAGTGAAGTAGACTGTAGAAAGGATCCTTTCACATCAAAGTGTTAGCTGATTTACAATCAACCATACCACAAATACGGAAATCACGTATTTCACAAAAGAATGTTTGGTTGGCCTCCTCATATTGATATAGTTCAATTTCTTTCCGAATTTCCAATAACATCACAGCTAAAATTATCTATAAAGTCATCTCCTGCCTGACCTAGCGAATTTGGAATCTAAAGGAATTTCTCCAAGAAAAGACTAGTTCCGATTTCTCAAAAAGATTCCTCACACTTAGAAATCACTAAGGTTAAAAAAAAGGCACAGAGCAGATAAATTTGCAGTTGTTCATGATATTGTGCAAGTCGCTACAACCGCCTTGCCAGCGTTTATTATTCAATCGCAAATAGTTTATTATTGTTCATAGCCAAACTAAAGATGTCACTAAATATTTTCATTTCTAAAATTCCACACAATCTTTGAAAAATTCATTAACTGAGTAAGTTTTCAAATGACAAAATGTCCGTGCTTTCCAATTTTTGCATGTAATTCTCTCCCCTCCCGCACCACCCACCACATTTTTTTATTTGTTCCTCTGACTGAGCATTCTTCCAAGCAAAAATCACTCTATTATCTTATTTAGGAATATGAGTGGAATTACTTCCATTTCCATATGACAGCATGAAATATCTGCCTACTATTTCTGTCATGTTACTAGCCATCATTTCAGTTTATTAAAAAAAAAAAAAATCCAACATTGCTTTCCTATTAAATGGAAGAAACCTGATAGAAATGCCCTTAAATGCCAGGAATGCTGCGAGTTCATGAGTTTTATTTCACCACCTCAATTCAGAACGCACAGTTTCTTGAGGTGAACACTAAATCACAATTCATCATTTAAACAAAATTTATTTAAAAAGAGAGTACTTAGGTTTTAATTAAAATAACTTGGTTAACACAGTGTAACATTTTCATACCAAAACAAAATCAATTGGCACAAATATATATATATATATACACACACATATGGGAAAACACTTGTCTTTGCACATTAAATTTTATCTAAATGGCAACTAATACATTAGCAATTAGTCTACTTTGCATCTCATTTCTAGGTTAAAATTGTGATTCACAAATTCACAGAGAAACACTAACTCAGTAGTTGCACGTCCCACACGTTCATTTATTTTCATCCATTTTAACATTGACAGGGAGAGAGCTTTTACAGGAATTACAGTTCCCTCCCATCGCCCCCAAAAGTCCAAGAATTGTTAAATTACCAACAGAAGTTCACTGTATCAACTGCTCTAAAGAGCAATTATGAATTCTAGGCATAAAGGCAATAGACTCTGGATATCTGACAAATTGTGGACCCTGAAATTAGGAAAAATGAAATTAGAACACAATCCACATTACTGAAGGCAAGGGAACATGGAAGCTCCTCTGTATTCACATGGTACTAAGATAATGAAAACTCAGGGTGCACAGACAGGGGGAGGTTTCTATAAAAGGCCATTTTCATAAAAATCCACTCAACTTCAGATCAAGTCTTGAATTAATTCAGAATTAGACTTAATTTAAACCTTTCAGAGCACAACAGCAGCACAATATTGACTGACATCTTTTACACTATAAAGCCACTCTCCCTTACTTCATACAAGGTTTACAGAAACATGCAGTGTGAGTGGCCACATTTCTTCCCCAGCTCCACGTTCTGACAGGCACGCAGGCACATTATTAGGAGTCAGTAGACTAAGTAGATAATCATTTCAAACACATGACTTTTAACCTACTTTTCAAGCACAGTATTAACAGCATAAGCATTATGTAGCAATACTAATTACAAAGCAGTAAAGCTGCAAATGTAATTCTTTCTATTTCCACTTCTGCTCAGACACATGCACACTTTGTCTTTCTTTATCCCTTTGCTCATCCAAGGAAAAAATACTCTCTAATCAAAATTAACAGAATAAAGGAGTTAGTTATGTCTTTTTATTTTTTTTTCACAATAACTTTTTATTTTATAAACGTAGCCTTCAGTTTACAACTTACTTAAGAGTAAATGAATGTTAAGGAAAACTTTGTTAAAGATACATAGATTTTGAATTTAAATTACAGACTCACAGAACCACAGAACAGTTTAGGTTGGAAAAGATCTCCAAGATCACTGAGTCCAATCTTTGACCAATCACCACCTTGTCAACTAAAGCACGGCTCTAAGTGCCACGTCCAATTGTTTCGCGAGCACTTCCATGGACAGTGACAGTGACTCCACCACCACCCTGGGTAGCCTGTTCCAATGTTTAACAACCCTTTCCATGAAGAAATTCTTTCTGATGTCCAACTTGAAGCTTCCCTGACACAGCATGAGGCCAATTCCTCTTGTCCTGTTGCTTTTACTCGGGAGAAGAGCCTGACACTCACCTTTCTATATCCTTCTTTCAGATTGTTGTGGAAAGCAATAAGGTCCCCCTGAGCCTCCCTTTCTCCAGGGTGAACACCCTCCCTAACCTTCTCCTCACAGGACTTACTCTCTAGAATCTTCAACAGTTTCACTGCCCTTCTCTGGATGTGAATTGGTTAATTAAGAAGTAAAATATTGCTGGTTTCTTTTTCTTTCTCGTTTTTAACCTAGTTGATTACTATAGTTTTCCTTTTGCACTTTTATTGGTTGTAAGATGATAATGGTATTTGGTTTAATGCTATGGGGCTTCCCTGATAGCTCTCATCTATATTGCTGGCTAGCCCTGCATACTATGATGGAACAGATACAGTATGTTCTTAAGTTCAACTAAATATTGAAAGAGATTACTTTTTTTTTCTATTTTCCTGTTTTTATTTCTACAAAGAGGCAGACTTTGAAATCAGCTGAGATAGAAAAATGTACCCCTGGAGTGCAAAACAGTTTATTGTATAGGTAGGATATGGTTGAGGATATATCATAAGTTTAAACAGAAAATCTTGTCTGGCTTTGCAGCAGATTCTCTGATTTGTTTACTTGCCCTCTTTTTTCCCCTCTCTTTTTCTGCATAAATAATATATGATAAACAAACTCAGAAAATGGTGAAACTTCTTTTGAAGGACATATGATGAATCTTCATTTTGCTCGACTTGTTTGCTATAGCTATAAAGTGGCCTCTTCAGACACTGTCCAAAAAAATGTGCGTGTTTGTGTGTTCTGTATGTTTAAAGCAGACCAATATATACTTCAACTCAATTGCTTTCATGTATATTAATAAATGTTCACACCCACTCTAAAATATATATCCAACTGCTTAACTGGTGTCCTCTGACTTTAAAAATCCCTTCACATCTATAAAAAAGTGCAAAGCTGGGCACAGCTTGCACCATTTTATCAAGTAACAAGATAAGAGTTTGAAAGCTTGATATTAGAAGAAAAAATCTAAAACAAAGGATAATTTTAATAATAAAATATGGCATATTTTCCTGGAATAAAGGGATGTCAGTCAAGAGCAAAAAGCTTTCTTAAAACTGAGATGTTTACGAAATATTTTCTTCTTATGCTACACACAGGGTACTGTGGAAAAACGATTTACACACTGTAATGGAGCACATGTTGAGCAGTCACACATCTCTCCAGCTCAGTACCTGTGCCCATCTGTTCTGGGAGACGTTACAGGGAATGCAATGAACACTGCAAATCTACAAAATCATGCAATGCAGAGTGCACAGGATTAGCTTAACAACAGATGATTGATACCATCTTTTCATCCCCATCTTCAGACCCTGGACATGTCCAACTTCACACCTGCACACGTATGCCCAAATTTGCCATTTATCAAACCTCCAACACTGAAGGCTCCTCGATAAAGCAACTCTGACCTGTCAGCAAACTCCCCAAGACCATCAGCGGTCTATCCAGTCTTCATTACTGGCTCTGCCTCCACTATGTCCCTCTGGGTCTCTGAACTCCCTTTGTCAGAGATGCCACTCACGTTCAGACAGGAGGACAAGCCAGGCATGCTGACCCTACATCTCCATTCCAGGCAAATATGCTACTGAAGCCAGTGCAATTTTGTTCTGACTAATGTTGAGTGGAGAAAAATAAGGTTTATCTTCATGTCAGAGGAAGGAAAATCAATTTAAACTGAGGTACTAGTAGAAAAGTTAGAAAACAGCATTAGATGTGGGCTTACCGTTCTGAAGCTGGTAGGTATCATTTGAAACTCAAAGGAAATCAAATGTGAACAGAAAATGAAATTAGAATTGTACTTTAATTCAGCCCCAGAAAGAGAACAAACATCTTTCATTACAAAACTTGCACTCTAGTACTTCATTATGTCAAAAACAGTTCGCCCCGTGCAAAATTTTGCATTGAAATTATGCCAAGTTCAGCAGGCCTGTTGTTTTTCTACTAACTGCCCAGCAAAGATTTAGAGCCCATGCACGATTTCTTATTTTAAGAAAAATTATTTGAAGTTTACTTTAGTAATCTTATGCCAATTGCTCATTTGGGACAGATCCCTTTCTCCTCATGTGACTTGGTCTCTGCTGGTCTTACTTGCAGCCAAATACACTCTTAGCTGGTTTACTAACAACCAAAGGCCAAAAAACATTCAGCATCAATTAATTTTATTTACTTTCCAGATTATAAAAATGCATGTATCCAATAAATTATAACACATGTATGAAAGTTAAAATAAACCTAGCTGAGTGCTTCCAGAAGACCAATCTGCATCCTGCCTACAACATGCTATACTGAACTAAAACCACAGGTGAACGGATCTGCTTCATGGCTTGTCTACGCACTCAGAATCACTGCAGCTAAACTTACACTGGAAAAATTAAACCAGCATAAAAGCCATTATCTTGATTTAGTAATTTCAAAATGGGACAATAAACTGTAGTAATGCACACTAAAAAAGATAAGGATCAAAGATAGAAAATTACGTGAGGATCAGAAAGTTATCAAATAGAGCAAGCTCAAGTCTCTATTGCAGCTCAGCTCACTCACTCCCTAAATACTAGTGACACTTCAGAGTACATACCAAGTCATAATAAGCCATAATAAGGAGTTTGCAATGCACCTCCCAGCATTACACAAAATTTACACCACCACCATCTATGAGACGTTCACCATTCAATGCACCTCACTTTGAAAACTCCAGTAGGTGCTGATATTCATTATTATCTAAATATAACAATAGAACTTTGGAACAAAAGTAGCCTCATACCCACACCCTGCCCCTTTCAGTGCAGCTTTTGCAGTCATTGGCCAAAGCATCCCCCTGGAGTAGGCCATTAGGATGGTCAGCCCCAGAACATTTGGGAAGTCCAAGGTAATGCCACTGAGTTGCCCTGCAAATGTGAAATTCCATGGGCAATAATCAATAGCATTCAGTAACTGCTTTTAACGTGTTATCCTTAGCACTGAGGAATTTAAAGAACCACAGAACCATGTGCTTAGCAAGAACTATATGTACACAAACATAACTTCACAGTTTGGAGTTTACTAAGTCTTCCTGAATTTACCCAAAGGCAGCAAACTTGATCCATGAATTCCACCCTTTCAAGCTTTACACACCTAAACTAAGGTGAGAACACTGCAGAGATCTATGAAACATTGGTAGAACAAATTACAAAACTCAAATTAACTTAAGAAAGCTGGTAATTCATACCCTATTCTAATTCAGTATAACAGTTTTTAAATAATATAGAACAGTATATGTAGAAGTACACCAAGGCAAAATTTTACACACACAGATTATTGTTTTGCTTAATTAAAACACAGTTAAATCCTTTAAATTGTGTACGGGGAAATCCACTGAAAAGACCTCCAATGAATTGCTGAACTAGTACTACTACTGTTTGAAAGTCAGATGAATTATCTGAACTTGACTGACAAAGAAATGTCTCTGCCTGAAAGACTCCTTGTCCTGTGGGCTGAGACTTGGGGCTGGAGTTAAGAGGAAAAGGTGACCTTTCCCCAACACAAGTTTTCGTACCCTGCAACAGCGTGAGTTCAAACTGGGGATGAGTGTGCGAAGGCACCAGCCAGAGGATAAACAAGACAGGAGAAATTACTGCCAGAGTTATTAGGAAGATGGAAATATGCTTTCCTTTGTACAACTGTTCTGACCTTAACTTTAAATTCTGGTCTAAAGGGGACCTTAAATGTATTAAAGGGCATTAAAATACAAGTCTGTTTCTTATATAGAACATTATCTGCAGCCTTCTGTTTATGCCACAAGAGGAAGGAAATAAGGCATTACTTAAATCTCTCTATGATGTCATACCAGCCATTTTTCAGTAGGTTCAGAAACATGATGATGCAATATACCAAACATTATTTGTTAAATTGGGGTTTTTTTAACATAAAATGTGATTTTGGGGCATTGACTGCAAAAAGTAATTCTCAGAACAAATTTCACATTTGGTATATTCACAAAAACTTCATCTTAAGAATAACATGCTAATCTAATATCCAGAGGGGATTGGATTTCACGCACAAAATGGGTACAACTGAATTGAGAGTTCTCATCCTCTGCCAGAAACCAAACATCAGTGACTCACGGAGCAGCATATGCTTTAGCACAGCAGGATCACCAACTCTCCAGTCCAAGCAGAAAAATTATAACTTTATGAAGCACAGTCATTTTGTTGGCAGTTTTTCCCTTGACTCAGGAAATATCTGCGAATGTTGTGAATCTGCCATTTTATGGTTTGGGATTTTTACAAGTTCTTTTTCCTCTTTTTGCAGGGGAGGGCAGACAGAGGAAGACCATGTGAATGGCAGGAAACAGGAGACTTGTGAATTATTACTTATGTCCATTTTCCAGAATGATATATTTAATCTGACTAACTTTGTGATCCCAATGTTTTAACACACATACGCTTAAGACAACACATAAGAATGATACAATCTTGTAATGAGATTGTTATAAACAAATGTTTGGGGGTTTGTGCTGATCACGTTGAGCAGATTTTCTGTAATGCCAGAAATGCAGTTGCACAGGCTCAATTACTGGCATAAATCATTCTCTAATTTGTTGGTGGTGGGGTTGGGAAGAGAGGGCAAATTTCTTTCCAAGTGGGAAGCGATGTACAAATTGACCATTAGGTTCCCAAATTATGCGAGTCAACATTTTTTACCAAGATCCTATCTGTGGTGCTCTTCCAAGCACTGTCAGTATAAATCCTAACTGCGCAACGGGTAAGAAGCACAGCTGAGGTCAGTAGAAGTATCTGCTGAGTCAAAAGCATTAAATCAAGTCTTTGTCTTCTAAGTGGCAACATCCAGAAATTGCTGTTAGAAATAAGAGCCTCGTTTTAGCAAGCAGTGTGTACACCACGCAGAACTACACAGACTAATAAATTAACGTATGCATGTGTGTATATATACATATATATATATATGCTTCTTTCTCTTGCTTGTTTTGATGACTAATAAAGCTACAAACACAGAGTTTTATGGGTGTAGATGTAAGTTATGATTCTTCTGAATTACCCTCTGGCTGCTCAGCAGCTTCTGGTTTCAGTTGCCAGACTACTTCTTCCGGTTGACAAGACAAGGTTTTCTCCAAATCAATACCATTTCAAGTGGGTTTCAAACCAATGAAATTTGAAGTCCACAGAAATGATCAAAAAGGGACAGCAATGGGACACCACACAACTTCACATCCATCTCCACTCCCCCACTACCCCAAAAAAAACCAGCCAGTTTTCAAGGTACTTTGAGGGAAAACAGAGATGTTTCAACTCACTCTCCTCCTCCTAATTCCTGCAGATATATGCAAGTCAATATTGCATCCAGCTCTGTTTGCTAGAGTATCCATACAGTACCTTAAGCCAGACAGCAACGTGGATAAGACAGAGCATGTGCTGGAAACATAAAAAGCTGGAAGGAGAAACCAGTTCAGTATTTCAGATTTCTTTACACTCAAGTAGGAACTGGAGGTGGGAGAGAAATCTTGCACATAGAACTGCTCTGGAACACAGCAGAGATGTCTTTAAATGACACCAGTTTCACCACTGTTCATTCAGTATTAGACTGCCCCTAGTAGTGAACCCACATTCCAAAATTTAGACTTGCTGTTAAGGTCAAACTTTCTAATGTTTCTTTTTAAACCCAGATCTATAGGGAACATAACCTTATACAGCTTTAGCAAATGTTATTGGGACAATTAAGTGAGACTAGCATCATAGAACAATTCATGAAGGATTATATGGCAAAGCTGTATCACCTGAAATCACAGAGCACCAGGTGAGTTCTATTCCCTATTTAATGGAATATCATGTGTTCATCTTCCTTGTGAGTACAGATATGAAGAATTAACCAAACTAAAGGTAACATCAACCCTTTTTAGATATTACCACAACTTCAAGGGAGTTGACTGCTAATCAAACTGACCAGCACCCAACGCAGATGTTAAGCTCTGGGTCACTTCACCACTATGATTCATAGATAACAACTAATAAAAGAACATTTTATTTTCTATCCAGGAATATGAAGTTGAAAATAGGCCATCAGCTGACAACTAGAGCCTGTGCTTTCCTCTGAAAAACTTGTCACGACATGCGACTGCCAAGAGATTAAACTGAATGCAGGGCTTGCAGAGATAGCCTTTCAGGGAGGGTGGTTTTTTTCCTGCAGACTACACAGCTTTTACAGTTGCTACCTTAATCTTGCATCCTAGGTTATCATGGGTACCACCCAGGTATTCCATGTGAGTACAAGCTCCTTACTTTTCAGGTAGCATTTATTTACAAATCATCCTGTAACAAACAACTGAAGCAGGAATGCAGGGAAGCAAAGCTCCAGAAGGAGTCTTCCCAGGCTCCATTGTGTCTAAAAGGTTCTACGATTATTATGCAGGAGGCTCAAAGAAGGTTTGGTAGCTCTCTTCTAGCATTCACAAGCAGAGAAATCAGTTTGTTTTCAATTCCCAGTTCACAGAAACTTCCAAGTGGTTGATTTCACTTTTTTTTTTTTTGGTGAAGATGATTCTGCCAAGCCAAATATCTAATCTGCTCTGTCTGAATTCCGACCAGTCTTGTGTATCAGCAAGGTTCACCTGGTGAAACCTACTGAGAAAGAAGTGGTTCTGTGGGGGTTTTTTTGAAATTTAATCTTACTTTTGTCTTAGCAAGTTATATAATTCTGTTTTAAAAAAAAAAAAAAAAAAGAACTGTATTTAACTGTGAAAGGTACTGCCCATATTTCATTTCAAGTACCCTACGTTTCATGGACTGCTTAATGAGGCATGAATCTGAATGGTTAAATCAATATTACTGTCATAGTCCAATGCTTCACAAGCTTATGTTTCCTTACAGATTGTACATGTGCTGAATTCTTGCCTAATGACCATGTAACAGGGCACGTTCAATTATTCTCTTTGGGTTTCAGGAAGAAACAGGAAGTTTGGCTATAAACAATGCAGTCATAGAATAAATTTCACCACAGCAAGTTCATCTGAAAAATATGCATTCTTTACAACACAGCCAGGAATGGCATTATGGTAACCAACATCCTGCTGCACTCAGTTTTTTACTGTTTGCTTTTTTTTTTAACTTTTGGGTTTTTTGTATTAATACTTAGGCAATATAAGGAAAAAAAAAAACACCTTTTAGTTAATACTGGATGTTTTGTGATGAGCACTACTTCAAAGATGTGGATAGGGAATCAAAAGCAGCTGCTAGAAACCACAGGATAAATAACAAGTTTGCTAAATTTAGTATATGTTATGAAATACATCGAGTGGAGGAAGAGTCAACCACTGTAAATTTTTATCAGCTGGGAAAGAATTACTATAGAATATTTCACTCTCTACTTGTAAAATAAAGGAAATATGACAGACATTAGAATTTTTAATAGGAATGTGTCAGTTGATCTACACTAAAATATGTCAAATTTCTGGGTACATTTCTGCTTTTAACTCCTTCTAATAATCTACAAAAAATATCCACCTAAACTGTAGTGCTGATGAAACTATTATTCTCTGGCTTCCAATTCTGCCTAGAAAAAGCACAACATTATTATTACTATGCCACGTCTTTCAATTATCCTACAAATAAAATTTCAACTCCAGTAGTAATAAATAGAGTGCTCTTGTTTTCTTAAAAACCACTTTCTTAAAATAATCAATAATGTTACAGTTCTTCACTAAAAGAACAAAAAATTACTTTACTTAGCTACCTATTTAATCTTAACTAATTCTATTATATTATAGTGCCAAAGTCTTACTTATTTTTAATTTTTATGTAGGAAAGAAAATATTTCAAAACATAACAATGAGAGTCTGCAATTACAGATCGGGTTAGGTTTTCCCTACGTCATAGATTCTAAAGATTCCAAGTGTTAAGTCACACCAGAGATTCTGTGGAGGACTTTACATTGAATGGGAAACAAAATGTCTCTTTTTGAAAGAACAAGATTGCCAAAAGAAAAATTAAATACATGCTTAAAAACAAACACTGCCAAGTGGCTGACACCTAAAATCTGACCTAACTAACAACTGAACAATTATTCTATCAGTTTTAAAATCTTGCCATTTACCCTCACACAAACCTTGCCAATAAATGCACTTACAGAAATATGTATATCCACGGAGCAGGCCAGCAGAGGGAGCGTAAGTTAATAAACTTTTTCCTAGAACAAGGCTTAGAATCATTCATGCTATGTCAAACATCATATTGCCTGTCTCATTAAAAACAAACAAACAAACCAACCAACCAACCAACCAACTAAGAAAAAAAAAAAACACAAAACCACACCAAAAAAAAAACCACCAGGAGAAATTCTATGAGATGTTTTTGGCTGCTTTTTTTTGTTTCAAAACAGATAAAACCCCCAAAACCACAAAGAAGCACACTGAGCTCACCTTTGTGCAAATACATGGATTTCTGTATGAGAGGAACAGCAAAATATTTTCTAGAGTTACCCTCTATTGTTTCTAGACACCTTTTTGTACATTTTCGTCACTTATTGTAAAGTTTTTACCTGCAGGTTAATCTCTGCTTCATAGAAAGTTAAGCAGGAGCAGTAGTGCCTCTCTGAGTCTATGTCAGTCAGAACCACCACAAAGAACGTTGGCTGTTTCCTCTCTTTCGAAAGCTGCCATCCTCCAGGCTGGCAAAACTAAGGACACAAGAAGAGAGACATACAGTTAAGCAGTAATACCAATTGTTTTATGAAATATGAAAAATATTTTTAAACAATGCAACGGATCATTGTCAAGAAGTTCACTGCGTTTGAAGTGAACGTAGGCAAGGCTGCAAAATTTGAAGGAAACGAGGAAAATTCAGTAGGTCTTGGAGGTGGCCAGACTGATATAAATCCACCTCTATAAACATCAAGGGAGATATAACTGAGTCCACAAACTGAAGATGTGTTTCTTTGAATTCAGGATCATCTTTGCAGTGTTTAAAAGGCAACAACAGGAAAAGATTGATACATTATGCAGCCTTTACTTGGATAACAGGTTTCAATTTGAAGTTACAATTCTTGTGACTTGGACAGTCTCTCCATGTCTAATTTCTCTCCTTATTTCTTCATTTATTTACCTAATCAAACATAAGATATTGCACTTACACCTACTTGTAAATTATTCAATACTTGCTGTTACAAAAGACTATTCATAGAGCAATATTTTTCATCTGTTTATTGACTACATCTATAAACTTCACTGTGAACATCTGAAATGTTGTAAGAAGTTATATATAAGACTTACAGTTATATATAAGACTTATATAGAGACTTATCTATACTATACAGACTTTTAAGAAGTCATATATATTCAAGGATACAAGTTTTTGCCACCACTGTGAAAAACACATTCAAGTTCTTGACTTCATAACTCCCAGGGACAAAGAAAATCACTTGCTGCAGCTCTCCAGACACTTCATATGCACGTTTCCAAGTCCCTGTCCCAGTGAGCAGACTAAATTTGTGCAAAACTTAAAACACATGTAAAATAAGCCTAAGTCCTTTCAGTGCTTGTTCCTTGCAGCTGACCAGGGCTGTGGCAGCACAAGCCACCAGCACCAGTGGCAGCAATTCTGACCTCAAAAGAGAGGTGCACAAGCAGCATGAACAAAAAGAGAAATACAGCTCAACAGCAAAGTGGAAAGTGTATGTTTTTTCTTCTTGTTTTTAAATGACTAGAGTACAGCATCACTTAATAACTCGTCCTCTATAATGGAAGAATGTGCTGAAATTCAGAAATCAGCTTGCTGAACATTCTTGAGACGCCCTTTATGGAATACTGTATTCTCCCTTTCTTTTACTGAAGGCTAAAGTCACATACACTAAGAATTCACAAGCACATATTTAATAGCAAAGTTATAAACCTAGAATTTACACGCAGCAAAGGTAATAGCCCCTGGACATATTAGGAATAAAACAAACAAACAAAAAAAAACCCACAACAAACAAGCAAACAAAAAACCCACTCCAAAAAAGCACACTAAAAATTTCTAAGATTGTTAAACAATGCAGATACCAAAGGAACAAAAGAGATAGGTCAAAATCTCATGTTTCCAGAAATTGCTTTATTTCCCTAGACAGATGTCGAAAACTGAAAGAGCATGAAGAGTAAGTTGCAAATGAGCATTCACTACAGATTCATCTTCGGAGCATCTACAATAAAACCTGGGTAGTCTTAGGTGAACAGCAGTTAAAACTCTGCCTCTGATATACAGTTTCTTTTATGGTCATGGGAAAATCTTCAAACCCAAAGTTTTCTCATGTAACATTCTTCAAATTCTAGATAGTCAGCTTAACACTTCTGAGCCTGAATCCTTAGGAGTGCTAAGCACTCCCTTCGGCATCTCAAAATAACTGCTCTGAACATCAAAAAGTACTCTGAGAAAAGACATCCTA
This sequence comes from Myiozetetes cayanensis, assembly GCF_022539395.1. Lineage (NCBI taxonomy): Eukaryota > Metazoa > Chordata > Aves > Passeriformes > Tyrannidae > Myiozetetes > Myiozetetes cayanensis. The sequence goes on from NW_026087853.1 coordinate 51,892,078, forward strand.
GTCATTCCAAGCTAAGCATCCAGCATTAGTCCATGATTTTGATAATACTGGCCTAATCTCCCTTTGTTTTTCATCTCATGTCAGTTAAAAATAAGAAGATACTGCTATTAATCTTGCAGGACTGCTATAAAGATAATTTAATATGGTCAATATATACAGACACTATAACAAAAACCTCACTAAAAACTTTGACAATAAAATCATTAGAGTTCTGTATGTATTTCAGAGTTTGGGGGGGGGGGGGTCTGTGTAGTAAATGAAGTCTGGAATCCACAGTCCAACAAGATAAGCCCCAAAACTCGGAATTTGTTCAACAAGTATGAACCGAAATGCAAAGAATGCAGTAAGATTGTGTTAATAAATAAAACCTATGCCATCAGAACCGAATCATCCACACAAGGTAGGTCAAATTAAGGCTGTTCAAGCAGTCCCAGCTTGAGCTTCTTAAGGTCCAGATGCCTGAGTTTACAATCTTAACACTTTCAAATCTGCCAAGTCTACTGGCTCTGACAGGAGCTCCCTGTGCTGCCACTGCCCTTCAGCTTTACAGGTAATGTCCTGTAAATGGCAATCTATCAGATTTTGGAGTGTCTAGAATTCCTGGACAAAGGGCCATTCTGCACACATGAAACACTCTCAGAAGAGCTGGTATATCCAAATAATCCCCAGGTTATTCTGCACCCAAATGACAAACAAGGGAGCTGGGTTTATGCATAGCTGGTTTCCACATGATACACTCACAGTCTATCAATTTGGAACTTGGTAAGTTAATTTTGAACATACTTTTTGTATTTATTTTGAAATAAAGTAAAATTCAAAATAATTCTTTTTATTGTAATAATGCATTATTTGCAGGTTTCTACATAAAATTTATACCAACATCTGCCTGGTGCACTGGGAAACACAAAGGGAAACCAAACAGAAAAGACTGTGGAGCTGGGCAGGCTGATGTCAATAGCAATCTCTCTATCTTTATGCATGTCTAAAACCTACTCATGTCTCAGTGAGAATTCTTTCCAATTTCCAAGTGCTCTTGTGTATAACATACGCTTTCTAGATTTAAGCATTTTACTAGAAAACAACAATTAGTGATTGTTGAGAAAAACAGCTGAAGTAGAGTACATTCACTGGCTACACAGAGAATCTGTGTTTTCAAATAAACTGGAAGGAATTTATAAATACAGAGATTGAGGATAAAGACAACATGCTCCTCCAAGAGATTAAACAATGAGTGATTCTCAGTTTCCTTAAAATAAGGTAATAAATATTAGTGCAATATTTGAAACGCTAACAGCATTGAGAAGAACTTTCCAAACTAGTCTAAATACAAGCTACTATCCAGTATGATTACCAGCACACTCTGGCTACTAAGAACAGGAAAATGTTTCCTTACCAAACCAGATGCTATACCAAAACAGACAAAATCACCACTGTGAATGTAATTCAAAGGTCATGTGCTTCTTCAGTAAACAAGAAAAACCCCAGAAGTTTAAGAACGAACGTGCTCCCATATTGTTTCACTTCTTTGCCAGAATTCTTGGAACCAGACTGTAACTTCTATCAGAGACAGTGAAAATTAGGATCAATCACATTGTCCAACTCACTACTTACAGGAATAAGCCTCTAATGGTGGTGAGTGCTTCAGACCAACTCCACGTTACAACTGATTACCTTGTGAAATCTGGTGCAGACATCCAGAAACTGCACTGAAGAATATGCAATACATCATCTACTCAAGGTGCTGAAATTACATTTTATGCATTTTTTGAAACTGCAGGTGACCACTAAAGCAAAGAACTTTCTCCTAATTTTTCCCACAAATGCTTTCAGACTAAACAAGAGACCAGACAGATTTAAAAATGACGCAGTGTTTTGTAACAGTGTAGTTAGGTTTGTTACCTTTAAAAATTTTGTATGTCATCACCACAAGCCTTCTCTCAAAAGTCTAGACATGATTAATTAATGTTTAGAAATGACATTTCTTTCTTCTAATTTTTATGAGCTAAAAACATCAGCTTTGTCTGATTCTTAGGTTTGTTCTTCCTCACCAACCCAGAGCCATAGCTGTATTCCTACTGCGTGCCCTGTCCTTCTCTACACTAAGTTGTGTGGGAGTGTTGATCTGCTGGAGGGTAAGAAGGCTCTGTGTGAGGGTAGGAGAGCTCTACAGAGCAACCTGGACAGGCTCGATCGATGGGCTGAGGACAAAGTGCATGAGAGTCAACAAGGCCAAGTGCCAGGTGCTGCACTTGGGTCACAACAACCCCCTGCAGTGCTCCAGGGTGGAGGAGGAGAGGCTTGAGAGCTGTTTGGCCAACAGGCACATGGAGGTGCAGCTGAACATGAGCCAGCAGTGTGCCCAGGTGGCCAAGAAGGTCAATGACATCCTGGCTTGGATCAGGAATAGCATGGCCAGCAGGACCAAGGAAGTGATTGTCCCTCTGTACTCAGCACTGGTGAGGCCACACCTCAAGTGCTGTGTCCAGTTCTGTGTCCCTCAGTTCAAAAAGGACATGGAGATACCAGAGTGTGTCTTGAGATGGGCTTGAACATCCACAACCTGAGGCTGTGACCATTCCCCTGGGCCACCCAGTCTGCTGAACAATTGAAGAAAATGTCAAAATAGTCACAATTTCTACTAAAGCACTGGAGGAACTGGGATGCAGGTAGAAGGCTTACTGCATACTGTGAATGTGAAGTTTAAGTACTATTATTATAATGAATAGTAATTACACAGTATTCAAGTTTCATTGAAGAAAAAATCTAGTTCCTTTGTATCCCTATCATGGCAGAACTATAATACCCACATCTGTTGATCAGAAACTACTCAGTTGCTGAACTGCACTTTAGGTATTTATGTTCTCCTGGGCTTGCACCCTGAGCACAATCAAGTCCACAACAAAAACTTGAACCAATACTCTAGTTGGGTGTGTGTAGCTACAGACTGCTCTCTGCACTTTACATCGTTTTCTGTGCCAATGATCCGGTCAGCTTTCCATCAGAAATTCACTATCTCTGATGGCACTACCGAGGTAGAAAGGGGAAAAAGCTTGTTCAGAAAGTTTACAACATGATACATTCTTTGCAAGTCATCCGTTGAAAGCATTTTGTGAGGAGTTTACAGAGAACAGTAGACAAGGTCTGTGACACAGCATTACAGAATCCTGCACTTACATAGTTATATTTAAAATATATTCTCATGCTATTTTTTTCTTCAAAATACATTTGTGCATTTCTTTCTTGTCATATAAAATCCAAAGCTATCTGGATGCACATAAAAGAGAAAACATGAACTCCATTGACAAGACCTGAATTAGAAGATCCCAAAATGATCTTAGAATTTGAAACATCTGACAGAGTTATCTACCTTCCTTTCTGAATTAACTTTTTCACCAAACATTTGATTCTCCCTTGATCCATCCTGGGCGCAAAGACTAATTTTATTAAGCCTGCTTCTGTAGGCTTTACTTTAACCATGCTTTGTTTTTAACATGCATCATCATCATCTTTTCTACGAGCCTTTCTAAAAACAAATGGCCATGTTCTGGACATTATGTGAAGGAAGTTTGTTCCATCTGGACTTGCATGACCTAGCACCAGCTGCTGAGTATTTCACCATTTCTCCGTTCACTTATGTATGGAATTTTGGCACGGGGAATTTTCTTTTTCAGATGCATACCTCTACTTAAAACAAAACAAAACAATTACAATGCTCACTGGCATAATAAAAAAACAATGTTATGAAGCTGTAAATATGAAGAAACGTTTGGAGCTTTTGGATAACTCTGAATGTAAACAGAACACAAAATATACACTGATCTTTGTAACAGCTTCCTGCCTTTCAACATCTAGTATCTAAGAAACCTTGTATTTATCCTTAGCCTAGTCTAAAATAAAACCAGTGCACTTAAAACTATACTTCAGATTATTTCCAGGTAAAAGCCCATTTCAAGTGTTGTAGAATATTCTGACTGATCAACTGTAAACAATTAAATTCACTCATAAAGAAAAAAAACCAGCTTTTAATCTTAAAGCTGTAAAGAAATACAAAAGAAAACAAAGGTCTTTTTTCTACCTTGGAATGAACTGAAATGCAGAGTTCTCTGAGATGAACCTTTACACAGTCATCTTGTGGCACCTGCGAACCTGCCTGTACCCCTGAACCACGAACCTGCCACCAGCATCTCCCCCAAAGGTGCCTGGCAAACCAGCTGCCCACCTCTCCCACCACTCCAGAGGCTACCAGGGTGCTGAAGCCAGAAAAGAGGTTAAGAAGCCAACATTAACATATTTCAGTCATTTCAGACTTTCTAACCTATAACACCAGAGACAGGGGAAAGCCAAAATGAGTGTGAATAGGCACTGTTCACGTGAAAAAAAATCAAGGGACTGCTTTTCTCCCCTGGCAAACTGAAAAAACACATCTAGGTGCCTGCATGGGCTGGTGTTACTGGATACTACCTGTCCTTATCCTCTCACCCTGAAATTGGTTGAAATTCTTCGGGGAATCACATGAGAAGCAGCAGGAGGGTTGTTTGTGACGACAGGTGACACTACTGTCCAAGAATATTAGAGGTGAACTATCTTTCCCCTCCTTGCCTGGGACAGACTCTCCCCAGGCACTGTGGACATTTCCACCTCAGCAGTCAGCTCCTCATTCAAAGGTTTAAAACCATGTGAAAACAGACACTAAGAAACACTTCCCTGCAGAGAAAAGATCCTCAACCGCATTCTTGAGCTTCCTAAAGCTGAAAGTTGCTGAAAGATCTCTCAATGGCACTAATCCTGCACGAGTGACAGACGAGGTATTCTCTAACTGGAGCTACAGATTAAAGTGATCCTCAATAACCAGATGCTCAAGCTTGTCACAGAGACCCTGCAGCAAAGTTCAACAAAACAAGAAAAGTTAAAGTATTTGGGAACATTTCAGCTAAAACCAGTTAATTCATCCTCCAGTCACAGAGAAGTCTTTCACTGAAGCACTTGGTTAACCTCCCCCATGTACTAGTAAATATATAAGCCTGGGTGAACATCTGCACATGCACATGAAAATAAAAATCAGTTTTGAGGGCATTGCTTTGTGTTTTTAAAACCTGATAACACTGTGTCATTTTAAACACCTTTCCACAATGAACTGCTATGATGAAAACCCAAACTTGTAAAAAGCATTTGTCCAACAACTGCATTCCTAGTCTATCTTCTGAAAAAAATATTTGAACTGGCTTTTAGGAAGTAAACTACACCCACTGGGAAAACAGTTTCTTCTTGTGTTTTCAGAACATTTAGTATCGCCATGCCAGTGGTTTATTTAAAACAACAACAACAACAAAATCTGTCAAATAATCCTCTGACCATTTCTGAACAAAACCAAGCTAGACTACAGATATAGTGATTTATGAGCAAGTACTGCATGCTAATGCCTTTATTTTAGAAATAGTACAGGATTAATGACTACATTAAATAGGGTTTTATTCAGGAAATGAACTTCCTACACCTCTATTCTAATCAAGTTTATTTAGACAATAAACTTAGGCTTGTGCAAATAATTAAGTTTGGAGTTTTTAATCTATTTAAACCATGGCCCCTCTTCTTGATTTCAGCCAAGTGCTATGAAGAAAATCTTATGGAAATTTAAAAATGCTGACACCTTTAGACTCAGAATATTTTTTTACCACATCCACCCCCAACAAAACCCAACACCATGCTCTGGGCTACTTCAGGCAAAGAAAGCACAACAGCTGTGGACAGTAACCAGGAATTCTCAGACGTACATCAGTATTCCAAACCAAGTACCAGTACATTTGCTGTCTGAAGCACATATTTTATGCCAGATAATTTTCTGTATTTTTTAAAAACATACACCTTAAACTTCATCAAAGAGTTAAGAAGTCAAAAATTTAAACTCAGGTCTTGCAACTGAAATTCAGGAACACAGAGCTCCGCCTTCAAAATTTCTTTTACGAAGCAATATTTACTAGTCAGCAATAACTGCTGCCAATGACACTGCTGTCAAAAGAATAATGAGAAGTCTGGAGACTAAGTATTCAACTATGTATGAAAGTAGAAAACAGAGTTTCAATGCAGCAATAAATTAAAGTGAGACATGACTTTAGCAAATTATACTTCAATCTGAAGAACACAGGTTTATAGTGAATGCACTGTGTTCGAGAGACAACATTGTGTTGTCTCATTTTTTGTATGAGACAAAAAAGACAGTATGGCTGGAAAATTTCTGATATTTAGAATATTCCTGAGGCAACACTGAAGAACTATGAAAGAATACCAATATCAAAGAAACTGATTCTTTGTATTAAATACTTGTGTTTTAATTTCCAGCACTGAATAGATAAAGAAGCATCTTTGTCCTTCAACCTTTTCAGCAACCATGTTCAGGAGTGGTTTCCAAAATGCATTGCGACGCAGAGACAATGGTTAATTTGTTCAGGGGGGCGGGGGGGGTTCTGCTTGTTTTTTTATTTTGGGGTTTGGGATTTGTCCTATTTTTAATTACCACTCTCTGTGCCCTTGGAAAGGTTGGTAGTCATCTGAGCTATAGGAGCCCACAAAACCAGTTTCCATTTAGAAACATAAATGAGCATTTTATACACAATTATCAGTCAAGCATGAAATATTAACCTTGCCTGATGCACTCTTTTTCCTCTTCTTGTCTCCCTCCTTCCTTCTTTCTTTTGCTCTTTTGGCAGTAGTAGCACTGTCTTGCGATAGCAGCCATAAATTTTTTCAGTTTGTAGTGACTTCCCAACTCATTTACCAGATAACACTATAAACTAGCTTTCAAAATACATACAGCATGTACAAGTACCGTTATTACACTGGTGGAATGTCCAAATAAAAAGGACAGCAGGGTAATTAACATACATCACTCAACCATTACAACTGCCAAACAGTAAGCTACTTAGACAAACATAAATTTTGATTTATGTTAATGATTAATACTGCTCCAGAGAACTGGTCACTGTTACATAAAATACTACTGTAATACACAAAGTCCTCCTTATCTTATTTTTGTAGCTTACACCTGTACAATCATATATTGAACCACATCATTAATACGACAATGTTACAATGTGAAGATTCGTTTTGTTGCTCTCTAGCAATTGTAAAAAGAGCTCAGGCAGCCCTGTGTTAGGATTTTTGTATTCATTGTCTTACAACTCCATAGAATATATCTGCCAGAGACAGGTTTGAAGTCTCAACACTTATTAAAAAGCACATGGGTGTTGGGAGTACAGTGTTTAAGTTTGTGGCAGAGTAGTGAAAAGAACATTGATGTGACCTGACAGAGGCCTAGCTGCTGTGACTACTGCAGCAAAATAGACTGAAGAGCTTCAAAAGAGATGCCAACAGCCTCAAGATGATAAAATGCAGAACAGGAAGTCTTGAAATAGGCAAATTAATTTGATGTCAGAATTTGCTCTTAAAATAGAGAGCAGAAATTGTACTGGAACGTACACTTACTGAGTAAACCACAAAAAAGGTAATACATACCTAAAACTCCCTGAAAAAAATGCACTTGGTTCAAAGTGATAATCAATTCTCTTTGAAATATTCTCCTTAACAACACAACTCTCAACTTCACTTTGAGTTCCAGAAAGTGCCTGGAGCAGCTGAACACATGACAGGAACCCAGATGAAGATGCTGAAGAGCCTTGAAGGAAGGCCGTGTGAGGAGCAGCTGAGGGCACTTGGTGTGTTCAGCTGGAGGGGAGGAGACTGAGGGGAGACCTCAGTGCAGTTACAACTTCCTTGTGAGGGGCAGAGGAGGGGCAGGCACTGATCTCTGCTCTGTGGTGACCAGGGACAGGACCCCAGGGAGTGGCCTGAAGTTGTGTCAGAGGAGATTTTGGTTGGATATTAGAAAAAGGTTCTTCCTCCAGAGGGTGGTTGGGCACTGAACAGGCTCCCAGGGAAGTGGTCACAGCCCCCCAACAGAGCTCAAGAAGCATTTGATGATACTCTCAGGCTCATGGTGTGACTCTTGGGGATGGTCCTGTGCAGGGACAGGAACTGGACTCGATGATCCTTGTGGATCCCTTCCAACTCAGCATAGTTTGTGATTCTGTGAAATGGTGGAAGGTTTGAAAGGAGAGCATGTCCAGACCCACATCCTAAAACCTGCCAGCTTGTCAAATGTGCAGTGGCAGCAACCACTCCCACCAGCACCACACCTCACCCTGTCTGCTCAGCATTGCCCTCAGATCTCTCTGTCTCCTGCATCTCTGACTGAATTACAGTAGTTCACTGTATGAAAAACTTGGTCCAGTCAGGAGAATTTAAATTAAAAATAAGCAAAGGAAATTATACAAAGGGTAGTATATTTCTGGTCTGTTAATTTGGGGAATTTAACTTCTTATATGCTTTGTGTTATTGTTTCCCACTTATAGTCACAATTGTTTTCCCCTTTTGCAGGTGTGAATTTCTACAAAGAAACAGAAGAGTAAGTACATAAACACAGAAAAATTAAATGTGACTAAAAATCTCACAAAGAAGCATCATCTCATGTAAGTGAAAGACAGGCTAGGAGTTAAAATAAAAAACCAACAACTGGATTGCGATATGAATGTATCCTACTAATGAAGTTCTGTACATTGGCTGCTACTACTCAATTCTACATTTCCACAGCATCAATTAAGAAAAATATGAAATGTATTTCCTGTCAGCACTCTCACCGAGAACAGAGTAAAATAAGTAACATGAAAAGACAGCTGAAAAGTTTGGTGCTTTCCACTGAGTTTCAGTTTCCTGTGTAGAAAACTAGGACCAACAATACGAGACATACTTGTCCTCTCTTCCCATAAAACTGGGGCTTGTATCATAACCAGTGGGCATTACGAGTGGACTACTTTACAGGATATCTTTAACGGGTGTGGTAAGTGAGTGTGTCTGGCAAAAGCTCCACTACAAACAAAAAGGCTTTGTGCCACTGCAGATGTTCTCATGCACTGCTGGCATGCCAGGAAACAGCCATGCTGATGAATGGACTGTATTTCCTCCAGGTAGGTTTGCAGAATTTAGCAGTTTCTGAATTAAGATCATAAACAGGTTCCAAAACTCATCAAAATTAAACTTCAGAGAGGTTTGTCATTGAGGAAGTCTGTACTTGTACATTCATATCTAACCACGGTAGTCACCTTTTCCTCCCTTTCGGCATCTCTCCAGTGTACTCCGTGTTTGGACGACATCCTGAATTGTGCACAATCACCAGAAAATTGCAACTTGTATGTTTTCTGTTCTCCACCACGTGATAATTAAAACAGAACAAAACAGAGCATTACAAGTTTTTATGGCTTCTGTCGTAAGATGTTACTGGAACAAAACAAAAAATAATGTAGAAGACAGAACGTGAGAATCTCTGATAAAAGTCAATATTTTCCAACAAACTGGCTCAAGTAACTTGCATGCAATGGAAAGGGCTGAGGAGCTCTTCACCAATAAACTTAGTATTCCTAAAGTTTTCCAAAGCGGGGAAATTCCAGAGGCCTGGAGACCACAGACATCATTCTTATGCTTTAAGAGGGTAAAAAGAACATCCATAGGAAATTAATTACTAGTTCAGTGCAACAGTAAATTCAGGTAAATTAATAAGAGGTAATTTAAAGTAGTATCAGAGACAAAAATTAAAGATACAAATAGAACGATGCCTGGTATTAAACCAAGGCATTAAAATAATTTTTGGGGGGTGGGGTAATAGCAATAAACATGCAATCACAACCACATAGTATACCTGAACTTTTTTTTGTTGGTCTTCTTAAAAGTATCTGATTTGATCCTTTATGCCAATTATATTTTAAAAGTATACTAGATGTAATTAGCATGGCACATAGTCCATAGAATAAAAGATGAGCTTGCTGATAGACTGGAAAAGATAACCCTTACCAGAGACACACATCAGTGAAGCCACCTCTACTGAAGAAGCATTCTCTAATTCCCCACCCTGTCCCCAGCTAAAAATCCTCATCCTGTCCCATGTGTCATAATTGGGCAGTCACAGAACTGCCAAAAACATCACTTTAGAACACAGTGTAGAGAATACAAAAGGGTTTTCCAAGTAAGACAGAAAAAAAACCCTCAGTGCTGGGGCTGGAAAACAAGTGTCATACCATGAGTTTAAAAGAGCTCATTTTTGGAGTTTATTGCAGGCAACTGAGAAGCACATTATAAAGTGGTTATATAGATAAGGTGTTTGCCAGTAGGGAGATTTCAGATTAAGTGCTTTTGATCCAGAAGTCGTTATCATAAAAATTCAAATCTCAGAGTAAGATGTCACTGTAGTCAGTTAAGGGGACAGAAAACTGTACCAGGTTATCAGACAAGTAAGCACTATAAGACAGTGAGCATTAGGCTCCCCTCAGTTGGAGCTGGAGTCCTTCAAGTAAAATTGAACAGCTTTTGGAAGATAATATTTAGTCCATGTGTGTCAGCACAAGTTGACTCAGACCAGTGTGGGACCTGGAAATCCATGTGTGAGACCCCTTGTTCTTTCCTTTTCAGGGTCTGAACGTGCTCGCAGCACTTGAAGCTCTACACCATGATACGATTATAATCAGATCTCATACTTCAGAGCTTCAACCATTCAAGCACAGAGATTAGACAGAATTTCCACCTGGATACATAATTGGACATCCAGGTTTTTGCAAGGGAGCCAGCGGCAGTGATCCAGCACTTCATGGGGCTGGCAGGTACTTGCAGAGGAGTCTGGCTGGCCTGTCTTGCTTATGTGACTGTAAGTCGCATGCCAAATCAAGGGCTGAGAAGGAATTTTCTACCAAATCAAGCTGAGAGGGATTCAGGGATTTATTTTACTTGTTTCTTTTCCTTTGTAACATATGGCATGTCAGTATCATCAGCATAATCAATTCCCTTAAGCTCAGGAGATGCTCTGGTTTCATCCTAATCTCAAGAACACTGTCAATTTGGACAGAACCGAAACTAGCTGGAATAACTAGAACTGCTGAACATCATATAACAAATCAGTGGTGCTAATTAATAGACTCTAGTCAGACTAAATAAACTGATGTATCACATATGGTCTCTTCTGTTAAGCCAAAAAAAGGTGAAAAGAGCTTTTAAAAATAAACTGAAATGTTTAAAAAAGAAAGTAAAATTTATTGTTTCTGAGCAACATACTAAAATCATTATATCATTTCATATCATAAAATTGGAAATCTTGGAAAGTTCCGAGTAGGACTGGATATGAAGGGATAAACATTTTTCAAGTGGATTGGTAGGGATCATATAATTCTATCTTGTCTTGATAATTTAACACAAAATAATTGGTCAGACTCAATACTTGTAAAAGAGTTTACTGCTTATAAATGCCAATTATTGGTAATTAATTAAAACAGTGCAACGTTAAGAGAATTGAAAAATGTAAGCTGGTAACTTTACTGTTCAGAAATAACACACATTTCCCCCTCCGTCCCAGGAGAGCTGACAAGTGCAGACAAAATATCCCCTGGAAGCACTGCACATTCCAGCTGCATGCAAGTGCCCTCTGCAGGGACAGCACACACAGAAAGGGCCTGCTCTTGGTTCTTTACTGGTGGGGTAATTCCAGCCTCTTATATCCAAAGGGACCTGGGCTGCCCTTACAGTCCTTTGAAGCTGAATATCATTGAACATCATCAATTATAGATCATCTCATAAGATACAGGGAGTAGAAAGAGAAAGCACACGTAAACTTCACAAGAAATGGGGAAAATATATTATTATCATCATACATGTCAAATTATTGTCAAATAATTATTACACAATAGCAGAGGCTACTGAATAGTAGGAATTAATACATGGAAAATTACATTGTAAATATCACATTCTCGTTGAAAATATTAAATAAGGAACACATTTCCTTCCCCAAATTCATCAAATGTTAGTGATACTCCTATATATAAAAATAGAAACACTAGTCAACCATGGGGGGTTCCCTTCTATTGTCCCATAAGCATACTGAGGAAATAGAAATACTTCAAGGCATCTGTAATGTCTTACATACTTTGAATAAAATAAAGAGCCAAAACACTTAACAGTACTGAATTTTATTCCAAGTTATACCCCAGAGGAAGCCATCTGCAGGAAAAATAAAAAGTAAAACAACAACAAAAAAAACCCCATACTTTTGCCTTGGACATCACTTGTGCAATACAGCTATCCAGAAGGACAGCATGTTCTTTTAAAAGAATGACTACTTATTCTTACACAGGCAACATAAAAATCACCTGAAAACTTTCAGAGTTTTTTTTAATCGACTAAAAATAAATTATACACTGTTCCAGTGAAACACTGAACTACTTCTGGTTCTTTTACTTTTCCCCTCTTCTAAAATAAAATATTACTATACTGGTAAAAGACATCTCTAGAAGACTCTGAAACTCACTGAAGCTACTCACAGCCAAGCAAATCACTGCTGCTACGGTCCAGTTTGAAAGGATAGCGGAATCTAAGGTCTAAAATGAATCAGTAGTTCCACACCGACACAAACAAGGCCATGAAAGGTTTGAAGCCTTTGCTCTAGACAACGAAAAGATGCCTGGTAACATTTCAATACAGAAATAATTACATACAGCTTAGTGATACACTCAGAGTAAGACTAAAATTCAACTTAGCAGGAAGAAATGTATAAACTGCTACTACAAGACACAGCCTAGGGTTGGTGAGATGACGACTACGTCGCACGCACCGCCGATGACAACATCTCAGACATGATGGTCTCGTCTGAGCAGCAAGGACTGCAAAGCTGACTGCAAATCTATTAGCACAGTCATCCATTTGTCTCAGGAGAAATGATACAAGATGAGCAGAAATACCCTACTGCAGGCAGCATTTCCTGGTGCATCAATGTTTCCTACGTTCCTAAGTCTCCAAAATATGAAACAGATCATACAAAAGAGAAAAAACCAAAATATGAACTCCAAACAAATTAAGTGAAAATTTGAAAATAACTATGTAGTTCTGGACAAACATTAGAAGAATAATAGATGAGCTTTGACAGTGTGTGTATGGATTACATTAGAAAAAAAGGACCAAAAAACAAGCAAAAAAAAAAAATCAACAACAACAAAAAACCCCTTTCAACAGTTGCATACCAGGAAACATGTGTTGACCTCCGACACTTGAACAGCTAACAACAGTGTCCTACGCACAACCTCCAAAGGCACAGAAGAAAAGCAATCTTTCAGGGTATTTGGGGATTCAGGGACCCTCTGAAACATTACAAAAATTTCCTGCCATTTCCATATTTCCTAGTCAACACTATGCAATTTGAGAAACTAATTTTTTTTTCTTACAAAAAGGCGTAACGGGCAGTAGATACTACCTAATGGTTTTGGCCCACACAGATAAACTCAGAGTAGATTGCCAAAATGATGTTTTGATTATGCACAGATTTGTACTAAAATAGAAACCAACAGACTATTCTTCACAAAATAGTATTCCCTACCCCCCAGATATTTAGAATACCAACTGTGTCCTTAAAAATCTATGCCGCTACAACTTGAAAACACTGGCTGTATAGAGACCAAGTCATAAACACAGGTCTACGCATTTCTGCAAGTGCTCAGAAAGTCACTGCACTTCATTTTGTAAACTACAAAAAGAACTTCCCACGTAAAGCCAGAACTATGTTCTAATTTCTTTTTAATTGAGCTCAAAGCTTGAATATGTCAAAGTAAGCCTGAAAGTCAAACGTCCTAATGATCTTCCTTTTTCACAAAATTATGCCTAGACCTAGGAACCAGCTCCTCTAGTATTAAAACTACTCACACTGGCACTGCTGGCTTGAAGGATTGAACTTTCTCTTTTCAGAGATAGTCCCATACTGGAATAACAAAACACTAGCATGCATATACTGAAAATGCCAGCTAGATGACACTAGTTATAGTTCTGACTTTTATAAATCTTGAACCTGGATCCAAGCAATTTATATCCAAGAATTCTCCCAGATTCACGTGTAAAGGGGTTCTCGTTAAGTTCAGCAAAGGGAACTGCAAAGTCCCGCACTTGCGCAGGAAGTTTTCAAAAGAAAGCTACACAAGTGCATTGACCTACTTGTTACTGTGCAGTGACTTTTAAAGACCTGGTTCAACGGCCAGTTCCCTGCAGATACGGAAAGCCATGCAATACAGCACAGACAGGCTGACATACAAACCTACTCAAAATGTTTGCAGCCTTCCCCGAGCAATTACCACAATCTACTAAAACATCAAAATTCTGAACTCTCTTCTCATCACTTAACCTCTCATAGCTAAACTCAAAAAAATTTCATTGGTATTACCATGGAACAACTGACGCATTTTAAAAACGTTGCCCCATAAGTCCATTTATTTTTTTTTTCTTTAGTGAAATAAAATAAACAAGTGAAAGAATAAGAAAAGTGACTTAAGCAGATGAGTGGCAGATATGGGAAAGAAAAACATACCAGACCAAAATGAGGCAGAGGGAACGGGAAGTACAGTTCTGCCAGGATCTAGACAATGTTTTCTGAAACTGTAGGTTATGAGAGACCTCACAGACTGCTGTTCTTCATTTGTAAACCACAGCTTAGCAGTACCTCCAAGTCACAGAAGTTGCCCTCAAATGTCTCATAAAATACTAAAGCTGCCATACAGACCCCTCCACACTGCCAGTAACAGAACTGACAACACCCTGCCCTCAATTCTCCAACTGATTCAGATATTTTATGGTTCAAAAGCAGTGAGATAAAAGCAACACTAGGGAAAAAGGGAAAGGTCAAAGAGATGTCACCTATTTCATTTTCGTTAAGCCAAAAGAAATTAGCAATATACAAAGATCCATCAGCACTTCAGAGTAAGAACTGGATATATAAACATGTTTACAGGCTGAGTGGCAGACCAAAATTTGAGTCATTATCCACAAAGTCTGTTTCATTTGATATGCCCACCAGCATCTAAGAAAATATAATTTTCTGCCATAGTTGACCACCTTCTGTTCGTCTCACCCAGTGACTCAGATCTTTTTGACCCATTCTTCACTTACCTCTGACTCTAATATTATTTTATCTTACACCATTTCCTTTATAACCTCTAAGAAATATCTTTCTTTCACATTCTATTTATAAGTTCATGATAAGTTCTTTACTCAAGAACTAAAGTACTTTAATTTTAACTGTTTTGTTTTTTTTTTAAATCCTGCCCAGTAACTGCTTTATCTTTGCTCCAAATACATCACCTCGTTTGCAGAACCCATTCTTGTGTTATCTCTTACACAGCAACATCATGGTTTTAAAAACTAGACCAACAATTTACTTTCCCCTTTCCCAAACCCTTATGCATGTCCACACTTAGGAATAATGCACTTTTTTTGATGCATGTATTCATTTTCTCCAAAGTTTCCCAAAATAAGTATACACTGGAAAGCCTTCAAATGTGCCTTAAACCTTCTCATGTCTGAGCTGTCCTTCTGTGAAAGGTTTGGTTAAATTAAGACTTCCAGACGTGATTCCTTTAATTCTTTCAGCAGCGCTTACTTCTAAATCCTCAGTTTATTCAGTCAGCATACACTCCCACTAATTGCCACCTACAGCACTGCAATGAACCTTAAAATCAAATCTCTGTCAGTGGTGAGGTATGAGATGCAATGCTACTTTCCAGTTCTCTTCTCATTAGGCAAAATGTTGCCTTTGGACCCACATTTACCTCTGCAGTTACAGACAGTTGTACCTGACAGTTCCATTTGGGACTGTACAAAGATCTTTCACTGTAACCCAAACTTCACAGTGTAACAGAGTCCTGCTATTTCTTCTTGTGGCCATTTGTACAGCTCAATAACTCTCTCTTCACTACCTTTTCCAATCCAGTTCAGCTTGACTTTCAACAGTGCTCACTTTGATCAGACACTTTGGTGGTGTCCTGTTCAAGAAGAGCAACTAATATGCCCTTTTTGAAACTTTTTCCTCCATTCAGGAATTTCAAAACTGTTTTAAACCTGGACACAACACACTTCACAGGAAAGTTGCTGGAGAAATGTAGGCAGAAGGTCATCACTCGAGGAAGAAGTTTATGGAAAACAAAGTGGATAACACTCCTACCTTTGCATGGACAGATCTTCAGTGCCTAAAGTGGGCAGAGCTCAGTTTTATGCCTGACTGAAAGCTGCCATTCCAAAAAATATTCCCTCAAAAGCACAAAGAGACAGCAGTGTTACAGTCATAACTCAGTCCTAAAAGAACTGTCACCTTTTCCCTGTACCACTGTGAATTTTATTTGATGTTTCTTTGCATGTATTGAGCATGCAACCCCAAAGAGTCCTGAGGATGAACAATTCCTTGACAGAATTCACATTTTGTAAAAATGATATTGGTATGCTGCAGAAAGAAAATCTCAGACCTTGCCTCACAAACAAAATAACCCATCACCTTTCTCCTAAAGACAAAATCACAGCTCTTTAGTTGGCGATTACAAGACAAAGATCTTCCAGCACACATAAATAACAAAATGATGTCCAATTTAAACTGCCTAACGCTGTACACTTCCGCCAACCCATCTTCATAACACTGGCACAGCACTGCATGACTCGTGACCTCTTGCCTGAAGCACTGACCGCACCCTGACAGTAATAATGGTGATTACAGTTTCTGGAATGATAGGATGGGGCTGGAACAATCCGGGCGTTCTTCCACTGCTGTGGTGACTGTGCATTTAGTAAGGTGCACTTGTGCTTAGATAAATGATTTAAGACTCTTCTAGTTTTAAGAACACTTGCTTAATATTCCTGGATACTAACATTAATTCCAAATTAATTGCTAAAGACTTCTCCTTACTTCTCTGATTTACTTGAGGGTAAAAACATAACAGAACACCCCAACACTGAGAATGTGGCATTATCCCACCAGGTGTGCTCACAGCTACCAGTGTAAGGTCAGCAACATACACGAGAACAAACAGGTCTTTCTCTAAAACCCTCTTCTTTCTCTAAACCAAAACACATCTATTTCTGCGTGATTTAATGTAAATCCCCAGATACAGTGATGGTTAAAGCATGATAGCCAATAAATGTGGTTACAATTAAAACTAGAGTTCTTCTGCCGATCTTAATAGTCTTTAGGTCCACTTGTTCCTCAAAACTGTCATTCCACTGTCCATTTTCTCTTTTTGTTTCCAAGTGCTCAACACCAGCCGCCAAGACAGCTTACTCAGAAAATTAAGATGTACTTGTGGGGTGAAGAAAAAGTACAGCACAGAGATCGAGAACAGTGTCTTGCTTGTAATATAGTAAAAAAAGAGAATATTGCACAACTAACTACGTTGGTTTTCAAAAGATTTAAATTAGGAATGAAACAAAAAAAGTTGGGAATCTTTACACTGGTTGACACTCTTCCAGGTCTCTAACAGTTTACATTCTGTCCACAGTGAAGTAGAAACTCTATAGCCAAGAAAGAAAACTATTTATAAAATTGTACATATTTTCATACTGTGAATTACATGTGCCTTAAAAAAGTGTCCAGTATGAATGACAGCTTGCAACTCCACATTATGCAAAACAACTTACTAGAAGGAAAAGAAATGCTACACACAAAAGCCTGGATCATATCCTTGTCTCTATAAGTCCCATGACTTGTTAACAGCAGTGTAATTACCAGACACATTTCATGAGTGAAATGCAGATTTAATGATACACTTTGTGATTTGATGCCAATATTCTTAGGATTAAGAAGCTATAAACCTTCAAGTAACATTAAATGCACCTTCAGTATGCATTTAAAAGTTGCACCATAATATTTTTCCTTTACTTAACATTTTTGCTGATCATCCTCGCATGTAAAGTGTCATCGACCTATTGCACTACTTAAATGCAACAAGAAGTGTTTCCAACCGCTCTAATGGCTTGCACTTTTCTAAAACCATTACAGACCCATAAAATTTCCCCCCGCCTTTTTTTTTTTTTTAACATTTCACAACTGTAGTTCAGAACAAGTTTAAGGAGACAAGATGATGCTAAACTACATACTTTGCATCTTTCGGCACATCAGAAAGCCACACGTAAGTAGAGAATTATTTTAAATCCAATATTTCCACACTGATTTGGAAACTGTTCCAAACTCCAGAAAGTAGGGCATAAACTGATACTACTGCTTCCCAGTAATAGAAAGCTGGGAGTGGAGAATTACTCAACTCCCGAACAACTGACAACAGCCACTTGCTAACGAGTTTACTAGAAACATTTTATAGAAATGAGTAAATTCAGATGGAACACAAAGATGACTTCACAGTTCCTTGTTGCACAGTAAGTCAATTATAGATACAAATTCTACACCTGCAAATGTGTCACTTGTGAGCAGAAGAAACTTCAGAGTAGTGAAGGAGCAGGCAAAAAGCTGTGCATATCATCTGATAAAAGACGTGAGGTGATTTGGATAGAGAACACTGACAGTACAGTGCACACTGAGATTCCTGTACATTAGTGAAGCTGAAGTTGTTGTGGATTTTAGACAACCCTGCTGAGGCAGAACAATGGTCTTGTGCACCCCAGACACTGAAGGACACATTCTACTTACAACCTGCATAATGAAACCAAGATTGCTATAGCCAAGACTATGAAACAAGGATCATCCTGAAAGCCAACAGGTAAATGGCCACTCTATCTAATGCCACAACACACAATCAGCATTAAAAGCAAAAACAAACAAACAAAAAACAACACCTAAAACTGAACAAAAGCTAAAAAGGAACAAAAAAAAAAAAATTCAAACACATCTCGTGACAAGCCTTGCTCTAAAAGCATTTGTGAGCTACCTGTACAATAAGGAAGATAAATGCATAATTCTGTATTTGACATTGCTGAAACTTAAAGGCAGTTTCTTAACTCCAGTGGTAGTGATGCAAATGTTGCAAAGAACATTCATTGCTGCTAAGAGAGGAAGAGAAGAGTTGCAACAGGTGGGCAATCATAAGCAGAAAAGAAATCAAGGGAAGTGTTTGTACAGTAAAACAATACATATGTTTGATCACTCACAGAGGTGACCAATTACTACCACAGGGACCAGCACAAAACCTTGTGCCTCTGCCACTAATTTTCTGGGTGATGTTGAAATGACACTTTTTTACAGGTATTCCCTGATTGCTATAACCAAACACAGCCAGACTTTCAGAAATGCTGAGCAGACACACTTTTTAACGTGTGCCATTTTAACCTTTGGCAGGAAACTCGGCAATATTACTAGTATGGAAAAACAGGGTCACAGATATTTGAGATTTGGCAAAGTTGCTGCAGACAAATCGTCAGATCTCAATAAAACGCAACGTTGTGATATGAGTCTTGAATTCAGCAACTCGAACTGCCCCTGCATCAGGAACAACAATTTACAGGAAAGCAAGTGACTTTCCACAATGGCCTTGAATACATCAGAGGCTGGAGTAGATATCGATCTAGATTTACCTAGAATCTTGAGTGATCTTACTCATTCCTGATCACCTCCAAGGGATTCACTACTTCAGTCTGAGTGTTGAACTAAAGTTTATTCTAATCTATAAAAAGTTAAGACTTTCTAATACTTATGGGGAGGGAGGAACATAAAAAAATGTCCTTCTAAAGAGAGAAGTGCAGGACGATGTGATGACAACCATTTCTAGAACAAACTTACAGCATTAGTCATGCCACAACACCCCATTCATTTCATCAACTGTGACAGCTCAATGGTGACAATACTTTAGGGACACGAGACCAACACCAGAGAATTTGACAACATAGACTCAGTCATCAATCCAGAACGGCATCATGCTATTGGTATTCTCCTCTTTGAACGGATTCAAGGTCTAAACAAGTCTGGAGATGTTCTTGCTCAACACAGGGTAAAAATTAAAATGAAATTAGAAAGACCGCACCGAGTGACTGTTTGGTGCAGTTCTGTCTCTAGATTAACATACTGTAACAAAAATCTCAGGAGGATGTTTCTGTTTTGACAGGGCTAACTAGAGACAGATTTCTACAGAAATGCCTCCTACATTGACTGAATAAAGTACAGGGAGGACTCGGGGAAAAGCCCCAGAAATCCTATAGTAATCAAACTCCTCAAGTCTTCCTTATAAAAATATCTGGCACTTGGCAGAAAAAGTTTTTCTTGAACTTAGTCTTTAGATTTCAGGTCCACAGATGTTTTGCAACAAGCTGTTGACAATATTCAAGTTCCTGCTGAAACTGAAGATAATATAGTTTGAAAAAAAAACCAAAATATTGTCAGGCCGCTTTAGGAAATGAACCTCCAATACAAACATGTATCCTCTTTGATAGGACAAGAGGCAACTGCCAGAAACTGCTGCACAGGAATTCCCACCTGAACATGAGGAAGAACTTCTTTGCTTTGTGGGTGACCATGCACTGGAACAGGTTGCCCAGAGAGGGTGTGGAATCTCCCTCACCAGAGATACTCCAGAACCATCTGGATGCAATCCTGTGCCATGTGCTCTGGGATGACCCTGCCTGAGCAGGGAGGTTGGACCAGGTGACCCCCTGTGGTCCCTTCCAACCTGACCCTTTCTGCGATTCTGTAATTCTTTAGCCAAAATAAACAACATGTCTTCAACCAACCAATTCAAATCTCAAATATGACATGGTCATTGTGCCGTGGTGCCATTTCCATCACAACTATCAGAATGAGTAACTAAGTATTTTACTGATATGTGCATCCCACTCCTGCATATCCTTAACATACAACTGTTTTGTTTTATTTATAGTCAAGTAAAGATACTTATTATATTTTTATCAACCTGATGGTTCAAAGGGTTGCTTTTCAATATGAAATCATGTGGCCTGCCTGATCTGCCTGCATGACATAGCACAAAGGTTCAAACACAATTTTTGGCTACTGTATAAGCAGAGAGATGCACAGATCAGACAACAACTTCTATACAGTCTTACACTTTAGAAAACAACAGATATCTAAAACACAAAGAACAAGAAAAACTGTGGCATTATTTTGAATCAATTTTAGTCAAGGAAAAATTTCATTTTTCAGAGAAGATCAAGAAGAGTTTACTGGGAGATTCCACTTTCTGAGCTTCCTGGAAAACAGTACACTTATAGGAAATAGACATGAATAAAGATGTAGAGATATGCCAGAAACAAGTCAATAATGTCCAGCCAAAAATTAGGGAAAACTCTAAAGTTTTGCAATACTCGACATTCAAAAAGTCCAGAGGAATTTACAACAAAAAAACCTACATAATTCATAATTTATTAATTTAAATGCAAAAGAGGGGATTCATAAAGCTTGAAAGACATTTTTAGCTGGCAAGCACTTTCTACAGGCTAACCATTTTTTCTTTACCTTGCTCATGAGACCTCTTTCAGATACATTTGTTAACCATTATGATGAAGAAAATAAGGCAACAGTACGATAGCGTGTTTGTACCCTTTTAAAGCAAATCATGCATATTAACACAGTCATCAATTTTTTACGATTTGCAAATTCCACTCTCATTAATAAACAGCTTATTTTGATAAATATGTTGATTCCAACTCACTTGGCAACGATTTTTAGATGAGAACTTTTTGTCATGAGGAACTTCCAATGAATTTGTGTGCATTTTTGCAAAAAGAGTGAGCACATTATGAAATCCCAAGACAAAACATGAAGCATAAAAAAAATTTTAAAATTAGAAAGTAGACAAAGAAATGCCAGAATTAGAACATGAACAAATACCTATGAGAAAACTGATTTGTCCGCTGCTTGAAAACACAATACTTCAAATTCCATTCAAAATCCTGAAAACCCATAAACGCTTACTCTAATCTTCACAATGAATTTGGAGTTTCTCCATGAAGAAAATCAGCCAACCAGATGTGAATTCAATCGACTACGTTCCTTTCTAAGCCCAGAAACAAAGAGGAAAAAAAACCTAAACCAACAAAAAAACAACCCCCCTTCAGCTCTACTCAGGGACTCAAGTTTTCTGCCTTTCACTCCGTGTAGGTTACAAACTGATAACAAAATTTCTTACAGATCAGTAACCCTAACAACAACATCACCAGTTGGGAGAAACTTTTACACTGTCTCCGGGGTGGAACATACTAATTTCACGCCAGAGCGACCATGACAACCCCAATTCTAGACAGCTTGCCTGAGTCTGAGCGGCGGAAAGTGAATATTGTGGGAATAGTCTCACAGGGATTGAGCTCATATCTGAAGCTAACAAACCCAGTGAGACTCCAGCTGACAATGCAGAAACGGTTGCAATCATTTCTACACTGCACGTGCCACTGCTCCAGGTTTAGAAACACAACGCTTCCCAGCGGATTCTGGGCAGAATCAGCCCCGGGCCAGTATCACTTCCCCTGCACACAGGCAGAAAAGGGTGGTACTGTTTCCTAAAGTGAGCTAACATGGAAGATGCAAAGTGACCACTTTACAGGAACTGCATCAAGGCCACAGTTAATCTGTAACTCAGCTGCCCGAAGCATGGACAGCTCTGTGGAGGGCTGAGGCTGCCTCATGTCAGAGCAGCTGTGCAGCCCAGACAAGGACTTGTACTCTGCTTTCCTAGGAAGCACATCAAAGGTCCTGCCATAGTAAGAAATTTGTATGCAAATAGAGAGATACGCATATTTTTTATGAATCTTAGGTAGCATTACTAAGATTTATTGAATATAAACCTAGTTTTATCAGTTGTATTTTTAATTACTATAAGGAACTGACCGAACATACCTTCTAGTGGTTTTTTATTTCCCTTTGAAAAAAGCCTATCACATAGAACCTTCCACATTACTTGCATTAAATCCTTTCACACTTACCCTAAATTGCTTTCCTCTGGCAGAGGCAACAATTCTGTTCCTAAAGAAAACCTACCACCAACCACCAAAGCTCTGCAGAGCAGCAGCTGTGGCTTAAAATTCTAAGAAATGAAACGTGGATATAAGAGCACAAAGAGAAAGAACCTCAACTTCTCAGCGACGAGCTGGTCTAACTCCATTGGTAGTCCCTGGAATTAGAATCTCCTCTGTTGAAAATAAAAAGAGCATAAGCAGGACAAATGACCTCAGGAATGAACACTCTCCCTTGTCACAACCCCAATCTCTGTTAGACACCAGAGGATAGCAGACCAGCCTGAAAGAAGAATCATTCCAGTATAGTCCAGTTTCCAAAAATAGTCATTCTCTGCCACCTCCCATCCTCTCAAGTGATCTTAGACCTACCACTGCAAAGTCCTCAAGGCACAAGTCCTGAAAACAACAGCTTTTCCCTAAAATATGCTTCTCTTTAAGAATTGACAAAATGCCTATAGAAAATAATCTCATGAACCAGGCATAGTTTAAGGGCTCCCAGAGATGCCAGACATGTTTATGCCTTCCCCAATAAAGTGCTTTTGGTGCTCTACAGGGGGGAGCCCACAAAGGAATCCTGGAAAAATGGCAGCGATGGGAAACTTTCCTGTTAAGGTTTAGAAAACACCAAACAGCCAGAAGAGTTGAAGAGACAACAGAGAGATTATCCAGTTTGCTCTGGAATTTCCCCTGAGCTGGAGGAACATGCATTCTTACAACTGGATTTGCACAGTGGGAGCTGGGTTTGCAGGTCTCCCTGGAACACACACCTACCCTGAGTGGTCTGATGAAGAAAGTTATTTTTATTGAGTCCAGTACCAGCAAACACAGAGACAAACAGGGAAAAGGACAGCAATCTTTCCACATAAAGAGCTATTTTTTCCCAAGCAGTTATCTTGATCAGCTAAATCTGAACCATTATTCATCTAAATAAACCTCAAGACGGAGTATGTTTGCTAAGATTATAAAAATTGTTTGGATAAGTGTAATGAAAATTCACTCTGGATGATTCTCAATGCGCTGCTGAAGGCTTAGCAGACTTTACTAAAGCATAAAACCATCACGATGCATATTTATACTGACCAAGCACGTCATAATCTTCCTGCAATCTTTACTACATTCCACAACTTTCAAGTTCACTATATCTAAATGAAAAATTAACTTCCTTTTTTTTTAGTACTAACAGAAAGGCATTATAAACACAAAAATTATACTACCACGATAAATTCTGCATATCAGACAGTTATTTTTAGTCAGTCAAACCCAACAGATATGAAAGTCCTTCTGTTTAATAGGCACCACTCACAGCTACAGGGAAATCTCTACTCATATTAGCATTAGTAGAGTCTCCATCACTTAAAAATCTTCTATCAGGGATGAAGGACACAACATCAGGCATGCTGGTCAGTGGTTCTCAGGCTTCTGAAGTGAAAGAATAAGCTCAGACCCAACAGAGGAAAAGGAGAAATTGGGTCTCTGTGAAGAATTACACAGGGATACAGCACACCTATCATCCATAAGTTTATAAAAATTCATAGAATAATAAGAATGGCTTGGGTTAGAAGGGACCTTACTAGCTCCAAACCCCTGCTGTGGGAAGG
Organism: Myiozetetes cayanensis; assembly: GCF_022539395.1. Lineage (NCBI taxonomy): Eukaryota > Metazoa > Chordata > Aves > Passeriformes > Tyrannidae > Myiozetetes > Myiozetetes cayanensis. The sequence continues at coordinate 51,916,470 of NW_026087853.1, forward strand.
AACATCATCCACTAAAGCAAGTTGCTCAGAGCCCCATCCAACCTGGTCTTGAACACTTCCAGGGATGAGGCAGTCACAGCTTCTCTGGGCAAACTGTTCTAGTGCCTCACAGTAAAGCATTTCTTCCTAATATCTCATCTAAACCTACCCTCTTTCAGTTTGAAGTAATTTACCCTTGTCCTGTCATTGCATGGTCTTTGAAATAGTTTTTCTTCATCTTCTTTGTAGGCTCCTTTCAGGTACTGGAAGGCCAGAGTTAGGTCAGCCTGAAGCCTTCTCTTTTCCAGGCTGAACAATCCCAATCTTCTCCACCTTTCCTCACAGGAGAGGTTCTCCATCCCCTTAATCAACTTGGTGGCCTCCTCTGGACTGATTCCAACAGATTAATGTCCTTCCTGTGCTGGGGACCCAGAGATGGATGCAACACTCCAGGTGGGGTCTCATGAAAGTGGAGTAGAGGGGGAGAATCCCCTCCCTTGACCTGCTCATCACAGTGCTTTTGACGCAGCAACTTTTGACTCAGGTGAGTGGAAAGCTCAAAGAAGCCAAAGGGTTTGCACCTTCAGCTCTTTGTCCTCTGTCTGGGAGCTGCTGATCAGTGAAGTGGGGCTGTTTTGAAGAAGGACACCAACTCAGCAGGACACTTTTATGGGTTTGCATACCCCAAAATAGGGAAACCAAGATGAGCCACTCCAAAAACTTTAACTGTGTCATGGACCTGGTAACTGAACTGGGTGTCAGAGCACAACACTGGGGGGTTTTGGACCTGAATGGCAGCTTCATTTGGCTCTACAAACTTACACAGATGAAGATGACCTGGACAAAAGTTCTTATGCATCATCTTGCTGAATTTCCTGGGGTTCCTGTCAGTGCATTCCTTCAGCCTGTCCAGGTTCATCTAAATGACATCTCTGCATTAAACTGCACCCCTCAGTTTCATATCATCTGCAAATCTGACTGTGCTGCAGTCTGCCTCCTCCAGACACTGTTTTTCAGGTTTTGATGATAGACTCAACATTTATCTTTCTGCAGTCAACAGGGTTCTTCCCTGACAAGCTTCAGCATCAAAAACAGAGACACATGGTACAATTCACTAAATTACCATTTTTACTAGGTTCTACCATGTAATGTCAGATTTTTAAAAGCATAGTTCTAATGTTTGTCTATGTATCTTTAGTTTCCTCTCTTTCTAAAGGACAAATAATTGAGTTATACTTTTAAAACAAATAAATTGAAAACAAAAGCTGAAATTAACCACCATATACATTCCTCTGACTGAAAAAGCACAATGCATAAGTAGTACAGAGACAAACAGGCAATGTGATACTAGAGACTACATTCCAAACCTTGGAGTTTGTTTGTTTGTTTTATGAAGAGCTTCACAATATAGGGAACACTTAATCCTCCAAGCAATATATATGCTTAAAAGTTTGCCACTGGCATGACTATGTTAATGTGACCACGTCAGTGCAAATCACTAGTCTGTACAAGGTACTGTAAGCACTAAACGGAGAAGTCATTCTTAACTAGCAGGGCACTTTTCATATCAGTCACTTTTGCCTGAAATTGATATAACACAGAAAGGATGAATGGGGGTTTTTAATGTAATTATGATGCTTAAAAGTATTAGCATTTATAGGGGTTAATAACGTTGTGCATTAAAGAGGTAGACATAAGTGAAATTACACACAGGGATGTATTCTCATATCCTAAATCTGTCAACTGAGTCAAAGCCAGTATGTGATACTCTCATTTGAACACAATTCAAAAATCAATATTCTAGACGACAGAACTGCAATGCACACATTCTCCACAGCACAGAGACATTAACCAGCCACCCAGAGAAATATATTTAATCTTCTAATGAAGACTGAAAAGTTTTGCTATGCAGTTAAATACAATGTATACAGGAACTTTAGAAGGTGCCTAAATGAAACCAGTCAGAAGAATATGCATCTCCAGCCTGCATTTTTGCCAAAGGAAATGAGGCCTGAAAATATGTACCTTCAGACAACCTTAGATTTCCTCTAACTAAAAACAGGTGACAATGCACACTGGCTGATCATTTCTGCATGACTTGAACACACATAAGAATATACAGATTGAATTCAGCTTAATAAGCAAAAGAATTTCTTCATCACACAAACAAACAGAGCTCCTTGTACACTCTTAGCCAAATGCATGTAGCCAATACCAAAATTCAGGAGACAATCTGACTGAGGTAACCTGCCATCTATAGTTTACTGATGCTTTTGTACTGCCCAACAGAGATGGTAAATGCTTCACATGCTTCTGTGCATACCTGTTCCTGTTCTGGCACCAGCTCTACATATACAACCTTAAGTTCTCCTCCTGCTGCCAAGCCTAATGAGCCTTGGAAAAGCCTCGCAGATTTTTAAGGGTTTTCTGGCTGGTGATGGTAGGCTTTTCTGGTTTGTTCCATTTTTAACTTGCAGCCACTGGGATAGTAACATGCTGACATAACTTCCTCCCTTCCTACAGAAAAACTTCCCTTATTACAGCTGCTGCCAACCCTAAAAGGATTGATGGTTTAGAGACATCAAGTTTTAGGCACAAAGTAGCAGACCCAGTATCTTCTTCAGGAAACCAGCGACAACCTAAGTAGGGGAAGCTATCGAATGAGGAGCATAGGAAGCTGCTCAAAGAGTTGCTTCCTCGAGACACTGAGTGTCAGACAGTTCAACTGCACAATGGAAAGCTGAGCTAACTCTGATGGGGCATCCAGGGAGCTCAGAGAAAGGCCACAGCTCTTGGAAAGTGAAGGTGATACACTACACCTGCTGAGCACTGTGTAAACACTGGGAACGTGAAGTCCTAACTGCAAATCTCTGCACTTGCTACTTGGTTTGTGCTTTCTATCCAGGACAAGCTTTGCCTTTCAGAAAAACATGTTCTGGACATGTCAGTAAGCCACATGTTAATCCATGCTCTGGAATAAAGAAAAGACATTTTGAAAAGTAACTTGAATTTGCAGGTATCAAATACAGTTTTACAGCACTGAATAAAAGGATTCACCAAGCCTGAGAACTTGAATAGTCCTGTACATTAAATATCACCCTCCCTGGGGGTAAACTGCATCCTGGGTTTCTTAGGATAACATGAGGATAATGGAACTGGAAGAACAACCCAACAGCCAGCACAGCAGAACTATGACAGATATCGCCAGCTACGGACCACTCGTCTTCCACACATAGAACATCTCATACAACACTATCCTGCAATCACCACGTACCTTCACTTGCCAAATACAGAGCTCTACAATTACAATTTTGTAATTGTAATTCCTGTCCCTTCTCTTGACTTCAGAACAGAATGGTCTATAACACCTTGGTCTGTATTTTAGGATGACCTTTTCATTCTGTCCAGTTTTATGTGAAATGGTTCCTCTGTCTTCTGTCACACACTGCTAGATTAATTCCTGGAAAAATAAAAGTGGCCACTCTGCTCCTTACATATCTACTCATCATATTACTAAAGCATTTGAACAGCAAAGGCCATCCTTAATGCTGAGTGTGCAAGAGCTGCATCCCAGCAATGCCCAGAACCAAAGACTTTGAATTCTAACAACTTTAGAAGAGATACACGTAGAAGAAATACTAGTATAATGGAAAGTAAAATTAATTAGCAAAGTGAAACACACTAGATTAAAAAAAAAACAAAAAACCCCAAAACAAAAAAAAACACAGCAACAAACCACAGATTCAGAAATGAAAGTTGGCAAACATTATATTAGCCTTGGACCAAAATCAAGAAGCAGTGGTTTTTCCAAGCTTTTATTTCACTAGTTATACCTTTGAGCATAAGAACGTCACCAACACACACACTAAATATGAAAAGTTTCCATTTAGGACACTAATTTTTAGAATCCAAATGGTAAAATCCTGTATCAGCTACAAACATATGAAGAACATTTATTTTTAATAATGAGAAATTATTCTCAAAAAGGCACCATTAGTACTTATCTAATGTATCACAGAGCCACACTGCTTCCAAACTAATTTCCTACAGACGCAGTTGTAAAGTCAGTTTCTCCTCCAAAACATAAAGTTTCTAGAAAACAAATCAATGCTTAATCCATCAATGCCTTAATAATGCATACAATACAATTATTAATAACAGATACCTGGATCTCAGTTACCTGCTTTGTCTATACAATTGTTTGCATCACTTGGCAAAGCAAAACAGCATCGTGCATCTTTGTAATGGTTTGTGGTTTTTTTGGCAATGGTGCCAAGCAAGAACATAGAATGAGAAAGGGGTGCAATGGCCATGGCACATTTGTTTATAACAATCATTCTCAGGGTTGAGAAGGTGACTGAAATTGTTGGTAGAAATTTGGTTGAACCACAAAGGTTTTTTAAAATAGTTCTTCTGCCGCTCAGAAATGGCACCAGCGTTTTTGCTGCGTCTTGCTGTTTCCTAAAATTCACTGTGAAGCTCAAATTTAATTTTATGCATCTAACAAGATTGTTTAGTATTACTAAGGATTTACTCCTAGACATGATTTAAATCAAAAGCACCTCAATGATTAGCACCGTAATTTTTAATAGGATTTGTGCTTCACTTGTTCCAAGCAGGAAGAAGAACATTTATTATTCAGATGAGATGCTCAGATATAATTCCTCTAATAAACTGTGACTTATAAATTAAAAGGCCACCGCCAGTTTTTAAACCACAAAGATGAGCACTGAGTAAGAAAGTGAGGAGTCAGGTTAACAGTGTACATACACAGTGCTCAGCTCCAGCCTGGCTGCCACACAGGGACCTCATTGCAAATATGAAATCACACAGGCTGTTACAAAGGCACAGCAAATACAAAATAATCCCTCCCCTACTTACGGAATTTCTATCCAAAGTTAAATGTATCTGAGCTAAAGGATTTGCAAAAACTTACTACAGCTGAACTAAAAAGGTTTTGTTCACTAACCTGCAAATCCTTAAAACTACTCTGAATGTTTCTCTATAAACATGGAAATGCAAGCATCCATTGGTGAAAAGAAGGAACTTGTTCTTCTCCTACACACATAACAGGATCTTTCAATTACTACTTCTTGTTGAAAAGATGTTTTTCTGAGCATTTAACATTGCTTCCAATTTCTGTCTTCTGGCTTTTGTCTTCTATAGAAACATAAGTCTTTATTACACAAAAGATAAAAATACACCAGGTTCCAGAAGATGAAGAAAGATATACCCAACATATTTTCAGATTTTTCAAGTAATATTTTTCTGTAAAGCAGTCAAGAAAAAAAAAAAAAAGGTGGTTTGATGGAGAAAGTACACAATCTGTAGTTTGAAACAAATTGGCTACTCCTGATTAATATTTTAAACCTGAATAGTGTTTGAGTGCCACTTTAGAAAAAATAAAGCCCAGCTAGTGTGTGTTGAATGGAATAACATGTCTTAATAAATGCTTCCTTCCACCTATTATGGATTAGGTGTTGGAGTTCTTGCACAGCATAGAATTTATAATCTTTCAAACTCTCTTCTCTTGAGCCATTACTATTGTCTACATTCATGCACCTACCAAGGAATTATTTTAAAATCTAATTAAACTCTTCACCTCCAGAATAAACCCCTGGGAGCAGCTGTCAGAGCTCAGCTGAGCATCACCCAGAGCAGAAGCTTTAGCAGGGTCTGCATTCACAAGCTGTGTGTTCTGATGACTGGCTGTGCTCATCGTGAGCAGAAGGGTCTTTGTGCTATTTCAGAGCTTCTCAATCAAAATTTGCACTTTGCTCAAATTTGTAACAGCTATCCCTCAAGGCAAAAAGGTCCAAATGTTCAGATTCCCTCCAACACACACCTCCATAAACTTTTCATCATAGTTCTATCCTTAGTAGCTCTTAGCTTTTGCTTTTCTACCACAAACTGTTGCTTGCCAAGCCAGAGATCTTCATCTTTGCTGTCCAAAACATTGCTCAGATACCTTCTAAATTCGTAAAATTAATTCCTAGCACAGCAAACCTTATGTACAGTTCAAATTACTTCCTTCACTATGCATGCTTTTGCATTCATCAGCATTGAATTTCATCTGCCATCCAAGTAACTTGCTCTCACAAAATTCCCCCAAGTGTCTTCTCTGATCTCAACTAAATATACAATTCTAATATCTGCAATTTTGTTAATCCCATACCTGATATTTCTTGCATATAAACATTCTCATCTCTAACAAGGAGCACTTCTGCTGTGATGAACACTTTTCTTTTGCACCTTTCAGCTCTTCTGGTCCTGACTGCCCCTTGCCTTGCAACTTCCTTAACCTGTTTTGAAGGTGTTTGGCAAAGGACTTGGAGTCTTCAAATAAACTATGCTGGTGTCTTCAGCTGTATCCACTGTTTGGTTTATGCACTCAGAGAACATTAACAGACTAGCAAGCCATAGTTTTTCACCATGGAACCAAGAGAACTTCGCTCTATATTTTGTTCAGCTACAGTTTTTAAAACTGCGTATTTCAATTAGCAGTCTAATTACAGAATGAAACAACTTCTGAGACTGTAACTGACGTTACTCACCAAATTCCCACATACTGCATTGTGTCCCCCCCCCTTTTATTTTATTTTATTTCACACAACTATTAAAAACTTAATATCCCTTGCGTTTGTCACTCAATGCGAAGAGAACGTCAGTTCCTGGAAAAGGAAGATCGTGTCAGCAGGATGCATCCCTCTGTACACAGACGTTGTTTCTGGGCTTTCCCGAAATAACTTCAAAACCGACAAAAAAAACCACCAACACTGCTTTGGATGAGGTGACGGGGATGGAAGCATTTACTGAAATGGAATGCAGGAGAGAGGATGAATCCCTTATCCACTGTGTCACACACTCCAGGTCACAAGACAAAGGGATCAGCTGCATGGACTGAACAGCCTCTCCATCTACTGCACAGCTGAACCCAGCTCGGAATGTGCACCCAAACGTGAACAGATTCACCAGGCAGTTTCATTTGTGGAACCATTAACATTTTCTTCTTTGATATCTTCTTCATCTTTATTTAAAAAAAAAATTAAATCTGCTGTTTGATCAGTTCCATTAGTTGTTCTGGTTAGGTTCTACCATCCTTTCAGGGCACACACTTCAAAGATTTGATGCTTTCAGCTTCATTAGTACAAAAGCAATGCACTAGACAGTCTCTAGGAGAAAGTGCCCATATCACCCTCCAAACAGAATTCTAATCACCTGTGCAATTAAGGTCCAACATGTACAGTACTTATTAAATCATTAAATCATTCAGTGTGTTTCATGTAGTAACGATGTCTTTCCTGCAGGATTTGGTGTTCCTAATTACTAGAAATATGTAAGCATTAAGTGTATTACTAGAAGCATGTGGGCAGCTAGTACACCCAGCCATAATTTTTTCTGTGTCATGAAAATATTACTACTCGCCTAAATAAAAAACTTCATTTACCATCTGCAAGGTACAGCTACGAACTGCAACGAGTTTTAACTCTAATGCACCACCATCAGTAAATCTGTGCAAAAAAAAAACTTCTCTCAAGGCACAAAGAAAAATAATGGGTTACTTCCTTTTACGTGAAAGATCTTAGTGGAAAAATCAAAGTGAACTTCAAAAACTTTACTACAATGTGAGCAAATACTGCAACTCTAAGTAGTATATAGTGCAGTAACTAAAAAAACATGTAAAAAAATGAATTTCACAACAGTACATAAACAATCTTTGGATTACAATCACACCATCCTCTTAGACTTAGATGTTCAACCACAGTTTCAGAAACGCTGGGTTCTCATGTTCTAAGATGAGCTTTCTAAGTAGTAACATGATGCTTCTGGTCAAAAGCTTTTTTCTGGAATATGCTATAAATGAAAGGAATCTTGGCAGGTCAGTATCTCGCTAGAACGTGCAATTCTGCATGTCATTGCCGCCTGCTTATTCACTGAAACAACAGATTTCATTACCAAACAAGAAAGAGAAACAAACACAGCCTCCTACAGTTCCTGCTTTAGGAGCTGCGTTCACCTTTCCTTTCCTTTATCACAACACCCATTGCCAAGACCACGTCTCACGGCAGGACAGGAAAACAAAAGAAATAACGCATTGCTAAGCTGAGCTCAGTTGCCCTTAGTCACCAGCTGATGATACTCCTATTTAGGCGCTTTCTAAAGCAGTTCCAGGGCTTCCCGGAAGCTCGTGCTGCATTCCACATCGCAGCTGGGACTGCGCTGAACAATGAGCAGAGTTTAAAAAGTCAAGCAGCCCCTGCCAGATAAATACCTACACGCATAACTATCTGCTGAACCCCCGGTCAGGTTTGCCCGGCAAGCCTCACATGAAATAAAACACAGATACATGACAGATTTAAAAAAAAAAAAATATTTACATGATCTGTATAATACCCATAAAGTTGCCTTTATCTGTATCACATTCTTGTTTGAGGCAGGGGGGCACACGTCTAAGTTTCATTTTCATTTTCCTCGTGGAACCTCTTCACTGTAATTATTGAAACCCAAATCAGACTGGAAAAGAGTCTCAGCCTGAAGCTGAGCACTCCCTTTCTGTAGTAAAAGAAATCTTCCAGTATTAGTAAATGGAATATAAACATTGAGATATTTTCACTTTTCTTTTTTAATAACACTTTTTCAGGATGGCACATTAAAAAGCCACTTATTTTCAACTGAAAGAAAACATCAGATTTCTGCTATGAGATGCAAACCCACATTTTCACAATTTACCTCTTCAAGGTATCTAGCTGTCTTTCAAAGCAATTCCTGCAGAACTTTTAATTGGCATTTTTTGAACACAAAACATATTGATATGAAAGGTGAAAAGAGCAACCATTTAATATTTTTAAAGAAGATACATGAAAATGAGCAAGTTGACACACTGACAACGAAACAAATTTCTGCTAAGGGTTTCTTTTCCTGCAAATCAAATCATTTTGTGATAGAGCAGATGAATTTATTTCTCCAGTCTTCACAGCTGCTGTTTCTCACATTGTAAGTGCCACAGTTACAAGCAATGCATGTGAGAGAAGGACCACGCTACACACAGCCACCTCCCTCACCTCCCATGGAAAACACTCTTTCTAGAGCAAAATGTGAAAACATATTCAGACCAACTGCTTGTTAAGTTTGCCAGTTTTACCTTCACATTTAGCTTTTCAGTAGACAACCACACTCACCTAAGAAACACACAATCTACCAGTGAATCAAAGTGATTTATCATAAGAACAATTATCTCAAGTTAATGAACCATGTATTCTGCTTCTAGATAGAGCTGCTAGCAGGCCTGTTGGGAAGAACTTCCAGGCCTTTAATAACTTCTAACCAATGCATTTGGTAAGCTACAAATGGCATCTTCTGCTTCTATAAGTTTCTAGGAACACTGCACATCGCTATAAAAGAGATGCTGTTTTACACCACAAATGGAGGCACAGCAATTACTAAAAACAACACGTTGTATATCTGCTTCTACATATGAAAATGTGACAGAAACCAAGTGACTGGATGGAGTAATGAAAACCATACCACAACCCATCAATAACTTGATGGGTTAATAATTAATATTAAGAAGGAAAAATGTATTTTAAAATTAGTTGCTCTCTTCTCTATATTTTTTCACCTGCAGAGTTGTCAAGCAGGCCTCCAGTTGGATGAAAACATTAGAGATCTTGCAATAAATAGGTCTATCACCTCTGTTTTTAAAAAAGTACTTATTGCCAACAAGGCCTTTTACAAGGTGGAACAGGCACTTTGGTTTTCTTAGCAGGCCACAGCAGCAAATGCAGCTGTTGTTTGTTCTGAAGGAAACAACTGAAGGAAATCTGCTGGTACTGACAGTCAGACTGATGAACAGCATCCAGAACCAGTTCCCAGACCAAGATCCCATCTTTAGGATCTTGGGTAGGGAGAACAAGGAGAGTTGGAAAAAAATTCTACACTGTTACTTATAAGAAACCTATTACAAAGTTAATCATATGATGTGTGTGACCTAACCAGCTTCAGTGAGCTACATGTTGGGATTCCTCCCTGCCCCTCTTGCTCAGTAGCAGGACCATTTTGCAATGCAGTAGTTGCTTTAACTCAGATGTAATCTCACTGCACAGTTCTTCCTTCTCCTCATCAGCCTCTGCACATGCATGATGCACAAGACTGTGCTGACCGCAGGAGGTCTCGGGGAAGGCACTTCAGAAGGTGTACAGTCCAACCTCCTGCTCAAAGTACGATAAACAATGAATTCAGACCAGACTGCTCAGGGATTTACAAAGTCAGTCTTGAAAACTTTCATGGATGGAGACCATAAAGTTTCTTGAACAACTTATTCCAATTCTTGACTCTCCTTATGATGATGGCTAGAACCCCTCCTACTTAAATTTATACCTCTTGCCTCTTGTTCTCCTACCATGTGCCACTGAGAAGAGCCTGGCTCCATCTTTGTGATAGTCTCCATTTTGGTATTGGAAGGCTGCTGTTAGGTCATCCCAAAGATGTCCCTTTTCCAGCCTGAACAGGCCCAGGTCCTGCAGGCTCTCCTCATGGAGCAAATCGTCTGGGCCCAACAGACCATCTTGGCTGCCCTCCCCTAGAACAGCTCCAGCTGATGGACACCCTTCTTGCAGTGGGGAACCCAAAACTGGATGCAGCTTTTCAGATGGGATCTATCAGGTGCTGAGTTAAGGACTTGAATAATCACTCAGGTTCCTGGCTGTGATCCCCTAAATGCCATTTGGGGTGCTGCTGGTCATCTTTGCTGCCAGGGCACGCTGCTGGCTCACGTTCAGCTTGCTCTCTAGCAGGACCTCCAGGTCCTTCCAGCCGAGACGCTTCCCAGCCAGTCAGTCTCCAACGTGAAACACTACGGGTGGTTCCTCCCTCCCAAACACAGGCTTTGCATTTCTCCCTGGTTCATCTCATAATGCTTCCACTGGCTCACTGCTCCAGCCTATACAAGCTCCTCTGGATGGCAGCCCTGCCCTTGAGTGTATGAACTCATATATCTTCTAGTACCAGATTGCAGTATCTGCTGGACGCCAGAGACTTGTGGTTTCTTCCTGTAACCGGTGCTAACCAACCTCTACTGGTTCTTCCGACAGAGAGGTTCCTAAATGTCAACTCAATTCAACAAAGACACACTTTGGAGCACTGAGGGTCAGATATTTGAAATAAGACAATGAAATTATCCTTAAATGGTAAAGACTAAGTCTATTCTTTTAATGCCAGCACCAAAACCAGGAAAAGCACAACAAGACAAAATATTACACTCGTGCACATTTGCACTGCATGCTGTACAGAAATGTGCAAACAGAACTCATGAATGACTTCCCTAAGGCCTGCTAGGCTATTTTGCAAAACTAATGTTAATAATGATGCTATAGAGAGTAAATGATCATATCAAAAGTAACGAGTAAATTTACTTTTGAAAATACATAAGGAGTAAATTATAGAGTCTTCAAAGTTAAGAAAAAACTGGAGTGTCAATATTGGTTAATAATTCTAATCTCTCATCTGAAATAAATGTTTCCATAGACAGCAGATTTTTGGGTTTGTAGTATAAAAATAGTATCCTCAGAAAAGAACAATCTTAAAAAAACAACCAAGCTTAGAAGGAAATGCTTCCAACTGAAAGGGAAAAAATCCTAAGAAAAATACCCTGTCTGGTCATTTCCAATGAATCTGCATGAAAGTGTCCACAAAGCCCAGTGGAAACGTACATCAATATTTAACAACCTTTAAAAAGTTTCTCCCTCCTGCTCCAAAAAAAGTATTACACAAATTTTTATCCTAAACAGAATTGAAGACCAAGATTAATTTAATTCAAAATAAAACCAAACTAAATATAAAATACCAGCTACTGAAAAATGAATAAACTATTGTATTCATTGAAAACAACATACTGAGATAGTATGTGTGAGACAAAAACAGCAAACAGCACTCCATGCATTTATGTTGTTTCCATTTAAAGTATGCAGTTACTTATTCACGTCTTTTAAAAGCCATGGTAAAAACACAATAAAACTCTCAAAGTCACCCTTTCTTTCACTACCCAGAAGTTCTAAAAAATAAGGGATATATGAAAAGAATTATCAGATTTTTATTTCACATGTATTCATATACATATTCATTCAGTCACACTGACTGAAGTCAAATCTAACTATGATCCATGGCATTCCAACAATTAGGTTCATGACCTCAAGCATTTTAATTCTTTTCTAGATGAGGTTATTAATAATGTTTACTATAATAGAAAATATTGCATGTAAATTGCAGTCTTGTGCAAAATTTATGGGATGTGGCAGTGAAACTAGAGACTGAAATCTTTAAAAAAAAAAAAGAAAAAAAAAAACCCAACCAAATAAGCCCCTAAGACTCCAAGGCCCCCAACAACAGTACTCTGGGCCATAATACTGCTACAGCTTTTAAGTAAAATCTCTGTTTTCCAACCTCAGTGAAGTGGTACAGCTGCATCCTGAAAAAGATGTATAAATAGTTAAGACAAGTATTCAAGTTTAGAGTACCATGTACAGTCTTCCCACTCTGGTAGGACAATATCCTCAATATTCCTTTGTTGAAGAGATCTTTACTACAATACCTGAAATACATATCTGAGCAAGAAAAAATTAACATCATTTTCATCACTTCAGATGCTTTCATGAAAGGTAAATTATTTTCAAGTAAAACATGAAGAAAATGTAAACACTGTATAAATACACAATATGTAGTGAAAACATACACAAACTAATTTCAGGAAGGGTAACCACAGGAGGTTTAGTATGAGAATTCCAAAACTGTTCCTACTGAGGAAAATTCAGGCAGTGACAAGCAGCCCAAGCTCCAGAGTTCTGTTCCAAATGCACACAAATAAGCTGGCCACAGGCTTTTATGAAAGCACACTTTTGCCAGCTTGGTTGAAAAGTTTAGAGACAAAAATCCCTGCTTGGGAAAATTCATTAAAACTCACTCTTTTGAGCAGTTAAACACGTTTTAATTACACTCTGCTGTATCGAACAGAAATCGAAAAGAAAAAAATTGACAGTAAGTACACAAAACTTGAAAGATCAACATCCAGAATAACCATTTTATCTTCCCTCCTCCTCCTGCCACATCCCAGTGGTGGCCCACACAGTTCCCTTGGCAAGCTGTGTGCAGGCACTGCTCCTTGGAACATGATGCAGCTGCAGCTCTGCCAGGAAAGCAGCAGGTCAGTCAGTCAGGCCGTGCTGGGCCAGCAAGGCCACCCAGCACAGTCCACTCTCCCCCAAGCCCCAGGGCTTCTCAGCACAGAAAAGTCTCACATTAAGAGGGCATGACTCTAAGACAGGACCCTACACACCACAGGCCTTGGACCTCTTTCAGTAGAGGACACTCTCAACGTAGCAATGAACAGAACTCTAAGGAAAAGCACGTTCTAAAGGCAGGGGAGGTGGAATGTAACTGATACCAGCAGGAACTGTAGCAATTGGTTTGTTGGATGTCACTGTGATAAATCTCACGTAGACTTGACTGTTCCTAAAGAAGTGGTGATGAGTCTGAAGTCTGCTGAGGTCAGAGTGCACCACACAGTAGCCCTAATCATCTTTTGAAAACAATCATTTAAGCATCAGAGGGAAAAAAAGTCTTGTCCAAGACAAGGGAAATTAAAGTGTACATGAAGTCCAGTAGGTTACATATAGAACTAGTACTGAAACTAATGGAGAAATTTGGTATAGAAACCTCCTAAGAAATAAAAATTAGAATCACAGAAACATAGAGTATCCTGAGTTGGAAGGGACTACAAGGATCACTGAGTCCAACTCCTGGTCCTGCACAGGACCAGCCCCAAAAGTCACATCATGGGCCTGAGAGTGTTGTTCAAATGCTTCTTCAGCTCTGTCAGGCTCGGTGCTGTGACCACTTCCCTGGGAGCCTGTTCCAGTGCCCAACCACCCCCTGGGGGAAGAACCTTTTCCTCATACCCAACCTAAACCTGCCCTGACACAACTTCAGGCCATTCCCTGGGGTCCTGTCCCTGGTCACCACAGAGCAGAGATCAGTGCCTGCCCCTCCTCTGCCCCTCACAAGGAAGTTGTAACTGCACTGAGGTCTCCCCTCAGTCTCTTCCTCTCCAGCTGAACACACCAAGTGCTCTCAGCTGCTCCTCACACGGCTTCCCCTCAAGGCCTTTCACCATCCTCATTGCCCTCCTTTGGACACTCTGATGGTTTCATGTCTTTTTTATATTGTGGTACCCAAAACTGCCCACAGGACTCAAGGTGAGGCTGGACCAGCACAGAGTAGAGCGGCACAATCACCTCAATTACCACTAAGATATGTTTCAACATGCATCAGAAGTAGAAAGCTTATAAAAACTGATGATGGCAATGGCTAAAATAAGTAAAAGGGTAAAATGATCACTCAAAGACAACTAGAGCTCAAAAAAACTCCACTAGGAATTCTTTCTACATTATAGTTCCCTAGAGAGATGTCTGAGGAAGTCCCCAGAACAAAACTGTATTTTGGAGGGGAAAATATAGAAGATTTCGGAAAACGAAAATGAAAGTATCAGACAGCATGACTGCAAGTGTTCTGTGCAATCAAAATATAAAGTTAGAGAGTTATAAACTGTGGATTTCACTTTCTACCCCTGGAGACGGGTAGAGGGTTATTGGAAGATGGGCAAATGTTTCATCTGTTTTTAAAGAGCATTGAAGTTATCCAGAATCTTTGCTCAGATGTAGCAAACTTGCTGAAAATTTCAAGTTAGAGAACTAGTAACCCTACAGATAAACAAAATACACTGGAAAAAAAATCAGAGAGGCTTCTCTACAGCAAGATCATAAATCATTCATCTATTAACAGTTCTTCAACATGGATGTACTAAATAGAACAACAGAGTCATTCAATAAAAAATCTTTTAGCAAGAACACTCTCGGCAAAAAATTCTCAATTAAACTAAACTGTGATGGTATAGGAGAAAAGTTCTCTTTTGATCTACTAACCCATTTTTTAAAGCAGGAATAATGGTTAGTTTTCCCCAAGGGAGGCAGATCAGATCTCTGCTGGGCTCTGTGCATGTGTAGCAAGGGCTGACTGACTTGGGTTTTTTGTTTTCTACAGACAATTTCTGAACATATCAAAAATTTCAACAACAAATTTGTCAAGTCTATGGACAATAAAAGTATTTGGAACAGTCAACATTCAAGTCTTTTGTGATAGTACATGAAAGGGTCTCCCAATACCAGGCAATTGGGTAAAGAAGCATTATCTATTTCCCAACTTAGTAGAGGAAACTAAAGCCCATTAAAAAAAAAAAAAATCCTAAAGATGCACATGCAATAACAGACTACACACGTTGTTACCATTCAGGAAAGGGAACCTGACGTGGTTTACTTTAATGTGTGGTAACCATGGAAAAAAAAAAAATCAAATGGTCAAAATCATCAGGAAAGGAACTGGGAGGTACACGCAAGACTCGTAATTTTGCTATCTGCATTTCAAAAAGATACATTTCAACTAGAAGTCACAGAGAGAAAAAAAACAGTATCCAGAACCTTGTAAGGTCTCTGCAAGGAAAGATTGTATTGGAGGGGTTTCTCCATCTTGGAAAAAACGTGCTCTACGGCAGGAATACAAGAAGATATCTCATATTTGGGAACAGAATCAACAATATAAATACATAATAAATCATGATTTTTCATGAAAATTAAATAGATATCATTATATAAAATGATTGTATGTTGATATAAAACACATGCAAGTCTTTCACAAAACACAGTAAAACTGTAGACTATTATAAAGGACAAATGTAAAGGGCTTAAAAACTTTCAGACAAAGGAATAGGGGAGAAGCTCCTGAGGAACTCACACGTATATTGGCCAAAAAGTATCCTACCACTGCTGAAGCCTCTTAAACCTGGAGCAGCATATGCCAGTGTATTTATCAAAACAAGCAACAGTGTCTCATCTCATGGTATCTCACACTCGTTCCCAAACTATCCACTGCTAATTCTTGTTCAGTTCTGGACAATAAGCTTGATCAAGTTTTATTCTGACCTTGAGTATTAATATTTCCATTGCTATTCAACATAATTATCACAAGAGTTTCAGGAAGCCAAGAGATGGTTTTCAGCATCTTCCCATGAGCTTTTTGCATGACCACGAAACGAGCTCATCAATTGACAGCACAACATCTCTAGTTGTAGCAGAATGAGCAGATCTAACTCTGTTTATCTGTTACACTGCTAAAATTACGGTTTAATACATAGCCTTCCAAAATTCATATGGTTCCCATAGCAGTACAAGAGATACTTTAGGAAGGGGAAAGTGACACATAGAGACTCATAAGACGACGACCTTGCAGAAATTGCACTGTCGGTGCTTTGCCACTGGGTTGAAATTTAAACAGCAAATCATAGAATCATAGAAGAGTTTGGGCTAGAAGAGACCCTAGAGATCATGTAGGTCCAACCCTCCTGCCATGGGCAGGGACACCTTTCACTAGACCAGGTTGCTCAGAGCCACATCCAACCTGGCCTTGAACGGGGTTGGGGCATCCACAGCTTCTCTGGGCAACCTGTGCCAGTGCCTCACCACACAATAAACAATTTCTGCCACATATCTAATCCAAACCTACTGTCTTTCAGTTTGAAGCCATTCCCCCTTTTCCTGTTACTACCTGCTCTTGTAAATCTCCCTCTCCAGCTCTCTTGTAACACTATTTCAGGCATTAAAAGGGGCTAGAAGCTTTCCTCTGAACCTTCTCCAGGCTGAACAACCCCAACTCTCTCAGCCTTTCCTCACAGGACAGGTGCTCCATCCCTCTAATCATCTTGATATCCCTCCTCTGGACTCACTCCCATAGGTCTACCTTGTTCCTGTGCTGGGGACCCCAGAGCTGGATGCAGCCCTGCAGGTGGGGTTTCAGAAGAGACGAGTAGAGGGGCAGAATCAACTCCCCCGACCTGCTGCTCACAGTATTTTGCTGTCTCAGCAGAAGGCACACACCCTGTCTGCACTGCCTCTCTTACTGGGGTCTGAAACATGTAAGTTTTACACATTTCTACACTGCAGCTTAAATAAGGCAATTTGTTTTCTCCCCTCACTCTGGATCAGTGCTGGCACAGAGATCCTCATCCTCTGAGACAAGAGACCCTGAAGAAGCTGTTAACTCATGCTCACACAAAACAGCAGATGGCTCAGGACCACCACATTCACTTCATTCATGTAAGACATAAACCACCGTGAAACTAAAACTGAAAAGGTGCGTTCTTTTCCTGCCACACTTAAAAATCAGTAATCTGAAGAGACAAGAGTCATTAAGTTTCTTTCTTTGAACGCCCTTCAGAAACCACCACTAAATTCAATGCCTAATTTAAATACGGTTTCCACTCTAGTGTTGCTCTTGCAACAGACAGGTAAGGTATTATCCATAATAGGTAAAATGGTGTACCTAAATATGCTGTTACCCAACTCATCATAGTAAATTAATACTTAAAAAGGAAAGCTTACAAGCTCTATCATATTTAAGCAGGAAGACATAAGAGGGTGTGCATATGCTGTAATAATGACACACCTTAAGAAGTATGTCACCATTATCCCATACTACACACCCTAAAATGCTTCAGCATAGATCACATCTATGTATTTAACTAATGCAATTGGGATACTCAGAAAAGACAGCTATTTAGTGGCTGATAATATCAAAATGTTCATAGAAATAACCCAAACAAACTGCCCTCCCCACCTCCCCCCAAAGAAAACCAACAAGGATTCACCACCCAGGAAACCCCAATAAAACCTCCATAAAACAAACCACCAAATCTTCCTGCTCAAGAGACCATTTCCAACCTTTTATCATCAAATTACAAATACAGACTGTTAAAAAATACTTGCATCAGTGAATGCATTCAATTCCTACAAAAAGAGTTAAAAAAAGGAAGAAGAGCCAGTGAGAAGGATCTCTTGTTTTGTGCCATTTTGAAGTGTTCTTGAAAGCTCAGGGATGAGTTTTGAAAGACAAGGTGCAGATAAAACCCTTAAATAAGTTAAGCTTTTTTGTTAAAGTGCTTCCACCTTTCCACTTCAGCAGCCCAAGAAATGGTTCAATAAAAACATCCCACTTTCGTTATCTCTGCTGATTCTCAGTCTGAACTCAGAGGCTGAGGGGTTTAGTGGTTTTAGCTGAACTCTTCCACACCAAACTACTTGGAGTCTAAAGCCCAAGTCAGCACAAAAATCTGACATTTAATTACATTTTCCATAATTATATCATTGTTCACCTTGGAAGTAAACTGTAACATTTTGGAAAATGTATTCTAGAACACTTAACCAAACACTATCTACTTAGCCTTTACCACACAAAATACAAACACAGTTATGTTTGTGGCAGCCAGAATAAACAAAATTTAACATTGATATGCTTTTATCTTAACACAAACTGAAATATATTTAAATATTTATTAATCAAATATAATTCCACAGAATTTATCATTGCAAAATGCTTTTCTCAACTGAACTACTCAACTACTTACTTTCTTCAGCCAAGGCATACTATTACAGAAAACCAACATCAACAATCTTTCAAGCCTAATCAAACTTGACATTATTCAATGTCTTTCCATTCATTTAACTGCTCTTTGGTTATATACAATGGAAACAGTTTTCCAAATCATGTGGAGTTCTCACAATTGCGTTACCCAAAACCGAAGAAAATTATAGATATACATTTATTACAACATTCCCAAACATTTTTCCAACTACAGAGCTGGAAATGCTGCTCATCTTTTAGATGAGAGACATTCAGACACAAAATGACCAAAGCACATCCCTTTTAAGCAACAGCATTGATCAAAGTGTAACAAGAATCAAATCTTGAATTTCAAAACAGAAAACTTAAGACGTGCTTATATAAATGATTCAGCCACAATCAAAACCACCAAGTAATTTTTTTTTCCAAGTAATTTTTGTTAGTGTAAATATAACAACTTGCTGTGGGTACTGAAAACCTTTTCCTCCAGAAGTGGCTGCTGCTAACACACGTTGGACCTATGAGCAAAATACTGAAATTGGGGAGGGGAGAAGGGGGGAATGTACTCTCCACCCACTTTTTGAGAGGTCTTGCCAGTTCCTCTGCTTTTTGGGAGAAGGAGATCAAATTCAATATACAAGACACAAAACAGATATGAAAATGGTCCAACAACAAATCTTCAAAATTGCAAATGCCAACAAGTCTCTACAAGTATATTACTGGGCCAGAATGCAGGAAAATCCTTGTGAAATAAGCTTTTCTGGTATGCAGTTATAGCAAATAATCATGAGGTGATGCCGAGAACTAGACAAATCTGGTATTCAAAGAATGTTAAAAACATTGAGGTCATGAATGCACACTGTAACTTTAGTACTCACTTCTTATCCCACTATTTTGACATTAAATCTAATTCATTCTTCATTCTAAGCTTATAAGCCATGATTTTAATGAACATCTCTCTTGTCCACATGCTGTAACACATGTCAAAAAGGAAACAATACAGTTAAAAAATGAAGTGAGGTTGATTTTGTATATGCCACGTTCAGAAGGGGAATATTGCTTGTTTTTAAAATACTGCATTATACCAAAGATTTTTCAGTAAACTACAAAACCAGATATTCTCTCTTGGATCAAAAGTTTGAATTTAATTATATTTTTTTAGAATAATGCTTCCTGCACTCCTAGCTCATAGGTGAGCCTAAGATAAAGCACCAAAATCATAACTGCACTGTGCATTTTATTACTAAAAACATGTCTGGTTGATTATAATACTGCATCAATCTATAAAAATTAATTACATCATCTGACCTTATCCCACCAGTTTGTTTTACAGACACTCTCGAATGGATTTGTGTTGAACTGCCTTTATTTAGATAATGAGCTAAAACTGGGAGTTCTGAAGGCACAGAAACCAGGGGAGGGGAGGGGGCTGTAGTGAGACATGACCAGAAAGTTAAAGCCAGTTCTTATATTAAATTCCTCACAATTTATGGCAGAATGACAACAGGAATACCAGCAGCACCATAATACAGCAGATCATTTTATATGGAGGTGGGGAGTGTGACTACACACTATTTATCACATTAAAATTGCTTTACTCTTAATTTAATATATATACTAGTTGCTTTAGTCCAAGTAACTTGGCAGAGGTTCAAATAAAAATTTGAAATATTGATTTAAATATTTGCAAATACTTTCGGCAAAAAAAAAAAGAATAAAGATATTTTTGACTCGAGGATAACTGACGCTGTTCAGTATCTGAGCGTGATCTCATTTTCCAATCTCCTTTTGGAGGCATAAATAAAAGATCATTTCTCATCAATGTTAAGGAACCAGCAAGTGCAAAGGAAGGATGAGCAAGTAATTTGGGCACCTTAGTTATAGATATATGAAATGCAAAAGAGATGGGGGGAGGAATTTGCTTTATGCTTGGGAAACACACAGAGCGCAGGTGACACTTCAAAGGCTGCAAGACTTGGGATGTCTGGTCAGGGAATCTCTTGAGTACCAGTTCCAAATGCCATTCAAAAGAAGACTTGGGTGTCAGGGGTCTCCCTCTTTGCCCAGGTTCCCTCTGCAGCCCAGATTTAACGAGCTGCAGGCTGAGTAAGAACTACAAACTGTAAAAGGATCCCCATACAAGTAGCGTTATCCACAACTGAAGCCTGACCTGTCTCATCTCCAAATCAGCAAGCTGGAGCTTTATAGATTCACACTAGAAGCCAGTTCAAATGCTTAATTTACTACTCTATTACTGACAAAATAATAAAAATCCTTTTGAGTTTATCCTGGTATCCATGACAGCTAAATAGAAGCACCTGTCCAAGTGATCCCTTGACAGTACGTCCTTGAAAAACATGAAGACGCTGCAACCAAACGTCCCCGGGAGAGGTCTCCCTTAGCAACATTAAATAAAGATTTCACACTTCATGGATCAGCTGCACCATTAACACTCTCATCTTAGAAATCTGCCACTTCTAAAGGTCTTGGCCTGCATCAGTTGATTTCTGACATTCTCAGAGCAACAAAGACAGAGAAAGAAGAAAATGTTTTGTTAGGACCAGTCCAGGTAAACTGCTGGAAAACTCCTGTTCCACACTCGGAATTCATTACAAGAAGCCAGGCTTATGGCAGATCCCCGCTCAGGAGAGCTTCAATCAAAGACAAAAAGTTTCACTGGTGAGCAGCCCTAAAACAAGCACTTACAAACCAGATCTGAATATGCTTATATTTTTCTTCTTCCTCTTAATAAGTACATTACTTCTTTATTTTTTTACATTATTATGACCATAAAGCAAACATCTATTATAACAAATATATAGCAAATTACTATTTATTGACTTTTACTTAAAATCAGGTTTCTTTGGTAAAATTCTTGTAGCCTTTTACCAAATCCACACTGAAATCAGGACCAGAACTATAACAGAATTACTACCACATTATTAAAGAATAATACAGGAGGAAGAGGGCCATCTAAATAGCTCCCATATATACCTTCTAACCTGCAAGTTCATTTGTACTCTTCTCCTTCTACAAATCCCAGGTTTTGTACAAAAGAAAACCATCTGTCATGTTACTGGGAAAGAGACAAGAGCCTAAAAATGTTGTACAATAAAAACTGAAAAATCTGAAAGTGGTTTTGCCAATTCCATGCAATTAGTGAAACGAGAGCACCAACATGTGGTACTGAAACAATATGAAGTAGACTTTGCTTTATAAACAAAGAAACCAACATCCCAACCTCAGGATTAATAAACTGAGCTCCTTCTGAGACTTCAGTTAGTGATGGTACTGGAGGCCAACATGCTACTTGTGAAAAACAAAATTGGTAGTAATCCTGCAAGTCCTTTCCCAAGGATTCTAAAAGGCACAGTCCCAGTCAGACACTGAACCACTGGAATCAGCTGCTTTCTCCCCAAGCCTGTGTAGGTGTTGGGCCAGGTGTATGCTCAGAGCACACACCCACTCTGCCCTGTGCACAGGCCTGAAACCAGGAGTTAGATGAATTGGAAACAGCAAAAAGTCTCAGCACTGATGTTTCTGTTTGGCTTATATCTGCATGACACAGTGATAAAATGAGCTGTAGCACACTGAATATACAAAATTGTGAGGGATCATTGTAAGATTTATTGATGTTCTTTTTTTATTTTGATGCACACAACCAGGACACACCTTTTATAAACTATTACGGATAAGGTCTTAAATTGTATAAAGGCTTCAAAGAAGTTTTCAAGTTTAACAAGTCAAGCTTTAAGACCACTGAGATGATTTAAGCCAGCAGAAGAAACCTGCATCAAAATGCTGCAAAATTTACGTGAAGAGTGCAAATTAAAGGGTCGATCAAATTGAGGGGCTGGGGGAATATAATGACTTACGAGCACTACTAGAAATTCTTAGCGTGAAGTGTCGGCTTTAACAAAACACAAACCATTAGCAAACTTGTTCAGAAAAAAAGGTAAAATAACCCTTATTTTCCATTAGTCTGTTTTCTTGAACTATTAGAAAACATTCCAAACTGATTTACAGTCACAGGAACCAACTTCACAGATAAATTATTTCTGGATTCCCAGAACACATTCAACGACCCAGTTCAAGTTTCACAATCTTGTATTCAGCCCAATAGACTGTGTTTGATTAGATGCACATTATCTGCCTTTCTGCTCCTTTGCACAACCCAAGAAAGAATTGCTTTGTGTCAACTGGATATATACTTATAAACTCAATACACAACAGTCTTGCTTTCTGGTTCTTTCCAAAACCACACAAATTCTCAGCTCCCTGCACAAACACACCGAAAAACCAAACCAACCAAACAAAAAAACCCCAGAAGCGTCAGTCAAAAAATTGTCTAAATTACAGCACTTCAAGCGTAGAAGAAGTTCCAATTTCTTGGAGAAAGCTGACAGATAATCTGTAATGATGAGCTGAAACAAAACGTACGAATTTTAAACAACGAACTGCTAAGTGGTTCTGAGGTACTTCAGTGCTTTACTGGATTGTTACATTTTTCCAGTTTTCTCTCTTCCTCTCTGGTAGTTACAGGAACCTGATCCAACAGTGGCATAAAGCTGGTTGTAGTGAACAGCGAGGATAAACACCTGACAATCCCATCTAAAGACCAGGTCTCATCTCTAATGGCAACCCACAGAGATTTCTACTTTCACCACCATTCTGATGTCTCAGTTTGGTACTTTCCCAGTGAGTTACAGGGTCCTTCTCTGCAAAGAAGCAAACAAGCAGGCACACAGAGAGTAAATCTAAAAAGAACCTCAGGAGATTATCCAGATTATTCCCCTTTCCATCCTGTTCTATTAGCCTCACACAAGTCATTCCTCATAGGTATCTAACATTAAAAACAAATAATACTGTTCAAAATTGTCATTCTAAGCAGCATGAGCTCCACCTGTTTAAATGTTTCTTCCCATTTACATCAAATCTTCTTTGCTAGCGAATCCATTCACCATCACTCACTGTATTCTCAAAGGACAAAGAGAACAGTTTATTCTCTTCGTTTTATTCATATCAAGCCTTCTCATGTCCAAGCCCTGGCCACCTCAGAATAGTGTTTACGTTTTTTCAAAAGCTGAACTTCTTTGATTCGCTTTAGCTCAAGATGCACAACACTCTTGCTTGTGGAGACATCTGATGGAGAAGTGCTGGCACCTGTACACGACTAACTTGGACAGGTACAGTCAACTGCACGTGGCACGAGGAACAACTGGAGAACAGAAGTTTTGTATAACAACAGGTCTAGATGTTGTAGTGCACACAAATACAGCTCAATTAATTTCTGTGCATTTGGGTAAACATAAAAACAGTGCTGTAAATTCAGAAGGCGCAGCACCTACAGTACTTTTAACTGACTTAAAAGTGTACATTGGTTTGTGTTTTTCTGGACAAACTGCTGTTTTGCTGCTTGCATTCCAAACTTACATGATTTGTCTTCACACAGAATTATTCTGAAATAATTTTCACTGATGATTAGTCCTAAGTGGAATAGGTCACCTAGGCTAAAGAACCTCCTGTGATGTTAAGGACACATTCAGCTATTCAAAACCACGTCACTTTACTGCCATATATTGCATTCATCCAGTTAACTTTCAGGTATAAACTAATACTTTTAGGAAAAGACAAAGCACATCCACGAACAGGTTATACATTAAGGTGAAAATAATTAAACCCATCATTTTTTCCTATAATTTTTCTTCTCATATATAATACAATAGGATTTCTGCTCTTCAGTTTTAGTTTCTGGAGATATAGCCCATTTTCATATCGTGTGTTTGACATATATGTTGCTCTCTCTTTTCAGTCAAGAGAATTTCTTAGCTCCTCTCAATAAGCATGTGAAATATTTAAAAATTTTCTGTTTACACTGATAGCGAAAAAATTCCTAGAGAAACATGTTAGCCACAAAACCATATATTCCAAGGGTATTATATAGTCTAGTCTTGTAGCCTGAGAAGCTTAAGAGCATAAAGAATGTTCCATAATCCTGCAGACTCAAATCTCAGCGAAGCACAGAGTGAGAGAAAACCAGCACACCTGTGAGAGAAACCCAGACTGGCTGGACACAGGCACACAGGCACACAGGACTGTGGAGGGAAAGAGCTGCAGGTCACCCTCAAACACCTGCAGGAGAGGGAACTCAAAGAGGAAGAATGATGATGCTGATACAGATCCATCAAGGCAACACTCTAAATGAAGCACAACTGCATCTGCATCGCTACCTTCGGTGAGTACCTCCGTCATGTCCCTCATTACATATGAAATGGGGTTTTTTTAAACAAGGAACACCAAAAAACATTTAATACTCGAAATTTCAGAATGTTTAGAAAAAGCAGGGTCTCCAGGACACTTCTCACAGACAAGTCTATTAGTTATGAGGTGAAAATACCAAGTCACACACGGAGTTTTGTTTAGTACAACACCACTTAACTCAGGTTAACTGAGGTCTCAGAATCTTCTCTGCTGATTGTTACGCAAAAAACCCACAACCAGACACTTACAGAGAAGTCCATGTTGTAGCCTTTCCTCTGATTTTTCAAGATGAGAAAAATTAAGGGGAGGTAATAAAGATACTGAATCAAATGGACAAGACCACCTTATGCAATCAAGTATTACTTGTGGAGATGACAGCTACAAAAACTGAAGAAAACCAACCCAAAAATCATTCTATGACTCTAGAAACATCTGCACTTCTTAAGAAAGCTTATAAAAATGGCTTTCTCCTCCAGAAGATCTGAAGACAATTTAAGTGAAAATGGGGGGCAATGTATCTGAAAACATCTTGATAATTACAAAAAAGTTACACTTCAATATACTCTATGGAAAGATTAGAGAGTTGAAATTCCAAACCGGTGTCACGTCAATATTTTACCATTTTTACTAAAAATGTTGACTGTAATACAAAGTGCTCTGGGGTTTTTTTCCCAACTCAAAACAAAAGAAAAAAGAATTGACAAAACATAATAATTGCACCCTTTCGCAGCACTTAGCCAAGTCCGATGAAGTTTTGCTAAGCAAGGACTACTTGTGAGTCCTTAGATATCAATATCAAATTATTTTACTCCACTAGTCTACAAAAACCAGAAGCTAACATCCATTCAGTAAAAGCAGTGGGATTCTAAAACCAGAATATAACTGTTTTACAGCACAGCAGAAACATTACTGTAAAATGTATCACATTTATGGCACTCCAGGATTTCTAGTGGAGGCAAGTACAGACAAGTTAAAGAAATACAAGCTGAGTCCAGAAACACTCTGATTAAAAAAAAAATTGCTGTACTTTTGCTATTATTTGTTTTCTACTAATGCTGAAAGCACCTGCACTGCAACAGAATGAAAATTAAAACAACACAATGCACTTACAAGTGCTACACTGAGCTCTGCCATGCAATTGTTATTAAAGAATTACATATACAGTGATTCTTGAGAGGTAAAAAAGTCTGAGGGGAAGGAGGGGAGAAAAAACCCCAACAAATTCAAAATCTCTGCAGCTGACCAAGTGCACTGAAGGTTAAATGGATGCTGTAGACAACTCTTTATTCAGGTCCTTAAAAGCATTAATGTTGCAGGAAAATTGGCTTACAGATCAGCTAGCTAAGACTGAAGCATTTAAAGATTAACTCCCTTAAAACTTTAATCACTTCAGGCCTTAACTGTCTAATCTGCAACCCAGTTTGTCTCTCATGTCTTACTTAAAATACGTAGTAAAATGTTCAAGCACCAGATTTTTTTCTCAGAAAAGATGCCTTATACCCAAGTGAATACCAAAATGAAAACAGCACGAAGTGATTAGCACTTGAATTTTAAAAGTATTGATTTTGACTGCATGTGTAATGATTTCCAGAGACTCTGCATTGGGAATCTCCAAAAGTTCAGGAGTTCTTTAAAACTTTTCTACTTTAAATTCTGGCCCACTTTTAAATGTCTTCAATTGAGTGCAAGCCTGAAGACAAACAAGCTGGGATTTGGTGGGGGATTTTTGATAGCTTTCTTCTCCCCAGCCCAACTGTGAAGCTCCCACAGGAGCTCCTCTGATGATTAGTCCAAAGTGGAATAGGTCACTTAAGCTAAAGGACTTCCTCTGATGTTAAGGACACGTTCAGCTATTCAAAACCATATCACTTTACTGTCATATATTGCATTCATCCAGTTAACAGCCAGTTAAGGTCTCAGAGATATAGCTGTCACTCATAACTTATGTATGTCAAAATGAAGGGGATATCTGCACCAGACTGACTAGGTAAATCAAAATACAAATATACTTTGAATATATATAAATATCACTCCTTGCTCTAATTTGTTTGGTTTTTTCATACCTCAGGTTAGTTAGAACTTGAAAGTTGAATCCATTTTTCCATAAAAAACATCCTTCACATCAATTTAAGAGTTCATATCTGAAGCTACGCAAAGGTGCAGAAAGGCTCAGCTCTGCAGCCAAGGCTCTACACAAAGGAGTAATAAGCTGATTCCAACACCACCAACTCCTCCTCCTCCTCCTCCAGGATGAAGCAGGCATCTTATCAGATCTGAAAAGGACACATGAAGCCTTTCTTTCTTCAGAAGCACTTCTCTTAGTGTCATTACACAGGTAAGATGTCTTCAAATGGGTGTATTAAATAGCAGTTTCTACAAATTACATTTTCTAATTTAAGTAATTATTTGGATAAGTGATTAGCTTGTCTAGAAAAGTATGTTAATTTCCATACTTGCACGTACTTGAAATGCAAATTACTAAATCATGACACTACTACTACTACCACCACTGGCTGTAGTGGGAAATTTTCTTCCCTACTACTCACAAAGTGCACAAACACATTTTATCTAGTTTAAACTTCAGACATGGTACCTCTTTGTAGGTATGACTTTCATTGGCCTCATCAACATTAGCCTCCCAACACTGAGTAATGCAGATGACACTCAGTTGAGCTAATTTAGCCCTGGGACAAAAATGAGTTTAGAATGTAACATCACATACCAAAGCTTCCTTCTTTGATGTATAACTAATTATGATGTCCAGAAACGTATACAGTAGAATAAAAACTGGATTATAAATAAGAAAAATATGCAGAAAGGTAGAGCTAACTCATTCACCCAACATACTTTCTCAAGCTTTCTTTCTACAAGCAAGAACAAGAAGTTTGATTATCCTAATTTTAAACTGCTCTATATGTCTCAGATGACTTTAGAGGGTTATTTTTAATCTTAAGCTGTATCTGAAACAAATTCTTTGAAAAGACTATGAAGAAGGACACTCAAAGATGTTCATTTAAAATATTGTGAGGGGCAGCTATTAGATTGGTATGTTCTAAATGCATTCTTTTCAAAACCAATGACTTAAAATGCTTTTCTGAGCCAAATGCTTTATTAAGAATAAGTATAAATCTCTACTCCTCGAAGTCAACTTACTTCCATGAAACTTGAGGAGATCACTGTAATTATCAATAATCCATTACGAAAGACTTCAGGCACCTTTTGCAGCAATTTGCAGGTGGCTCACTTATCAAATTCAGTTAAAAGCAGAACAAAGCTAAAAGCTGTGAAGCCTTTAGAGAAATGGCAAATGCAAAGAGTGTAAGATTAAGGAAAATCTCTTTAGGTCATTTGAGGAGATGCAGACAAGCAGAAGGTCTAAGAAGACACACTGACCGAGACCTACTGACAGTATTGCTCCCTCAACAGGGACTCATGGCTTTGCTCATTTATCACTGCCAACCAGAAGACACAAAACTTATTTAACAAGACAAATTAAAGTACTTGACTTCAGTAACATTTCATGAAGTATATTTCTGTTGAATTTTGGACACTGTGTTTGTGACCAGAACATAGCTATCATGCTGCACACACGAAAATAGAAACAGTTTAAGTAATTCTTAATCCTTTAATACAGAATACATATACACCAAACATAACATTCTTCAGTAGAGTTCAAACTGCAATTACATTTTATAATGACCCAATTCTCTACATAGTTGTGTCAAATTACCAGAATTACAAATACAGTCAAGGCTAAAAGTAAAAGTTGAAATTGGGTCGTCATCTTTCCTAGAGAAGACGTTCTCAAAATGATCCCTTCTCACTCAGTCACAGGCAAGTCCACTAGACACGGTTTTTCCAATGTTAGCCCATTTTTCAAAACTGGGCTCAACAAAATGAAACATATTATTTGCAGGGGTTTTATTATTGAACTTTAAAATTGCCTACAAAACTCCACTCTTCATACTGTCTTAATTTCTGTCTCAGAAATCTGATCATATGAGTCCAAGCCCAGAAGGGATGGGGGGCATCCAGGGCTGGGGAAAGAGAAGAGCCCTCAAAAAAACTCCCAGAGGACTTCTGTCTACAAGTTTTTGGCTGGAGCTTGACCAACAGCATCTCTGCAAGCTACAGAGATCACAAGGGGTCCAAGCAGGCATTTTCCATCTCAAAGTATTAAAGCCTGAGGGGTGGGGGTGTGCATAGCTCTTTTCCACTATTCCCACACACCCACCTTGTTTCATAAAATGCCATTTACAACATGAATAGGAAACAACTATAAGATGATTTGGGGATGTAGTGGAGTCCCCATTGCTGGAAGTTTTCAAGATGAGACTGAACAGGGTGGCAGATTATCTCAGCTATGCTTCCTTTCCCATGAAAGGCTGGACCAAATCATACCTCAGGTCTCATCCAATCTGGGCTGTTCTGTGATTCTGGGACCTGTGATCGTATCATGTGCCAATACAAATTACCTGATTCAACCTCTATTATTTGGAAATTATAAACCCCTCCAAATGTCTAAATTCTGAGGCAAAGAATTCACTTTGTGAAAAGAGCTGCAAAGAGCTGTGTGTATGGCACACTGAGGTCATCACCGATAATCAGCTGAAGGTCTTCACAGCAGGAGAACTAACTTTGACAGAAGACAAGATTCAAACACCGCACCTCCCTTCAATCCAATCACTAAGCAGGAAAAGCTTTGGCTTTTTTCCTTCATGAGAAGACAGAGAAGGGAGCTTGACATGTTTTTCAGATACAAACCATTGCTTTTTTCCCCATTTAACAGAAACCATACAGATCCTTCACTTAGGAGAAGAAGTACATTTAAGAGGATTTTAATTCAAATTACTCATAGAACTAAGTGCTATTAATAAATATGTCTATCTTCAGTCTTTTCTTTTTCCTCAGGGTTTGCCTGTTACCCCTTTAATGATATTGAAGCTGCCCTTAAGGTGACAAACAGAAAATAGTAATGCAGCTTTTTTTCCTTTCCTCTCCATGAATTAATGTTGATTAGTGTTACACTCATCCAAAACCTTGGAAAAAAACATCCTGCCAAAATCTGACTTTCATAAGTGATTTACTTTAGTACTTGGACGTTTGCAGTATCTCTAACTCCTCAATCTTAATTAACTAAAATTTTATTACCACACTTGGAAAGCAGATCAAAATTTGTCTGATTTTGCCAACTGGCTGAATAAATGTCCTTAACTTTTAAGTTGTCAGATTTCATTTTACTTGGAAAGTTTAAAATCTTCATGGCTTTGCCTAATGAGTCACTTGAGAAGTGACACAGAAATAATGTCTTGTCCCATCAAAAAAAAAAACCAAAAAATTTCCTTTAGAAAGGTGTTTCTTGTAGAATCTTTCCTAGAATCAAAATTAAATGGAAGCAGATGCTATCATCTACATACAGATATATCTCTTAAGCTTGACTGCTTTAAGAGAAGCTGTGCTTATTTATTTCACATTATCACTGAAAGTCAGGCACACTGCTTTCTTTGAAATAGGTAAGGAAGATTTGTGTGACAGTATAAATATTACTATGACTCAAACTCTTGCAGTTGTTTAAGGCAAGATCAAACCACCTAATTCGACCTCAAGAGAGTTGTTAAAAAAAAAAAAAAAGCATCTCTAAGCCTTGGCATCCAAGTTTATTTCTCTTCTAATGAACTACAACTGTGTGTACTTATCTGAACTCGGGCAGCAGTCAGCAAGCATCTGCTGGCCAGGAATGTATTAAGTGGAGAATTAACAGCTAGAGCAAACAGCAATTGCTGCAGAGAGTGGTACAATGTTGTAAGGTAATAGGAACGCTTCAGAGAAAGCAGGAGCTTCCCCTGTTTCAGCACAGCAGCGCATTGCCAAATGCAGAGTTATGCAAGTGTGACCATCCGTGCCGCGTGTGGGAAGCTCAGCCCGGCAATTACCGTGCGACACCCCCTGAAACACGGGGCTGGGGCTGGGCTGGGCAGAAACGAAACCACAGGGCTGAAGGAAACGAGCAGGCAGTCACGGACACGGCAGAGCGAAGCACACGCACCTCCACTGCAGCGGGAGCAGCCGGGAGCCGAGTGCCGGCTGAGGGGTTCAGAATGCTAAAAGCTGCCTTTGTTTGCCGTGCAGGTGTGAGCGACTCAGTGAAGAGACACTGTCCCCGTCCTCTGCCGCTGGTTTTGCCCCACTGTACAAAGACTTCTATTGCAACATTTTCTACTGGCCATCTCCCTCTCTAGTCCCTCATCCTGTCCCAGAACTTACTAAGTTCACAGCAGAGAAAGTTTCGCTCTGACTTCTCAGAAACCCAATTTGCAGAGTATGGCCACAGTACTTCATTCCTCTTCAGGATTTTTAGAACCAGATGTTTAGTGAATCCTTGATCCAGATAAGTAAGATACACCTTTTCACTGCATCTCACTATATGAGGCCAAGGAAGGGAAAGAAGTGGCACCTTGGCAATTCTCTATTTAAAATGGATCCTGATCACCAGCCTTGCTTAGTGTACTGCTTGTGGAAGCAGCTCTTATGACATCTGTCGAGGACAGAACACAGGGTAAAAACTGACCACTTTAATAAATTCAGTTTCATGGGAAACTATTTTTTTTTTATATCTACAATGTGCAAATACACATTAGTAATTATTTGAACATGACAATGAAAAGCCATCTGCCATCTGAAGGATGCTCCTAAAAATGTAGTCAATTATACACCTACTGATACAAACAAATGTTTCTTTTAAATGCACTGTTTCTAAATTTGCAGCAGACATTTTCTACACTCTAGGAATGTTTACTCAGTGGACCAGATCAGAATAAACTAGCTTCTGTTAGTCAGAACTATTATTCTTAAAGCTATTATCTATCCCCTGTACTCAAATAATTTCTACCCATTCCCTGTTGGGTAAGAGAAGACTGATCATTACGTGAAAGCAGATATATCTTCCAACTGGATGTGAAAGAAATTCTAAAAATTACAAAATGTAATGCAAACTTACCAACTCTATTCCCTGTGGAAAAGGAGTGTCTTCCCAGTCCTTCTGAGGAAACCTCTGTATTATTTTCCCCAAACCTTCTGTTGGTCCTGCTGAAAGATAAAAATTCTATTACTTAAAAGCAAACTGCTGGAATTTAAATCACCATTTAAGAATATTTTTAGAATATACCCAATATTAGGAAATTTTTCACCACAATAGGCAGAACAGGCTCCTCAAATATGTCTTGCATGTCACAAAATAAATACAATCTTAAAGGTTCTCCATCAGTAACACGAGGAGTCACAGCATGAAATGAAGCCAGGAGCTGCATTCAGCCTCTGCCCATCGTGTGTGTTATCAAAATGACAGGTGATTACTGATAATTCTAGTCTCTCTCTACAAAAAGTCGTAAGTTAAAAACTAATATAACAGATAATGTGATATTTACAAAAGAAAGCACACAGTTGTCATGTGAGACCATGAAGAGGTCTTCCAAAAGAAGCCTACAGACTGAAAGAAGATTAAAACTCCATATGGTTCATCTAGGACACTCTAGCTCCTTGTCAGTACTTGTCGTTGGTTTCCTTAGACAAGTCAGCAGTGGTTTTCCACACAGAAAGATGTCAAGAAAAGCTGCTAATTTCTGATAACTTCTCTGATGCAACTGTCTTCTTTTTTTACCCATTCCTTTTCTGGAGGGCACAATGGTACAGAGAGAAAGTCCTTGGGAAATACTGCAAATCACCACCACTGTAGCCTTGCATCATCCTGAATGGTACAGGAAGGCACATACAAACATGAATTCTGTTCTTCACCTTCTGAAGTCCTGGAGTAAATACTGAAATAATCATAACTTTCTTTTTTTTTTTTTTTTTTTTTTTTTTTTACTGGATTTGAGCTCTGGGATACACCAACAAACGAACATAAAGTGAAAGCCATTTTGACATCAACCAATACTATCCTGAAGGAATGGTGAAAACTAGCACCATCTAGAACTGAGCAGCACACAAGATAAAGTTTGCAAACAACAGCCGCCGACTTATGTTTCCCACATTTAATGTATGACCCCCTGGGTGAAGAACCTTTTCCTGATACCCAGCCTAAACCTGCCCTGACACAACTTCAGGCCATTCCCTGGGGTCCTGTCCCTGGTCACCACAGAGCAGAGATCAGTGCCTGCCCCTCCTCTGCCCCTCACAAGGAAGTTGTAACTGCACTGAGGTCTCCCTTCAGTCTCCTCCTCTCCAGCTGAACACACCAAGTGCTCTCAGCTGCTCCTCACACGGCTTCCCCTCAAGGCCCTTCACCATCCTCATTGCCCTCCTTTGGACACTCTCTGATGGCTTCATGTCTTTTTTATATTGTGGTGCCCAAAACTGCCCACAGGACTCAAGATGAGGCTGCCCCAGTGCAGAGCAGAGCAGAGCAGGACAATCCCCTCCCTTGACCCAGCTGGTGATGCTTTGCCTGATGCCCCCCAGAACAGGGTTGGACCTCCTGGCTGCCAGGGCACTGCTGGCTCAGATTCAACTTGCCATCGACCAGCACCCCAGGTCCCTTTCCGTGGCACTGCTTTCCAGCCTCTCATTCCCCAGTCTGTACATACATCAGTGGCAAAGCTGAAATTTGCAACCATTTAAAACAGCTTTTAATAGCGGACCCATCACATTCAATTGGATCACCTTTTCTCTAAAATAATACTACAATTAAAATTGAGGCTAAACATTACAATTTTTAAACATTTTTCTTGGAAAATTCTCAAAGCTATACTTTGATATTATGAGGCAGTACAAATTATGCATCAGTAGTAGCAGTCCATGTGCTGCTTCCTCCGCAGACACCCAAGCAGCAGCAATGAATACATTATTCTCCTGACTTTACCACAGAAGACAATTTTCAGTCTGACACAGCTCAAGTCTGCTAGCATAAATCAGTGTTAAGGTGCAAAAAAAATAGGTTTCCTTTAAGCTGCCTGCTAATTTACAGTCTGAGTTTGCTGCTATCTCAAAACCAATCATAATTTTTACCAGGTATTTAGGTAAAGCCAATCTGATGGTTTATTAAGAAGCATTTTCTCCAGTTTATGAATATTTACACTTAACGTTCTGTAACTGTCTCTTGAAAATAATTTAGGAACAGATGTTCTTGGTACAATGGGCATATCAACCACACAGAGCAGACTCCCAAGAGCAATCTTATCCCCACAAAAGCACATACTGATTGTGACTCCCAAGGGCAGCCTGCTGAAGAATTGCAATCAGACTGGTTAGCTATGAGATCTAAGTAGCAGTAAAAGATGAAATCAGCAAGCTAAAAGGCAAAGGAGATATCACATTACAGAGAGGCTGCAGAGATGCCCAGAAAGCAGAGCTAGGATGTACCAGAAACCAAGGAACCAATACAGGCATGGTTACAGCCTCAGTTTCTGTAAGGAAATGGAGCTCCCTATCTATTAGACTGTAGGAACTGAATAGGGTCAGCACTCACTTATTTCACTTGTTTAAGATCAAGTGTTCCCCTTGTGTACTCTTCCACAGCATCTTCCACTGAATTATCATTCTTCTCCCCTCCACTATTTCATCTCAACACCCTTCCAAGATGAGGAGGCATAAATGCAAAGGCTTTATTTACCATTCCCTTCCTAAACAGCTCTGGGAAGAGCAGAGAGCCACACACCTTCCCTCCTAAGGCAGACAAACACACTCCAGCATTCCTTCTTTCCTCTACAGGCATCCAGTCTCTGTTTCCTCTTTTCATGTAAAAAAATAACAGAACAGCTACATTTTCAACTAGATACGGTAGGAATTGATATGTATTTTATTGCCAGCATGCAATAAGCAGCCTTCATCCTTCTGTGTTTTCCTCTTACCCTTCACCTTTGGTACCCCACTCAGAGAACTTGTCTTTCCTTTATGCAGTCACCTACTTGACAGTTGCTACTACTCTCCTTTTCACCCCAATAGGGCTGTCACTTCATGGATTCAGTATCAGAACTTCTTCTCTTGTTGAGTTTAAAGTCTCAAATTACCATGTTATCTACTTTTCTAAGTCATATCTTTATCAAGCCTCCTCTTTCTATAGTTGTTCCAACGTTGGCAGGTGGCACAAAGAAGAGACAGCAAACAAATGCATCCAAGGCATGAGTGAGTACCAACACCTTGCAGGCAGAGCAGGACTTGTGGTTGAGAAGCCAACAGCAAGAAAGGGCAGAAGGCACAAGGTGAACCGAGCTATCCAGACTTCCCAGAAAAGGAAGGATCAAAGAATTACAGCAGCAAACAGTCCCTGCTGTGTCTGAGCCCCCTAAGTTTCTCTGTGGGAACGCAGGCGACTTTTTCTTTTACTCTGAATGAAGATCTCAAAAGGCTGAAACCTCTGACACTGCCAAGTACACTTATAAATAATGAAATCCAGGAAAGTAGCTCAAAATGTCTTCTATTTAGTCATATTTTGAAGCTATCAATCCTTCTAGTTCTCTTTTTATTTGACTGCTACAAAGATCCTCCCTACATTCCTACAGGAACTTTTTTTAATTCAGAATGAAGAGATGCAACATTTTTTTAAAAATTTTTAATAGTCTCTCCTTTATGTCAAAAGGTTGTCAGGTTTTTTAGGTTACTTTCCTTAGAAGGCCACTAATGCTGGCCACCAGTGTCAGACCTTAATGTATGTAGTTCTATTTCACTTTCTAGAAGGATTCTAAACCTCTGTAGGGATTTACTGGAAAGAAATGCACTTCTGAACATTTTCTGAAAGCCAGAATGAACTTCTTATGCCACCTGAACTTGCACTTCAATTCACCTCTGGGATCAAATGTCTTGGAGGTCACTGTTGGGAAAACCCTCTTGAAAAATAGGAACATCTTCTATCTCCCTCTAGTTCAAGTGCAACTGATTTGGAACCCAGCTTCTCAAAAAATTTAGAAAAGGATCCTTTTCCAAACAGCTCACAGGATCCTCAAAAACTTTCCAATTATTAAACAAAGTTAAGGCCCACAGTAGTAAAGATAAATCTTCAGGAAATCATCAGCTTAAATATAGAGAAAGTTCAAAGTTTAAAAAAAGAGTTCACGGAAGGGTGCATGTAGAATATATCACAAAAATGCAGCATTTTAAAAGGGGAAAAAAAAAAAGATCTGTATCCAAGATATGAGCATTAGAAAATAAGTATTCACATCCATCAGATGTGAATAAAAACAAAACTCCAACAGAAAAAGCATTGTTTAATCCTTCTACAGAAAAGTCCTGTGATAGAGATCTACAAATCTACTAATAATCCATAAAAGCTAACTATTTCACATGATTTCTTAAACTGTATACAACACAGATAGATGGAAAACACTCTTTCCATCCCACTAAACTTTGGTTGGCTTGGGGGGATTGTTGGTTTTGCCTTTTTTTTTTTTTTTTTTTTAATGAAGCTGCAATCCTCCAAAATCAAGGCAATTCTTCTGAATATCACAGTTTTGTATGTTTGCAATTATGAAACAGAATTCACTGTAACTTTGATAAATTTGGAAAATAAACAGAATTATTCTTTTCAACTACAGAAATTACTTGGTGACAATTTCAGACCCAGGATCACTTGAAAGAATCTCCAAGCTACAGGCAGCAAGGACCTGGCCTGCTCTTGCCACAAGAAGCTGCTAACTTGGATTGGAAGTGTACTTTACCCAAATACAGAAATTTCCATTTATTCCTTATACAGAAGCAAAAGATAAGCAGAAAAGGTCTGTCTGAGAGACTGACTGTACTCCTTCCCATGAATGCAAATAAAGGTAAATAAAAATGCTTAATGCTGCTACACAAGGTTAAAACCTGTGCAAGAGAAGACCCAGTAGCTGCTCTTCCATTTAATAACGACACCAATTCAGTACAGCCTGCTCACCACATTTTCCCAACACTTTATAGTTCAATTACTGTTGATTCTCTGTTGGCATTTTTCAATCCAACTAGTTGTATAACAGCAGAATTGTACTAAATCCCTGAACCCCATGGTTTGGGGTGAGGGGGTGTGAACGATATCTGCCTTCAGCTGACTTTTATTAAATCATCCAACTTTCAGCACAGAAGTTATGTCTGAAGATAACAGGTTATTCAAAGGTGGCTGCAACTCAACACCAAAGTGAATTTGCATTCTCGACCGCTTTAGCACAACAGGCAGAAACAGAAAAAGAACAGATCATGGGATTTCAACAACTATCATTTGTTGCAATATATGCTACTGGTAACTGCTGACAACTCTGCAAAAATCTCAAGGCCACATGGTGACAAAACAAAAAAAAAGGTGATGAAGGTTTTTCCATTAATAAGTTTCATATTTCAACCACATTCCCTCCACTGTATCCAGTCTTCTTTCAAGCCCTTTTTATTAATTAACACTAAAAGGACATTCCTCCAAGATCCAAGTGAAACTGCTGTTAACTAAAGCCAATTAAACAAATGTGACACCACATTAAAAACACACACACAGTGAAGAGCCAGTGAACACCAGCAGCAACCTCCTCAGTGGCTGCTCGTATCTGCTTTATAGATCACAGATCTACCAAGATTTCAGAGGTTTTAAGAACATTATGAAGAATTTCTTCACAGAAAGGATGATCAGACATTGGAATGGGTTGCCCAGGGAGGTGAGGGAGTCACTGTCCCTGGAGGTGTTAGGAAAGGACTGGATATGGCACTCAGTGCCATGGTCTGGTTGACATGGTGGTGATCAGTCAAAGGTTGGACTTGATGATCTCAGAGGTCTTTTCCAGCCTAATCGACTCTGTGGCTCTGTGAACTGGCACTCATTAACACTGACACCTTGATTTTACATTAGAAAATACGTTATTCTAGTGTCAATGGCTTCAGATAACCACAGCCAGTTACAAGGACCTTTGTATCACCAATAAAAGGATTCCTGTCTCTTGGTATCCTTTCAAATAACGTGCAGGCTGCCCCCAAAACCACGGTGGAAAGCCCATAGCTAGCACTGCTCACTGAATTAAATCAATTAGACAAAAGCTTCTGGAGGTTTCTGAAACCACTTAAACCCAGATATACTATACACACCACTCAGACAACAAACTACTTAATGCAGTACATGTGTGTGAGCACAGCATGGACAACCTGCATATTATCAATGTGTTCCACATAAACCAGTAATTGCTTTCATTATTTATTATAGATACAAAATGGCAGTATATATATTATATATACATGCCTGGCAGTAACAAGAATTCAGAAGACATATTTCCAACAAAACTACTGCCATTATTATCCTTAAAACCATCAATAGACCCATATTGTCATCTTACAAAGTTACTCCTGTGAAAGCAAAACTATCCCTATATTTCAAGCACTTTGTATTTTCTTTCTTTCATTTTGTAGTAGGAGGGTTTGTTTTTTTTTTTTTGTCATATAAAGTAAAGTGCAAAAGTTGTAAAGATATTGCAGCAATTTTCAAAGTTGTAATTTTACACCTGTGGCAATGAATAGCATTTTCATTTTCACTAAGGGTGCCAGGTAGTAATAATAATCACCATCATCACCTCCATCCAACAGTATCTCTACCTCTAAGATGGCTTAACTCTTTAATCCATTCGAATCAAAGCTGACTACAAAGTAAATAAGGTTTCAAGTTTTTAGACTTTTCCCTCTTATCCCTGTACAAAACATACACACAGTGAATTACCCAAGACCAAACCCCAAATTTCAGCCTGTAAGAATTTGAACAAGCACTCTATACCCTAAGCTAGTAAGGAAAAAGTAACTTTTCTCCCCAGCTAACTTTTTCTGATCTGCCTTTCTTCTCCTTCTCCTTTTCCCATCTTTTTCTTTAAACAATACAAGCATGCAACACATTAAAATTCTGGCATAATTTGCTGGTTCCTGAACCCTAGTCCCCTAAACTCCCTTCTTATATAAATCTTTCCCCATGAAAGGTCACATGCCATCTCTTGCTTGCCCTTGAAATTCCAGAAGCGAGCTGTTAATGCAACTTACATTCCAAATTAATGAGAACTGTGATAAACTCTGTCTTTTCAGTTACAAACTCCTGATAAAAATGCATTTGAGCACTAAGTATTGTTAGCCATACACACAAAGCTTTGAAAGGAAGCACTTTGGTGATCTGATACAAAAGGTATCATTTTCAGGTGTGCAAAGAAGAAACATTACAGATCACAGAGAAAGAACATCAGTAGCTATGCCACAGAAATTACTTTAAAAATACCATTATAGATCCTACACGTAAAGGTAATAAACAATTTCAGTATTCAAAAGTACAACTTTACATGTTGGGAGTTATAAACATGCTGTCAGTGTGAAAGCTGCAGAGATGCAACCATTTATCCTTTTCAAAACTTAGTGCTAAAGACATCAGTAAAATCTGTTGTGAGGTAAAAATCCTTTTCATATCAAAGTTCTTAAACAATTTGAGAACAGCAGAATCATAGAATCAGAATCACAGAATTAACTGGGTTGGAAGAGACCTCCAAGATCACCAAGTCCAACCCTTGATCCAACCCCACTGTGATTACTGGATCATGGCACTCAGTGTGCCAGAAGTTTTAAACTATCCAGGATTCTTGTTACTTTTAGGAGTTCCAGAAAAGCTCTTCAGGGAAGCATGAACACAACTCATGTTCCATCTTGTATCTCCATTTGTAAAAGGGAACAGAAATGTGCCGGAGGTCTCCCTGCACTTTAAAAACATCACCAAAGAAATCTTGATGCCAGAAGACAGAAAAAAACCACAGATATCCCCATTTTAACTCAACCCCTTTACAGAAGTCAGAGCTGAAACCAAAGTGAACAAAAGGCCAAAGGAGAACTAACATTAAACACCTAGAAAGGAAAATATTTCTTTGATAGGCCTAAAATACATGGTATGATGTTCTGAAAAAAATCTGTCCAAGCCCATTACAACACAGGCCATGTGCATCCTAAAGCCTGGAGTAGCCTGGACATGGACATTGACATTAAGAGCGTTTAACTCAGATGAATTCTAGAGAATAAAGACTTTATTGCAGCCCAATGGCCACAGAAGGTTAAACAAAATGCTGGCACGTTCAGGAAGATGGAATGAAGACGGGCTTTGCACAGTGACCACAGACACTATTTGTACAACTGGCACAACTCACAGTCAGTTCATCTTAATCAGGTCAAAGAAACACGTGCAGCAATCCCGGGAATTTGAACGACAGACATTCTGGAGGCTTGCCATATTATCAAGGATGCAACAAATAATAGGATAAGACGATCCTCAGGCCCTTTTCTTTGTAAACAGGAAAAATTTGTTGAACTTAGCAGAAAAAAAAAGTAGTATTTCAATCTTCTCCCAAAAGATATTGGCACTGCTAGGCAGGACTACCTGAAATACTTGGATGGTCCAAAATCCTGAATGCCTTGATATTTATTTGACTTTGGTACTTCTGTAATTTGCAGAGCCATTAACCCATCTTATACACGAGGGAAGGAAGCAGAGAAAAAGGGATCTGCACCCCAAGGATGTATAAAAAACAGGCTCAAGTGTCCTCACCTGAATCTTAGATTAGCACCTTATTCACAGGATCATCCTTCCCACTATTGCAATAGATGTTCTCCTAGGCCGGTCAACAATGATCTCCATTACCCCTACGTATCAGAAGTCATTTCCAAGCTTTGTAAATAGAGGAGGAAAACTATTCCAGCTTTTAATTAAGTTAAAGTAGGTGGTAGAGGGGGGAATGGTAATACATGCCATATTTCATTCCACTGAATCAACTGGTGTTTCTGCTGAAGAAGGTTAGTGATTACTACTCAGTTAGGAAACCACTATAAAAGGTTTCAAAAGACTAGAGAAAATTCACATTTATGGATGAACTTCCATCCCCTGAAGTTGTATCAATGCCAAGTGAAATGAAAATGGACAAAAAGCAGAAGAGGAAGTAAACAGAGAAAAGTGCAGCATGGGTAGGAGGAAGAGGAAGAACAGGTGATGTCATAACCATCCCCAGAGGTCAGATGCATATTTAGCTACTGCAGTAGTGTCCCTCTAACTCTGCTCAGTAGGATACAGCACACCAGCACTGGCTGATGGTGCACACAATGACTGGGTCGGCCATGGCTCCATTAATGTCCAACCCTTCTGAAGGAACATACCAAACATCACAAATTCAGTATCACCCTCGGAAAACCATCAGCCATGCAAGGTGCTGCCTCATTCTGAAAGCCCTGCTTTAGAACAAAACTGTAGTGGCCAGTGGCAATGACCTCACTGACATTTTTCAACTGTGAGTTCTGTAAAAAGCTGTTCCTTTTTGCTGCCATTGCACACACCATCTTTGAGAGCTCATGCAGGAACTTCTGCAACGGCATGAACTGTCCTTGAGAAAGCTTTTCTGTCCTATAACCAGTGATGGTGCCAGTTACTACTGAAGAACCTCCATCATCCTCCACTTCTCACTAGCATTCCAACTGCCCCAAAATTTTACCTGGGTAAGTAACTGATAAATTAAAGCAGCTTGGCTGCAATAGCTGGACCTCAGGACTCTTTCTTCCAAACAGAAGTTTGGGACGTAACACCCTTCTGGACAAACACTGTATTTTTGCAGGGTGGACAGTAACAGGGCTTTGCAAAAGTCTTGAAAGAAAACAACAGACAAGAAAGCAACAATTAATAAATTAATAAATAATTTTCAAGTAATTCCCTATCCAACGGTGGGCATGATATTCAAGAAATCGGGAAAAAGCTTGGGCAGCTAGCAGAGAGAAAGTTTCCTGCTCACTGACGATTCCCCTCCTTGTTTGCAAACAAATCACTTTTGCCAGCTTCTGCATAGGAAGGGAAGATCAGACTTCAAAATAAACATGCTTTGTTAAACAAACAGTCTTTTCAACACACCGGACTGAAAAAGACTTCCCAGCTGTCTTGGAGAAAATATTTTTTATTTATTTTCAAGGAAGGTATAAAAAACAGGATGCCAAAACCACACTCAGCTTTGTACTCTGAATCAATGTCTTAAGTTTCTCAGACTACTCAAATTAAAAAAAAAAAAAAGAAAAAAAAAAGAAAATAAAATTTAGGCAGCTTCTCAGTTCTAACAAATTATGTATACTGCTCTAACAAATTATATATACTGCTCAGCTTTAAAAATAACACTGCCTTATCTACTAAATATGATTTCTGTTTGCAGCGAGTTATCTTCCCTCTACAACCATCCTTTGGAGTTATCTTTAACTGAGATATCCAATAAATAAAAATTTAGCTCCACTTTGAAATTTCCTAAACATAACTGTAAGATTCTAGTTTTACCAAAATAATGTTACATTTTCAATATTATTATTTGAACACATTAAATCAACACCCATTTCAGCATAGAAAATTTGAATGCATTAAAAAAACCCCAGCCTGAGTAAATACTTCTACCTTTTTTCCTTTCTGTATGGTTGGTTTTTTTTAACCAAGCACAGATGGCAAGGTTACAATAAGTTTACAGATATTTACAGTCCAGAGATGTAAGCTGCTGTAACTGTAATCTGATTTTGCTGAGTATAAAGAAAGCTATTCATATTCTAAAATTCAGCAAAGAAACGACTCCACGAAAAGCTTTCTACATTTAACTCTTAAAGAAGTATGTTCATGCGCTGAAACTCATTTTTCTAAATCACTTTACAGGAAAATAATAGGTAAGGAAGATTATCTGTAACAGTTCTCTGTATCAGTATTTATTTACAGGATTCCCAAATATGAATATTCAGGTCTAAATGCAATAATTAAAACAGACCCTTAAATTAAAAAATTAATCAAGTGTTTCGTCATATTTAAGTAAATCAGGCTTTAATCTCTATTATGTGGGGGGGGGTTCCCATTACATTTTTTTCCCAGGAGCAGAGTAGAAACAAAGCTAAACTGGTGCTAGAGGGAAGGAATCCCAGATTTAGCATTTTACTGACTATAAGCTGTTTGTTCAGATATATAAAATAACTTCTGCAAGCATGATTGGCCATAGTCAGAAAAAGTCATAATTAGATCTATGAACTACATAATACAGAAAAAAACCTTAACAAAATTCAGACTATCAAACTGAATACGGAAACATGCTACTGTGCTCTACTGAAAATGTTAAGGATACAGTTTAGGGGGTTTTTTTAAATCCTCATCATTCAAACTTGTGTGAACATTGATAAACAAAGTTATAAAGCCAATACAAAGAGAGATTCCTTCTCTGACGTTCTGTGGGAATAGGAGAGAGTCACGTGACAAAGTAAAAGATAAAATGCTGCTCAAAGTAATTCCATTTTAAGAGCCATCTAGAGTATCATAATAAATTATTCATTTTGAAAACCCATACATATATCATCATGAAATTAAAATTTTAGTAAGTCCTTTCAAAACCTCCAGAATGTAGGCAAGTTGCAGCCTAAACCCTAAACAAAAACTCTGAAGAAGCTTCCTAACATTGCAATTCTTTCATTTTAAAAAGTGGTCAATAAAAAATAAAAGGGAAAAAAACCAACCAAAACCA
The DNA here is from genome assembly GCF_022539395.1 of Myiozetetes cayanensis. NCBI lineage: Eukaryota > Metazoa > Chordata > Aves > Passeriformes > Tyrannidae > Myiozetetes > Myiozetetes cayanensis. The sequence continues at coordinate 51,959,675 of NW_026087853.1, forward strand.
AAAGAAAAAAAAAATCCATAAAACTTCACTACAGAAACACACTAAAAATCTGGATGAGGTGAGGAAGAACAAGTAGCACTGTGAGCAACAGGCTACTGAAGCCTGAATTCCTGAAAGCCTTGATCCCACGCAGAACCTCAGTCTAAGGCTCTGATAAACTTCTCTGGCATCTGCAGCACCTGCTCCACACAGCCTGCCGTGCAGCACCACTCCTACTGCCCTGGAAGCTTTGTCTGACTTGGAATACTTGTACAGTTCTCCTATTGGTCCAGCAGCTTCCCAAAAACCTGCCCGAACTCAGAGCTCTCAGTATCTCCTGAGCTGCTCTTTGGCTCTCCAGGATACCTTCACCCTCCCCCAATCGGTTTCCTATGGAAATGAGGTTCCTGCAGTGCACACTGTGCTGTCTGTCAGCTTCTCTCCACCCCCTTCAACTCTCGCCTGTAAACATACTTACAATAAAAAAGCAGAATGCCAAACCTGAAGTATATCAATAAGATGAAGTTACTATTAAATTTAATCCATCATCGCACTTCTTTTTGTGTTGCTTATTCTGAGAACCAACTATTTTACAGAAACAGTGCCTTGAGTGCAACAAATGCTTCCCAAACTAATGCATACGGTAACAGAATATTTTTAGATCTACTCTGTTTGGGAGAGTAAGACCAGTAGTAGCTGGATACACAGGCTGGACTAAGCACACACAAAGTCTGAGGTTGGGTCTTCTTTTATAAGAGATGTGTAAACTCTTGGACAAAGACATCCTCGGGCAAACAATGAGACTTCCCTTGAAGCTCACATTTGTATCCAATGGTCTGAACGAGCGGTTTTGTTTGAGGGGGGGAGCCAAAGAGCTCAAATTCAGTCATAAAGAGCCCTGAAACAAAATGTCTCATAAAAATGGTGATTCAAAAGTGTTCCCCAGCAAGAGACAAAGATTTCGTGCCTACTGCATGTTGAAATAAAAAGTGGAAACAATGAAAAGCAAATGGGTTCTCAACATGTACATAAAATTACATACTTTCCCTGTTAGAGAGATGCATAAACAACCACTAAGAGGAACACAAATACTTTTTGCTCAAAAATTACAACGGTTTGAGTAACACCATTTAGACCTGCTGTCAGAAGGACTTCGAGTAAACAGATTGCAAGAGGAATCTTGTCCCTACCACAGTCTAGCTTTGAAAAAAAGATAAAATTAGCTTGCCAGCCTGAATTATCACCTGAAAATTCTGCTGATGAGAAAAACTGTCACTGTACAAGACCAAATGTGTCTTCTCAAGCATTGACTTGTTTCAAAGGCACCACGGAGTCGGATGTATCTAATTAACAGGGAATGCAATGTTGCAAAAGAGTAAGCAAAATAGTTCCCAGAGCTGGCTGATAACTGCATTGCAGTGCAGGGCTCCCCAACACACAGACCCATGACAACTGAGCAGAGAGTGCATTCTTTCAGAGACACAAAGAAGATTCTGGAAAGATTTTCCATCCAGTGAGGAAGAGCAAACACAGCATCAGAAGACAGTTCTAGCTACACCAACCTCATGCATTTGAATTAGAAGATTTAGACTCTATATTTAAAGACTAATCTTTGCTACAAATCAGACATCTCTGTTCCCCTTTTAAACCGAATACATTCTACCTTTCCTTAAATCTTCATACACCTTTTAAAGTTAACTGACTTACGGAAAGAACACAGTTGTGGTAAGAAAAGAAACATGAAGTTAGAGGTTTCATAGCTTCACGTATCTGACCTCCAAGCAAAAATACTGAGATTAATGGCCACAGCATTTCAAGTTACCTTTGTGAATGTTTTCCAAAATATCTTGAAGAGCCAAACATTTGCAGCTATCTGTAACACATAAAAAGCTAATAAGAAAAGGATTTTTCCCCTAAAAATAAAAAAATCAACAAAATTCACAAATTGATATTTTAAAGCTAAGCCATTGGTCACTACTTAGATGTCTCACTTTTATGTAAATCACCTGAAAGATTACTCACACATCCAAAAATGCTGGCTCTTTCTACAAAGTTACATTAGTTAATCTCCTTGCATATCAGCTTGCTAATGAGGTAGACCTGCAGAATCTCTCTTTTAACATTTTTATTGGTTTGATGCCAATGTCAAATCTAGCTGAGTAAATAAATTAAGCTTACTGCAGTAGCAGAAAACCAAAGCACTGCCTCTAACTCTTCTACCAGGTACTTGAGTAGGTGTTACTCTACAGGTGTTACTTGAGTTACCAATTGTAACCACTCCCTCTTTGGTCAATACACTGCAGAGAATCCATGACACTGTTCCATTTCCACAAAAAGATCTCAGCTGAAAACTGTATTACCCTGCTCTCCACAGGAATAATCTTATCCATCACTGCCAAGTTCCTGTGGCACACTGAGGTGTGGTCAACACACTCGGATGGCCTGCAGAGGGACTCTGACAGGCTCGGGAGGTGGGGCTGTGCAAACCTCATGAAGTTCAACCAGGCCAAGTGCAAGCTCCTGTACCTGGGTAGGGGCAATCCCAAGCACAAATACAGGCTGGGTGGAGAATGGATTGAGAGCAGCCCTGAGGAGAAGGACTTGGGGGTGTCTGTCGATGAGAAGCTCAACATGACCCAGCAATGTGAGCTCTCAGTCCTGAAAGCCAAACATATGCTGGGCTGCAACAAAAGCAGCCTGGCCAGTAGGTTGAGGGAGGGGATTCTGCCCCTCTACTCTGCTCTGGATCTGGTGAGATCCCAGCTGGGCCTGTTTGAGCAAATCCAGAGGGCCACAAAGATGACCAGAGCGCTGGAGCACCTCTCCTACGAAGATAGCGTAAGGGAGCTGGAGTTGCTTAGTGTGGAGAAGAGAAGGATCCAAGCAGACCTTGGAGCGCCTTCCAGTACCAAAAGGGGCTACAAGACAACTGCAGAGAGACCTTTTATAAGGGCATGTAACGACAGGACAGGAGAAGATGTCTTCAAACTGAAAGAGAATGGTTTTAGATTAGATATTAGGAAAAAATTCTTCACTGTCAGAGTGGTGAGGCACTGGAACAGCCTGCCCAGAGAAGGTATGGCTGCCCCATCCCTGGAAGTGTTCAAGGCCAGGTTGGACGGGACTTTGAGAAACCTGGTCTGGTGTCCCTGCCCATGGCAGGAGTGCTGAAAGTAGGTGACCTTTAAGGTCTCTTCCAACTCAAACCATTCTAAGATTCTTAAGGGAGTCAAGTGGAAGGAATGCAAGAGCACACTGTTTCAAATATAGAAAGTAAAGGAAGTAAAAATGTAAGGTTCTGATGTAATATGCAGTGCTTAGATACTCATAAATAAGGAGGAACTAGAAGCTAACATTCTTCAGCCTTTCTTTTCACTAAATTAACTTGACCTTGCAAACTTTAATAGGTGGGATCTCACTAGTTAAAACACACCAGCACATGCACGCACAGATCCCATAGTGGCTACTGAATTTTTTCATTAGAGGAACAGAATCACGTCAGCTGCAGATTTGAAACCTTTTTACTTCTGGTAACCCTACTTTATATAAAAGAGAAGCATCTGCATCTATTTAGAAGCTATAAGTTTCTTAAAAACAAAACTTTCTTTCAAAATCTCATAATGACTGCTGCTGTGTTGATTGAGCTGCTTCATTAGTGTGATATAAAACACCTATCCCTACCCCAACTGCAGATGCAGCCCCGAACCTCAGTGCAGCAAACTGCGTATAATCCAGCAGGGGCCACATCATGGGACGTAAGAAAATGTGTACCGTGAGGCCCTTGGGTGACTCACAGAGATGTAAGCTAATAACTCATCCCTCACACTTTTTCTTTTTTTGCCTATTAAATACATCATTATCTTGGACCAATCCATCTAAAGAGGAACTGTTTGGATTTCAAAGACTTTGCCTGCTAATTTGTCTTCAGTTTAACAGTTGCTCTCACAAGACATCTTTCTTGCGCCAGATGTCAGAACACAAAATTAATGTTAGAACTTATAACACACTTTCCATTATAATATCACAACACTTCTAACAGAAGACAGATGACCCGTCAAAACAGGGACATCCCCCCCTTTTTACACTCAGTGAAAGATTAATTGTGTAAAACCACAAGTGGCAGTGCTAGAGCTACTTATGTCCAACTGCAATGACTCCACTAAGGGGTTCAAGTCCCTGTGTCCCCACACAGTTAAAACCCTCACAAAAGCCATTTTTATTAATCAGTACTATTGCCATAGAAAACAATTCTTACCACAACCTTTTCTGAGCTGTGGCCTAATAACAGGGATTCTTTAATGTTTCATAAGTAATTCTCTTGAGTTTTGTGGCATTCTTTCGTAGGCCACCTATAGAACATTTTCTTAATGTAACAGTGAGAAGAATTCAGTGGTATGACAGGCACTAGACGGTGATCCTCCAAGAGCATTTTTGGTTATGCAGTAGTTTTGAAGAAAACATCAGCCAAGAACACTCTTACATGCTTCTGAAGTCCTGCCAGGATGTAAATTAAATGACCTAATATGAATTCTAAGTCATAGAAAGCCTCACAATTCAGCTACTTGAGAGAGAATAAGGCAAATTACTGCGATTGAAAGAGACTTCTGCACCCCACACAAAATATCAGGAAACAACAGAGGTGCAATAACTCTATAGGAAGTTTACTCCTCAAGAACCAGAGCCTGAGCAGTGCTCATGCAGTGCTGAATACCTTGTCACGTGAGTCTGGAGAACATTCTAAGCACAGTAACAAACGCAGTCAACCAGTCTTGAAAAACAAGGTGCATAAACACACGTGAAAGACCTCAAGGCTAAGCAAGACCTTGAATTTTCTCTACTCTTTCATACAAAACAGAAATAGCAGAAGGTCAAAAATCAAAATGTTCTCACCTGTATGGATTATCAGTGACATACCTTGTCTTTCTTTGGGCTAAAAAGACTTTCAACAGTGGAACCAGAAGGACGTAAGTATGGTCAAACACTCTGATTTAATTGGGAGCATATCCAAGAAAGTTTGGCTACAAACACATTAAGGAGCTGAAGAGCTTCCAGTTGCTGTAGGAGGGAAAACAGATTGATAACCCACTTTCAACACTGTAATTAGAATCTGTTCCTCATGGTTTAGGAGCAAGATATTTTTATTTACATATCACAGTTTGAAGCTCCACGTGGGTTGCTGGCAGGCACAATTCCATGTACTTATCCCCCCAAAAATTTGCTTATTTAAAAGATAAAGACTGCATTATGTTACCTGTCAATCTAGTAAAAGGCAGTTGAGATTGACCATCTTAGGTAGGTTTTCACTCATTTCCAAGAGTGCAGAGCCCCACAGCATTGATGTAAAACACCCTTTCTAATGAAGATCACAGACCTTGCACAATACGACAGTCAAAATGAGCTTCCCAACTGTCATGAAACACAACTGATGTCACTTTTTTTGGAGGATTCAGGGAAGGTCAAGTGCTGAACAATATTATCACAACAGATTGGAACAATGTTGACCCAGTGACCAAAGAAATCCTTGCCAGAAGAACTCAGAGTAATTCCAGATAGTTCAAGTCATCTGAGGTAACATTTGGTGCAATGAGTCACGTAAGATAAATGGGGCTTCTGTTTTAAGAAGAAGACATACTAATTTACCATAGTGGTTAGCTGAGCATGCAATCTCAGAACCAAACTAAAAGAATGGGATCAGTTTTATAGGAAGGAAACCTCTTCTTACTCTGGATTCAAGAATACATCCAGTTACTCCACAACCTGTACAGTGTTTAAGCTTTTGCACAACACCTAACTCCAAAGACCAGTATCATCTAGATCTCCTTTAATAATTTCTGAAGAAATGTCCTGAAGACAGCTTTCAGTGGGCAAGAAGTCAAAGAAGAACAGCTTGGTCACTTCAGGAAAGCAACGTTAAATAATCTGACAGCCCCACTGCACTGAGCCAAAGGAACAAATGCCTTCGCTGAAATCAGCCTCGTGCTGCAAATGCTTCTGAAGCTGCAAGGTTTGGCTAAGAAGAAGGATTAAAGCAAGTGTCCACTTCCTTGAAAACCAGGTATTCCCCATTTACTCTGCGAGCAGTGAAGTGACAGAATTTGGAGGCTTTCAGGGACAGAGTGTACTGGGTATAGCTGCACTGAAGTTCACGTCCTTCACAGCAGCCTGTGTGGTGCTGTGTTTTAGGTGAGTGAAACAGTGTTGATAGTAAACCAAAGTTTCAGCTGTCACTCAGCAGAGCTTGCACAGCATCACTCTGTCCCCTCAGCCAGCAAGGTTAGAGGCTGGCAAGATGTTTGGAGGAGGGACAGCTGGGACAGCTGGCCCAAACTGGCCAAAGAGATATTCCAACACCACGTAACATCGGTCTCACTAGTTAAACTGAGGGAGTTTTTCCAGTCAAAGCAGATGTTGCTTGGAGACAGGCTGGGCTTTGATCTGCTGGTGGGACATGGGGACCGATTACTTTTGCACTGCCTTTCTTTCTTTCCTTCTTTATTTCCTTGCCTCCTTTCCTTCCTTTCCACACCCTCAGTTACTGAACTTCATCTCTACTCACAAGTTTTTCGTGCTCCTGCCCTTCTGATTCTGTCCCCAGTATCGCTGTAGGGAAGTGAGCGAGCACCTGGGTGAGAGCTTAGCCCCTGGCCAGGGTCAGCCTACCACTGAGAGGAGTCAGGAGGTCAATCAGATTTCCTTCACAGACAATGGCATCCAGGCCATTGGACTCCTTCAGTGTAGGATCCTCCATTTATTTAAGCAAGTTTAATTACTGTAGTACACCTTTTCTAAGACAAAAATAACAGTTCCAACAGACAATGCCCACTGGAAGGGTTCTGAGATGCTATTCCACAGAGGTGAGGAATTTTCATTGGAAAAGTAGAAGATAAACCTGCTTAAAATTAAGTAAATTTACACTATTTTTCTCCATGATAGTGTATTATAACCACTATACCCTGGCTGAAAGGCTGGCCTGTAGCCACAGAAAAGGAACATGAGTCTCGGGGAGGCAAATCTAGAACTCACAGGGAAGGAGGACGACTGCCACTGTCACAATTCCAGCTTCCTGGTTTCACTTCCTTGCCACAAGTAGCCGTGCCCTCCAAGGTATGTGAACACAGCACTTCAAGCATACATTAATTTTTTCTTCCTGGGTTTTACCTCATGCTGAAGAAGTTGTCAAATTTATCATGTAGTCAGAGGGGTAACATCCTCGAAATGGACTTGTTAGGATGGCAGCACCCAATGAGCTCGCTGACAAAACCTGCCTGCCACTAAAGATAGTGCTGAATGCTCTGACGTCAGGTGATGTCAACCTGTGACACCCACAGGCCCTCAGATCCAGGGAGACGTTCAGATCCCTTCCAAGAAGACAACCTTCCAATGATCCTGGTAATTTCTGTTTTGACTAAAGATGAATAGTGGAGCACCTTAAGATTTCCATCTCTGTGGTAACAGGGATACAACACATGTGGAGGGCAAGATGGAGTCAGTCCTCAAGTTGCAAAAGAAGAATTCAGGGAGCCAGAATATCTTGGAAAAAGAACAAATATGGAACAACTTTCTGCCACTCTGAAAAGAAAACAACTCACAGCTATGGAACACTCCATCTCCCCAAGGAAGAGACGTGCCAGATGCATTCCAGTTAATGTGTCCATGTGTTTTCTCATTCTCCATGCAAGGAGCACGAATGTTCCATCTACAGAGTCTGTGCAAGGAAAAAATTCCCTCTTCTCAAGTTTGCAAGTGTAAGTGGTGTGTTCAAATTCATGCAGGCTACATTCAAATATAAAACTACAAATTCTGCAGTGCTTTAAATGAAAAAGGCATTATAAAAGAAATATTATTATTAAAGATCTCAGGAAGCCTTCCTTCTATAACTGCAGAAAAATTTTATCAACCAAAAGGATTTTTACCCCTCAGGAATAAAGGACAAAAAAAAGTATAATCAGGGACAACTGTTCTGTACTGGTGTTCTCTGTTACCTTTTGTTCTTATTTTTGAACCCTACAAGAATTTCAATAGTGAAACAGAACCAGATGTATCAGGATAAGTCTTTTCATTCTGGCACACTCCAGCAAAATCTGCTTTACATGACTAAAAATGACTAAGCTTTAAATATTTAATTTGGGAGAGCTGCCTACCTATCAGTGACAAGCTGCAGTCACTCAAAGAGAACATTTTTTAAAAAAATTTAACAAAACAAAACAAAACCCTGAGGGGAAAAACCTAGTCTAGGAAAGAAACTGAAGCCAACAGGCCACTCTTACCTCCCAAAAGAAACTAAATGAAAACTGCAACTGTTTCAAAGGAAAATCACTGGATGAGATTTTCTGTGGAAAGACTATCCTTAAATTTTTCAAGAAATAAGTATCACCTGTATATAAAGAACATCAACTTAAGCTAGAATCATCTTCAACTCTGTTAGTCTAAACATGCTGAAAAAGCCACAGGAGTGATTAATCACAGAATACTCTGAGTTGGAAGAGACCCACAAGGATTATCGAGTCCAGCACTCAAAGCAAATAGCCCATACACGGATCAAACCCATGAACTTTTGTGTTTTTAGCACCATGCCTCAACCAAACTCAGAGACAACAAATGACTAGGAAAACCAAGGATTGCTTCACTGTTGTATCTCATCCATATGCACATATTGCACAATGGTGAAGAACTGTGGCACACCAGATTTGTTACTATTAAAATCACGCTATCTATAAACAACAAAAAAAATAGCATTCATGTATTCATACAAACGACCATATTCCAATCCCAGCTACTGGCTATGACTCTGGCATGTCTTCTATCTGATCTACAGGTCATTCACGAGTGTCTGACTGTCCAAGTCAACAATAATTGTAATTTACTGGATTCAGCATATAACACAATCATAGCACTCAATAGAAATGTTAAGGAAGCACTCAGAATCATTACCCAGCAACACAGACATCAGAGTGCTTTCATCTGCTTTGATTCTAATGCCTATAGCTCCACTGTAAATCCTCAATTAGAAGTGGCACTTCTATTTCTAAAGCACTAAAATCAAAACAAGAACAAACTGTTATGGCATTGTTTCCCAGATTCCCGACCTAGAAGGTTATCACTGAAGAACTCCCAGGGCTACAGGCACCACTGCAACCTCCAAACTAATGTACTTACACTACTATTCAGCCCTGCCACTACATGCAAAAGGATATTAAAGTGCAAAAGCCCTACAAACTATGAAATCCCATGGGAACTGCATGTGTAATACGGTCCGTGCATCAAACTGCCAAATTACTTCTAAATGTTCTAAAATGTATCCTTCCAGATCAACACCACCACAAAGAGACAAGAATTTCTCTGCATGCTGCAAGTGCCACATCAAAGAGATATCCCATCACACTATTTCAAGATATCCTTCCTCACACATGTCGTCACCTTAATTCAGAATGGATTTTTTTAGGGTTGTGCAAAACCTACCAAATGCTGTCAAACAGTACAGGACAGCAACTGCAGTTAAACAAGATGTTACCTAGATTTAAAACTTTCCAAAACTCTTACCTTCAAGAACGAGTTTTGATGCAAATTAGACTCAGGAAATTAGAGTCAATCAGTGTGCACTAGACACCCAACTAATTACTCAATGCCTACTGTAGAATACACAGCCTTCCCAAATCCTTTAGTGAAGTCCACGTCACCTGCAGCACAGAGGAAAAGGAACTTGTCTCAGCTGTGGGAAGAATATGATTTTTGTGATCTCAGGCTGCTCATTCAAGCACTTGCCAGCAGCCACTGATAATATCATAAACGCACCTACAGTGTTCCCCAGAGGAGAGATAACAGCTTACATGGTGTTTTTATTTTCAGGATTTGTCAGACCAACTTCCACACGAGACACATGCCTTGTGAATTAGCAAAGTGCTGCAGTCTCTTGTGCCGAAACTTGAAAGCCAAAAGTATGCTGAACAAATATAACATATTTTATAATACAGCTAGAGAGAACAAATACATAAAAATGACCACACAGACACTCTCCACCTCAGATTAATACACTCGGAAGAGTTTCACTACAGGATTAGATTCCAGTAGCATCTTCAGATAAGCAGATTTTGATAACAGAAATTTACACCAGTTAAACTTTATTTATCAAGCTGACAGACCATTCTTTCTGCAGTAAGCATTACTTTTCCCACAGCGAGCTGCACTTTAAGTACTCTTTGTCCTGTACAATGTCATCCAAGTCCTGATTGTTTTCAGTGCATATTTATACAACACTCAATTACATGAGTTTTCAAACACTCTCTCTAAACTGTGTTTCTATTTGTTATCCAAAACAGGAGCTCTTAAAAACACTGATAAACCATTTAACAGCATATGTTCAAAACCCCAAATGGCTCTTATTCCACAACATGCTTTTAATCCGGATTACTTCCTCAGTGCTCCCACCAACTATCTTCAGAGCAATTAATTCCTGAGAAGAAATTATCACAGAAGCTTTCATATCTTTATACATATTTTTTACACAGAATTTTCATTTTCAAACCTTTCAGTAATGTTTTCCTCTTTTTAAGCAGATATGCAAACATTTTATGAAAAGGAAACTGTTATTCCAGCTTGCATCTGGTCAAACACTGCCTAGATCACCCAAATTACAAACAAAATGTTCACTTACTCTTCTCTTCTTGTACCACTAATAGATTTAAGGTGATTTTCCTACCACTTTAGGAATAGTGATCCAGGAATATGAAAAACTGTATTACCATTCCTGAACATGCAAGATTAGCCTACTACTCCAAATGTAAGAAACTATGTCACCATCACAAGTACCATGAGAATTTCACATGGTTTTTATTCACCTTCAGATTAATCTAAGTCATATGTTTGTGGTCTTTCTCCCCAGCCCATAACTAACACTGGTGAGGAGGAAGGGGAATCTGTACTGAGCTATAAATATCTCTGTTTCATAGAAGAGCATCAGGGTGCATGGAACTCTCTACCCTATCACTTTCCAAGCTGGAAGAGCCAATTTTGTCCTGGCTCCATCCTGGAAGTTACTCACTTTTCCAAGCACAGAAGCCAGAAAGCACAGCAGGAGAGGGCAGCAGAGGCTGCTGCTGATGCCTTGACATCCTTTAGAAAGAGCAAACCCAAACATCACACCTATAGAGGAACAGCTCTACATCCCAGTGTCTGGATCCTGAACATCCTGACAAACAGATGGAGAAACAGAAGGAAAAGTATGAGCATGGAAAAAGGCACACATCCTGATTGCCTATTGTTTAGCTTACAGGTTTTCAGAGGAAAAAATGTCTATACAGACACAGGGTAAAGACATTCAGTAAATTAAAATTTAATGCCTGTTACTATAATGCATACACACACTTGGGTTTTCTGTTCACCCATAACTTCTACGCTGTGCTGAAAGTCTTCTGTTATTCTATTTTGATTTTTAAAGTTTTTCCTCTTCAGAAACAGTCAGAGATGTTAAACTGACCAGGCATACCCAGAGCAGAAAAGATGTTTTGGGGATTTACTGACTGGACCAACATGTTCAGAATGCTGTTTTCTCAGAGGTGTGATGTGTTGTTAATGCCACCTAAGATGCCATCCGTGATATTGTTATGACAGGGGCAACTACTGCAAGTGTGAAGAACAGAAAAGAGCTCTTGAAGAAGCACAGACTTTATTGAAGATCAAAGCACACCTGTAACTAAAATCTGACTCACAATAAAAAATACCAAAAAATGTAGTATTAGAAACTACCAATGATTTAACTCCTAAACTTGAACAATACACCTCCACAGACTACACAGAAGTGTGACTACTTCCAGGTACTAGCAGTTCATTTTTTTTTTTTTAACATGACCTAAAAGATAATATCTACATTCTTGGCAAATGTTATGCCACAAAATTGTGCTTTTAATAGATTTCTGAACATCTACTCAGGTAATTTCAGTGTAATAAAAATATTTTCACATCTAACCTGGTAAAAAATACTGTGTTAGTATATGATGCACTTTATAGCCAGGGCAGATTCTTATCTCCAGAAGTTCATGGGCTGGCAAATTATCAGATTAAAGCAATAGGAAAGAAAATGCAAGGGCTGTCAGAGGCAAGAAGTTTGAATTCAAGCTGCCCTTTCAGAGAATGAGATAATATTGAGGCAGGGTGGGGAGAAAGAAGCAGCACAGAAAAACAGGACCAGTAACTCTATGAAACCAAATGAAATAGATGTTGCAGCTTTTGTGATGCAAATTTGATAATAATACACTCCTCAATAAGCTTCACTCAAACCTGCTTTGTGATTCATTCTCAAACAAATAATTCTAGTGATTCATTAACAAAAGAATGAATGATCTAATGCGGCTTTCAGGTAGACAATGCACAATTTAGAGGAAGGTTGCCACAGGTTTAAAAGTAAACATTACCTTAAGAAACGAAACTTTTGAGTTCATACAAAAAGGAATGACCTAACTCTAAATATTAATTTCAAGCTTTAAATAACGTTTTTTTAAAATTCTCATCTATTTCACACTACTGTTAGCTTCAGAGGTGATGCAACTATTCCATATTAGCTTAAATACAGCACATTTATTTCAGCATATACCTCAAGGATTCCTGTACTGGAACAACTCCAATTTGCACAGCAACTGCAACAAAAGATTCAACTTCAGCAGTCCTTCTGGAGTTCTGCTTGAGTAAAAGCATCAGAATATTTTACATCACACAGCATTTTACAAAAGCAGGAAAACAAAGCCATAAAAGCTGGGTTATTACATAAATATGCTATATATCTTAAAACAATGCATACCAGCACAGAGTTTTATTGTTTTCAGTAAAATTAAAAAAAGCCTTCAAATATAAGTCAGGTCTGAAGAGAAAAAACACAGAAATATCTGTAAACATCTCCATACATACCAACAAGTTTCATGATTAAAGCTTAGGCATTTGACCTAGACATTTTATAAGAATAGCCTGGGGCTATTTATCCTATTTGGCTTGAATTGTTATAATGTTTTATTTCTGGATGAACAGTAGATGCTTTCTCTCCCTTAGCACCAATAACTTCCAATCATTTAATTACGTTCTGGAGAACAGCTAATGCTGTAGCTCAGCCTGCCAAAGACAGAACACACTTAAAAACCGGCTTCAAATGATACAAATTAATATCATCAATAAAGGCAAAATTAGGTCCTGATACACCGAAAATGATACTCCACTGGTAACCAACTGAGTCCTGCACAGAAAAGGAAGGAGAGAGAACAAAGACCTGCAAACATTCTTAGTCCAACGGCTTCAGCCTCAGCTGTACCATGAACATAGGAGTGCCAGGAGACAATAATAACATTTAAGGGGGGAGGGAGGTACAGGCAGGTGTTGGGGGTGCTTCCCTTGCAGGGGTGAGTCATTTGGGGTTTTTCTGCAGAAGATTCTAGATCTTGGAATAGCAGAGACATCCAAGATAAAACACTGAAACTGGTAGGAAAATGTTCCACTTAAGATGCATAGAACAACCAGAATGACACAATCCGAGTTAACTACAAATCATACTAAAATATTGTTTTGTTCTTCAGTCAAGTTTAAACATTTAAACACTGGAGGTAAACACTTTCTCTGAGTACGAAAGAATTTACTTTAAGAAATACCTTTCACATTCTTTAGAATGTACAATGCCTTTGGGACGAGGAGGGTACAGAGGAGCTACTGCTTTCTAGTGCAGGAAAACAAAGGCAAGATTTCAACTCATGATGAATGAAGAGTCTGTCATAAGAAACTAACATGTCTGAAAGTACTTTGACTATTTTTTTAAGACTACTAAGATGCAAATTGCACATTATTATTAAATACTCACATACTTAAACCAGTCTCTAGCATAACTTTGTTTCTTAGCTACTTATTAAATGCAACCTTCTCCATAATATGTACAAATTGTTGCAAATTGCATATATTCTCTATCTTCAAATACTGTGGTTTACTAGCAAGTCTTTCACATTATGTATGTTTGGCCCAGAGCCCCAGAACAGCAGCACAGGACCAGAGGGCAAGTGGATGTTGGTTACAAGCCACCTTTCCACTTCCTTACCCTTGGCCTGGTAGGAAGAAGACCAATCCTCAGTGAAATGCTCAGAAAGCCTGAGGGCTGTTCTTAAACATGCCCTTCAAGTGGCTGTTTCACAAGTTGGAAGCTGCCAGGACAGCATGGCAGCACAGCAGTTTCTTTCAGTGACGATTCATCAGCTATAAAATTACTGAGCATCCCCACAGTTCTAGGTCTGTGCATTCCTTAACCTGACAAATAAAGTACGAAACTCTTGCATCATTATGCTGCCAGCAAATACATCAGTAGTAACAGCCAACCTGAAATCTCTCCTTTCTAAGTTAATGAATCCACTGAAAACCAGAGTATTCTACGTCAAGTCTATTTCTGATGTAATGTGAAAGCTTCCAGCTTTATAATTCCATAATAATATTCTTCATCATCATCATCATCGACTCTGAATTTCTCTTCACTTGACCTGGAAGATCTTGTTTAACTGCATTATTCACTAAGGAAATTATTTTTACAATGTAAGAAAATATGCCCTACACTTTCAGGTTTATCCCTTCCTCGTTTTTCCAACCTTCCCTATGTAACCAGTGGCTACTGGGGGGCTGGAGAGAGGGGAAAAAAAATCCCTCCACAACACAGACAAATTACACAAACTACATCTCCCACTGGAACATCTGATACAGGCACCAGGCAAGGAGAAAAATATTTTTAAAAAACCCAAAACAAAAACCACAACCAAACCAAACCAAAACCCCACAAAACAAAACAAAAACCACACCACAAACCTATGGCCTAGTAGTTTGTTCAGGATGACAATATTTGCAGGTGTTACCCCAAAAATACATCCATACACAGCAAATAGTTTAGAAATACTATCTTGGTATATCTTGTTTTAGAAATACAAAACCACTGTAAACTTAAAATTCAGGAAATATGCCACATAATACACTGAAAATTGTTTCCCTTGGCCCTTTTATAAAGGACATTTTAACACAAGAACAAAGGATTAACAGGTATTCTATGGGATAAACATTGTCAGCAAAACCTAAATCTCTATCTTGCAAACAACGTGTTTGCAAAAGGAAAAAGTTTTAGCACTCTGCTACCAGTAAAAGTACCAGTGTTTTGAAATCTACTTCTCTGACTTTCTGGTTTAATATGCCAAATAACTGAAATACGTGTGAGAGCTGCTCTCTAAATGTATAAGCTGTTTCTTTACCAATCTAACCAGCACTTGGCATCAGGCTGAACCCTGACACCAAAAAAGAGCAGGGCAGAAAGACACTGCCCAAGACAAACAGCCTTCTTTCTAACGTGCCTTCTCTTACGTACAGCATCACAATCCAGCCATCACCCACTTAACAAACGCTTGGGATTAGTTTAGAGAAGCAAGAAGTTATGGATGACAAGACAACGCTGTGTGTACATAACCTCTCCTAACTTCAACTCCAAAAAGACTCCATGGAGACTTAAGAAGAAAAACAGAACCTCTCTGTCAGAATGGAAGAGTCTGAGGAGCATCAATACTAATAAAACAGCAAGAGCTACCTGAAGGTGTGACATCTACTTTATTTCAACTATTAAAGTAACAGCACAGCTCCTGCCCACCTCGCTCAGCCAGGCGCACACGCTCCCTACATACCTCAATTTTTCACTCCTCTTTGCATCTTATTTACCCCAGTCTCAAATTTATGCAAAGAAACCTTCTCAAATCTATCTCATTAATCATCTTTTACTTGCTTGCAGCCATGATGACAAGTGTAACTATTAGTGCACTGCAACAGAAAAGTCTGAGTTACAATTTCAGACCTGTTTTTCAGTATCTCAGACAGGTATGGCACTGAATAAAAGTAACTTTAAATTAATCAGGAAAAAAATGCTGGATTAGGTTCCTCATTTATTTGTTAAGTGTCTCATGTACTGTGAAAGAATGTAAGAGGTGAAAAAAGTCCATCAATGATTTCTGAAAGGTTTTCTTTAAATCCTAAAGGCACTGTGGAGAGCCACTAAGGTGGCCCTCAACAGACTTACTATGTCACACTTAATCAATTACTATGACAGAAACATAATTAACATGGCAACACAAATATTCTAAGGTGTAACTCATAAAGCAATCATTTGTCTTTAAACCAAAGTAATTTTCCATGTACTCCAGCCAGGAGTTTGTGTTTCAGGTTGTGTCCTACTTCCGCACAATACAACCATAAAATACATTAACTTGAGAGTAACAGAAGTGGGAAAGATTTAAAATGCAGAGCTACAGTGAAATAAAAGAGAAACATATCCCAAACAATCCCTAAAAGGCAGAGCACACACATAAAAAAAAAAAAAAAAAGAGAGAAAAAGAAAGAAAGAAAAGAAAGAAAAATCAAGATACTGTCTCTGCTGCTTTCTTCCTTCCCCCATCCTGGAAATGGGAAACACACAAGTATTTTAATTTGCATGCAGAGTACACAGCACCGAGGCACATACTTTCATTATGCTTCAGCTGGAGCACCAGCTTGCAGAACAGAAGTTCAACAAGGCACAATGCTCCACATGTCATTACCCTATCACTGAACAGCATCTCAACCACACAGAAGTTGATATAATTTGAGAAAAAAGCCTTCCTGACATGGAGGTAAAAACCCTCTCGTGTAGCAGAAGCAGGTCTTATCTTTTCATTCTCCTGCTTTCCGTGTATTACCTCCTCAAGTGGCTGAACACACACTAGCCAGCCATTATTAAATTACAGGATCCACTTGTGGATCTGAAGGCCCCAAAGCTCTATAAAACACATATGCGGAAAATGAAAGAAGTTATTCCTGGGGTTTTTTTTTTAGTTTATGGTTTTGAGGTTTTTTTGTTTGGTTGTGGGGGGGGGGGTTTGTGGCAGTGGTTTGAGAGTTTTTGTTTGAGTTTTCTATGGTGGTACTTCACAGAATCACAAAACATGCTGAGTTGGAAAGCACCCATGAGGATCATTGAGTCCAACCCTTAGCCCTGAACAGGAACATCCCTGGGAGTCACACCATGGGCCTGAGAGCGTTTTCCAAATGCTTCTTGAACTCTGCCAGGCTTGGGGCTGTGACCACTTCCCTGGGAGCCTGTTCCAGTGCCCAACCACCCTCTGGAGTGAAGAACCTTTTCCTAATATCCAACCTAAACCTGCCCTGACACAACTTCAGGCCATTCCCTGGGGTCCTGTCCCTGGTCACCACAGAGCAGAGATCAGTGCCTGCCCCTCCTCTGCCCCTCACAAGGAAGTTGTAACTGCACTGAGGTCTCCCCTCAGTCTCCTCCAGCCTGCACAGACCAAGTGACCTCTCTGCCTTCGAGGGAGTCAACAGCTCCTCCCGGTTTTGTATGATCTGCAGACTTGCTCAGTATCCCTTCCAGTCCTGTGCCCAAGTCCTTCATGAAGATGTTGAAGAGTACAGGGCCCAAGATGGAGCCCTGTGGAACCCCACTAGTGACAGGTAGGTCACCAGTCTGATGTCATCCCATTCAATTGCTCACCCACCACACAATGTGTTTATCCAGCCACATGCTGGACATTTTGTCCAGAAGGCTCCTGTGAGACAGTGTTGAAAGCTTTACTGAAATCCAAAAAGATTACATCAGCTGGCTTCCCCTGATCAACTAGAGGGGTTACCTTGCCATACAAGGAAATCAAGTTTGATAAGCAGGACTTTCCCCTCATGAAGCCGTGCAGGCTGTGACCGATGACTGTGTTGTCTTTCGGGTGGTTTTTCAATACTTCCCAGAATAAACTTCTCCATATCTTTACCAGGCACTGAAGTGAGACCTTCAAGGTCTCCCTTGTTTTTGTCTAGCTTGTGGATTTTGGAGTTGACTTTTGTTCAAGTCAGAGCTGAGCAAAATTACTTAATGCTTTCTAAAAGGAATAAAAATATTTTGTTAATTATTGAGAAAACCTGTGGATAGAGAAGATACAGACCTTCTACTACTGAACAGCTGTAATTTATTGCCATTCTCTTGCTTTAGCAAAACAGTCACACAAAAATAATTTATCAGCAGCTAGTAAAAACTTGAAGTCTTTCAAGAGGAGCTGTTTTTCAGAAATCTCAACAGATAATACACTGAAAACTTAGCAGTCATGAAACAGTATTCCTGGCTTTACAGTACACTCTGTGGCCAGTTATCCAGTGAACAGTGTTAATTTTTAGTAGGAACTTTCAGTATTCTTTGGCATCACCATGACTTTTGAGTGTTGTATGCACATCTCACACACAATAGGCCTCTGAGGACTTGTATTACTTAATAATTAACGTAATTTAATATACATGTACAAAAAAGGAGTTACAGGGTTTGCACACGTCATCCTATTACCCTTATCCTGTATTTGTACCTGCCATTATTTATTTAGCCTCATGGACTTCTTTCTTAAGTTTATTGTCAACAGAAAAGCTCAGGAGAAGAGAATTTGCTGGAGATTGAAAGTATTGAAGTTTGAGTACTCAAAGTTAAGGACTGACTTTCAAAATCAAAAAAAAAATCCAAGGCTTTGCAATAAAGAAAATTTAGAATGTTTAGCCATTGCTTTAGAAACAACAAATCTTATTACAAGTAACTAAAATGGCAAATCCCCAATTTTTCTGATGCAGGTACATTAAATGCTATAGAAAACAGAAAGGAAGTTATGAACTTACCAGAATAACTACTGTCATTTTTAATGAAGAAAAAATAAAAGTTGTGCTAAGTGTATGGATCCTGACTTATTTTTGTAAGCATCTTTCTCCTCCAGGGGAAAAAAAAAAATTCCCATTCCTGAATGTATCTCCAACTAGAATTTTTCTTGCCTTGCTAATCCTACCAGACCCAACTCTATTGTGTCCACCAGAATAAATGAAAAAAGGCCACTCAGCAACTCCTTCATGACTCAAACCAGAACATAACCAAACAGAACAACTATTGAAAAAAAGTTTAATTATGTCCTTCAGTCTAAACTGAAGAGGCCAAAGCCACTCCTCTTGTGTTCCCCACCAGGACAAAACATCAGTTCAGTGAGGCAAGATCTAACGAGGCAGAAATAACATAATGGACCCAGAATGTGCCCACAGTCACACGATCTGTATTTTGGCAGCATGAAGGTTCAGCTTCACACCACCTTACTTGATGAGATGATCCATAGAGCAGAACATACCAGCACAACTCCGAACAGTCCCAGCAACCTGCCCGTGCACCCCGACTGCCTCAGCTACAACAGCACACTGGCAATGGACACCTGGGATTTCTACACTCTCCCTTGGCCCCTGCAGACTCATTCCATCTGCTGCCTCGGAGCTGAGCATTTATAGGCAGAGCATGAACTGATCGTAACTTTACTCAAGGTATTCCAGGTCTTTCCGGAGATCCTGACCTCTGCAAACTGGATCCCCTCATGGCAACTCCCACAGTGGAGACCCTATGCAGGCATATCCTCCAGGGCAAGTTCCTTCAGCTGTTCCACTATGCTATCCCACTGGCAGAGCAGGACTTGCCTTGGATTGTGCTGACAAGCTCTACAGACTTCTCCATATCAGAACGACAAGTTCTGTTGTGACAGAGCAGTGTTTTTTTCCCTGAATTTGAGGATTTGGGCTTCATGTCTGGTTAATGACTGAAAAGGTAAAGGCTTGTATTCTGTTGGGTTTTTTTTTTAATTGTACATCTTCTCCCACAGAAATAAGGAAAGATTGCTATGAAGAATATCTCCATGTTATCCTTGAGATAATCTGAAATATTTTGTGATGTTTCTTTAGAAGTTCTTTATACCTCCTTACCAAATAATACAAAGTGTAAATAAGTAATCATAAACACTAGAGTAAAGTGGAACATGGAGCTATTATGACAGTGTTTACATCAAATAAAAAGTGCTTTGCATCTTCTCACACGTAGTATTTACATATTTCATATTCCAAAATACTATCTTTGCACAGAGCAGCTGAAAATGCAGAATGTTTATACTCAAACTCAGTTCTGACATGATTGGAACTTAGTTGTTTCATTAAACTCGTTTTTTTCCACAGAGTTCAAAGCCATGATTTGGTACAGTAAACCATCCAACTGCTTTGTAAAGGAGGCTCTTCTACGTCGGCATCAATGTGTACATAAAGGATTAAAGTAAAATGAAGCAAAATGCATATGTACATAAAAGATACAGCAGCAAAATAGTGGTCCCCTCTTCAAGCCGAGTAACCAGAAACCAAAATAAGTGTAAGTTACAATACACGTCTTGCTTTAAAATACATGGGAAAATCCTTCATAAATAACATTCTTTACACAGAAGGTAATGAACTTTCTGAAGTTCAAGGTGAAGGTTAACAAAGCTCTAAGTCTACTGGATGTTTAGATGTAGTGTGGGTTGATGTTTTCAATACCACAAAGATACTCCACATAAACAGCAAAGTGTAACTCGTTTCCAGGTTGGGTACTGACCAATAAAAGGAATATTTCCATAATATCAAAAATATACAGATTGATATTTAGCAAAAAGCACTTGCTTGGAATCAAAGGAAATACATACTTGACCCAAATCTTATTTGAAAGATCCCCATTTCCTGCTAAATTGCAACATCAGTGTAAGTTAATAGTGCTTTACACTGGACATGCTGTCAGTCTAGAGCTAGGGAACTATCATGACCTCCAAAAATTTAAAATCACTTTTGAATACTATTTGCCAACTATGTTAAAAATTAACATCTTGGTAAGTTCAAGATATTCGTGCAATACAAGATCAAGCCAAATCTGAAATTTTCAACAGAGGGCCTATGAATGACAGCATAGTTGAGGAAGGAGAGAGATCAATCCCTTCTGTCTTCCCTTCCTTCTTTTGAAAGCAGTCTATTCACACACATCTCTCTTTCCTCTGCCCCCAAATCAAAACAATCCTCCCCAAACCTGAAATTTGTAAAGAAGGAATCATCCTCACAGGGTCCTTTTTGGTAGCCCACACTGCGACTGTGCCGCAGAGATACCAAGCAACTCATTTCTCCAACTGCCCCACATTACCCTTAAATCCAGCCTTTATCTGTAGTTCCATATCACAAATCACTGTAAATTCCTGTTTCACAGATTGCTCAAGCTTCCCACATCTAAACCCAACCTGTAAATATTTTTAGCAAATCTCAGCATGGAAGATGTTTCGTCTGAAATTCACTTCCTCCTGATCTTCTTCCCAATCCTCTGCAATAAGAAGCTGCCTCAACTTCCAAGTCCTTTAGTTATCTCTCCATTACCTTCACAGGATTCTTTCTCTGTACACTTGTTCTCTAAAAGACAATGTTTATAATCTCTCAGTTCCTCTTCCACCGCTCTTTTTCATTCCTTATTGTAATTTAAAATACCATTTTTCTACTATGCTTTCTGTCTCTAAGCATTTACAGAGCCACAGTCCCCGAGCGAGAGGAACTGGCACACAGAGCCATGCACCTTCACACATTCACACATCCTGACATCATACTTCATTTAAAATTTGTTCAAAACCTACAGAATTTTGTGACTGGAAGGTCATCTCAACTGTCTACTACACCATTATTTTCCCTTTAACTTCCCAGCACTTGCTGCAGACCTTTGGCTGCTGAGATGCATGCTGAAAATCCATATGGAATTTCAGACAGTGCCCTCCTCAGCTGCATTCACATGCATCAGTTTCTTTTAAAACCAGACTTAGTTTCATTTAAAACCAGACTACAAAGACAACCCCTCACACAAGTCAATCTGTTTACTCAAGCCTTAACAACAGTTTTGTACTGTACATTTATTTTTGCATTGATCAAGGGAATTTTAAAGCTCTTCTACTCAGTGCATATTAGCAACACATAAAGGATGAAGGAGCAACTTTTTCTCTTTTTTCCCAGAACTAACCAGCTGCTAAGATTTGTTTATTTAAGTCTGTATGTCATTGCTCACCTACAGGTGATGAGGAGTGACAAGTCATTTGGGAGTTTCCCACCCTGTATATTTCCTGTGATTCCAATAGGCTAAAACAATTAAATAATATTTTGATCTTACCAAAGCAAGATTTTTACACAGCAGCTGTAAAAACGCACGTTAACAATAAAATTTCTGAGTGCATTCAATGTTTTCCTCATACTAAACAGTTTCAGAGCACAGATAATAAATGATGCTTTACAAAGAAGAATGATTCACATATCCTGGTAGGCCAAATATTTTGTCTGGACTGACTACAGACTAAAAACAGAGCAAAAACAAAGAGTTTCCAGTAAGTTGAGCATATCTTATGGTCCATATGTATTTAGCAAAAAGTAGCTCCTTACCCACCTGCCAGAATGTCATTAATGCCAACACTCATGCTGGTCATCCTATCTACCAGTTAAGCCCCAGGCTGGTATGTGCAATCCAATAATATAAAGCAATAGTAGCTGATCTCAAGAGAATTTGGCCCCGAGTGCTTAGGCAGGTTTTGCTCCGCATTCTCCAGTGCTCCCTAAGCCAGGGATGTGGGGGGTGTGAGTAAGGCTCCGAGGCACTGGCCTTCTGTCATGGCAGAATTCCCAAGAGCCAGTGTGTCGCCATGCAAGCATCCCCGAGTTACCCACTGCCAGCCCCACGGAGCCTTACGGGAATGCTCTGCTGTCTAAAGCAAGAGGACTCACCTGGAGAACAAACTGGAACCGAGAGGCAGTAGAATGGTTTTCAGGTCAAAACAACAACAGCCAGGAACAAGGGATCGAGTAAATAGCCAGAGAATGCAATTCCACCAGTGCCTGCTTGATTTATACCAAATGAGACACACACATGCCAGTGATCACGCTCACACAAGGGCAAACACGAGCAGATTGCCACAGGAGGCAAAACCATCTCATGACGTCACCTTGCTCAACTACTGCATGACAAACTTTGTTCTTCGCAGCTGCAGAGAAGTTACAAACAACACGTTCTTCCTAACCAAGAACAAAAGGGAAGGGTCTACTTCAAACAGGCAATCAAGATTAACACCATTGTTTGAAATACTCGCAACTGCCCCCAAGTTAAGCACTATTTGTTTGTGCTCTGACTCCCAAAGGTTAACAGTTTATTTCATTCCCTCCTCACCCAAAAACACGGCTTGCAGAGTGACTTAAATGAAGTGGGGATCAACACAAGGAATGTGAATGCTGAAAAATAACATGATGTATGCAAATTTATTTTAAATCCACAGACATGAACTTTGAAACATTACAAGTGTTTCTGTATATTTGTATTTCTTCTAACACCAGCAGTCCTCACTACAGCTGACCTCGGTATAACACGAATTGTATTCTGTCCATGTATAATAACGTTATTTCACCTGATCTCCAAGCATAGTTAAACATGTACTGCAAATACTGCTAAATACTTACCTAAAACAAACAAAAAAATCCAAATTGAAGGGCCTAAAATAAATCTGTCATTTTAAACAATTATTATGTTATTTCAGGGTTTTTTAACCATTCTTTTCAAACTGAAACGCAAGGAAAAAGTGTGATTCTGTGCTTACGTGCTAAATCACCTATTTCCTTATTGCCATCTCCTACCCCCTAAATAAGCTACACTGCCAAGATATTTACACATCCAAATGCACCTCCAGTGCATGCACCATCAGCAGTAAAAATACTTTTTTTTAATCCTCAATCCACACGTTGCAATTGTAAGAGACTGAAGGAACTGGTTGTTTGAAATTAGAGCACAAATGAAGAAAACAGCCGAATCCATGCCTTAGCAAACAATTAAATGCCACTTGACTACAAGCCCGTAATTAATTAATAGAACATAAGCTCTCCCTTCTGAGGCTGTGGCAGGCCCAGAATAATAACTGGAGCATACTATAATGTGTCTGTCACAAAGCAAGGCAAATATTCTCCCAAGTGCCAGTAAACCACGTCCTCTCAAGTAAGATGGTTACTTTCAGAGAGGTTTCCTACAGAAACAAGATTTGTGTGACCAACTGCCTTTAGCCCAAATAAATAAACATCCAGTGACCCTGATTTGAAGAAAAGTTAGTATTCAAGACACCCTGTTCCTTGTCTGTAGCTGCACTACCAGGGCCATTCCAGACAAAAGATAAAAATGTGCAGGAATACGTCACTAGCTCTGTTGTTTAGGAAATAATTTGCTAGGTTGTTTCTGAAACTCCCTCACTCTTAAAATATAGTCCTATTTAAACACATCACAAAGCACCTCCAATTTAATATGCCCAGGAACACTGACTGAATATACTTCCTGCAAATTTACTCACTACACATTCAATCATATTTACAGTAGCATTAATTCCATCTCCCAGACATGATATGTGAGTTATTATGGGCTTCAGTGCTCAGGTTTTGGAGTGCTCAGGGTTTTGTTTTGGTTTTGATTAAAGTCACTGCAGGTACACAGTGCATAACTGAAGTTGTTCCTTTAATATATACGTAAGCATATATAGATTCAAATATTTTATAAATCTATACATACACATAAATTATTTATTACTTTCTGAAAATGCAGATAATAAGCACAGTAGAGGACAAGACAAGAATTCAAAGTGATCCTGAAAGACTGGAAAAAGTTATGAAACAACATTAAGAGTATGACCAAGGAGAACTGCAAAGCTGCAGAGTGAGGTCAGAACACCTGACAGCACATCTGTGGTATGGCCAAGTAGTGGTTTAGTTATGAGGGACATAGAACCTAAAGTAGACCACAAAGTGACCCTCGGTGTTGTGATGTTGAGAAACCAAAACAATAATAAAAACATTAAAATTAAAAAATAAGAGTGATATCTATGGAGAGAACTGCTGCAAAACCAGCAAATAAGTGTATCACTCTTGGTTTGAGTACAGTTTCATGTAATTACCACATCCAGTTTGGTCACCACACTTCAAGGAGAATAGAAATAACAGGTTTAAAACTGTACCAAAACACAGGACTCAAACACTGCAAAAACCCTTCTAAAAAGTCAGCCAGAAGAGGCCTGGAATAGACGGACAAAGCAGGTTGTGGACGTGCTGTTATTGAGGGGTTTTGAGAATGAGTTGAATGAAGATCCCCCCCATCCAGCAAAGGCTACAGCTAACTGTGCCTTGGGAGAGAAGAACGGATCAGACAATTCCCAGAGGTCCTGCCCAGATTTTCTTAAGATCCAGGACTATAGAAACCAGGGCCGAGTGGGACCTCGAGGATTCACCCAACCCATTCAGGTCCCCCAGGCTGCAAAACCACAATATTTTTTGGGTGGGTTCTTTTCCACAATTCCAAACTGTTTATTTTTGAGTTTACTGATGCCACAGCAGACACTGAGCTGAATTTTACAGAGAACTGTCCCAGCAAATTCCAAGAACTTTTCCACTAAGTGACAACAGCTAAATTAGAGACCATTGCTGTGAATCGTTTCTCACCACTGACTGTACTTGCATTTATCAAAACTGCGTTTCATCCAAAATTTTAACATCCAGTCACTCGGTATCATGAGCTTTTTCTGGAGCCCTTCATCACAAGCTTTAGATTCAGCTGTTACTTCAATTATTTCTTTTAATCATCTCCAAGTCTCATCCACTATCCATTCCACATCCCTTCTTACTAGAGATTTACAAGTTGAACAAATAAGGACTGCAAAATTAATTTGGGGAGCCCATGCTACCAATTTTGCCTAATGACGACTTGCATCTGTCATTTACTAGCAGGTCAAGGGATTCTCTCCCTCTGCTCCACTCTCCTGAGAACCCACCTGGGTTGCATCCAGCTCTGGGAGCCGCAATATCAGAAGGATGTGGACCTGCTGGAGTCCAAAGGAGACCATGAAGATCAGAGGGCTGAAATACCTCTGCTCTGAAGATAAGCTGAGAGAGTTGGAGCTCTTCTTCCTGGAAAAGACTCTGGGAAGACCTCAGAGTAGATTTTCAGTACTTAAAGAGGACTTACAAGAAATTTTGAGATTTTTATAGGGCCTGTAGCAATAGGACAAGCAGCGGCTTTAAACTAAAAGAGAGACAGTTTAGATTAGATATTCAGAAGAAATTCTTTGCTCTGTGTGTGGTGGAACAGGTTGCCCAGAGAAGCCACGGATGCCCCATCCCTGGGATTGTTCAAAGCCGGGTTGGATGGGGCTCTGAGTAACCTGGTCTAGTGGAAGGTGTCCTTGCCCAAGACAAGGGGGTTGAAACCAGATGAGTCTTTAAGGTCCAACCCAAACCATCCTATGATTCCACGATCCTTTCATCTCTATGTAACTCTTGAGACTCTTACCATTAAACCAGGGACAGCTTAGATCCAGATATGAAAATGTGCTGCCAATTAAGTTTGGCAAGACCATAGTGATAAACATATTTGTCCATCTGCTGTAAGAAATGTAGAAAGCACATGGTGCTTTGTACAGCTACGTTAAGATCACTACAGTCCAAATCTCTTCCTGGTAATTGTCAAATGCATTAGAATAAAAAAAGATTCAGTCTTGATAAAATCATAAATCTAATAAAACAGAGAATTTATATCTTGGTCTTTGCAAATCTATTTTCAAACCTTTAAGAAAACACATTAGGTAGGGAGTACACACCAGACAGTCAGTAATGAGGGTTTCCTATTGCTCAACATCTACTGCTGATTTCTAGACTTCATAAGGGGATTTTTAAGTAAGTTAGCCACCTTTGTCAGATTTTTCACAGAAGCCACATGTTTGTCCTTTTGGGGTTGGCAGAGTGGCATCAAAGAGTTTTGCAGAATAATAACTCTTGCTACAAAACCTGTGTAGTTTGACAGATAAAAAGTGAAAAATCAAACAGCTGGAAGACAAAGATGATTATCAAACATGAGAGTGCATCACAGAAACTGATCAGAATATCTAATCAATCTTTATAGTCTGTTGAAGTTTTTACCCTTGAGATTTTTCAACTCAAAGATGAATCAGTAAAAATGGTCTTTATAAAACAGGAACTGGGTTTTAATTCAGAACTATATCCCAAGTCTTCTGCTCAGGATTTCAAAGTATTTTATTAGTAGCCATGACTTAAGCTTTAGAAGAAATCTAAAACAAGAAAAATTTCTGATTTTTGTGGCATCAGGGAGGAGAAGGAGGAAAAAAGTTAGTAAAGGGAGACAATGTAACCCACAAACCTTTAGAAACACTGGCTGAGAATAAATAGAACACACACAACTCGGGTCCAGAGGAACACAAGAGTTGCATGGGATTTATTTTTCAGCATCCTATCCTTAACCATCACCACTTTGTGAAACAGAACATCTCCAAGGTCACTCCCATAAAACAGAAATGATGGGTGTAGTCCAGTTAAGGTCTTTTTAAAAAAAAAAATACTACTGTTACTATTGCTTTTAAATAAATCTCACCTCTGGGTTTTCAAACTTCCAGTAATGGCAAACATATTCTGAAGAAAACAACAGATTACGAAAACAACAGTTTTCTGAGTCAGGCCTCTAAAATCCTACCTCACTTGAAGGGGGAACAACCCTCATTTTTGTTAGAATTAAGCATGGATGTAAATTGTTACCTTCTGTCTTCTACTGAGCTACCAACAAGAAGAGCAGATAAGGTTATCAATTACCATCTCTACAGACTAGGCAAGTGAAGCCACAATCTTGAACTGCAGTTTTCTAAAAATGGCCATTTACTAAAAAAAAACTAAACCACACTTTTTTAAAATTAAAAACAAACAAAGAAACCCATCAGTACGCACGTAAACAATTTTTTTTTAAATGCCAAAACATCTCGCAAGGTCAGACAGGCACAAAGCATGTTTTCTGGGTACTTTTCAAGACCACTGTCTCACAAAAAAGAAAATAAAAAGCTTCAGCGACAGTCTTGCTTCTTCCAAAAAGATGCCATGTGGCAAAAGAGAACAAAATAATAAAAAGCAGCCTCCAGAAGAATATTTTGTTAAATATGTATGATCTCATCTCTCTTAATAATAAACACTATAAACAAAATATTTGGGAAACACAGCACTGAAACAACAACCTCACAAAAGTATCACGACTTGAATCAACACTGTTTACTCAGTGGCAAACCTGGTATCATTATTTATGCACATTAATCAAACAGGAAAGAGAATCTTTTGAAAGAAGAGTTTTGAATTCCAAATCACAAACATGTGGCTCTCTATGGCTTTGTTTTCTTTGCAGTTGCCTGTATCTGAAACAACACGCCACTTGCTCTGGCTGTCCCACTGAATTACGGTGCCACCTCAGCTGACACTCCACAGCTCGGAGTCAGTACAGCCCCAGTACAGCCCACTCAGGGGGTCTGGGATGTTCTGGTCCTCTTTGCTGTTAACAACTCACCCCTCTGAGCTGGAAAAGGGAATGTGTGCCCCACGCCTCAACCATTCCAGGTGTCCCAGCTTAAGGCACGTTCACTGGCAGCTGGAGTCAAACCCAAAGCTCGTTACTGGCACCAGTGTCTAAAACTGCTGTGGGGGCAGTTGCCTCCAGCTAAAGGGCAAATCTGAGACTTTGACAGGCATTATCTTAACTCCCTTTAGTACAATGGACCAGAATTTACTACTGATAATTAGCATTTAAGTTTTAGCTACTATAAAATATCTAGGGAAGAAACAGTTCTCTGCAGTTCCCTTGAACGCTCAGGGCTTGCAAGGATTTCTGAACACAAACTCTGACTATTTATTACCACAGAAAACATCCTTTATTCTGTGTATATGCCACGTTATCTTACTTGTTTTGGAAACACCATTAAAAGCATCCATTCCAATCCCTGGGCTTTCTACCACTGCTGAATCTTGCTGATCATGAGAAACACGTGCTGATTAGTTCCCTATTTTGCAAAAAGCCAGGAGCTCCTCAGAGGCACAAATTAAGAATAATTCAATAACTGCATTTCTAAGAAAGGTGAGGTGAATCCCAAAGGCAACACTCAGGCAGCAGCTCTTCCCTCCTTTAGCAGGGAATTCCAGCTCGTTCCTCAGCTGCAGGCAGGCACAATCTATGGCTCAGGTGTTTTAGGAAGGAAAAGTATGACCAATTTTTGTTTGAAATCTTCTTAGAAAAATTCTATGTTCTTAAAAAATATGAAACCTACTAGTTCTCTCTTTAAAAATTATCAAACAAAGAAGAAAATGGAAATCCTCCTGTAACTTCTACTAGAATGATTTGTGTTAAACTTAGTTTAAAAATAGCATAGACAAACAATATAGACCACTAACAGCCTAGTCATCACACAGGCTTCACAAAACTACTATGTATTTTTCTGGGAAAATACACTATTTATGAAGAAACAGCTCTGCAGCAGCAAAGCATGTGGCTTTCTTCTTCTTTTTTTATGCAATTGCAATTTGCATGTTTATGAAAAGCAGCCCGTGTAAGAGAATTAAAAAGCACATATTTCCTAATTTAACCTTTCTTAAAAAGGACAGTATGCCCATTCAACAGTATTGCAAGAATTAAAAGCCCATTACAGTTGTATTTAAGACAAGATCACAACCTTGTCCTTTGAGCCTTGAGTATTTTGTTAGTCACCCAGTCAGCTTATGCTTTCTGCCACTTAGGAGTTAGATTTATAGTTCACAGAACAATAGTGACAAAAAAGGATGAGTGTCTGCATTTCTTTGTCCAAAGCAAAAATACACATGTTAAATGTTCAAATTTAAGCTGTGAGTTTAACAACACAGTGGTCAAGCTAAAAGCTTTACTGTGCTCCAACTGGTGCAGTTACAAGAAACTGAGAAACACAAGTGTGATGGTTTTTAGACACACAAATAGCTCACATCCATAAGCATCACTAATTCTAACTTATTATTCTGTAGCTATTTTCAATTATTTTTTACACAGCCAAACTAAATGTACCATCTAAAGTCCCAATGCTTAACATCTGTCTCTAGCTCCATTACTTCAGTAAAACTTCACACCACATACTTTTTCTGCTTCTAAGAAATAGGACTGGAGGGAAAAGCACAATTTTTGCCGTAACTAAAATTCTACCAAACACTCTTTTAGGCCCAATATTTACAGCAGGGACAAAATCTGGCCTTGGTGTTTATGTGACGAATTGACATTTTTTTATTTAAAGATGAAAACCACAAGAAATCAGACTGACTGGCCAAGAGGACTTCATCTCAGAAAAATAGAGTAGATAAACAGAGTTAAACAGATATTAAGAGCGAGAGAAGGAAGGAGAAAGCAAAATATTCTATAAGAGATTCTTCTGGGGTAAACACAGAAAACCAAACCAGAAGACAGAACTTAAAAATACCAGAATGTGTCAAGCAGAGTAATCAGGAGGAGTGGTCAGTCTTATGGAGAAGGGTTCCCAAATCCCACGGGAGCGACGTGCAGCCCCTTGTGAAGGGGACACTGCCAACAACACTCAGTACTCTTGGCATTATTATTTATGGCATCTGGCAAAAGTTGCTTGACAAAACCCATTTTCCAAAGGCACAGTATTCCACAACTGAAGTCAAGGTTCTAGAAAGCAGAGTTGTCATCCCTTTGCATCTGCAGGTATCTGAGAAACCCTCTGCTAGAATGTCTCATCTTCATTCCAGTTACTATTCCAGTAGACCCAAGATGTAAGTATAACACTTAAAAAGATGTTCCCAATATTGCTGAAGATCTATCCATGGGCCAGATAATTAATTTTATGGGGTTTTAAATCCTAAGAAACAACATATAAACCACAGTAAAAGGACATTATTCCTACCTTCTTTTTTTTTCCCCTTGAATTTCTGAGTGATTGATTTCGTAAGCCCAGTAACTTTCTTTTTGTCCCTTTTTATCCACTGAGGTTTCCCATGGTCCAATGGGGTTTTGCATGACACTATTCTGAATTTGCATCCAAAATTACGATGATTTTTGTTTTTCCTGTATATTAGCATTCCTCTAGGGCAGCTACCCAAAACCCCAGACCGTACTGTCACCAACTAGTGGTTTTGGCTGCAGTACTGAGAGCCTGTCACCCATGTCCAGCTTAGTGGAAATTTTGTGATTAGTTACTTTGTCACCTTGAGCACAAGACTACTACAAAGCAAAGAACTCTGTGTACAATGACTGCATTTTCAACTTGCAGAAGATTGAAAATTGAGAATTGTAAACACTAGAGAGATGAAATCATTATCTATCTAGTCACTAACAGATAAGCAATAACCAGCATGTTCTTGGCTCAATGAGCAGGGATTTAGCTGCCAAATCCCAATCAACACTAATTGGATTGTCCTTGACTTCAGAATATACCACTGACACCACAGGAGTAATTTATTTCAACAAATACATATAACTGGAATACAATTCTCAAACACCAAGCAGAAGAAAATTAATCTCATCAAGACTGATAGTGTTATTGCTAGAAACAATTTTTTTTCACTATATAAGCAAGGAGCTTAAAAGTCTCATGTTACTGCCAGGGAGGAGTAAAAGGAGAGATGAATCAAAGGAAAGCTTCCTACTTAGCAGCATATATTTGTATGATACAACTTTCACTGACATTTATCAAGGTTGAACAGTGAATCTACTGTTACACATTTTAAAAATAATTCCACAGTGATTGTGGGGTTTCCTTTGGTTTTTATTTTTTAAGTACCAGCAGCTGGGAAGGTTGGCACTTTAAATTCACGTCAGTGAACTACCACAGCAGTGTAATTATCTTCCTCACTGTTATAAGACAAGACTATAATGTTTGTGACGTTGCAGAAATTAAATGTCAGTCTCACTGTCCCTCCACTGAAAAATATGCTCGTGGTCATAAAAGGCCAGTGCTCAACAAACTTGCATACAAACTGTTTTCCATGAACATGCTGCAGGCAAAGTGTCTTTTTGTCAGATAATCCACAAAGCTAATCCAGGACAGAAAAGGGGAGAGTTCCTTGACTGCAATTGGGTCAAAAAGATATGAAAGGCTACTTCCCTCAACATGGTCTCTGTCCTCGTATTTCAGAACAAATGAAGACAACTCAGAGAGAAAAAATTCAGCCTCTGTGAATGTCTCAGTTTAAAATGAAAGGCTGAAAAAAATGTATTTTTACTGTTGTTATTGTAAGTTCTTTAGAAATATTCATTTGTATTCATTCACGTGAAGGAAAGAAAAGGCACATGACCTGTATTGATTTTAAGATTTCTCTAAAATGAAAACAAATCCGTGAATCAAAATAACAATATTTTTTGAGTCAACGTTATTTATCAGAAGAAACTGCTCAAATATCTTTCTATGAAGACATCCTACCAAAAAATACTGGGAGGGAGGTTTACTCCAAGCAGATTTTCAAGATAGCCTTAGCTCATTTAAAAAAAAAAAAAAATGTACAACAAACAAACACCACCACAAAAAAACCCTCACAAACAAACAAACCACATGCAGTGGAAATATTCTTTTCTCGTTTCGCTTCAGCACAGCATTGTGGAATCTGCTGTATTTGAAAACAAGAGGTTTATAGGAAGAGATCATTTCATTTACTAGAGCAACTAATTTGTTTGAGGAAGTTTCCAGGCAGCCATGCCCCATCCAGCCACAGCCAGCTACAGTCACCTCTCACCAGCACACACGTGCATCCTGCTTCAGTCCTGATCCCACACTGCAATGGAATGAAACAGCAATGAAACTCGATGTTTCATCCCATTACAGCTACAAGACCCTCCTGCCACAATAAGAAGGATTTCAGTTTCATTGGGGTTTTTTAACCCCTTTAAGATTTCCATGGATTGCATTTGAATCAAACTAAGCCACAGCACAGATAAGAAACTCACTGAAGTAACAGCTTTTTTCTCTTATTTTTCTACATTTTCTGTTTCACAGAGGTTGCATAACAAGACAGCAAGAAATCATCCGCTCCTTATACACACACTAGCCCAGAGGAATGCCCAACTATGAACATATAACAAATACACCAAAAAATCTTCATGATATTATATCCTCCACAGGCAAAATCTGCTCACAGAAAAAAAGAAAAAAGGAACCAGACAACTCCATTTAGGAACCTCTCCCACTCTATCAAGAATCACTTGTCTAGTTTCAAAATCCGCCACGATACGAAGCTATGTTAGACAACAAAGGCTTCCCTGAAAAGAAGTTGATAAAAATCAGAACAGAAACAACCACAACAGAGCCTACACATGTTATACCAGCATTTATCAGTTATGACAACAGCCAAATAAAACTGCTATACTGTT